>NW_028136149.1:0-590369 GCF_964662115.1 Mustela nivalis | reverse complement strand
TCTATTAGCTATGTGATTTAGACTTATTTCCTCCAAGTTGGTAGCTTGTCTTTTGGGTCTACTTAAGGAGGTCTTTCACACGGCACAGATTTACAATTCTGATTGTTGGATAAAGTCTAATTAATCAACTTTACCTTAGGGAAAATAATTTGATTTTCGACTGGAGGATTCTTTACCTAGCTTTCCATTCTGGAAATTTTTCCCCACATTTTCCCTATAAGATTTATCATTTTCCATGTAAGGCAGTGATTAATTTTGAGCTACTTTTTAAAATACTCTTTTTTTCTTTTTTTCCTTTGGGAGAGTGAACATGTGCATGAGCGGGCAGGGGCCTGGAGGGAGAGGGAAAAGAGCATCCTCAAGCAGCCTCGCCAGTGAGCTTGGAGCCTGACTTTGTCCCGGGACGCTGAGAGCTTGACAAGAGCCGAAATCAAGAGCTGGCTGCCGCACAGGCTGACTCACCCAGGCAGCCTGATTTAAGTTTTGTATAGGGTTTGATACTTAGATTGTGGTCCCTGGCCTCCTTGTCCTCCACCTCCTCCTCCCCTCTCCCGCTCCCTCTTCTGCTTCTCCTTCTTCTTTGCCTATGCATGTCCACTTGCTCTAGCACCATTTATTCAAAACGCTGCCACTCCTCCACTGAATAGCTTTTTACCTTTGTCAAGGCCCCATTTGACATATGGGTGTAGTTCTCTCTCTGGGTCCTTGATTCTGTTCCACTTATCGATCTTTATTCTGTTCCATTGGTCTAGCTCTTCACCAACACCACGCACTTTTGATTACTGTAGACGAATATCTTGAAATGGGGTAGAAGGATTCTTCTGGTTTTCTTCTTTAGTTTTAGTTTCTCCTCTTTTTCTAGGTTCTAAAATAGAGAGATTATAGTTTTGAGACTCCTTTTCTTTTTAGAGAGAGAGAGAGAGATAGACACAGAGACAGAGACAGAGACAGAGAAAGGGAAGCGGTGCAGAAAGAGAGAGAGATGATTAAGCAGCCACCATGCCCAGCTCAGCACAATGCAGGTTCAGCCTCACTATCCCAAGGTTGACCATGACCCGAGTCAAAATCAAGAGTTGGACTAATTGACTGAGCCACCCAGATGCTCCTCCTCCTTTCTAATGTATGCATTGAGTGCTATAAATTGAGCTCTCTGTTGATTTAGCTGTGTCCCACCAATTTTAATACGTTGTATTTTTATGTTCCTTCAGTTCAGTGCACTGAAATTTTATCTTTTGTCTCCGATAATCTAGAAAGTTACTTTCTACGTGTTTAGATTTTGTTATCTTTCTCCCTTTGATATCTAGTTTCATTTTTAACTTTTTTTAAAAGTGTCAAAGTTTAATTCCAAGACAATGCTAGATAGGGTTGCATTTTTTTCAGGTACACAATATAGAGATTCTCCTCCGCTGCCCAACGACTGTTAGCTCCTGTTGCCAGGCACTGATTTGCGTTGGAGTCTCGGGTGCACCTCCCCCACCCCTACTCCCTTCAGCTCCTGTTGCCAGGCACTGGTTTGCATTGGAGACGGAACCCTCGTAGGGGTTCCAAGCAGTTTCTAGTGGCTGAGAGGACACTGGTGATCAGAGACAAAGCCCCCAGGCTCTCTGGAGCCAGCTGGTGGCCATTACAATGTCTCCCCACACAGTTCTGGAGCCGCTGTGGGCTCTCCGGGAACAGCTGTGGGCTTCTGGGTTGCCGATAATCGAACGTTGGCCACATGGGCCACGAGACTCTGGGTTTGGCTGGGAGATCCTCGTGTGCACTGTGTTGCTGGTGTTCATTCCAGTAAAGTGTGGACTCCGCTTAAGAGGAAGAAAGGGGCACTGTGCCCAGAATGAAGTATCTGGAAAAGACATGGAGAAGACCGACCCGGATGCACCAGCCCATGGAGCCGTCGCATCATCGGAGCACAAGGCCAGTCCTCTCCCGCTACAGATCCTTGCTCTGGCTGCCCTGAATCAAGATGTCGGGTACTTTTCTGTGGGAGACGCTACGCGACTGCTGAAGGGAGTTCGGCAAAGGCTGTTGAAGAAGAGCCCTCACCAGCTCACTGATGAAAATCCCATCTGTGGAGCAGCCCAGGACGATGGAGAACCCCCTGCGAGGAATATGCCAGAAGACTTCAAGGACAGCCCTGATCTGCGGGGAAGTGCAGACCCTCTGTCTCAGGACATTGGCAGCTGTGGACTGAGAGGGCAGGAAGAGGCAGGGGAGGCAGGCAGGCCAGAGCTTCCTGATGGAGGTGTGCCGTGGCAGGCCCCCGCTGAGGGCCAGAGCCAACACCACACCCTCAGCCAGATCCTACTGACAATGATGCATCTGCTAGAGCTCCTTAGAGATCATCTGGAAGGTGGGGGCTCAAGGAGGCAGGTGCAGACTGTCTCCTCCTCCACTGATCACGTGCCTCTTGGGAGCCCCCTGAATCAAGGAAAGCCATCCAGGGCACTGAAGAAGGCACGTCAGGGGAATGAAGAGCTCCCAGGAAACACAACAATCCACCAAGCTGAGCAAGTATCTTTTCACCAGCGAAACAGCCTCTTGGAAAGGGAGATTCAGGAGCTGCACCTGAAGCTCGAGGCAGAGGAGCACCTCAAACACATGGAGATGAAGATGATGGAGGAGAAGGCACGCTGCCTGCAAGTAAAGAACGAACTTGTCAAGGGGCGAAGGAAGGTATATGCCGCCCACTGGAACTTAGGCCTCTACAAGATGATGGCCGAAGACCGACACCGAGAATGGCAGAGAATCTCCTCCTTGCATGACCGAGAGCGCCTCTTGGTGAAGAACAGAAGTGAGGAGAGCCAGAAAGCTGTTCTGTGGGCAGAGAGGGAGTTCCAAAGGCTCAAGGAAGAAAACCATTGCCTCAGGCAGAAGCTGGCCAACTCTGGGACCAAGTTCCAGCCTGTCTCCAGGGGGCCTCCTGCTGTTGCTCCTGCTCCTGCTCCTGCTTCAGCTCCAGCTCCTGCTCCTGCTCTTCTGGGCACAGCCTCCAAATACCCTCAAGGGCCACAGGCTCCCATGAAAGCCCAGAAGCCCAAGAAGGAAGCAAGGGTGCACTGGCCAGACTCCAAGTTCTCGGGTCCCCTGCAGGTCTGATTCCCTTTCCCAGCAGCCACCAACACTCACAACCAGAGCACAAAAGCTCCTGGGCTTCCTTACCCCTTAAGCCACAACCATTGTTCCTTTTACTGGAGATCCACCCCCATTATTAAACTGATGCTCCGTATCCCCTAAAGCCATGTGAGAGAGCATTTTTCATTGTTAAGGACCCAAAAAATAAAACGATCCAATTGCTGATCCTACTGAGACTGAGAATTGATTGTATGAAGGGATTCTATGCCAAGCAACGAAGGGTTTTAAGTGTCCTTTACTGATCACTTAATTGTCCCAATAACCCAGTGGGTCATATACTACTGAGGTTCAGAGAGGGGACACAACTTGCCCCAAGATCACACAGCTAGTGAATTTCAGAGCTCCCATTCCAAGCCAAGGTTGTCTCATTACCCACTGATGTGAAAATAACTACCACTCCGACCACTACGATGACTTCTGCTTCTTCATTTCTGAGAGAGAGAAAGAGCGAGGGCACACAAACATGCAAGCGGGGGAGGGACAGAGAGACAGAGATTGCTAGACAGCCTTCCCACTCAAGTGCACAACCAGACGCTGGGTTGAATTTCACAGACCATGGGACCACGCCCTGAGCCGAAATCAAGAGTCAGACGTTGACCTGACTAAGCCACACAGGCACCCTTCCCTTGTGCAAGGAACTTCTAGGCAAGCTGCTGTAAGGATCCCAGAAGGGCTTGACAAAATTTTCTCATAGGTCACGTTCCAGTTTGGATGCAAGGATTATGGTGATGCCTAGCTGAGGTAAAGTCCCAGCAAAGCATGGAGGGCAGCCTTTCAGGCTCTCCAACGATTCCCTTGTTGGGTACACATCGTTTTGTGTTCCATACTCTACCACTGGATTAGAGTCAGGAACTCCTGCCTCACTTCGAAAGGACAGAATATGGCCCGAGAGATAGATAGCATGTCCCTTCTGAGGCTCGTAGACAAAGACACTGGTCTCCTCTTGGGCTTGCTCTCGCTCCCTCACCATTGGTTTCGAGGGAAGCCGCCTGCTCCTTGTGGGCTGTATGATGGAGAGGCCCATGTGGCAAGGAATGAATATTTCTTGCTCACCGCAATGGAGGACCTCTGGCTGCTAGGAGCCACCCGAGTGAGCACACAAGCAGATTTCCCGCCAACAAGCCTGGAGATGACTGAAGACCCACATGACATCTTGACTGCAGCCTTGTGAGAGATCCTGAGACACGGGTCCCTGTCTAGATGCACCTGGATGCCTGGCCTACGGAAACCAAATGCGTTTATCAATTGGTGGTGTCGGAAGCCCTCTGGGTTGCGGAAAACATTCAAAAAAGACACAAGGGTGAAGCCACAGTTCTGGCTGCTGACCCACCCCCCTCTCCTGGGCTTGAAATTCCAGGGAAGTCAAGCGATGGTAGCAACCACTGAGAGATTAGGGTAAACAATGCCAGAAAGAGGTCCTCTATTCTGTTCTCCATGTATCTCTCTGAGAGGACATGCCCTCACCTGATCCACCCGAGCCAATAGGTGGCCCATGCAGGAGGAGACAACTGGCCGTGTGGTCCAAGTCGGCTGAGAGCACTAGACCCAGCGTCGCAGAGCCTCCTGGAAGCCAGAAAAAGAGCCCAGAAGTTCCCTGGTGTGCCTAGAGAAGGCACAGAAATTAGATGAGTTGAAAGCCTGGGACCTGGTCATTGAGCTTCTGGGCAAGAGGGGAGATGGCCTGTGGAAGGGACACTGCCTGCAACCCCTCTTGGACCAGACCCCACCTGTCTGCTTTGGGATACTGAGGATTAAGACGAGAGTGAACTAGTGTAGAAGAGATGGTGTTCTAATGCTTGGCAGGTTGAAAGCGATTGAAATCATTGACATTCCTATTCTCCTCGTCCTCAGGACCACCATTAAGGGGAAGGGGCCTTCAAAGAAGCAAGAGGAGTTTATCACTTACAGCAGCCCTGTCAAGTGTCAATATCCAACCACTCCAGCCCCTTCCACCCCCTTGGCAGCCCCACTGCTTTCATAAGGACACAGATACATTCCCCTACAGGCTTTGTAGCAAACGTTATGTTTTGATTTCTCTAAGATAAATGCCATAGTGCCATGACCTGCTCCTAGGGCGGTAGCAAGTCTAGTTCTCAAAGAATCTGTGTGGAAGGGTTGAGCCACTCTATTGGACACCTGAAATTGATATTATACTGCATGTGAACGGGAATGTAACTCACGGCTTGGAAAAGGAAAAGAAACTCTTAACTGTTTTCAAGAGTCAGCTCTATCATTTTCCATTCCCAACTGTGATGCGGGAGTGATCCAGTCATTCCACATCCTGCCTTGCATTTGGTGGTGGGGTCTCTCTCTCCCTCTCTGGCGCATTTGGTTTGAATCACTGTGATAGGTGTGCAGTGAGAGCTCACTGGAGTTTTCATTTGAATTGCCCCAATGGCAACTTTCTATGTGGTTTCCATCTGTCTACGCTTTGGTAAAGGTGGCAGGCCCTTTTCTCCCCACCCCCCTTCTATTTCCTTTTGCTAACTAGATTGCATGCTTACTTGGGGATCAAGTTCTGAGTTTCCATGCTTCAGACAGGAGTCCTCTATTAGCTATGTGATTTAGACCTATTTCCTCCAAGTTGGTAGCTTGTCTTTTGGGTCTACTTAAGGAGGTCTTTCACACGGCACAGATTTACAATTCTGATTTTTGGATAAAGTCTAATTAATCAACTTTACCTTAGGGAAAATAATTTGATGTTCGACTGGAGGATTCTTTACCTAGCTTTCCATTCTGGAAATTTTTCCCCACATTTTCCCTATAAGATTTATCATTTTCCATGTAAGGCAGTGATTAATTTTGAGCTACTTTTTAAAATACTCTTTTTTTCTTTTTGTCCTTTGGGAGAGTGAACATGTGCATGAGCGGGCAGGGGCCTGGAGGGAGAAGGGAAAAGAGCATCCTCAAGCAGCCTCGCCAGTGAGCTTGGAGCCTGACTTTGTCCCGGGACGCTGAGAGCTTGACAAGTGCCGAAATCAAGAGCTGGCTGCCGCACAGGCTGACTCACCCAGGCAGCCTGAGTTAAGTTTTGTATAGGGTTTGATACTTAGATTGTGGTCCCTGGCCTCCTTGTCCTCCACCTCCTCCTCCCCTCTCCCGCTCCCTCTTCTGCTTCTCCTTCTTCTTTGCCTATGCATGTCCACTTGCTCTAGCACCATTTATTCAAAACGCTGTCACTCCTCCACTGAACAGCTTTTTACCTTTGTCAAGGCCCCATTCGACATATGGGTGTAGTTCTCTCTCTGGGTCCTTGATTCTGTTCCACTTATCGATCTTTATTCTGTTCCATTGGTCTAGCTCTTCACCAACACCACGCACTTTTGATTACTGTAGACGAATCTCTTGAAATGGGGTAGAAGGATTCTTCTGGTTTTCTTCTTTAGTTTTAGTTTCTCCTCTTTTTCTAGGTTCTAAAATAGAGAGATTATAGTTTTGAGACTCCTTTTCTTTTTAGAGAGAGAGAGAGAGATAGACACAGAGACAGAGACAGAGACAGAGAAACGGAAGCGGTGCAGAAAGAGAGAGAGATGATTAAGCAGCCACCATGCCCAGCACCAGCACAATGCAGGTTCAGCCTCACTATCCCAAGGTTGACCATGACCCGAGTCAAAATCAAGAGTTGGACTAACTGACTGAGCCACCCAGATGCTCCTCCTCCTTTCTAATGTATGCATTGAGTGCTATAAATTGAGCTCTCTGTTGATTTAGCTGTGTCCCACCAATTTTAATACGTTGTATTTTTATGTTCCTTCAGTTCAGTGCACTGAAATTTTATCTTTTGTCTCCGATAATCTAGAAAGTTACTTTCTACGTGTTTAGATTTTGTTATGTTTCTCCCTTTGATATCTAGTTTCATTTTTAACTTTTTTTAAAAGTGTCAAAGTTTAATTCCAAGACAATGCTAGATAGGGTTGCATTTTTTTCAGGTACACAATATAGAGATTCTCCTCCGCTGCCCAACGACTGTTAGCTCCTGTTGCCAGGCACTGATTTGCGTTGGAGTCTCGGGTGCACCTCCCCCACCCCTACTCCCTTCAGCTCCTGTTGCCAGGCACTGGTTTGCATTGGAGACGGAACCCTCGTAGGGGTTCCAAGCAGTTTCTAGTGGCCGAGAGGACACTGGTGATCAGAGACAAAGCCCCCAGGCTCTCTGGAGCCAGCTGGTGGCCATTACAATGTCTCCCCACACAGTTCTGGAGCCGCTGTGGGCTCTCCGGGAACAGCTGTGGGCTTCTGGGTTGCCGATAATCGAACGTTGGCCACATGGGCCACGAGACTCTGGGTTTGGCTGGGAGATCCTCGTGTGCACTGTGTTGCTGGTGTTCATTCCAGTAAAGTGTGGACTCCGCTTAAGAGGAAGAAAGGGGCACTGTGCCCAGAATGAAGTGTCTGGAAAAGACATGGAGAAGACCGTCCCGGATGCACCAGCCCATGGAACCGTCGCATCATCGGAGCACAAGGCCAGTCCTCTCCCGCTACAGATCCTTGCTCTGGCTGCCCTGAATCAAGATGTCGGGTACTTTTCTGTGGGAGACGCTACGCAACTGCTGAAGGGAGTTCGGCAAAGGCTGTTGAAGAAGAGCCCTCACCAGCTCACTGATGAAAATCCCATCTGTGGAGCAGCCCAGGACGATGGAGAACCCCCTGCGAGGAATATGCCAGAAGACTTCAAGGACAGCCCTGATCTGCGGGGAAGTGCAGACCCTCTGTCTCAGGACATTGGCAGCTGTGGACTGAGAGGGCAGGAAGAGGCAGGGGAGGCAGGCAGGCCAGAGCTTCCTGACGGAGGTGTGCCGTGGCAGGCCCCTGCTGAGGGCCAGAGCCAACACCACACCCTCAGCCAGATCCTACTGACGGTGATGCATCTGCTAGAGCTCTTTCGAGATCAATTGGAAGGTGGGGGCTCAAGGAGGCAGGTGCAGACTGGCTCCTCCTCCACTGATCACGTGCCCCGTGGGAGCCCCCTGAATCAAGGAAAGCCATCCAGCGCACTGAAGAAGGCACGTCAGGGGAATGAAGAGCTCCCAGGAAACACAACAATCCACCAAGCTGAGCAAGTATCTTTTCACCAGCGAAACAGCCTCTTGGAAAGGGAGATTCAGGAGCTGCACCTGAAGCTCGAGGCAGAGGAGCACCTCAAACACATGGAGATGAAGATGATGGAGGAGAAGGCACGCTGCCTGCAAGTAAAGAACGAACTTGTCAAGGGGCGAAGTAAGGTATATGCCGCCCACTGGAATTAGGCCTCTACAAGATGATGGCCGAAGACCGACACCGAGAATGGCAGAGAATCTCCTCCTTGCATGACCGAGAGCGCCTCTTGGTGAAGAACAGAAGTGAGGAGAGCCAGAAAGCTGTTCTGTGGGCAGAGAGGGAGTTCCAAAGGCTCAAGGAAGAAAACCATTGCCTCAGGCAGAAGCTGGCCAACTCTGGGACCAAGTTCCAGCCTGTCTCCAGGGGGCCTCCTGCTGTTTCTGTTGCTCCTGCTCCTGCTTCTGCTTTAGCTAAGCTCCTGCTCCTGCTCTTCTGGGCACAGCCTCCAAATACCCTCAAGGGCCACAGGCTCCCATGAAAGCCCAGAAGCCCAAGAAAGGAGCAAGGGTGCACTGGCCAGACTCCAAGTTTTCGGGTCCCCTGCAGGTCTGATTCCCTTTCCCAGCAGCCACCAACACTCACAACCAGAGCAAAAAAGCTCCTGGGCTTCCTTACCCCTTAAGCCACAACCATTGTTCCTTTTACTGGAGATCCACCCCCATTATTAAACTGATGCTCCGTATCCCCTAAAGCCATGTGAGAGAGCATTTTTCATTGTTAAGGACCCAAAAAATAAAACGATCCAATTGCTGATCCTACTGAGACTGAGAATTGATTGTATGAAGGGATTCTATGCCAAGCAACGAAGGGTTTTAAGTGTCCTTTACTGATCACTTAATTGTCCCAATAACCCAGTGGGTCATATACTACTGAGGTTCAGAGAGGGGACACAACTTGCCCCAAGATCACACAGCTAGTGAATTTCAGAGCTCCCATTCCAAGCCAAGGTTGTCTCATTTCCCAATGATGTGAAAATAACTACCACTCCTACCACTACGATGACTTCTGCTTCATTTCTGAGAGAGAGAAAGAGCGAGGGCACACACACATGCAATCGGGGGAGGGGCAGGGAGACAGAGATTCCTAGACAGCCTTCCCACTCAAGTGCACAACCAGACGCTGGGCTGGATTTCACAGACCATGGGACCACGCCCTGAGCCAAAATCAAGAGTCAGACGTTGACCTGACTAAGCCACACAGGCACCCTTCCCTTGTGCAAGGAACTTCTAGGCAAGCTGCTGTAAGCATCCCAGAAGGGCTTGACAAAATTTTCTCATAGGTCACGTTCCAGTTTGGATGCAAGGATTATGGTGATGCCTAGCTGAGGTAAAGTCCCAGCAAAGCATGGAGGGCAGCCTTTCAGGGTCTCCAACGATTCCCTTCGTGGGTACACCTCGTTTTGTGTTCCATACTCTACCACTGGATTAGAGTCAGGAACTCCTGCCTCACTTCGAAAGGACAGAATATGGCCCGAGAGATAGATAGCATGTCCCTTCTGAGGCTCGTAGACAAAGACACTGGTCTCCTCTTGGGCTTGCTCTCGCTCCCTCACCATTGGTTTCGAGGGAAGCCGCCTGCTCCTTGTGGGCTGTATGATGGAGAGGCCCATGTGGCAAGGAATGAATATTTCTTGCTCACCGCAATGGAGGACCTCTGGCTGCTAGGAGCCACCCGAGTGAGCACACAAGCAGATTTCCCGCCAACAAGCCTGGAGATGACTGAAGACCCACATGACATCTTGACTGCAGCCTTGTGAGAGATCCTGAGACACAGGTCCCTGGCTAGATGCACCTGGATGCCTGGCCCACGGAAACCATATGCGGTTATCAATTGGTGTTGTCGGAAGCCCTCTGGGTTGCGGAAAACATTCAAAAAAGACACAAGGGTGAAGCCACAGTTCTGGCTGCTGACCCACCCCCCTCTCCTGGGCTTGAAATTCCAGGGAAGTCAAGCGATGGTAGCAACCACTGAGAGATTAGGGTAAACAATGCCAGAAAGAGGTCCTCTATTCTGTTCTCCATGTATCTCTCTGAGAGGACATGCCCTCACCTGATCCACCCGAGCCAATAGGTGGCCCATGCAGGAGGAGACAACTGGCCGTGTGGTCCAAGTCGGCTGAGAGCACTAGACCCAGCGTCGCAGAGCCTCCTTGAAGCCAGAAAAAGAGCCCAGAAGTTCCCTGGTGTGCCTAGAGAAGGCACAGAAATTAGATGAGTTGAAAGCCTGGGACCTGGTCATTGGGCTTCTGGGCAAGAGGGGAGATGGCCTGTGGAAGGGACACTGCCTGCAACCCCTCTTGGACCAGACCCCACCTGTCTGCTTTGGGATACTGAGGATTAAGACGAGAGTAAACTAGTGTAGAAGAGATGGTGTTCTAATGCTTGGCAGGTTGAAAGCGATTGAAATCGTTGACATTCCTATTCTCCTCGTCCTCAGGACCACCATTAAGGGGAAGGGGCCTTCAAAGAAGCAAGAGGAGTTTATCACTTACAGCAGCCCTGTCAAGTGTCAATATCCAACCACTCCAGTCCCTTCCACCCCCTTGGCAGCCCCACTGCTTTCATAAGGACACAGAAACATTCCCCTACAGGCTTTGGAGCAAACGTTATGTTTTGATTTCTCTAAGATAAATGCCATAGTGCCATGACCTGCTCCTAGGGCGGTAGCAAGTCTAGTTCTCAAAGAATCTGTGTGGAAGGGTTGAGCCACTCTATTGGACACCTGAAATTGATATTATACTGCATGTGAACGGGAATGTAACTCACGGCTTGGAAAAGGAAAAGAAACTCTTAACTGTTTTCAAGAGTCAGCTCTATCATTTTCCATTCCCAACTGTGATGCGGGAGTGATCCAGTCATTCCACATCCTGCCTTGCATTTGGTGGTGGGGTCTCTCTCTCCCTCTCTGGCGCATTTGGTTTGAATCACTGTGATAGGTGTGCAGTGAGAGCTCACTGGAGTTTTCATTTGAATTGCCCCAATGGCAACTTTCTATGTGGTTTCCATCTGTCTACGCTTTGGTAAAGGTGGCAGGCCCTTTTCTCCCCACCCCCCTTCTATTTCCTTTTGCTAACTAGATTGCATGCTTACTTGGGGATCAAGTTCTGAGTTTCCATGCTTCAGACAGGAGTCCTCTATTAGCTATGTGATTTAGACTTATTTCCTCCAAGTTGGTAGCTTGTCTTTTGGGTCTACTTAAGGAGGTCTTTCACACGGCACAGATTTACAATTCTGATTGTTGGATAAAGTCTAATTAATCAACTTTACCTTAGGGAAAATAATTTGATGTTCGACTGGAGGATTCTTTACCTAGCTTTCCATTCTGGAAATTTTTCCCCACATTTTCCCTATAAGATTTATCATTTTCCATGTAAGGCAGTGATTAATTTTGAGCTACTTTTTAAAATACTCTTTTTTTCTTTTTTTCCTTTGGGAGAGTGAACATGTGCATGAGCGGGCAGGGGCCTGGAGGGAGAAGGGAAAAGAGCATCCTCAAGCAGCCTCGCCAGTGAGCTTGGAGCCTGACTTTGTCCCGGGACGCTGAGAGCTTGACAAGTGCCGAAATCAAGAGCTGGCTGCCGCACAGGCTGACTCACCCAGGCAGCCTGATTTAAGTTTTGTATAGGGTTTGATACTTAGATTGTGGTCCCTGGCCTCCTTGTCCTCCACCTCCTCCTCCCCTCTCCCGCTCCCTCTTCTGCTTCTCCTTCTTCTTTGCCTATGCATGTCCACTTGCTCTAGCACCATTTATTCAAAACGCTGTCACTCCTCCACTGAACAGCTTTTTACCTTTGTCAAGGCCCCATTCGACATATGGGTGTAGTTCTCTCTCTGGGTCCTTGATTCTGTTCCACTTATCGATCTTTATTCTGTTCCATTGGTCTAGCTCTTCACCAACACCACGCACTTTTGATTACTGTAGACGAATATCTTGAAATGGGGTAGAAGGATTCTTCTGGTTTTCTTCTTTAGTTTTAGTTTCTCCTCTTTTTCTAGGTTCTAAAATAGAGAGATTATAGTTTTGAGACTCCTTTTCTTTTTAGAGAGAGAGAGAGAGATAGACACAGAGACAGAGACAGAGACAGAGAAAGGGAAGCGGTGCAGAAAGAGAGAGAGATGTTTAAGCAGCCACCATGCCCAGCTCAGCACAATGCAGGTTCAGCCTCACTATCCCAAGGTTGACCATGACCCGAGTCAAAATCAAGAGTTGGACTAATTGACTGAGCCACCCAGATGCCCCTCCTCCTTTCTAATGTATGCATTGAGTGCTATAAATTGAGCTCTCTGTTGATTTAGCTGTGTCCCACCAATTTTAATACGTTGTATTTTTATGTTCCTTCAGTTCAGTGCACTGAAATTTTATCTTTTGTCTCCGATAATCTAGAAAGTTACTTTCTACGTGTTTAGATTTTGTTATCTTTCTCCCTTTGATATCTAGTTTCATTTTTAACTTTTTTTAAAAGTGTCAAAGTTTAATTCCAAGACAATGCTAGATAGGGTTGCATTTTTTTCAGGTACACAATATAGAGATTCTCCTCCGCTGCCCAACGACTGTTAGCTCCTGTTGCCAGGCACTGATTTGCGTTGGAGTCTCGGGTGCACCTCCCCCACCCCTACTCCCTTCAGCTCCTGTTGCCAGGCACTGCTTTGCATTGGAGACGGAACCCTCGTAGGGGTTCCAAGCAGTTTCTAGTGGCTGAGAGGACACTGGTGATCAGAGACAAAGCCCCCAGGCTCTCTGGAGCCAGCTGGTGGCCATTTCAATGTCTCCCCACACAGTTCTGGAGCCGCTGTGGGCTCTCCGGGAACAGCTGTGGGCTTCTGGGTTGCCGATAATCGAACGTTGGCCACATGGGCCACGAGACTCTGGGTTTGGCTGGGAGATCCTCGTGTGCACTGTGTTGCTGGTGTTCATTCCAGTAAAGTGTGGACTCCGCTTAAGAGGAAGAAAGGGGCACTGTGCCCAGAATGAAGTATCTGGAAAAGACATGGAGAAGGCCAACCCGGATGCACCAGCCCATGGAGCCGTCGCATCATCGGAGCACAGGGCAGTCCTCTCCCGCTACAGATCCTTGCTCTGGCTGCCCTGAATCAAGATGTCGGGTACTTTTCTGTGGGAGACGCTACGCAACTGCTGAAGGGAGTTCGGCAAAGGCTGTTGAAGAAGAGCCCTCACCAGCTCACTGATGAAAATCCCATCTGTGGAGCAGCCCAGGACGATGGAGAACCCCCTGCGAGGAATATGCCAGAAGACTTCAAGGACAGCCCTGATCTGCGGGGAAGTGCAGACCCTCTGTCTCAGGATATTGGCAGCTGTGGACTGAGAGGGCAGGAAGAGGCAGGGGAGGCAGGCAGGCCAGAGCTTCCTGACGGAGGTGTGCCGTGGCAGGCCCCCGCTGAGGGCCAGAGCCAACACCACACCCTCAGCCAGATCCTACTGACAATGATGCATCTGCTAGAGCTCCTTAGAGATCATCTGGAAGGTGGGGGCTCAAGGAGGCAGGTGCAGACTGGCTCCTCCTCCACTGATCACGTGCCTCGTGGGAGCCCCCTGAATCAAGGAAAGCCATCCAGGGCACTGAAGAAGGCACGTCAGGGGAATGAAGAGCTCCCAGGAAACACAACAATCCACCAAGCTGAGCAAGTATCTTTTCACCAGCGAAACAGCCTCCTGAAAAGGGAGATTCAGGAGCTGCACCTGAAGCTCGAGGCAGAGGAGCACCTCAAACACATGGAGATGAAGAGGATGGAGGAGAAGGCACGCTGCCTGCAAGTAAAGAACGAACTTGTCAAGGGGCGAAGGAAGGTATATGCCGCCCACTGAAACTTAGGCCTCTACAAGATGATGGCCGAAGACCGACACCGAGAATGGCAGAGAATCTCCTCCTAGCATGACCGAGAGCGCCTCTTGGTGAAGAACAGAAGTGAGGAGAGCCAGAAAGCTGTTCTGTGGGCAGAGAGGGAGTTCCAAAGGCTCAAGGAAGAAAACCATTGCCTCAGGCAGAAGCTGGCCAACTCTGGGACCAAGTTCCAGCCTGGCTCCAGGGGGCCTCCTGCTGTTGCTCCTGCTCCTGCTCCTGCTTCAGCTCCGGCTCCTGCTCCTGCTCTTCTGGGCACAGCCTCCAAATACCCTCAAGGGCCACAGGCTCCCATGAAAGCCCAGAAGCCCAAGAAAGGAGCAAGGGTGCACTGGCCAGACTCCAAGTTCTCGGGTCCCCTGCAGGTCTGATTCCCTTTCCCAGCAGCCACCAACACTCACAACCAGAGCACAAAAGCTCCTGGGCTTCCTTACCCCTTAAGCCACAACCATTGTTCCTTTTACTGGAGATCCACACCCATTATTAAACTGATGCTCCGTATCCCCTAAAGCCATGTGAGAGAGCATTTTTCATTGTTAAGGACCCAAAAAATAAAACGATCCAATTGCTGATCCTACTGCGACTGAGAATTGATTGTATGAAGGGATTCTATGCCAAGCAACGAAGGGTTTTAAGTGTCCTTTACTGATCACTTAATTGTCCCAATAACCCAGTGGGTCATATACTACTGAGGTTCAGAAAGGGGACACAACTTGCCCCAAGATCACACAGCTAGTGAATTTCAGAGCTCCCATTCCAAGCCAAGGTTGTCTCATTACCTACTGATGTGAAAATAACTACCACTCCTACCACTACGATGACTTCTGCTTCTTCATTTCTGAGAGAGAGAAAGAGCGAGGGCACACACACATGCAATCGGGGGAGGGGCAGGGAGACAGAGATTCCTAGACAGCCTTCCCACTCAAGTGCACAACCAGACGCTGGGCTGGATTTCACAGACCATGGGACCACGCCCTGAGCCGAAATCAAGAGTCAGACGTTGACCTGACTAAGCCACACAGGCACCCTTCCCTTGTGCAAGGAACTTCTAGGCAAGCTGCTGTAAGGATCCCAGAAGGGCTTGAAAAAATTTTCTCATAGGTCACGTTCTAGTTTGGATGCAAGGATTATGGTGATGCCTAGCTGAGGTAAAGTCCCAGCAAAGCATGGAGGGCAGCCTTTCAGGGTCTCCAACGATTCCCTTCGTGGGTACACCTCGTTTTGTGTTCCATACTCTACCACTGGATTAGAGTCAGGAACTCCTGCCTCACTTCGAAAGGACAGAATATGGCCCGAGAGATAGATAGCATGTCCCTTCTGAGGCTCGTAGACAAAGACACTGGTCTCCTCTTGGGCTTGCTCTCGCTCCCTCACCATTGGTTTCGAGGGAAGCCGCCTGCTCCTTGTGGGCTGTATGATGGAGAGGCCCATGTGGCAAGGAATGAATATTTCTTGCTCACCGCAATGGAGGACCTCTGGCTGCTAGGAGCCACCCGAGTGAGCACACAAGCAGATTTCCCGCCAACAAGCCTGGAGATGACTGAAGACCCACATGACATCTTGACTGCAGCCTTGTGAGAGATCCTGAGACACAGGTCCCTGGCTAGATGCACCTGGATGCCTGGCCCACGGAAACCATATGCGGTTATCAATTGGTGTTGTCGGAAGCCCTCTGGGTTGCGGAAAACATTCAAAAAAGACACAAGGGTGAAACCACAGTTCTGGCTGCTGACCCACCCCCCTCTCCTGGGCTTGAAATTCCAGGGAAGTCAAGCGATGGTAGCAACCACTGAGAGATTAGGGTAAACAATGCCAGAAAGAGGTCCTCTATTCTGTTCTCCATGTATCTCTCTGAGAGGACATGCCCTCACCTGATCCACCCGAGCCAATAGGTGGCCCATGCAGGAGGAGACAACTGGCCGTGTGGTCCAAGTCGGCTGAGAGCACTAGACCCAGCGTCGCAGAGCCTCCTGGAAGCCAGAAAAAGAGCCCAGAAGTTCCCTGGTGTGCCTAGAGAAGGCACAGAAATTAGATGAGTTGAAAGCCTGGGACCTGGTCATTGGGCTTCTGGGCAAGAGGGGAGATGGCCTGTGGAAGGGACACTGCCTGCAACCCCTCTTGGACCAGACCCCACCTGTCTGCTTTGGGATACTGAGGATTAAGACGAGAGTGAACTAGTGTAGAAGAGATGGTGTTCTAATGCTTGGCAGGTTGAAAGCGATTGAAATCGTTGACATTCCTATTCTCCTCGTCCTCAGGACCACCATTAAGGGGAAGGGGCCTTCAAAGAAGCAAGAGGAGTTTATCACTTACAGCAGCCCTGTCAAGTGTCAATATCCAACCACTCCAGTCCCTTCCACCCCCTTGGCAGCCCCACTGCTTTCATAAGGACACAGAAACATTCCCCTACAGGCTTTGGAGCAAACGTTATGTTTTGATTTCTCTAAGATAAATGCCATAGTGCCATGACCTGCTCCTATGGCGGTAGCAAGTCTAGTTCTCAAAGAATCTCTGTGGAAGGGTTGAGCCACTCTATTGGACACCTGAAATTGATATTATACTGCATGTGAACGGGAATGTAACTCACGGCTTGGAAAAGGAAAAGAAACCCTTAACTGTTTTCAAGAGTCAGCTCTATCATTTTCCATTCCCAACTGTGATGCGGGAGTGATCCAGTCATTCCACATCCTGCCTTGCATTTGGTGGTGGGGTCTCTCTCTCCCTCTCTGGCGCATTTGGTTTGAATCACTGTGATAGGTGTGCAGTGAGAGCTCACTGGAGTTTTCATTTGAATTGCCCCAATGGCAACTTTCTATGTGGTTTCCATCTGTCTACGCTTTGGTAAAGGTGGCAGGCCCTTTTCTCCCCACCCCCCTTCTATTTCCTTTTGCTAACTAGATTGCATGCTTACTTGGGGATCAAGTTCTGAGTTTCCATGCTTCAGACAGGAGTCCTCTATTAGCTATGTGATTTAGACTTATTTCCTCCAAGTTGGTAGCTTGTCTTTTGGGTCTACTTAAGGAGGTCTTTCACACGGCACAGATTTACAATTCTGATTGTTGGATAAAGTCTAATTAATCAACTTTACCTTAGGGAAAATAATTTGATGTTCGACTGGAGGATTCTTTACCTAGCTTTCCATTCTGGAAATTTTTCCCCACATTTTCCCTATAAGATTTATCATTTTCCATGTAAGGCAGTGATTAATTTTGAGCTACTTTTTAAAATACTCTTTTTTTCTTTTTTTCCTTTGGGAGAGTGAACATGTGCATGAGCGGGCAGGGGCCTGGAGGGAGAAGGGAAAAGAGCATCCTCAAGCAGCCTCGCCAGTGAGCTTGGAGCCTGACTTTGTCCCGGGACGCTGAGAGCTTGACAAGAGCCGAAATCAAGAGCTGGCTGCCGCACAGGCTGCCTCACCCAGGCAGCCTGATTTAAGTTTTGTATAGGGTTTGATACTTAGATTGTGGTCCCTGGCCTCCTTGTCCTCCACCTCCTCCTCCCCTCTCCCGCTCCCTCTTCTGCTTCTCCTTCTTCTTTGCCTATGCATGTCCACTTGCTCTAGCACCATTTATTCAAAACGCTGTCACTCCTCCACTGAACAGCTTTTTACCTTTGTCAAGGCCCCATTCGACATATGGGTGTAGTTCTCTCTCTGGGTCCTTGATTCTGTTCCACTTATCGATCTTTATTCTGTTCCATTGGTCTAGCTCTTCACCAACACCACGCACTTTTGATTACTGTAGACGAATATCTTGAAATGGGGTAGAAGGATTCTTCTGGTTTTCTTCTTTAGTTTTAGTTTCTCCTCTTTTTCTAGGTTCTAAAATAGAGAGATTATAGTTTTGAGACTCCTTTTCTTTTTAGAGAGAAAGAGAGAGAGATAGACACAGAGACAGAGACAGAGACAGAGAAAGGGAAGCGGTGCAGAAAGAGAGAGAGATGATTAAGCAGCCACCATGCCCAGCTCAGCACAATGCAGGTTCAGCCTCACTATCCCAAGGTTGACCATGACCCGAGTCAAAATCAAGAGTTGGACTAATTGACTGAGCCACCCAGATGCCCCTCCTCCTTTCTAATGTATGCATTGAGTGCTATAAATTGAGCTCTCTGTTGATTTAGCTGTGTCCCACCAATTTTAATACGTTGTATTTTTATGTTCCTTCAGTTCAGTGCACTGAAATTTTATCTTTTGTCTCCGATAATCTAGAAAGTTACTTTCTACGTGTTTAGATTTTGTTATCTTTCTCCCTTTGATATCTAGTTTCATTTTTAACTTTTTTTAAAAGTGTCAAAGTTTAATTCCAAGACAATGCTAGATAGGGTTGCATTTTTTTCAGGTACACAATATAGAGATTCTCCTCCGCTGCCCAACGACTGTTAGCTCCTGTTGCCAGGCACTGATTTGCGTTGGAGTCTCGGGTGCACCTCCCCCACCCCTACTCCCTTCAGCTCCTGTTGCCAGGCACTGCTTTGCATTGGAGACGGAACCCTCGTAGGGGTTCCAAGCAGTTTCTAGTGGCTGAGAGGACACTGGTGATCAGAGACAAAGCCCCCAGGCTCTCTGGAGCCAGCTGGTGGCCATTACAATGTCTCCCCACACAGTTCTGGAGCCGCTGTGGGCTCTCCGGGAACAGCTGTGGGCTTCTGGGTTGCCGATAATCGAACGTTGGCCACATGGGCCACGAGACTCTGGGTTTGGCTGGGAGATCCTCGTGTGCACTGTGTTGCTGGTGTTCATTACAGTAAAGTGTGGACTCCGCTTAAGAGGAAGAAAGGGGCACTGTGCCCAGAATGAAGTATCTGGAAAAGACATGGAGAAGGCCAACCCGGATGCACCAGCCCATGGAGCCGTCGCATCATCGGAGCACAGGGCAGTCCTCTCCCGCTACAGATCCTTGCTCTGGCTGCCCTGAATCAAGATATCGGGTACTTTTCTGTGGGAGACGCTACGCAACTGCTGAAGGGAGTTCGGCAAAGGCTGTTGAAGAAGAGCCCTCACCAGCTCACCGATGAAAATCCCATCTGTGGAGCAGCCCAGGACGATGGAGAACCCCCTGCGAGGAATATGCCAGAAGACTTCAAGGACAGCCCTGATCTGCGGGGAAGTGCAGACCCTCTGTCTCAGGACATTGGCAGCTGTGGACTGAGAGGGCAGGAAGAGGCAGGGGAGGCAGGCAGGCCAGAGCTTCCTGACGGAGGTGTGCCGTGGCAGGCCCCCGCTGAGGGCCAGAGCCAACACCACACCCTCAGCCAGATCCTACTGACGGTGATGCATCTGCTAGAGCTCCTTCGAGATCATCTGGAAGGTGGGGGCTCAAGGAGGCAGGTGCAGACTGGCTCCTCCTCCACTGATCACGTGCCTCGTGGGAGCCCCCTGAATCAAGGAAAGCCATCCAGGGCACTGAAGAATGCACGTCAGGGGAATGAAGAGCTCCCAGGCAACACAACAATCCACCAAGCTGAGCAAGTATCTTTTCACCAGCGAAACAGCCTCCTGGAAAGGGAGATTCAGGAGCTGCACCTGAAGCTCGAGGCAGAGGAGCACCTCAAACACATGGAGATGAAGATGATGGAGGAGAAGGCACGCTGCCTGCAAGTAAAGAACGAACTTGTCAAGGGGCGAAGGAAGGTATATGCCGCCCACTGAAACTTAGGCCTCTACAAGATGATGGCCGAAGACCGACACCGAGAATGGCAGAGAATCTCCTCCTAGCATGACCGAGAGCGCCTCTTGGTGAAGAACAGAAGTGAGGAGAGCCAGAAAGCTGTTCTGTGGGCAGAGAGGGAGTTCCAAAGGCTCAAGGAAGAAAACCATTGCCTCAGGCAGAAGCTGGCCAACTCTGGGACCAAGTTCCAGCCTGGCTCCAGGGGGCCTCCTGCTGTTGCTCCTGCTCCTGCTCCTGCTTCAGCTCCGGCTCCTGCTCCTGCTCTTCTGGGCACAGCCTCCAAATACCCTCAAGGGCCACAGGCTCCCATGAAAGCCCAGAAGCCCAAGAAAGGAGCAAGGGTGCACTGGCCAGACTCCAAGTTCTCGGGTCCCCTGCAGGTCTGATTCCCTTTCCCAGCAGCCACCAACACTCACAACCAGAGCACAAAAGCTCCTGGGCTTCCTTACCCCTTAAGCCACAACCATTGTTCCTTTTACTGGAGATCCACCCCCATTATTAAACTGATGCTCCGTATCCCCTAAAGCCATGTGAGAGAGCATTTTTCATTGTTAAGGACCCAAAAAATAAAACGATCCAATTGCTGATCCTACTGCGACTGAGAATTGATTGTATGAAGGGATTCTATGCCAAGCAACGAAGGGTTTTAAGTGTCCTTTACTGATCACTTAATTGTCCCAATAACCCAGTGGGTCATATACTACTGAGGTTCAGAAAGGGGACACAACTTGCCCCAAGATCACACAGCTAGTGAATTTCAGAGCTCCCATTCCAAGCCAAGGTTGTCTCATTACCCACTGATGTGAAAATAACTACCACTCCTACCACTACGATGACTTCTGCTTCTTCATTTCTGAGAGAGAGAAAGAGCGAGGGCACACACACATGCAAGCGGGGGAGGGGCAGGGAGAGAGAGATTCCTAGACTACCTTCCCACTCAGGTGCACAACCAGACGCTGGGCTGGATTTCACAGACCATGGGACCACGCCCTGAGCCGAAATCAAGAGTCAGACGTTGACCTGACTAAGCCACACAGGCACCCTTCCCTTGTGCAAGGAACTTCTAGGCAAGCTGCTGTAAGCATCCCAGAAGGGCTTGACAAAATTTTCTCATAGGTCACGTTCTAGTTTGGATGCAAGGATTATGGTGATGCCTAGCTGAGGTAAAGTCCCAGCAAAGCATGGAGGGCAGCCTTTCAGGGTCTCCAACGATTCCCTTCGTGGGTACACCTCGTTTTGTGTTCCATACTCTACCACTGGATTAGAGTCAGGAACTCCTGCCTCACTTCGAAAGGACAGAATATGGCCCGAGAGATAGATAGCATGTCCCTTCTGAGGCTCGTAGACAAAGACACTGGTCTCCTCTTGGGCTTGCTCTCGCTCCCTCACCATTGGTTTCGAGGGAAGCCGCCTGCTCCTTGTGGGCTGTATGATGGAGAGGCCCATGTGGCAAGGAATGAATATTTCTTGCTCACCGCAATGGAGGACCTCTGGCTGCTAGGAGCCACCCGAGTGAGCACACAAGCAGATTTCCCGCCAACAAGCCTGGAGATGACTGAAGACACACATGACATCTTGACTGCAGCCTTGTGAGAGATCCTGAGACACAGGTCCCTGGCTAGATGCACCTGGATGCCTGGCCCACGGAAACCATATGCGGTTATCAATTGGTGTTGTCGGAAGCCCTCTGGGTTGCGGAAAACATTCAAAAAAGACACAAGGGTGAAGCCACAGTTCTGGCTGCTGACCCACCCCCCTCTCCTGGGCTTGGAATTCCAGGGAAGTCAAGCGATGGTAGCAACCACTGAGAGATTAGGGTAAACAATGCCAGAAAGAGGTCCTCTATTCTGTTCTCCATGTATCTCTCTGAGAGGACATGCCCTCACCTGATCCACCCGAGCCAATAGGTGGCCCATGCAGGAGGAGACAACTGGCCGTGTGGTCCAAGTCGCCTGAGAGCACTAGACCCAGCGTCGCAGAGCCTCCTGGAAGCCAGAAAAAGAGCCCAGAAGTTCCCTGGTGTCCCTAGAGAAGGCACAGAAATTAGATGAGTTGAAAGCCTGGGACCTGGTCATTGGGCTTCTGGGCTAGAGGGGAGATTGCCTGTGGAAGGGACACTGCCTGCAACCCCTCTTGGACCAGACCCCACCTGTCTGCTTTGGGATACTGAGGATTAAGACGAGAGTGAACTAGTGTAGAAGAGATGGTGTTCTAATGCTTGGCAGGTTGAAAGCGATTGAAATCGTTGACATTCCTATTCTCCTCGTCCTCAGGACCACCATTAAGGGGAAGGGGCCTTCAAAGAAGCAAGAGGAGTTTATCACTTACAGCAGCCCTGTCAAGTGTCAATATCCAACCACTCCAGTCCCTTCCACCCCCTTGGCAGCCCCAATGCTTTCATAAGGGCACAGATACATTCCCCTACAGGCTTTGGAGCAAACGTTAAGTTTTGATTTCTCTAAGATAAATGCCATAATGCCATGACCTGCTCCTATGGCGGTAGCAAGTCTAGTTCTCAAAGAATCTGTGTGGAAGGGTTGAGCCACTCTATTGGACACCTGAAATTGATATTATACTGCATGTGAACGGGAATGTAACTCACGGCTTAGAAAAGGAAAAGAAACTCTTAACTGTTTTCAAGAGTCAGCTCTATCATTTTCCATTCCCAACTGTGATGCGGGAGTGATCCAGTCATTCCACATCCTGCCTTGCATTTGGTGGTGGGGTCTCTCTCTCCCTCTCTGGCGCATTTGGTTTGAATCACTGTGATAGGTGTGCAGTGAGAGCTCACTGGAGTTTTCATTTGAATTGCCCCAATGGCAACTTTCTATGTGGTCTCCATCTGTCTACGCTTTGGTAAAGGTGGCAGGCCCTTTACTTTTTCCCCACCCCCCTTCTCTTTCCTTTTGCTAACTAGATTGCATGCTTACTTGGGGATCAAATTCTGAGTTTCCATGCTTCAGACAGGAGTCCTCTATTAGCTATGTGATTTGGACCTATTTCCTCCAAGTTGGTAGCTTGTCTTTTGGGTCTTCTTAAGGAGGTCTTTCACACGGCACAGATTTACAATTCTGATTGTTGGATAAAGTCTAATTAATCAACTTTACCTTAGGGAAAATAATTTGATGTTCGACTGGAGGATTCTTTACCTAGCTTTCCATTCTGGAAAATTTTCCCCACATTTTCCCTATAAGATTTATCATTTTCCATGTAAGGCAGTGATTAATTTTGAGCTACTTTTTAAAATACTCTTTTTTTCTTTTTTTCCTTTGGGAGAGTGAACATGTGCATGAGCGGGCAGGGGCCTGGAGGGAGAAGGGAAAAGAGCATCCTCAAGCAGCCTCGCCAGTGAGCTTGGAGCCTGACTTTGTCCCGGGACGCTGAGAGCTTGACAAGAGCCGAAATTAAGAGCTGGCTGCCGCACAGGCTGCCTCACCCAGGCAGCCTGAGTTAAGTTTTGTATAGGGTTTGATACTTAGATTGTGGTCCCCGGCCTCCTCGTCCTCTACCTCCTCCCCTCTCCCGCTCCCTCTTCTGCTTCTCCTTCTTCTTTGCCTATGCATGTCCACTTGCTCTAGCACCATTTATTCAAAACGCTGTCACTCCTCCACTGAACGGCTTTTTACCTTTGTCAAGGCCCCATTCGACATATGGGCGTAGTTCTCTTTCTGGGTCCCTGATTCTGTTCCACTTATCCATCTTTATTCTGTTCCATTGGTCTAGCTCTTCACCAACACCACGCACTTTTGATTACTGTAGACGAATATCTTGAAATGGGGTAGAAGGATTCTTCTGGTTTTCTTCTTTAGTTTTAGTTTCTCCTCTTTTTCTAGGTTCTAAAATAGAAAGATTATAGTTTTGAGACTCCTTTTCTTTTTAGAGAGAGAGACAGAGACAGAGACAGAGACAGAGAAAGGGAGAGAGAGATGATTAAGCAGCCACCATGCCCAGCACCAGCACAATGCAGGTTCAGCCTCACTATCCCAAGGTTGACCATGACCCGAGTCAAAATCAAGAGTTGGACTAACTGACTGAGCCACCCAGATGCTCCTCCTCCTTTCTAATGTATGCATTGAGTGCTAAAAATTGAGGTCTCTGTTGATTTAGCTGTGTCCCATCAATTTTAATACGTTGTAGTTTTATTTTCCTTCGGGTTAGTGCACTGAAATTTTATCTTTTGTCTCCGATAATCTAGAAAGTTACTTTCTACGTGTTTAGATTTTGTTATATTTCTCCCTTTGATATCTAGTTTCATTTTAAACTTTTTTTTATAAGTGTCAAAGTTTAATTCCAAGACAATGCTACAGAGGGTTGCATTTTTTTCAGGTACACAATATAGAGATTCTCCTCTGCTGCCCAACGACTGTTAGCTCCTGTTGCCAGGCACTGATTTGCGTTGGAGTCTCGGGTGCACCTCCCCCACCCCTACTCCCTTCAGCTCCTGTTGCCAGGCACTGGTTTGCATTGGAGACGGAACCCTCGTAGGGGTTCCAAGCAGTTTCTAGTGGCCGAGAGGACACTGGTGATCAGAGACAAAGCCCCCAGGCTCTCTGGAGCCAGCTGGTGGCCATTACAATGTCTCCCCACACAGTTCTGGAGCCGCTGTGGGCTCTCCGGGAACAGCTGTGGGCTTCTGGGTTGCCGATAATCGAACGTTGGCCACATGGGCCACGAGACTCTGGGTTTGGCTGGGAGATCCTCGTGTGCACTGTGTTGCTGGTGTTCATTCCAGTAAAGTGTGGACTCCGCTTAAGAGGAAGAAAGGGGCACTGTGCCCAGAATGAAGTATCTGGAAAAGACATGGAGAAGACCGACCCGGATGCACCAGCCCATGGAGCCGTCGCATCATCGGAGCACAGGGCAGTCCTCTCCCGCTACAGATCCTTGCTCTGGCTGCCCTGAATCAAGATGTCGGGTACTTTTCTGTGGGAGACGCTACGCAACTGCTGAAGGGAGTTCGGCAAAGGCTGTTGAAGAAGAGCCCTCACCAGCTCACCGATGAAAATCCCATCTGTGGAGCAGCCCAGGACGATGGAGAACCCCCTGCGAGGAATATGCCAGAAGACTTCAAGGACAGCCCTGATCTGCGGGGAAGGGCAGACCCTCTGTCTCAGGACATTGGCAGCTGTGGACTGAGAGGGCAGGAAGAGGCAGGGGAGGCAGGCAGGCCAGAGCTTCCTGACGGAGGTGTGCCATGGCAGGCCCCCGCTGAGGGCCAGAGCCAACACCACACCCTCAGCCAGATCCTACTGACGGTGATGCATCTGCTAGAGCTCCTTCGAGATCATCTGGAAGGTGGGGGCTCAAGGAGGCAGGTGCAGACTGGCTCCTCCTCCACTGATCACGTGCCCCGTGGGAGCCCCCTGAATCAAGGAAAGCCATCCAGGGCACTGAAGAAGGCACGTCAGGGGAATGAAGAGCTCCCAGGAAACACAACAATCCACCAAGCTGAGCAAGTATCTTTTCACCAGCGAAACAGCCTCCTGGAAAGGGAGATTCAGAAGCTGCACCTGAAGCTCGAGGCAGAGCCTAAGCTGTGCGAAGAGCACCTCAAACACCTGGAGAGGAAGATGATGGAGGAGAAGGCACGCTGCCTGCAAGTGAAGAACGAACTCGCCAAGGTGCGCAGGAAGGTGGATGCTGCCCACTGGAACTTAGGCCTCTACAAGAAGATGGCCGACGACCTGCACCGAGAATGGCAGAGAATCTCCTCCTTGCATGACCGAGAGCGCCTCCTGGTGGAGAACAGAAGTGAGGAGAGCCAGAAGGCTGTTCTGTGGGCAGAGAGGGAGTTCCAAAGGCTCAAGGAAGAAAACCATTGCCTCAGGCAGAAGCTGGCCAACTCTGGGCCCAAGGTCCAGCCTGTCTCCGGGGGGCCTCCTGCTCCTGCTCCTGCTCCAGCTCCAGCTCCTGCTCCTGCTCTTCTGGGCACAGCCTCCAAATGCCCTCAAGGGCCACAGGCTCCCCTGAAAGCCCAGAAGCCCAAGAAGGGAGCAAGGGTGCACTGGCCAGACTCCAAGTTCTCGGGTCCCCTGCAGGTCTGATTCCCTTTCCCAGCAGCCACCAACACTCAAACCAGAGCACAAAAGCTCCTGTGCTTCCTTACCCCTTCAGCCACACCCATTGCTCCTTTGACTGGAGATCCACCCCATTCTTGAACTGATGCTACCTATTCCCTATAGCCATGTGAGAGAGCATTTTTCATTGTTAAGGACCAAAAAAATAAAACGATCAAATTGCTGATCCTACTGCGACTGAGAATTGATTGTATGAAGGGATTCTATGCCAAGCAACCAAGGGTTTTAAGTGTCCTTTACTGATCACTTAATTGTCCCAATAACCCAGTGTGTCATATACTACTGAGGTTCAGAGAGGGGACACAACTTGCCCCAAGATCACACAGCTAGTGAATTTCAGAGCTCCCATTCCAAGCCAAGGTTGTCTCATTACCCACTGATGTGAAAATAACTACCACTCCTACCACTACGATGACTTCTGCTTCTTCATTTCTGAGAGAGAGAAAGAGCGAGGGCACACACACATGCAAGCGGGGGAGGGGCAGGGAGAGAGAGATTCCTAGACAGCCTTCCCACTCAAGTGCACAACCAGACGCTGGGCTGGATTTCACAGACCATGGGACCACGCCCTGAGCCAAAATCAAGAGTCAGACGTTGACCTGACTAAGCCACACAGGCACCCTTCCCTTGTGCAAGGAACTTCTAGGCAAGCTGCTGTAAGCATCCCAGAAGGGCTTGAAAAAATTTTCTCATAGGTCACGTTCTAGTTTGGATGCAAGGATTATGGTGATGCCTAGCTGAGGTAAAGTCCCAGCAAAGCATGGAGGGCAGCCTTTCAGGGTCTCCAACGATTCCCTTCGTGGGTACACCTCGTTTTGTGTTCCATACTCTACCACTGGATTAGAGTCAGGAACTCCTGCCTCACTTCGAAAGGACAGAATATGGCCCGAGAGATAGATAGCATGTCCCTTCTGAGGCTCGTAGACAAAGACACTGGTCTCCTCTTGGGCTTGCTCTCGCTCCCTCACCATTGGTTTCGAGGGAAGCCGCCTGCTCCTTGTGGGCTGTATGATGGAGAGGCCCATGTGGCAAGGAATGAATATTTCTTGCTCACCGCAATGGAGGACCTCTGGCTGCTAGGAGCCACCCGAGTGAGCACACAAGCAGATTTCCCGCCAACAAGCCTGGAGATGACTGAAGACCCACATGACATCTTGACTGCAGCCTTGTGAGAGATCCTGAGACACAGGTCCCTGGCTAGATGCACCTGGATGCCTGGCCCACGGAAACCATATGCGGTTATCAATTGGTGTTGTCGGAAGCCCTCTGGGTTGCGGAAAACATTCAAAAAAGACACAAGGGTGAAGCCACAGTTCTGGCTGCTGACCCACCCCCCTCTCCTGGGCTTGAAATTCCAGGGAAGTCAAGCGATGGTAGCAACCACTGAGAGATTAGGGTAAACAATGCCAGAAAGAGGTCCTCTATTCTGTTCTCCATGTATCTCTCTGAGAGGACATGCCCTCACCTGATCCACCCGAGCCAATAGGTGGCCCATGCAGGAGGAGACAACTGGCCGTGTGGTCCAAGTCGCCTGAGAGCACTAGACCCAGCGTCGCAGAGCCTCCTGGAAGCCAGAAAAAGAGCCCAGAAGTTCCCTGGTGTCCCTAGAGAAGGCACAGAAATTAGATGAGTTGAAAGCCTGGGACCTGGTCATTGGGCTTCTGGGCAAGAGGGGAGATGGCCTGTGGAAGGGACACTGCCTGCAACCCCTCTTGGACCAGACCCCACCTGTCTGCTTTGGGATACTGAGGATTAAGACGAGAGTGAACTAGTGTAGAAGAGATGGTGTTCTAATGCTTGGCAGGTTGAAAGCGATTGAAATCGTTGACATTCCTATTCTCCTCGTCCTCAGGACCACCATTAAGGGGAAGGGGCCTTCAAAGAAGCAAGAGGAGTTTATCACTTACAGCAGCCCTGTCAAGTGTCAATATCCAACCACTCCAGTCCCTTCCACCCCCTTGGTAGCCCCAATGCTTTCATAAGGACACAGATACATTCCCCTACAGGCTTTGGAGCAAACGTTAAGTTTTGATTTCTCTAAGATAAATGCCATAGTGCCATGACCTGCTCCTATGGCGGTAGCAAGTCTAGTTCTCAAAGAATCTCTGTGGAAGGGTTGAGCCACTCTATTGGACACCTGAAATTGATATTATACTGCATGTGAACGGGAATGTAACTCACGGCTTGGAAAAGGAAAAGAAACCCTTAACTGTTTTCAAGAGTCAGCTCTATCATTTTCCATTCCCAACTGTGATGCGGGAGTGATCCAGTCATTCCACATCCTGCCTTGCATTTGGTGGTGGGGTCTCTCTCTCCCTCTCTGGCGCATTTGGTTTGAATCACTGTGATAGGTGTGCAGTGAGAGCTCACTGGAGTTTTCATTTGAATTGCCCCAATGGCAACTTTCTATGTGGTCTCCATCTGTCTACGCTTTGGTAAAGGTGGCAGGCCCTTTACTTTTTCCCCACCCCCCTTCTCTTTCCTTTTGCTAACTAGATGGCATGCTTACTTGGGGATCAAATTCTGAGTTTCCATGCTTCAGACAGGAGTCCTCTATTAGCTATGTGATTTGGACCTATTTCCTCCAAGTTGGTAGCTTGTCTTTTGGGTCTTCTTAAGGAGGTCTTTCACACGGCACAGATTTACAATTCTGATTTTTGGATAAAGTCTATATAATCAACTTTACCTTAGGGAAAATAATTTGATGTTCGACTGGAGGATTCTTTACCTAGCTTTCCATTCTGGAAAATTTTCCCCACATTTTCTCTATAAGATTTATCATTTTCCATGTAAGGCAGTGATTAATTTTGAGCTACTTTTTAAAATACTCTTTTTTTCTTTTTTTCCTTTGGGAGAGTGAACATGTGCATGAGCGGGCAGGGGCCTGGAGGGAGAAGGGAAAAGAGCATCCTCAAGCAGCCTCGCCAGTGAGCTTGGAGCCTGACTTTGTCCCGGGACGCTGAGAGCTTGACAAGAGCCGAAATCAAGAGCTGGCTGCCGCACAGGCTGCCTCACCCAGGCAGCCTGAGTTAAGTTTTGTATAGGGTTTGATACTTAGATTGTGGTCCCCGGCCTCCTCGTCCTCCACCTCCTCCTCCCCTCTCCCGCTCCCTCTTCTGCTTCTCCTTCTTCTTTGCCTATGCATGTCCACTTGCTCTAGCACCATTTATTCAAAACGCTGTCACTCCTCCACTGAACGGCTTTTTACCTTTGTCAAGGCCCCATTCGACATATGGGCGTAGTTCTCTTTCTGGGTCCCTGATTCTGTTCCACTTATCCATCTTTATTCTGTTCCATTGGTCTAGCTCTTCACCAACACCACGCACTTTTGATTACTGTAGACGAATATCTTGAAATGGGGTAGAAGGATTCTTCTGGTTTTCTTCTTTAGTTTTAGTTTCTCCTCTTTTTCTAGGTTCTAAAATAGAAAGATTATAGTTTTGAGACTCCTTTTCTTTTTAGAGAGAGAGAGAGAGAGAGACACAGAGACAGAGATAGAGACAGAGACAGAGACAGAGAAACGGAAGCGGTGCAGAAAGAGAGAGAGATGATTAAGCAGCCACCATGCCCAGCCCCAGCACAATGCAGGTTCAGCCTCACTATCCCAAGGTTGACCATGACCCGAGTCAAAATCAAGAGTTGGACTAACTGACTGAGCCACCCAGATGCTCCTCCTCCTTTCTAATGTATGCATTGAGTGCTAAAAATTGAGCTCTCTGTTGATTTAGCTGTGTCCCATCAATTTTAATACGTTGTAGTTTTATTTTCCTTCGGGTCAGTGCACTGAAATTTTATCTTTTGTCTCCGATAATCTAGAAAGTTACTTTCTACGTGTTTAGATTTTGTTATGATATCTAGTTTCATTTTTAACTTTTTTTTATAAGTGTCAAAGGTTGCATTTTTTTCAGGTACACAATATAGAGATTCTCCTCCGCTGCCCAACGACTGTTAGCTCCTGTTGCCAGGCACTGATTTGCGTTGGAGTCTCGGGTGCACCTCCCCCACCCCTACTCCCTTCAGCTCCTGTTGCCAGGCACTGGTTTGCATTGGAGACGGAACCCTCGTAGGGGTTCCAAGCAGTTTCTAGTGGCCGAGAGGACACTGGTGATCAGAGACAAAGCCCCCAGGCTCTCTGAAGCCAGCTGGTGGCCATTTCAATGTCTCCCCACACAGTTCTGGAGCCGCTGTGGGCTCTCCGGGAACAGCTGTGGGCTTCTGGGTTGCCGATAATCGAACGTTGGCCACATGGGCCACGAGACTCTGGGTTTGGCTGGGAGATCCTCGTGTGCACTGTGTTGCTGGTGTTCATTCCAGTAAAGTGTGGACTCCGCTTAAGAGGAAGAAAGGGGCACTGTGCCCAGAATGAAGTATCTGGAAAAGACATGGAGAAGACCGACCCGGATGCACCAGCCCATGGAGCCGTCGCATCATCGGAGCACAAGGCCAGTCCTCTCCCGCTACAGATCCTTGCTCTGGCTGCCCTGAATCAAGATGTCGGGTACTTTTCTGTGGGAGACGCTACGCAACTGCTGAAGGGAGTTCGGCAAAGGCTGTTGAAGAAGAGCCCTCACCAGCTCACCGATGAAAATCCCATCTGTGGAGCAGCCCAGGACGATGGAGAACCCCCTGCGAGGAATATGCCAGAAGACTTCAAGGACAGCCCTGATCTGCGGGGAAGTGCAGACCCTCTGTCTCAGGACATTGGCAGCTGTGGACTGAGAGGGCAGGAAGAGGCAGGGGAGGCAGGCAGGCCAGAGCTTCCTGACGGAGGTGTGCCGTGGCAGGCCCCCGCTGAGGGCCAGAGCCAACACCACACCCTCAGCCAGATCCTACTGACGGTGATGCATCTGCTAGAGCTCCTTCGAGATCATCTGGAAGGTGGGGGCTCAAGGAGGCAGGTGCAGACTGGCTCCTCCTCCACTGATCACGTGCCCCGTGGGAGCCCCCTGAATCAAGGAAAGCCATCCAGGGCACTGAAGAAGGCACGTCAGGGGAATGAAGAGCTCCCAGGAAACACAACAATCCACCAAGCTGAGCAAGTATCTTTTCACCAGCGAAACAGCCTCCTGGAAAGGGAGATTCAGAAGCTGCACCTGAAGCTCGAGGCAGAGCCTAAGCTGTGCGAAGAGCACCTCAAACACCTGGAGAGGAAGATGATGGAGGAGAAGGCACGCTGCCTGCAAGTGAAGAACGAACTCGCCAAGGTGCGCAGGAAGGTGGATGCTGCCCACTGGAACTTAGGCCTCTACAAGAAGATGGCCGACGACCTGCACCGAGAATGGCAGAGAATCTCCTCCTTGCATGACCGAGAGCGCCTCCTGGTGGAGAACAGAAGTGAGGAGAGCCAGAAGGCTGTTCTGTGGGCAGAGAGGGAGTTCCAAAGGCTCAAGGAAGAAAACCATTGCCTCAGGCAGAAGCTGGCCAACTCTGGGCCCAAGGTCCAGCCTGTCTCCGGGGGGCCTCCTGCTCCTGCTCCTGCTCCTGCTCCAGCTCCAGCTCCTGCTCCTGCTCTTCTGGGCACAGCCTCCAAATGCCCTCAAGGGCCACAGGCTCCCCTGAAAGCCCAGAAGCCCAAGAAGGGAGCAAGGGTGCACTGGCCAGACTCCAAGTTCTCGGGTCCCCTGCAGGTCTGATTCCCTTTCCCAGCAGCCACCAACACTCACAACCAGAGCACAAAAGCTCCTGTGCTTCCTTACCCCTTCAGCCACACCCATTGCTCCTTTGACTGGAGATCCACCCCATTCTTGAACTGATGCTACCTATTCCCTATAGCCATGTGAGAGAGCATTTTTCATTGTTAAGGACCAAAAAAATAAAACGATCAAATTGCTGATCCTACTGCGACTGAGAATTGATTGTATGAAGGGATTCTATGCCAAGCAACCAAGGGTTTTAAGTGTCCTTTACTGATCACTTAATTGTCCCAATAACCCAGTGTGTCATATACTACTGAGGTTCAGAGAGGGGACACAACTTGCCCCAAGATCACACAGCTAGTGAATTTCAGAGCTCCCATTCCAAGCCAAGGTTGTCTCATTACCCACTGATGTGAAAATAACTACCACTCCTACCACTACGATGACTTCTGCTTCTTCATTTCTGAGAGAGAGAAAGAGCGAGGGCACACACACATGCAAGCGGGGGAGGGGCAGGGAGAGAGAGATTCCTAGACAGCCTTCCCACTCAAGTGCACAACCAGACGCTGGGCTGGATTTCACAGACCATGGGACCACGCCCTGAGCCGAAATCAAGAGTCAGACGTTGACCTGACTAAGCCACACAGGCACCCTTCCCTTGTGCAAGGAACTTCTAGGCAAGCTGCTGTAAGGATCCCAGAAGGGCTTGACAAAATTTTCTCATAGGTCACGTTCTAGTTTGGATGCAAGGATTATGGTGATGCCTAGCTGAGGTAAAGTCCCAGCAAAGCATGGAGGGCAGCCTTTCAGGGTCTCCAACGATTCCCTTCGTGGGTACACCTCGTTTTGTGTTCCATACTCTACCACTGGATTAGAGTCAGGAACTCCTGCCTCACTTCGAAAGGACAGAATATGGCCCGAGAGATAGATAGCATGTCCCTTCTGAGGCTCGTAGACAAAGACACTGGTCTCCTCTTGGGCTTGCTCTCGCTCCCTCACCATTGGTTTCGAGGGAAGCCTCCTGCTCCTTGTGGGCTGTATGATGGAGAGGCCCATGTGGCAAGGAATGAATATTTCTTGCTCACCGCAATGGAGGACCTCTGGCTGCTAGGAGGCACCCGAGTGAGCACACAAGCAGATTTCCCGCCAACAAGCCTGGAGATGACTGAAGACCCACATGACATCTTGACTGCAGCCTTGTGAGAGATCCTGAGACACAGGTCCCTGGCTAGATGCACCTGGATGCCTGGCCCACGGAAACCATATGCGGTTATCAATTGGTGTTGTCGGAAGCCCTCTGGGTTGCGGAAAACATTCAAAAAAGACACAAGGGTGAAGCCACAGTTCTGGCTGCTGACCCACCCCCCTCTCCTGGGCTTGAAATTCCAGGGAAGTCAAGCGATGGTAGCAACCACTGAGAGATTAGGGTAAACAATGCCAGAAAGAGGTCCTCTATTCTGTTCTCCATGTATCTCTCTGAGAGGACATGCCCTCACCTGATCCACCCGAGCCAATAGGTGGCCCATGCAGGAGGAGACAACTGGCCGTGTGGTCCAAGTCGCCTGAGAGCACTAGACCCAGCGTCGCAGAGCCTCCTTGAAGGCAGAAGAAGAGCCCAGAAGTTCCCTGGTGTGCCTAGAGAAGGCACAGAAATTAGATGAGTTGAAAGCCTGGGACCTGGTCATTGGGCTTCTGGGCAAGAGGGGAGATGGCCTGTGGAAGGGACACTGCCTGCAACCCCTCTTGGACCAGACCCCACCTGTCTGCTTTGGGATACTGAGGATTAAGACGAGAGTGAACTAGTGTAGAAGAGATGGTGTTCTAATGCTTGGCAGGTTGAAAGCGATTGAAATCGTTGACATTCCTATTCTCCTCGTCCTCAGGACCACCATTAAGGGGAAGGGGCCTTCAAAGAAGCAAGAGGAGTTTATCACTTACAGCAGCCCTGTCAAGTGTCAATATCCAACCACTCCAGTCCCTTCCACCCCCTTGGTAGCCCCAATGCTTTCATAAGGACACAGATACATTCCCCTACAGGCTTTGGAGCAAACGTTAAGTTTTGATTTCTCTAAGATAAATGCCATAGTGCCATGACCTGCTCCTATGGCGGTAGCAAGTCTAGTTCTCAAAGAATCTCTGTGGAAGGGTTGAGCCACTCTATTGGACACCTGAAATTGATATTATACTGCATGTGAACGGGAATGTAACTCACGGCTTGGAAAAGGAAAAGAAACCCTTAACTGTTTTCAAGAGTCAGCTCTATCATTTTCCATTCCCAACTGTGATGCGGGAGTGATCCAGTCATTCCACATCCTGCCTTGCATTTGGTGGTGGGGTCTCTCTCTCCCTCTCTGGCGCATTTGGTTTGAATCACTGTGATAGGTGTGCAGTGAGAGCTCACTGGAGTTTTCATTTGAATTGCCCCAATGGCAACTTTCTATGTGGTCTCCATCTGTCTACGCTTTGGTAAAGGTGGCAGGCCCTTTACTTTTTCCCCACCCCCCTTCTCTTTCCTTTTGCTAACTAGATGGCATGCTTACTTGGGGATCAAATTCTGAGTTTCCATGCTTCAGACAGGAGTCCTCTATTAGCTATGTGATTTGGACCTATTTCCTCCAAGTTGGTAGCTTGTCTTTTGGGTCTTCTTAAGGAGGTCTTTCACACGGCACAGATTTACAATTCTGATTTTTGGATAAAGTCTATATAATCAACTTTACCTTAGGGAAAATAATTTGATGTTCGACTGGAGGATTCTTTACCTAGCTTTCCATTCTGGAAAATTTTCCCCACATTTTCTCTATAAGATTTATCATTTTCCATGTAAGGCAGTGATTAATTTTGAGCTACTTTTTAAAATACTCTTTTTTTCTTTTTTTCCTTTGGGAGAGTGAACATGTGCATGAGCGGGCAGGGGCCTGGAGGGAGAAGGGAAAAGAGCATCCTCAAGCAGCCTCGCCAGTGAGCTTGGAGCCTGACTTTGTCCCGGGACGCTGAGAGCTTGACAAGAGCCGAAATCAAGAGCTGGCTGCCGCACAGGCTGCCTCACCCAGGCAGCCTGAGTTAAGTTTTGTATAGGGTTTGATACTTAGATTGTGGTCCCCGGCCTCCTCGTCCTCCACCTCCTCCTCCCCTCTCCCGCTCCCTCTTCTGCTTCTCCTTCTTCTTTGCCTATGCATGTCCACTTGCTCTAGCACCATTTATTCAAAACGCTGTCACTCCTCCACTGAACGGCTTTTTACCTTTGTCAAGGCCCCATTCGACATATGGGCGTAGTTCTCTTTCTGGGTCCCTGATTCTGTTCCACTTATCCATCTTTATTCTGTTCCATTGGTCTAGCTCTTCACCAACACCACGCACTTTTGATTACTGTAGACGAATATCTTGAAATGGGGTAGAAGGATTCTTCTGGTTTTCTTCTTTAGTTTTAGTTTCTCCTCTTTTTCTAGGTTCTAAAATAGAAAGATTATAGTTTTGAGACTCCTTTTCTTTTTAGAGAGAGAGAGAGAGAGAGACACAGAGACAGAGATAGAGACAGAGACAGAGACAGAGAAACGGAAGCGGTGCAGAAAGAGAGAGAGATGATTAAGCAGCCACCATGCCCAGCACCAGCACAATGCAGGTTCAGCCTCACTATCCCAAGGTTGACCATGACCCGAGTCAAAATCAAGAGTTGGACTAACTGACTGAGCCACCCAGATGCTCCTCCTCCTTTCTAATGTATGCATTGAGTGCTAAAAATTGAGCTCTCTGTTGATTTAGCTGTGTCCCATCAATTTTAATACGTTGTAGTTTTATTTTCCTTCGGGTCAGTGCACTGAAATTTTATCTTTTGTCTCCGATAATCTAGAAAGTTACTTTCTACGTGTTTAGATTTTGTTATGATATCTAGTTTCATTTTTAACTTTTTTTTATAAGTGTCAAAGTTTAATTCCAAGACAATGCTACATAGGGTTGCATTTTTTTCAGGTACACAATATAGAGATTCTCCTCCGCTGCCCAACGACTGTTAGCTCCTGTTGCCAGGCACTGATTTGCGTTGGAGTCTCGGGTGCACCTCCCCCACCCCTACTCCCTTCAGCTCCTGTTGCCAGGCACTGGTTTGCATTGGAGACGGAACCCTCGTAGGGGTTCCAAGCAGTTTCTAGTGGCCGAGAGGACACTGGTGATCAGAGACAAAGCCCCCAGGCTCTCTGGAGCCAGCTGGTGGCCATTTCAATGTCTCCCCACACAGTTCTGGAGCCGCTGTGGGCTCTCCGGGAACAGCTGTGGGCTTCTGGGTTGCCGATAATCGAACGTTGGCCACATGGGCCACGAGACTCTGGGTTTGGCTGGGAGATCCTCGTGTGCACTGTGTTGCTGGTGTTCATTCCAGTAAAGTGTGGACTCCGCTTAAGAGGAAGAAAGGGGCACTGTGCCCAGAATGAAGTATCTGGAAAAGACATGGAGAAGACCGACCCGGATGCACCAGCCCATGGAGCCGTCGCATCATCGGAGCACAAGGCCAGTCCTCTCCCGCTACAGATCCTTGCTCTGGCTGCCCTGAATCAAGATGTCGGGTACTTTCCTGTGGGAGACGCTACGCAACTGCTGAAGGGAGTTCGGCAAAGGCTGTTGAAGAAGAGCCCTCACCAGCTCACCGATGAAAATCCCATCTGTGGAGCAGCCCAGGACGATGGGGAACCCCCTGCGAGGAATATGCCAGAAGACTTCAAGGACAGCCCTGATCTGCGGAGAAGTGCAGACCCTCTGTCTCAGGACATTGGCAGCTGTGGACTGAGAGGGCAGGAAGAGGCAGGGGAGGCAGGCAGGCCAGAGCTTCCTGACGGAGGTGTGCCGTGGCAGGCCCCCGCTGAGGGCCAGAGCCAACACCACACCCTCAGCCAGATCCTACTGACGGTGATGCATCTGCTAGAGCTCCTTCGAGATCATCTGGAAGGTGGGGGCTCAAGGAGGCAGGTGCAGACTGGCTCCTCCTCCACTGATCACGTGCCCCGTGGGAGCCCCCTGAATCAAGGAAAGCCATCCAGGGCACTGAAGAAGGCACGTCAGGGGAATGAAGAGCTCCCAGGAAACACAACAATCCACCAAGCTGAGCAAGTATCTTTTCACCAGCGAAACAGCCTCCTGGAAAGGGAGATTCAGAAGCTGCACCTGAAGCTCGAGGCAGAGCCTAAGCTGTGCGAAGAGCACCTCAAACACCTGGAGAGGAAGATGATGGAGGAGAAGGCACGCTGCCTGCAAGTGAAGAACGAACTCGCCAAGGTGCGCAGGAAGGTGGATGCTGCCCACTGGAACTTAGGCCTCTACAAGAAGATGGCCGACGACCTGCACCGAGAATGGCAGAGAATCTCCTCCTTGCATGACCGAGAGCGCCTCCTGGTGGAGAACAGAAGTGAGGAGAGCCAGAAGGCTGTTCTGTGGGCAGAGAGGGAGTTCCAAAGGCTCAAGGAAGAAAACCATTGCCTCAGGCAGAAGCTGGCCAACTCTGGGCCCAAGGTCCAGCCTGTCTCCGGGGGGCCTCCTGCTCCTGCTCCTGCTCCTGCTCCAGCTCCAGCTCCTGCTCCTGCTCTTCTGGGCACAGCCTCCAAATGCCCTCAAGGGCCACAGGCTCCCCTGAAAGCCCAGAAGCCCAAGAAGGGAGCAAGGGTGCACTGGCCAGACTCCAAGTTCTCGGGTCCCCTGCAGGTCTGATTCCCTTTCCCAGCAGCCACCAACACTCACAACCAGAGCACAAAAGCTCCTGTGCTTCCTTACCCCTTCAGCCACACCCATTGCTCCTTTGACTGGAGATCCACCCCATTCTTGAACTGATGCTACCTATTCCCTATAGCCATGTGAGAGAGCATTTTTCATTGTTAAGGACCAAAAAAATAAAACGATCAAATTGCTGATCCTACTGCGACTGAGAATTGATTGTATGAAGGGATTCTATGCCAAGCAACCAAGGGTTTTAAGTGTCCTTTACTGATCACTTAATTGTCCCAATAACCCAGTGTGTCATATACTACTGAGGTTCAGAGAGGGGACACAACTTGCCCCAAGATCACACAGCTAGTGAATTTCAGAGCTCCCATTCCAAGCCAAGGTTGTCTCATTACCCACTGATGTGAAAATAACTACCACTCCTACCACTACGATGACTTCTGCTTCTTCATTTCTGAGAGAGAGAAAGAGCGAGGGCACACACACATGCAAGCGGGGGAGGGGCAGGGAGAGAGAGATTCCTAGACAGCCTTCCCACTCAAGTGCACAACCAGACGCTGGGCTGGATTTCACAGACCATGGGACCACGCCCTGAGCCAAAATCAAGAGTCAGACGTTGACCTGACTAAGCCACACAGGCACCCTTCCCTTGTGCAAGGAACTTCTAGGCAAGCTGCTGTAAGCATCCCAGAAGGGCTTGACAAAATTTTCTCATAGGTCACGTTCTAGTTTGGATGCAAGGATTATAGTGATGCCTAGCTGAGGTAAAGTCCCAGCAAAGCATGGAGGGCAGCCTTTCAGGGTCTCCAACGATTCCCTTCGTGGGTACACCTCGTTTTGTGTTCCATACTCTACCACTGGATTAGAGTCAGGAACTCCTGCCTCACTTCGAAAGGACAGAATATGGCCCGAGAGATAGATAGCATGTCCCTTCTGAGGCTCGTAGACAAAGACACTGGTCTCCTCTTGGGCTTGCTCTCGCTCCCTCACCATTGGTTTCGAGGGAAGCCGCCTGCTCCTTGTGGGCTGTATGATGGAGAGGCCCATGTGGCAAGGAATGAATATTTCTTGCTCACCGCAATGGAGGACCTCTGGCTGCTAGGAGCCACCCGAGTGAGCACACAAGCAGATTTCCCGCCAACAAGCCTGGAGATGACTGAAGACCCACATGACATCTTGACTGCAGCCTTGTGAGAGATCCTGAGACACAGGTCCCTGGCTAGATGCACCTGGATGCCTGGCCCACGGAAACCATATGCGGTTATCAATTGGTGTTGTCGGAAGCCCTCTGGGTTGCGGAAAACATTCAAAAAAGACACAAGGGTGAAGCCACAGTTCTGGCTGCTGACCCACCCCCCTCTCCTGGGCTTGAAATTCCAGGGAAGTCAAGCGATGGTAGCAACCACTGAGAGATTAGGGTAAACAATGCCAGAAAGAGGTCCTCTATTCTGTTCTCCATGTATCTCTCTGAGAGGACATGCCCTCACCTGATCCACCCGAGCCAATAGGTGGCCCATGCAGGAGGAGACAACTGGCCGTGTGGTCCAAGTCGCCTGAGAGCACTAGACCCAGCGTCGCAGAGCCTCCTTGAAGGCAGAAGAAGAGCCCAGAAGTTCCCTGGTGTGCCTAGAGAAGGCACAGAAATTAGATGAGTTGAAAGCCTGGGACCTGGTCATTGGGCTTCTGGGCAAGAGGGGAGATGGCCTGTGGAAGGGACACTGCCTGCAACCCCTCTTGGACCAGACCCCACCTGTCTGCTTTGGGATACTGAGGATTAAGACGAGAGTGAACTAGTGTAGAAGAGATGGTGTTCTAATGCTTGGCAGGTTGAAAGCGATTGAAATCGTTGACATTCCTATTCTCCTCGTCCTCAGGACCACCATTAAGGGGAAGGGGCCTTCAAAGAAGCAAGAGGAGTTTATCACTTACAGCAGCCCTGTCAAGTGTCAATATCCAACCACTCCAGTCCCTTCCACCCCCTTGGTAGCCCCAATGCTTTCATAAGGACACAGATACATTCCCCTACAGGCTTTGGAGCAAACGTTAAGTTTTGATTTCTCTAAGATAAATGCCATAGTGCCATGACCTGCTCCTATGGCGGTAGCAAGTCTAGTTCTCAAAGAATCTCTGTGGAAGGGTTGAGCCACTCTATTGGACACCTGAAATTGATATTATACTGCATGTGAACGGGAATGTAACTCACGGCTTGGAAAAGGAAAAGAAACCCTTAACTGTTTTCAAGAGTCAGCTCTATCATTTTCCATTCCCAACTGTGATGCGGGAGTGATCCAGTCATTCCACATCCTGCCTTGCATTTGGTGGTGGGGTCTCTCTCTCCCTCTCTGGCGCATTTGGTTTGAATCACTGTGATAGGTGTGCAGTGAGAGCTCACTGGAGTTTTCATTTGAATTGCCCCAATGGCAACTTTCTATGTGGTCTCCATCTGTCTACGCTTTGGTAAAGGTGGCAGGCCCTTTACTTTTTCCCCACCCCCCTTCTCTTTCCTTTTGCTAACTAGATGGCATGCTTACTTGGGGATCAAATTCTGAGTTTCCATGCTTCAGACAGGAGTCCTCTATTAGCTATGTGATTTGGACCTATTTCCTCCAAGTTGGTAGCTTGTCTTTTGGGTCTTCTTAAGGAGGTCTTTCACACGGCACAGATTTACAATTCTGATTTTTGGATAAAGTCTATATAATCAACTTTACCTTAGGGAAAATAATTTGATGTTCGACTGGAGGATTCTTTACCTAGCTTTCCATTCTGGAAAATTTTCCCCACATTTTCTCTATAAGATTTATCATTTTCCATGTAAGGCAGTGATTAATTTTGAGCTACTTTTTAAAATACTCTTTTTTTCTTTTTTTCCTTTGGGAGAGTGAACATGTGCATGAGCGGGCAGGGGCCTGGAGGGAGAAGGGAAAAGAGCATCCTCAAGCAGCCTCGCCAGTGAGCTTGGAGCCTGACTTTGTCCCGGGACGCTGAGAGCTTGACAAGAGCCGAAATCAAGAGCTGGCTGCCGCACAGGCTGCCTCACCCAGGCAGCCTGAGTTAAGTTTTGTATAGGGTTTGATACTTAGATTGTGGTCCCCGGCCTCCTCGTCCTCCACCTCCTCCTCCCCTCTCCCGCTCCCTCTTCTGCTTCTCCTTCTTCTTTGCCTATGCATGTCCACTTGCTCTAGCACCATTTATTCAAAACGCTGTCACTCCTCCACTGAACGGCTTTTTACCTTTGTCAAGGCCCCATTCGACATATGGGCGTAGTTCTCTTTCTGGGTCCCTGATTCTGTTCCACTTATCCATCTTTATTCTGTTCCATTGGTCTAGCTCTTCACCAACACCACGCACTTTTGATTACTGTAGACGAATATCTTGAAATGGGGTAGAAGGATTCTTCTGGTTTTCTTCTTTAGTTTTAGTTTCTCCTCTTTTTCTAGGTTCTAAAATAGAAAGATTATAGTTTTGAGACTCCTTTTCTTTTTAGAGAGAGAGACAGAGACAGAGACAGAGAAAGGGAGAGAGAGATGATTAAGCAGCCACCATGCCCAGCACCAGCACAATGCAGGTTCAGCCTCACTATCCCAAGGTTGACCATGACCCGAGTCAAAATCAAGAGTTGGACTAACTGACTGAGCCACCCAGATGCTCCTCCTCCTTTCTAATGTATGCATTGAGTGCTATAAATTGAGCTCTCTGTTGATTTTTCTGTGTCCCACCAATTTTAATACGTTGTAGTTTTATTTTCCTTCGGTTCAGTGCACTGAAATTTTATCTTTTGTCTCCGATAATCTAGAAAGTTACTTTCTACGTGTTTAGATTTTGCTATCTTTCTCCCTTTGATATCTAGTTTCATTTTTAACTTTTTTTTATTAGTGTCAAAGTTTAATTCCAAGACAATGCTACAGAGGGTTGCATTTTTTTCAGGTACACAATATAGAGATTCTCCTCCGCTGCCCAACAACTGTTAGCTCCTGTTGCCAGGCACTGATTTGCGTTGGAGTCTCGGGTGCACCTCCCCCACCCCTACTCCCTTCAGCTCCTGTTGCCAGGCACTGGTTTGCATTGGAGACGGAACCCTCGTAGGGGTTCCAAGCAGTTTCTAGTGGCCGAGAGGACACTGGTGATCAGAGACAAAGCCCCCAGGCTCTCTGGAGCCAGCTGGTGGCCATTACAATGTCTCCCCACACAGTTCTGGAGCCGCTGTGGGCTCTCCGGGAACAGCTGTGGGCTTCTGGGTTGCCGATAATCGAACGTTGGCCACATGGGCCACGAGACTCTGGGTTTGGCTGGGAGATCCTCGTGTGCACTGTGTTGCTGGTGTTCATTCCAGTAAAGTGTGGACTCCGCTTAAGAGGAAGAAAGGGGCACTGTGCCCAGAATGAAGTATCTGGAAAAGACATGGAGAAGACCGACCCGGATGCACCAGCCCATGGAGCCGTCGCATCATCGGAGCACAAGGCCAGTCCTCTCCCGCTACAGATCCTTGCTCTGGCTGCCCTGAATCAAGATGTCGGGTACTTTCCTGTGGGAGACGCTACGCAACTGCTGAAGGGAGTTCGGCAAAGGCTGTTGAAGAAGAGCCCTCACCAGCTCACCGATGAAAATCCCATCTGTGGAGCAGCCCAGGACGATGGAGAAACCCCCTGCGAGGAATATGCCAGAAGACTTCAAGGACAGCCCTGATCTGCGGGGAAGTGCAGACCCTCTGTCTCAGGACATTGGCAGCTGTGGACTGAGAGGGCAGGAAGAGGCAGGGGAGGCAGGCAGGCCAGAGCTTCCTGACGGAGGTGTGCCGTGGCAGGCCCCCGCTGAGGGCCAGAGCCAACACCACACCCTCAGCCAGATCCGACTGACGGTGATGCATCTGCTAGAGCTCCTTCGAGATCATCTGGAAGGTGGGGGCTCAAGGAGTCAGGTGCAGACTGGCTCCTCCTCCACTGATCACGCGCCCCGTGGGAGCCCCCTGAATCAAGGAAAGCCATCCAGGGCACTGAAGAAGGCACGTCAGGGGAATGAAGAGCTCCCAGGAAACACAACAATCCACCAAGCTGAGCAAGTATCTTTTCACCAGCGAAACAGCCTCCTGGAAAGGGAGATTCAGAAGCTGCACCTGAAGCTCGAGGCAGAGCCTAAGCTGTGCGAAGAGCACCTCAAACACCTGGAGAGGAAGATGATGGAGGAGAAGGCACGCTGCCTGCAAGTGAAGAACGAACTCGCCAAGGTGCGCAGGAAGGTGGATGCTGCCCACTGGAACTTAGGCCTCTACAAGAAGATGGCCGACGACCTGCACCGAGAATGGCAGAGAATCTCCTCCTTGCATGACCGAGAGCGCCTCCTGGTGGAGAACAGAAGTGAGGAGAGCCAGAAGGCTGTTCTGTGGGCAGAGAGGGAGTTCCAAAGGCTCAAGGAAGAAAACCATTGCCTCAGGCAGAAGCTGGCCAACTCTGGGCCCAAGGTCCAGCCTGTCTCCGGGGGGCCTCCTGCTCCTGCTCCTGCTCCTGCTCCAGCTCCAGCTCCTGCTCCTGCTCTTCTGGGCATAGCCTCCAAATGCCCTCAAGGGCCACAGGCTCCCCTGAAAGCCCAGAAGCCCAAGAAGGGAGCAAGGGTGCACTGGCCAGACTCCAAGTTCTCGGGTCCCCTGCAGGTCTGATTCCCTTTCCCAGCAGCCACCAACACTCACAACCAGAGCACAAAAGCTCCTGTGCTTCCTTACCCCTTCAGCCACACCCATTGCTCCTTTGACTGGAGATCCACCCCATTCTTGAACTGATGCTACCTATTCCCTATAGCCATGTGAGAGAGCATTTTTCATTGTTAAGGACCAAAAAAATAAAACGATCAAATTGCTGATCCTACTGCGACTGAGAATTGATTGTATGAAGGGATTCTATGCCAAGCAACCAAGGGTTTTAAGTGTCCTTTACTGATCACTTAATTGTCCCAATAACCCAGTGTGTCATATACTACTGAGGTTCAGAGAGGGGACACAACTTGCCCCAAGATCACACAGCTAGTGAATTTCAGAGCTCCCATTCCAAGCCAAGGTTGTCTCATTACCCACTGATGTGAAAATAACTACCACTCCTACCACTACGATGACTTCTGCTTCTTCATTTCTGAGAGAGAGAAAGAGCGAGGGCACACACACATGCAAGCGGGGGAGGGGCAGGGAGAGAGAGATTCCTAGACAGCCTTCCCACTCAAGTGCACAACCAGACGCTGGGCTGGATTTCACAGACCATGGGACCACGCCCTGAGCCAAAATCAAGAGTCAGACGTTGACCTGACTAAGCCACACAGGCACCCTTCCCTTGTGCAAGGAACTTCTAGGCAAGCTGCTGTAAGGATCCCAGAAGGGCTTGACAAAATTTTCTCATAGGTCACGTTCTAGTTTGGATGCAAGGATTATGGTGATGCCTAGCTGAGGTAAAGTCCCAGCAAAGCATGGAGGGCAGCCTTTCAGGGTCTCCAACGATTCCCTTCGTGGGTACACCTCGTTTTGTGTTCCATACTCTACCACTGGATTAGAGTCAGGAACTCCTGCCTCACTTCAAAAGGACAGAATATGGCCCGAGAGATAGATAGCATGTCCCTTCTGAGGCTCGTAGACAAAGACACTGGTCTCCTCTTGGGCTTGCTCTCGCTCCCTCACCATTGGTTTCGAGGGAAGCCGCCTGCTCCTTGTGGGCTGTATGATGGAGAGGCCCATGTGGCAAGGAATGAATATTTCTTGCTCACCGCAATGGAGGACCTCTGGCTGCTAGGAGGCACCCGAGTGAGCACACAAGCAGATTTCCCGCCAACAAGCCTGGAGATGACTGAAGACCCACATGACATCTTGACTGCAGCCTTGTGAGAGATCCTGAGACACAGGTCCCTGGCTAGATGCACCTGGATGCCTGGCCCACGGAAACCATATGCGGTTATCAATTGGTGTTGTCGGAAGCCCTCTGGGTTGCGGAAAACATTCAAAAAAGACACAAGGGTGAAGCCACAGTTCTGGCTGCTGACCCACCCCCCTCTCCTGGGCTTGAAATTCCAGGGAAGTCAAGCGATGGTAGCAACCACTGAGAGATTAGGGTAAACAATGCCAGAAAGAGGTCCTCTATTCTGTTCTCCATGTATCTCTCTGAGAGGACATGCCCTCACCTGATCCACCCGAGCCAATAGGTGGCCCATGCAGGAGGAGACAACTGGCCGTGTGGTCCAAGTCGCCTGAGAGCACTAGACCCAGCGTCGCAGAGCCTCCTTGAAGGCAGAAGAAGAGCCCAGAAGTTCCCTGGTGTCCCTAGAGAAGGCACAGAAATTAGATGAGTTGAAAGCCTGGGACCTGGTCATTGGGCTTCTGGGCCAGAGGGGAGATGGCCTTTGGAAGGGACACTGCCTGCAACCCCTCTTGGACCAGACCCCACCTGTCTGCTTTGGGATACTGAGGATTAAGACGAGAGTGAACTAGTGTAGAAGAGATGGTGTTCTAATGCTTGGCAGGTTGAAAGCGATTGAAATCGTTGACATTCCTATTCTCCTCGTCCTCAGGACCACCATTAAGGGGAAGGGGCCTTCAAAGAAGCAAGAGGAGTTTATCACTTACAGCAGCCCTGTCAAGTGTCAATATCCAACCACTCCAGTCCCTTCCACCCCCTTGGCAGCCCCAATGCTTTCATAAGGACACAGATACATTCCCCTACAGGCTTTGGAGCAAACGTTAAGTTTTGATTTCTCTAAGATAAATGCCATAGTGCCATGACCTGCTCCTATGGCGGCAGCAAGTCTAGTTCTCAAAGAATCTGTGTGGAAGGGTTGAGCCACTCTATTGGACACCTGAAATTGATATTATACTGCATGTGAACGGGAATGTAACTCACGGCTTGGAAAAGGAAAAGAAACCCTTAACTGTTTTCAAGAGTCAGCTCTATCATTTTCCATTCCCAACTGTGATGTGGGAGTGATCCAGTCATTCCACATCCTGCCTTGTATTTGGTGGTGGGGTCTCTCTCTCCCTCTCTGGCGCATTTGGTTTGAATCACTGTGATAGGTGTGCAGTGAGAGCTCACTGGAGTTTTCATTTGAATTGCCCCAATGGCAACTTTCTATGTGGTCTCCATCTGTCTACGCTTTGGTAAAGGTGGCAGGCCCTTTACTTTTTCCCCACCCCCCTTCTATTTCCTTTTGGTAACTAGATTGCATGCTTACTTGGGGATCAAATTCTGAGTTTCCATGCTTCAGACAGGAGTCCTCTATTAGCTATGTGATTTGGACCTATTTCCTCCAAGTTGGTAGCTTGTCTTTTGGGTCTTCTTAAGGAGGTCTTTCACACGGCACAGATTTACAATTCTGATTTTTGGATAAAGTCTAATTAATCAACTTTACCTTAGGGAAAATAATTTGATGTTCGACTGGAGGATTCTTTACCTAGCTTTCCATTCTGGAAAATTTTCCCTATAAGATTTATCATTTTCCATGTAAGGCAGTGATTAATTTTGAGCTACTTTTTAAAATACTCTTTTTTTCTTTTTTTCTTTTGGGAGAGTGAACATGTGCATGAGCGGGCAGGGGCCTGGAGGGAGAAGGGAAAAGAGCATCCTCAAGCAGCCTCGCCAGTGAGCTTGGAGCCTGACTTTGTCCCGGGACGCTGAGAGCTTGACAAGAGCCGAAATCAAGAGCTGGCTGCCGCACAGGCTGCCTCACCCAGGCAGCCTGAGTTAAGTTTTGTATAGGGTTTGATACTTAGATTGTGGTCCCCGGCCTCCTTGTCCTCCACCTCCTCCTCCCCTCTCCCGCTCCCTCTTCTGCTTCTCCTTCTTCTTTGCCTATGCATGTCCACTTGCTCTAGCACCATTTATTCAAAACGCTGTCACTCCTCCACTGAACGGCTTTTTACCTTTGTCAAGGCCCCATTCGACATATGGGCGTAGTTCTCTTTCTGGGTCCCTGATTCTGTTCCACTTATCCATCTTTATTCTGTTCCATTGGTCTAGCTCTTCACCAACACCACGCACTATTGATTACTGTAGACGAATATCTTGAAATGGGGTAGAAGGATTCTTCTGGTTTTCTTCTTTAGTTTTAGTTTCTCCTCTTTTTCTAGGTTCTAAAATAGAAAGATTATAGTTTTGAGACTCCTTTTCTTTTTAGAGAGAGAGAGAGAGAGAGACACAGAGACAGAGATAGAGACAGAGACAGAGACAGAGAAACGGAAGCGGTGCAGAAAGAGAGAGAGATGATTAAGCAGCCACCATGCCCAGCACCAGCACAATGCAGGTTCAGCCTCACTATCCCAAGGTTGACCATGACCCGAGTCAAAATCAAGAGTTGGACTAACTGACTGAGCCACCCAGATGCTCCTCCTCCTTTCTAATGTATGCATTGAGTGCTAAAAATTGAGCTCTCTGTTGATTTAGCTGTGTCCCATCAATTTTAATACGTTGTAGTTTTATTTTCCTTCGGGTCAGTGCACTGAAATTTTATCTTTTGTCTCCGATAATCTAGAAAGTTACTTTCTACGTGTTTAGATTTTGTTATGATATCTAGTTTCATTTTTAACTTTTTTTTATAAGTGTCAAAGTTTAATTCCAAGACAATGCTACATAGGGTTGCATTTTTTTCAGGTACACAATATAGAGATTCTCCTCCGCTGCCCAACGACTGTTAGCTCCTGTTGCCAGGCACTGATTTGCGTTGGAGTCTCGGGTGCACCTCCCCCACCCCTACTCCCTTCAGCTCCTGTTGCCAGGCACTGGTTTGCATTGGAGACGGAACCCTCGTAGGGGTTCCAAGCAGTTTCTAGTGGCCGAGAGGACACTGGTGATCAGAGACAAAGCCCCCAGGCTCTCTGGAGCCAGCTGGTGGCCATTTCAATGTCTCCCCACACAGTTCTGGAGCCGCTGTGGGCTCTTCGGGAACAGCTGTGGGCTTCTGGGTTGCCGATAATCGAACGTTGGCCACATGGGCCACGAGACTCTGGGTTTGGCTGGGAGATCCTCGTGTGCACTGTGTTGCTGGTGTTCATTCCAGTAAAGTGTGGACTCCGCTTAAGAGGAAGAAAGGGGCAATGTGCCCAGAATGAAGTATCTGGAAAAGACATGGAGAAGACCGACCCGGATGCACCAGCCCATGGAGCCGTCGCATCATCGGAGCACAAGGCCAGTCCTCTCCCGCTACAGATCCTTGCTCTGGCTGCCCTGAATCAAGATGTCGGGTACTTTTCTGTGGGAGACGCTACGCAACTGCTGAAGGGAGTTCGGCAAAGGCTGTTGAAGAAGAGCCCTCACCAGCTCACCGATGAAAATCCCATCTGTGGAGCAGCCCAGGACGATGGAGAACCCCCTGCGAGGAATATGCCAGAAGACTTCAAGGACAGCCCTGATCTGCGGAGAAGTGCAGACCCTCTGTCTCAGGACATTGGCAGCTGTGGACTGAGAGGGCAGGAAGAGGCAGGGGAGGCAGGCAGGCCAGAGCTTCCTGACGGAGGTGTGCCGTGGCAGGCCCCCGCTGAGGGCCAGAGCCAACACCACACCCTCAGCCAGATCCTACTGACGGTGATGCATCTGCTAGAGCTCCTTCGAGATCATCTGGAAGGTGGGGGCTCAAGGAGGCAGGTGCAGACTGGCTCCTCCTCCACTGATCACGTGCCCCGTGGGAGCCCCCTGAATCAAGGAAAGCCATCCAGGGCACTGAAGAAGGCACGTCAGCGGAATGAAGAGCTCCCAGGAAACACAACAATCCACCAAGATGAGCAAGTATCTTTTCACCAGCGAAACAGCCTCCTGGAAAGGGAGATTCAGAAGCTGCACCTGAAGCTCGAGGCAGAGCCTAAGCTGTGCGAAGAGCACCTCAAACACCTGGAGAGGAAGATGATGGAGGAGAAGGCACGCTGCCTGCAAGTGAAGAACGAACTCGCCAAGGTGCGCAGGAAGGTGGATGCTGCCCACTGGAACTTAGGCCTCTACAAGAAGATGGCCGACGACCTGCACCGAGAATGGCAGAGAATCTCCTCCTTGCATGACCGAGAGCGCCTCCTGGTGGAGAACAGAAGTGAGGAGAGCCAGAAGGCTGTTCTGTGGGCAGAGAGGGAGTTCCAAAGGCTCAAGGAAGAAAACCATTGCCTCAGGCAGAAGCTGGCCAACTCTGGGCCCAAGGTCCAGCCTGTCTCCGGGGGGCCTCCTGCTCCTGCTCCTGCTCCTGCTCCAGCTCCAGCTCCTGCTCCTGCTCTTCTGGGCACAGCCTCCAAATGCCCTCAAGGGCCACAGGCTCCCCTGAAAGCCCAGAAGCCCAAGAAGGGAGCAAGGGTGCACTGGCCAGACTCCAAGTTCTCGGGTCCCCTGCAGGTCTGATTCCCTTTCCCAGCAGCCACCAACACTCACAACCAGAGCACAAAAGCTCCTGTGCTTCCTTACCCCTTCAGCCACACCCATTGCTCCTTTGACTGGAGATCCACCCCATTCTTGAACTGATGCTACCTATTCCCTATAGCCATGTGAGAGAGCATTTTTCATTGTTAAGGACCAAAAAAATAAAACGATCAAATTGCTGATCCTACTGCGACTGAGAATTGATTGTATGAAGGGATTCTATGCCAAGCAACCAAGGGTTTTAAGTGTCCTTTACTGATCACTTAATTGTCCCAATAACCCAGTGTGTCCTATACTACTGAGGTTCAGAGAGGGGACACAACTTGCCCCAAGATCACACAGCTAGTGAATTTCAGAGCTCCCATTCCAAGCCAAGGTTGTCTCATTACCCACTGATGTGAAAATAACTACCACTCCTACCACTACGATGACTTCTGCTTCTTCATTTCTGAGAGAGAGAAAGAGCGAGGGCACACACACATGCAAGCGGGGGAGGGGCAGGGAGAGAGAGATTCCTAGACAGCCTTCCCACTCAAGTGCACAACCAGACGCTGGGCTGGATTTCACAGACCATGGGACCACGCCCTGAGCCAAAATCAAAAGACAGACGTTGACCTGACTATGCCACACAGGCACCCTTCCCTTGTGCAAGGAACTTCTAGGCAAGCTGCTGTAAGGATCCCAGAAGGGCTTGACAAAATTTTCTCATAGGTCACGTTCTAGTTTGGATGCAAGGATTATGGTGATGCCTAGCTGAGGTAAAGTCCCAGCAAAGCATGGAGGGCAGCCTTTCAGGGTCTCCAACGATTCCCTTCGTGGGTACACCTCGTTTTGTGTTCCATACTCTACCACTGGATTAGAGTCAGGAACTCCTGCCTCACTTCGAAAGGACAGAATATGGCCCGAGAGATAGATAGCATGTCCCTTCTGAGGCTCGTAGACAAAGACACTGGTCTCCTCTTGGGCTTGCTCTCGCTCCCTCACCATTGGTTTCGAGGGAAGCCGCCTGCTCCTTGTGGGCTGTATGATGGAGAGGCCCATGTGGCAAGGAATGAATATTTCTTGCTCACCGCAATGGAGGACCTCTGGCTGCTAGGAGCCACCCGAGTGAGCACACAAGCAGATTTCCCGCCAACAAGCCTGGAGATGACTGAAGACCCACATGACATCTTGACTGCAGCCTTGTGAGAGATCCTGAGACACAGGTCCCTGGCTAGATGCACCTGGATGCCTGGCCCACGGAAACCATATGCGGTTATCAATTGGTGTTGTCGGAAGCCCTCTGGGTTGCGGAAAACATTCAAAAAAGACACAAGGGTGAAGCCACAGTTCTGGCTGCTGACCCACCCCCCTCTCCTGGGCTTGAAATTCCAGGGAAGTCAAGCGATGGTAGCAACCACTGAGAGATTAGGGTAAACAATGCCAGAAAGAGGTCCTCTATTCTGTTCTCCATGTATCTCTCTGAGAGGACATGCCCTCACCTGATCCACCCGAGCCAATAGGTGGCCCATGCAGGAGGAGACAACTGGCCGTGTGGTCCAAGTCGCCTGAGAGCACTAGACCCAGCGTCGCAGAGCCTCCTTGAAGGCAGAAGAAGAGCCCAGAAGTTCCCTGGTGTCCCTAGAGAAGGCACAGAAATTAGATGAGTTGAAAGCCTGGGACCTGGTCATTGGGCTTCTGGGCCAGAGGGGAGATGGCCTTTGGAAGGGACACTGCCTGCAACCCCTCTTGGACCAGACCCCACCTGTCTGCTTTGGGATACTGAGGATTAAGACGAGAGTGAACTAGTGTAGAAGAGATGGTGTTCTAATGCTTGGCAGGTTGAAAGCGATTGAAATCGTTGACATTCCTATTCTCCTCGTCCTCAGGACCACCATTAAGGGGAAGGGGCCTTCAAAGAAGCAAGAGGAGTTTATCACTTACAGCAGCCCTGTCAAGTGTCAATATCCAACCACTCCAGTCCCTTCCACCCCCTTGGCAGCCCCACTGCTTTCATAAGGACACAGATACATTCCCCTACAGGCTTTGGAGCAAACGTTAAGTTTTGATTTCTCTAAGATAAATGCCATAGTGCCATGACCTGCTCCTAAGGCGGTAGCAAGTCTAGTTCTCAAAGAATCTGTGTGGAAGGGTTGAGCCACTCTATTGGACACCTGAAATTGATATTATACTGCATGTGAACGGGAATGTAACTCACGGCTTGGAAAAGGAAAAGAAACTCTTAACTATTTTCAAGAGTCAGCTCTATCATTTTCCATTCCCAACTGTGATGTGGGAGTGATCCAGTCATTCCACATCCTGCCTTGCATTTGGTGGTGGGGTCTCTCTCTCCCTCTCTGGCGCATTTGGTTTGAATCACTGTGATAGGTGTGCAGTGAGAGCTCACTGGAGTTTTCATTTGAATTGCCCCAATGGCAACTTTCTATGTGGTTTCCATCTGTCTACGCTTTGGTAAAGTTGGCAGGCCCTTTACTTTCTCCCCACCCCCTTCTATTTCCTTTTGCTAACTAGATTGCATGCTTACATGGGGATCAAATTCTGAGTTTCCATGCTTCAGACAGGAGTCCTCTATTAGCTATGTGATTTGGACCTATTTCCTCCAAGTTGGTAGCTTGTCTTTTGGGTCTTCTTAAGGAGGTCTTTCACACGGCACAGATTTACAATTCTGATTGTTGGATAAAGTCTAATTAATCAACTTTACCTTAGGGAAAATAATTTGATGTTCGACTGGAGGATTCTTTACCTAGCTTTCCATTCTGGAAATTTTTCCCCACATTTTCCCTATAAGATTTATCATTTTCCATGTAAGGCAGTGATTAATTTTGAGCTACTTTTTAAAATACTCTTTTTTTCTTTTTTTCCTTTGGGAGAGTGAACATGTGCATGAGCGGGCAGGGGCCTGGAGGGAGAAGGGAAAAGAGCATCCTCAAGCAGCCTCGCCAGTGAGCTTGGAGCCTGACTTTGTCCCGGGACGCTGAGAGCTTGACAAGAGCCGAAATCAAGAGCTGGCTGCCGCACAGGCTGCCTCACCCAGGCAGCCTGAGTTAAGTTTTGTATAGGGTTTGATACTTAGATTGTGGTCCCCGGCCTCCTCGTCCTCCACCTCCTCCTCCCCTCTCCCACTCCCTCTTCTGCTTCTCCTTCTTCTTTGCCTATGCATGTCCACTTGCTCTAGCACCATTTATTCAAAACGCTGTCACTCCTCCACTGAACGGCTTTTTACCTTTGTCAAGGCCCCATTCGACATATGGGTGTAGTTCACTTTCTGGGTCCTTGATTCTGTTCCACTTATCCATCTTTATTCTGTTCCATTGGTCTAGCTCTTCACCAACACCATGCACTTTTGATTACTGTAGACGAATATCTTGAAATGGGGTAGAAGGATTCTTCTGATTTTCTTCTTTAGTTTTAGTTTCTCCTCTTTTTCTAGGTTCTAAAATAGAAAGATTATAGTTTTGAGACTCCTTTTCTTTTTAGAGAGAGAGACAGAGACAGAGACAGAGAAAGGGAGAGAGAGATGATTAAGCAGCCACCATGCCCAGCACCAGCACAATGCAGGTTCAGCCTCACTATCCCAAGGTTGACCATGACCCGAGTCAAAATCAAGAGTTGGACTAACTGACTGAGCCACCCAGATGCTCCTCCTCCTTTCTAATGTATGCATTGAGTGCTATAAATTGAGCTCTCTGTTGATTTTTCTGTGTCCCACCAATTTTAATACGTTGTAGTTTTATTTTCCTTCGGTTCAGTGCACTGAAATTTTATCTTTTGTCTCCGATAATCTAGAAAGTTACTTTCTACGTGTTTAGATTTTGCTATCTTTCTCCCTTTGATATCTAGTTTCATTTTTAACTTTTTTTTATTAGTGTCAAAGTTTAATTCCAAGACAATGCTACAGAGGGTTGCATTTTTTTCAGGTACACAATATAGAGATTCTCCTCCGCTGCCCAACAACTGTTAGCTCCTGTTGCCAGGCACTGATTTGCGTTGGAGTCTCGGGTGCACCTCCCCCACCCCTACTCCCTTCAGCTCCTGTTGCCAGGCACTGGTTTGCATTGGAGACGGAACCCTCGTAGGGGTTCCAAGCAGTTTCTAGTGGCCGAGAGGACACTGGTGATCAGAGACAAAGCCCCCAGGCTCTCTGGAGCCAGCTGGTGGCCATTACAATGTCTCCCCACACAGTTCTGGAGCCGCTGTGGGCTCTCCGGGAACAGCTGTGGGCTTCTGGGTTGCCGATAATCGAACGTTGGCCACATGGGCCACGAGACTCTGGGTTTGGCTGGGAGATCCTCGTGTGCACTGTGTTGCTGGTGTTCATTCCAGTAAAGTGTGGACTCCGCTTAAGAGGAAGAAAGGGGCACTGTGCCCAGAATGAAGTATCTGGAAAAGACATGGAGAAGACCGACCCGGATGCACCAGCCCATGGAGCCGTCGCATCATCGGAGCACAAGGCCAGTCCTCTCCCGCTACAGATCCTTGCTCTGGCTGCCCTGAATCAAGATGTCGGGTACTTTCCTGTGGGAGACGCTACGCAACTGCTGAAGGGAGTTCGGCAAAGGCTGTTGAAGAAGAGCCCTCACCAGCTCACCGATGAAAATCCCATCTGTGGAGCAGCCCAGGACGATGGAGAAACCCCCTGCGAGGAATATGCCAGAAGACTTCAAGGACAGCCCTGATCTGCGGGGAAGTGCAGACCCTCTGTCTCAGGACATTGGCAGCTGTGGACTGAGAGGGCAGGAAGAGGCAGGGGAGGCAGGCAGGCCAGAGCTTCCTGACGGAGGTGTGCCGTGGCAGGCCCCCGCTGAGGGCCAGAGCCAACACCACACCCTCAGCCAGATCCGACTGACGGTGATGCATCTGCTAGAGCTCCTTCGAGATCATCTGGAAGGTGGGGGCTCAAGGAGGCAGGTGCAGACTGGCTCCTCCTCCACTGATCACGCACCCCGTGGGAGCCCCCTGAATCAAGGAAAGCCATCCAGGGCACTGAAGAAGGCACGTCAGGGGAATGAAGAGCTCCCAGGAAACACAACAATCCACCAAGCTGAGCAAGTATCTTTTCACCAGCGAAACAGCCTCCTGGAAAGGGAGATTCAGAAGCTGCACCTGAAGCTCGAGGCAGAGCCTAAGCTGTGCGAAGAGCACCTCAAACACCTGGAGAGGAAGATGATGGAGGAGAAGGCACGCTGCCTGCAAGTGAAGAACGAACTCGCCAAGGTGCGCAGGAAGGTGGATGCTGCCCACTGGAACTTAGGCCTCTACAAGAAGATGGCCGACGACCTGCACCGAGAATGGCAGAGAATCTCCTCATTGCATGACTGAGAGCGCCTCCTGGTGGAGAACAGAAGTGAGGAGAGCCAGAAGGCTGTTCTGTGGGCAGAGAGGGAGTTCCAAAGGCTCAAGGAAGAAAACCATTGCCTCAGGCAGAAGCTGGCCAACTCTGGGCCCAAGGTCCAGCCTGTCTCCCGGGGGCCTCCTGCTCCTGCTCCTGCTCCTGCTCCAGCTCCAGCTCCTGCTCCTGCTCTTCTGGGCACAGCCTCCAAATGCCCTCAAGGGCCACAGGCTCCCCTGAAAGCCCAGAAGCCCAAGAAGGGAGCAAGGGTGCACTGGCCAGACTCCAAGTTCTCGGGTCCCCTGCAGGTCTGATTCCCTTTCCCAGCAGCCACCGACACTCACAACCAGAGCACAAAAGCTCCTGTGCTTCCTTACCCCTTCAGCCACACCCATTGCTCCTTTGACTGGAGATCCACCCCATTCTTGAACTGATGCTACCTATTCCCTATAGCCATGTGAGAGAGCATTTTTCATTGTTAAGGACCAAAAAAATAAAACGATCAAATTGCTGATCCTACTGCGACTGAGAATTGATTGTATGAAGGGATTCTATGCCAAGCAACCAAGGGTTTTAAGTGTCCTTTACTGATCACTTAATTGTCCCAATAACCCAGTGTGTCATATACTACTGAGGTTCAGAGAGGGGACACAACTTGCCCCAAGATCACACAGCTAGTGAATTTCAGAGCTCCCATTCCAAGCCAAGGTTGTCTCATTACCCACTGATGTGAAAATAACTACCACTCCTACCACTACGATGACTTCTGCTTCTTCATTTCTGAGAGAGAGAAAGAGCGAGGGCACACACACATGCAAGCGGGGGAGGGGCAGGGAGAGAGAGATTCCTAGACAGCCTTCCCACTCAAGTGCACAACCAGACGCTGGGCTGGATTTCACAGACCATGGGACCACGCCCTGAGCCAAAATCAAGAGTCAGACGTTGACCTGACTAAGCCACACAGGCACCCTTCCCTTGTGCAAGGAACTTCTAGGCAAGCTGCTGTAAGGATCCCAGAAGGGCTTGACAAAATTTTCTCATAGGTCACGTTCTAGTTTGGATGCAAGGATTATGGTGATGCCTAGCTGAGGTAAAGTCCCAGCAAAGCATGGAGGGCAGCCTTTCAGGGTCTCCAACGATTCCCTTCGTGGGTACACCTCGTTTTGTGTTCCATACTCTACCACTGGATTAGAGTCAGGAACTCCTGCCTCACTTCGAAAGGACAGAATATGGCCCGAGAGATAGATAGCATGTCCCTTCTGAGGCTCGTAGACAAAGACACTGGTCTCCTCTTGGGCTTGCTCTCGCTCCCTCACCATTGGTTTCGAGGGAAGCCGCCTGCTCCTTGTGGGCTGTATGATGGAGAGGCCCATGTGGCAAGGAATGAATATTTCTTGCTCACCGCAATGGAGGACCTCTGGCTGCTAGGAGCCACCCGAGTGAGCACACAAGCAGATTTCCCGCCAACAAGCCTGGAGATGACTGAAGACCCACATGACATCTTGACTGCAGCCTTGTGAGAGATCCTGAGACACAGGTCCCTGGCTAGATGCACCTGGATGCCTGGCCCACGGAAACCATATGCGGTTATCAATTGGTGTTGTCGGAAGCCCTCTGGGTTGCGGAAAACATTCAAAAAAGACACAAGGGTGAAGCCACAGTTCTGGCTGCTGACCCACCCCCCTCTCCTGGGCTTGAAATTCCAGGGAAGTCAAGCGATGGTAGCAACCACTGAGAGATTAGGGTAAACAATGCCAGAAAGAGGTCCTCTATTCTGTTCTCCATGTATCTCTCTGAGAGGACATGCCCTCACCTGATCCACCCGAGCCAATAGGTGGCCCATGCAGGAGGAGACAACTGGCCGTGTGGTCCAAGTCGGCTGAGAGCACTAGACCCAGCGTCGCAGAGCCTCCTTGAAGCCAGAAAAAGAGCCCAGAAGTTCCCTGGTGTGCCTAGAGAAGGCACAGAAATTAGATGAGTTGAAAGCCTGGGACCTGGTCATTGGGCTTCTGGACAAGAGGGGAGATGGCCTGTGGAAGGGACACTGCCTGCAACCCCTCTTGGACCAGACCCCACCTGTCTGCTTTGGGATACTGAGGATTAAGACGAGAGTGAACTAGTGTAGAAGAGATGGTGTTCTAATGCTTGGCAGGTTGAAAGCGATTGAAATCGTTGACATTCCTATTCTCCTCGTCCTCAGGACCACCATTAAGGGGAAGGGGCCTTCAAAGAAGCAAGAGGAGTTTATCACTTACAGCAGCCATGTCAAGTGTCAATATCCAACCACTCCAGTCCCTTCCACCCCCTTGGCAGCCCCACTGCTTTCATAAGGACACAGATACATTCCCCTACAGGCTTTGGAGCAAACGTTAAGTTTTGATTTCTCTAAGATAAATGCCATAGTGCCATGACCTGCTCCTAAGGCGGTAGCAAGTCTAGTTCTCAAAGAATCTGTGTGGAAGGGTTGAGCCACTCTATTGGACACCTGAAATTGATATTATACTGCATGTGAACGGGAATGTAACTCACGGCTTGGAAAAGGAAAAGAAACTCTTAACTATTTTCAAGAGTCAGCTCTATCATTTTCCATTCCCAACTGTGATGTGGGAGTGATCCAGTCATTCCACATCCTGCCTTGCATTTGGTGGTGGGGTCTCTCTCTCCCTCTCTGGCGCATTTGGTTTGAATCACTGTGATAGGTGTGCAGTGAGAGCTCACTGGAGTTTTCATTTGAATTGCCCCAATGGCAACTTTCTATGTGGTTTCCATCTGTCTACGCTTTGGTAAAGTTGGCAGGCCCTTTACTTTCTCCCCACCCCCTTCTATTTCCTTTTGCTAACTAGATTGCATGCTTACATGGGGATCAAATTCTGAGTTTCCATGCTTCAGACAGGAGTCCTCTATTAGCTATGTGATTTGGACCTATTTCCTCCAAGTTGGTAGCTTGTCTTTTGGGTCTTCTTAAGGAGGTCTTTCACACGGCACAGATTTACAATTCTGATTGTTGGATAAAGTCTAATTAATCAACTTTACCTTAGGGAAAATAATTTGATGTTCGACTGGAGGATTCTTTACCTAGCTTTCCATTCTGGAAATTTTTCCCCACATTTTCCCTATAAGATTTACCATTTTCCATGTAAGGCAGTGATTAATTTTGAGCTACTTTTTAAAATACTCTTTTTTTCTTTTTGTCCTTTGGGAGAGTGAACATGTGCATGAGCGGGCAGGGGCCTGGAGGGAGAAGGGAAAAGAGCATCCTCAAGCAGCCTCGCCAGTGAGCTTGGAGCCTGACTTTGTCCCGGGACGCTGAGAGCTTGACAAGAGCCGAAATCAAGAGCTGGCTGCCGCACAGGCTGCCTCACCCAGGCAGCCTGAGTTAAGTTTTGTATAGGGTTTGATACTTAGATTGTGGTCCCCGGCCTCCTCGTCCTCCACCTCCTCCTCCCCTCTCCCACTCCCTCTTCTGCTTCTCCTTCTTCTTTGCCTATGCATGTCCACTTGCTCTAGCACCATTTATTCAAAACGCTGTCACTCCTCCACTGAACGGCTTTTTACCTTTGTCAAGGCCCCATTCGACATATGGGTGTAGTTCACTTTCTGGGTCCTTGATTCTGTTCCACTTATCCATCTTTATTCTGTTCCATTGGTCTAGCTCTTCACCAACACCATGCACTTTTGATTACTGTAGACGAATATCTTGAAATGGGGTAGAAGGATTCTTCTGATTTTCTTCTTTAGTTTTAGTTTCTCCTCTTTTTCTAGGTTCTAAAATAGAAAGATTATAGTTTTGAGACTCCTTTTCTTTTTAGAGAGAGAGACAGAGACAGAGACAGAGAAAGGGAGAGAGAGATGATTAAGCAGCCACCATGCCCAGCACCAGCACAATGCAGGTTCAGCCTCACTATCCCAAGGTTGACCATGACCCGAGTCAAAATCAAGAGTTGGACTAACTGACTGAGCCACCCAGATGCTCCTCCTCCTTTCTAATGTATGCATTGAGTGCTATAAATTGAGCTCTCTGTTGATTTTTCTGTGTCCCACCAATTTTAATACGTTGTAGTTTTATTTTCCTTCGGTTCAGTGCACTGAAATTTTATCTTTTGTCTCCGATAATCTAGAAAGTTACTTTCTACGTGTTTAGATTTTGCTATCTTTCTCCCTTTGATATCTAGTTTCATTTTTAACTTTTTTTTATTAGTGTCAAAGTTTAATTCCAAGACAATGCTACAGAGGGTTGCATTTTTTTCAGGTACACAATATAGAGATTCTCCTCCGCTGCCCAACAACTGTTAGCTCCTGTTGCCAGGCACTGATTTGCGTTGGAGTCTCGGGTGCACCTCCCCCACCCCTACTCCCTTCAGCTCCTGTTGCCAGGCACTGGTTTGCATTGGAGACGGAACCCTCGTAGGGGTTCCAAGCAGTTTCTAGTGGCCGAGAGGACACTGGTGATCAGAGACAAAGCCCCCAGGCTCTCTGGAGCCAGCTGGTGGCCATTACAATGTCTCCCCACACAGTTCTGGAGCCGCTGTGGGCTCTCCGGGAACAGCTGTGGGCTTCTGGGTTGCCGATAATCGAACGTTGGCCACATGGGCCACGAGACTCTGGGTTTGGCTGGGAGATCCTCGTGTGCACTGTGTTGCTGGTGTTCATTCCAGTAAAGTGTGGACTCCGCTTAAGAGGAAGAAAGGGGCACTGTGCCCAGAATGAAGTATCTGGAAAAGACATGGAGAAGACCGACCCGGATGCACCAGCCCATGGAGCCGTCGCATCATCGGAGCACAAGGCCAGTCCTCTCCCGCTACAGATCCTTGCTCTGGCTGCCCTGAATCAAGATGTCGGGTACTTTCCTGTGGGAGACGCTACGCAACTGCTGAAGGGAGTTCGGCAAAGGCTGTTGAAGAAGAGCCCTCACCAGCTCACCGATGAAAATCCCATCTGTGGAGCAGCCCAGGACGATGGAGAAACCCCCTGCGAGGAATATGCCAGAAGACTTCAAGGACAGCCCTGATCTGCGGGGAAGTGCAGACCCTCTGTCTCAGGACATTGGCAGCTGTGGACTGAGAGGGCAGGAAGAGGCAGGGGAGGCAGGCAGGCCAGAGCTTCCTGACGGAGGTGTGCCGTGGCAGGCCCCCGCTGAGGGCCAGAGCCAACACCACACCCTCAGCCAGATCCGACTGACGGTGATGCATCTGCTAGAGCTCCTTCGAGATCATCTGGAAGGTGGGGGCTCAAGGAGGCAGGTGCAGACTGGCTCCTCCTCCACTGATCACGCACCCCGTGGGAGCCCCCTGAATCAAGGAAAGCCATCCAGGGCACTGAAGAAGGCACGTCAGGGGAATGAAGAGCTCCCAGGAAACACAACAATCCACCAAGCTGAGCAAGTATCTTTTCACCAGCGAAACAGCCTCCTGGAAAGGGAGATTCAGAAGCTGCACCTGAAGCTCGAGGCAGAGCCTAAGCTGTGCGAAGAGCACCTCAAACACCTGGAGAGGAAGATGATGGAGGAGAAGGCACGCTGCCTGCAAGTGAAGAACGAACTCGCCAAGGTGCGCAGGAAGGTGGATGCTGCCCACTGGAACTTAGGCCTCTACAAGAAGATGGCCGATGACCTGCACCGAGAATGGCAGAGAATCTCCTCCTTGCATGACCGAGAGCGCCGCCTGGTGGAGAACAGAAGTGAGGAGAGCCAGAAGGCTGTTCTGTGGGCAGAGAGGGAGTTCCAAAGGCTCAAGGAAGAAAACCATTGCCTCAGGCAGAAGCTGGCCAACTCTGGGCCCAAGGTCCAGCCTGTCTCCGGGGGGCCTCCTGCTCCTGCTCCTGCTCCAGCTCCAGCTCCTGCTCCTGCTCTTCTGGGCACAGCCTCGAAATGCCCTCAAGGGCCACAGGCTCCCCTGAAAGCCCAGAAGCCCAAGAAGGGAGCAAGGGTGCACTGGCCAGACTCCAAGTTCTCGGGTCCCCTGCAGGTCTGATTCCCTTTCCCAGCAGCCACCAACACTCACAACCAGAGCACAAAAGCTCCTGTGCTTCCTTACCCCTTCAGCCACACCCATTGCTCCTTTGACTGGAGATCCACCCCATTCTTGAACTGATGCTACCTATTCCCTATAGCCATGTGAGAGAGCATTTTTCATTGTTAAGGACCAAAAAAATAAAACGATCAAATTGCTGATCCTACTGCGACTGAGAATTGATTGTATGAAGGGATTCTATGCCAAGCAACGAAGGGTTTTAAGTGTCCTTTACTGATCACTTAATTGTCCCAATAACCCAGTGTGTCATATACTACTGAGGTTCAGAGAGGGGACACAACTTGCCCCAAGATCACACAGCTAGTGAATTTCAGAGCTCCCATTCCAAGCCAAGGTTGTCTCATTACCCACTGATGTGAAAATAACTACCACTCCTACCACTACGATGACTTCTGCTTCTTCATTTCTGAGAGAGAGAAAGAGCGAGGGCACACACACATGCAAGCGGGGGAGGGGCAGGGAGAGAGAGATTCCTAGACAGCCTTCGACTCAAGTGCACAACCAGACGCTGGGCTGGATTTCACAGACCATGGGACCACGCCCTGAGCCAAAATCAAGAGTCAGACGTTGACCTGACTAAGCCACACAGGCACCCTTCCCTTGTGCAAGGAACTTCTAGGCAAGCTGCTGTAAGGATCCCAGAAGGGCTTGACAAAATTTTCTCATAGGTCACGTTCTAGTTTGGATGCAAGGATTATGGTGATGCCTAGCTGAGGTAAAGTCCCAGCAAAGCATGGAGGGCAGCCTTTCAGGGTCTCCAACGATTCCCTTCGTGGGTACACCTCGTTTTGTGTTCCATACTCTACCACTGGATTAGAGTCAGGAACTCCTGCCTCACTTCGAAAGGACAGAATATGGCCCGAGAGATAGATAGCATGTCCCTTCTGAGGCTCGTAGACAAAGACACTGGTCTCCTCTTGGGCTTGCTCTCGCTCCCTCACCATTGGTTTCGAGGGAAGCCGCCTGCTCCTTGTGGGCTGTATGATGGAGAGGCCCATGTGGCAAGGAATGAATATTTCTTGCTCACCGCAATGGAGGACCTCTGGCTGCTAGGAGCCACCCGAGTGAGCACACAAGCAGATTTCCCGCCAACAAGCCTGGAGATGACTGAAGACCCACATGACATCTTGACTGCAGCCTTGTGAGAGATCCTGAGACACAGGTCCCTGGCTAGATGCACCTGGATGCCTGGCCCACGGAAACCATATGCGGTTATCAATTGGTGTTGTCGGAAGCCCTCTGGGTTGCGGAAAACATTCAAAAAAGACACAAGGGTGAAGCCACAGTTCTGGCTGCTGACCCACCCCCCTCTCCTGGGCTTGAAATTCCAGGGAAGTCAAGCGATGGTAGCAACCACTGAGAGATTAGGGTAAACAATGCCAGAAAGAGGTCCTCTATTCTGTTCTCCATGTATCTCTCTGAGAGGACATGCCCTCACCTGATCCACCCGAGCCAATAGGTGGCCCATGCAGGAGGAGACAACTGGCCGTGTGGTCCAAGTCGGCTGAGAGCACTAGACCCAGCGTCGCAGAGCCTCCTTGAAGCCAGAAAAAGAGCCCAGAAGTTCCCTGGTGTGCCTAGAGAAGGCACAGAAATTAGATGAGTTGAAAGCCTGGGACCTGGTCATTGGGCTTCTGGACAAGAGGGGAGATGGCCTGTGGAAGGGACACTGCCTGCAACCCCTCTTGGACCAGACCCCACCTGTCTGCTTTGGGATACTGAGGATTAAGACGAGAGTGAACTAGTGTAGAAGAGATGGTGTTCTAATGCTTGGCAGGTTGAAAGCGATTGAAATTGTTGACATTCCTATTCTCCTCGTCCTCAGGACCACCATTAAGGGGAAGGGGCCTTCAAAGAAGCAAGAGGAGTTTATCACTTACAGCAGCCATGTCAAGTGTCAATATCCAACCACTCCAGTCCCTTCCACCCCCTTGGCAGCCCCACTGCTTTCATAAGGACACAGATACATTCCCCTACAGGCTTTGGAGCAAACGTTAAGTTTTGATTTCTCTAAGATAAATGCCATAGTGCCATGACCTGCTCCTAAGGCGGTAGCAAGTCTAGTTCTCAAAGAATCTGTGTGGAAGGGTTGAGCCACTCTATTGGACACCTGAAATTGATATTATACTGCATGTGAACGGGAATGTAACTCACGGCTTGGAAAAGGAAAAGAAACTCTTAACTATTTTCAAGAGTCAGCTCTATCATTTTCCATTCCCAACTGTGATGTGGGAGTGATCCAGTCATTCCACATCCTGCCTTGCATTTGGTGGTGGGGTCTCTCTCTCCCTCTCTGGCGCATTTGGTTTGAATCACTGTGATAGGTGTGCAGTGAGAGCTCACTGGAGTTTTCATTTGAATTGCCCCAATGGCAACTTTCTATGTGGTTTCCATCTGTCTACGCTTTGGTAAAGTTGGCAGGCCCTTTACTTTCTCCCCACCCCCTTCTATTTCCTTTTGCTAACTAGATTGCATGCTTACATGGGGATCAAATTCTGAGTTTCCATGCTTCAGACAGGAGTCCTCTATTAGCTATGTGATTTGGACCTATTTCCTCCAAGTTGGTAGCTTGTCTTTTGGGTCTTCTTAAGGAGGTCTTTCACACGGCACAGATTTACAATTCTGATTGTTGGATAAAGTCTAATTAATCAACTTTACCTTAGGGAAAATAATTTGATGTTCGACTGGAGGATTCTTTACCTAGCTTTCCATTCTGGAAATTTTTCCCCACATTTTCCCTATAAGATTTATCATTTTCCATGTAAGGCAGTGATTAATTTTGAGCTACTTTTTAAAATACTCTTTTTTTCTTTTTTTCCTTTGGGAGAGTGAACATGTGCATGAGCGGGCAGGGGCCTGGAGGGAGAAGGGAAAAGAGCATCCTCAAGCAGCCTCGCCAGTGAGCTTGGAGCCTGACTTTGTCCCGGGACGCTGAGAGCTTGACAAGAGCCGAAATCAAGAGCTGGCTGCCGCACAGGCTGCCTCACCCAGGCAGCCTGAGTTAAGTTTTGTATAGGGTTTGATACTTAGATTGTGGTCCCCGGCCTCCTCGTCCTCCACCTCCTCCTCCCCTCTCCCACTCCCTCTTCTGCTTCTCCTTCTTCTTTGCCTATGCATGTCCACTTGCTCTAGCACCATTTATTCAAAACGCTGTCACTCCTCCACTGAACGGCTTTTTACCTTTGTCAAGGCCCCATTCGACATATGGGTGTAGTTCACTTTCTGGGTCCTTGATTCTGTTCCACTTATCCATCTTTATTCTGTTCCATTGGTCTAGCTCTTCACCAACACCATGCACTTTTGATTACTGTAGACGAATATCTTGAAATGGGGTAGAAGGATTCTTCTGATTTTCTTCTTTAGTTTTAGTTTCTCCTCTTTTTCTAGGTTCTAAAATAGAAAGATTATAGTTTTGAGACTCCTTTTCTTTTTAGAGAGAGAGACAGAGACAGAGACAGAGAAAGGGAGAGAGAGATGATTAAGCAGCCACCATGCCCAGCACCAGCACAATGCAGGTTCAGCCTCACTATCCCAAGGTTGACCATGACCCGAGTCAAAATCAAGAGTTGGACTAACTGACTGAGCCACCCAGATGCTCCTCCTCCTTTCTAATGTATGCATTGAGTGCTATAAATTGAGCTCTCTGTTGATTTAGCTGTGTCCCACCAATTTTAATACGTTGTAGTTTTATTTTCCTTCGGTTCAGTGCACTGAAATTTTATCTTTTGTCTCCGATAATCTAGAAAGTTACTTTCTACGTGTTTAGATTTTGCTATCTTTCTCCCTTTGATATCTAGTTTCATTTTTAACTTTTTTTTATTAGTGTCAAAGTTTAATTCCAAGACAATGCTACAGAGGGTTGCATTTTTTTCAGGTACACAATATAGAGATTCTCCTCCGCTGCCCAACAACTGTTAGCTCCTGTTGCCAGGCACTGATTTGCGTTGGAGTCTCGGGTGCACCTCCCCCACCCCTACTCCCTTCAGCTCCTGTTGCCAGGCACTGGTTTGCATTGGAGACGGAACCCTCGTAGGGGTTCCAAGCAGTTTCTAGTGGCCGAGAGGACACTGGTGATCAGAGACAAAGCCCCCAGGCTCTCTGGAGCCAGCTGGTGGCCATTACAATGTCTCCCCACACAGTTCTGGAGCCGCTGTGGGCTCTCCGGGAACAGCTGTGGGCTTCTGGGTTGCCGATAATCGAACGTTGGCCACATGGGCCACGAGACTCTGGGTTTGGCTGGGAGATCCTCGTGTGCACTGTGTTGCTGGTGTTCATTCCAGTAAAGTGTGGACTCCGCTTAAGAGGAAGAAAGGGGCACTGTGCCCAGAATGAAGTATCTGGAAAAGACATGGAGAAGACCGACCCGGATGCACCAGCCCATGGAGCCGTCGCATCATCGGAGCACAAGGCCAGTCCTCTCCCGCTACAGATCCTTGCTCTGGCTGCCCTGAATCAAGATGTCGGGTACTTTCCTGTGGGAGACGCTACGCAACTGCTGAAGGGAGTTCGGCAAAGGCTGTTGAAGAAGAGCCCTCACCAGCTCACCGATGAAAATCCCATCTGTGGAGCAGCCCAGGACGATGGAGAAACCCCCTGCGAGGAATATGCCAGAAGACTTCAAGGACAGCCCTGATCTGCGGGGAAGTGCAGACCCTCTGTCTCAGGACATTGGCAGCTGTGGACTGAGAGGGCAGGAAGAGGCAGGGGAGGCAGGCAGGCCAGAGCTTCCTGACGGAGGTGTGCCGTGGCAGGCCCCCGCTGAGGGCCAGAGCCAACACCACACCCTCAGCCAGATCCGACTGACGGTGATGCATCTGCTAGAGCTCCTTCGAGATCATCTGGAAGGTGGGGGCTCAAGGAGGCAGGTGCAGACTGGCTCCTCCTCCACTGATCACGCGCCCCGTGGGAGCCCCCTGAATCAAGGAAAGCCATCCAGGGCACTGAAGAAGGCACGTCAGGGGAATGAAGAGCTCCCAGGAAACACAACAATCCACCAAGCTGAGCAAGTATCTTTTCACCAGCGAAACAGCCTCCTGGAAAGGGAGATTCAGAAGCTGCACCTGAAGCTCGAGGCAGAGCCTAAGCTGTGCGAAGAGCACCTCAAACACCTGGAGAGGAAGATGATGGAGGAGAAGGCACGCTGCCTGCAAGTGAAGAACGAACTCGCCAAGGTGCGCAGGAAGGTGGATGCTGCCCACTGGAACTTAGGCCTCTACAAGAAGATGGCCGACGACCTGCACCGAGAATGGCAGAGAATCTCCTCCTTGCATGACCGAGAGCGCCTCCTGGTGGAGAACAGAAGTGAGGAGAGCCAGAAGGCTGTTCTGTGGGCAGAGAGGGAGTTCCAAAGGCTCAAGGAAGAAAACCATTGCCTCAGGCAGAAGCTGGCCAACTCTGGGCCCAAGGTCCAGCCTGTCTCCGGGGGGCCTCCTGCTCCTGCTCCTGCTCCAGCTCCAGCTCCTGCTCCTGCTCTTCTGGGCACAGCCTCGAAATGCCCTCAAGGGCCACAGGCTCCCCTGAAAGCCCAGAAGCCCAAGAAGGGAGCAAGGGTGCACTGGCCAGACTCCAAGTTCTCGGGTCCCCTGCAGGTCTGATTCCCTTTCCCAGCAGCCACCAACACTCACAACCAGAGCACAAAAGCTCCTGTGCTTCCTTACCCCTTCAGCCACACCCATTGCTCCTTTGACTGGAGATCCACCCCATTCTTGAACTGATGCTACCTATTCCCTATAGCCATGTGAGAGAGCATTTTTCATTGTTAAGGACCAAAAAAATAAAACGATCAAATTGCTGATCCTACTGCGACTGAGAATTGATTGTATGAAGGGATTCTATGCCAAGCAACCAAGGGTTTTAAGTGTCCTTTACTGATCACTTAATTGTCCCAATAACCCAGTGTGTCATATACTACTGAGGTTCAGAGAGGGGACACAACTTGCCCCAAGATCACACAGCTAGTGAATTTCAGAGCTCCCATTCCAAGCCAAGGTTGTCTCATTACCCACTGATGTGAAAATAACTACCACTCCTACCACTACGATGACTTCTGCTTCTTCATTTCTGAGAGAGAGAAAGAGCGAGGGCACACACACATGCAAGCGGGGGAGGGGCAGGGAGAGAGAGATTCCTAGACAGCCTTCGACTCAAGTGCACAACCAGACGCTGGGCTGGATTTCACAGACCATGGGACCACGCCCTGAGCCAAAATCAAGAGTCAGACGTTGACCTGACTAAGCCACACAGGCACCCTTCCCTTGTGCAAGGAACTTCTAGGCAAGCTGCTGTAAGGATCCCAGAAGGGCTTGACAAAATTTTCTCATAGGTCACGTTCTAGTTTGGATGCAAGGATTATGGTGATGCCTAGCTGAGGTAAAGTCCCAGCAAAGCATGGAGGGCAGCCTTTCAGGGTCTCCAACGATTCCCTTCGTGGGTACACCTCGTTTTGTGTTCCATACTCTACCACTGGATTAGAGTCAGGAACTCCTGCCTCACTTCGAAAGGACAGAATATGGCCCGAGAGATAGATAGCATGTCCCTTCTGAGGCTCGTAGACAAAGACACTGGTCTCCTCTTGGGCTTGCTCTCGCTCCCTCACCATTGGTTTCGAGGGAAGCCGCCTGCTCCTTGTGGGCTGTATGATGGAGAGGCCCATGTGGCAAGGAATGAATATTTCTTGCTCACCGCAATGGAGGACCTCTGGCTGCTAGGAGCCACCCGAGTGAGCACACAAGCAGATTTCCCGCCAACAAGCCTGGAGATGACTGAAGACCCACATGACATCTTGACTGCAGCCTTGTGAGAGATCCTGAGACACAGGTCCCTGGCTAGATGCACCTGGATGCCTGGCCCACGGAAACCATATGCGGTTATCAATTGGTGTTGTCGGAAGCCCTCTGGGTTGCGGAAAACATTCAAAAAAGACACAAGGGTGAAGCCACAGTTCTGGCTGCTGACCCACCCCCCTCTCCTGGGCTTGAAATTCCAGGGAAGTCAAGCGATGGTAGTAACCACTGAGAGATTAGGGTAAACAATGCCAGAAAGAGGTCCTCTATTCTGTTCTCCATGTATCTCTCTGAGAGGACATGCCCTCACCTGATCCACCCGAGCCAATAGGTGGCCCATGCAGGAGGAGACAACTGGCCGTGTGGTCCAAGTCGGCTGAGAGCACTAGACCCAGCGTCGCAGAGCCTCCTTGAAGCCAGAAAAAGAGCCCAGAAGTTCCCTGGTGTCCCTAGAGAAGGCACAGAAATTAGATGAGTTGAAAGCCTGGGACCTGGTCATTGGGCTTCTGGGCAAGAGGGGAGATGGCCTGTGGAAGGGACACTGCCTGCAACCCCTCTTGGACCAGACCCCACCTGTCTGCTTTGGGATACTGAGGATTAAGACGAGAGTGAACTAGTGTAGAAGAGATGGTGTTCTAATGCTTGGCAGGTTGAAAGCGATTGAAATCGTTGACATTCCTATTCTCCTCGTCCTCAGGACCACCATTAAGGGGAAGGGGCCTTCAAAGAAGCAAGAGGAGTTTATCACTTACAGCAGCCCTGTCAAGTGTCAATATCCAACCACTCCAGTCCCTTCCACCCCCTTGGCAGCCCCAATGCTTTCATAAGGACACAGATACATTCCCCTACAGGCTTTGGAGCAAACGTTAAGTTTTAATTTCTCTAAGATAAACGCCATAGTGCCATGACCTGCTCCTATGGCGGTAGCAAGTCTAGTTCTCAAAGAATCTGTGTGGAAGGGTTGAGCCACTCTATTGGACACCTGAAATTGATATTATACTGCATGTGAACGGGAATGTAACTCACGGCTTGGAAAAGGAAAAGAAACTCTTAACTGTTTTCAAGAGTCAGCTCTATCATTTTCCATTCCCAACTGTGATGCGGGAGTGATCCAGTCATTCCATATCCTGCCTTGCATTTGGTGGTGGGGTCTCTCTCTCCCTCTCTGGCGCATTTGGTTTGAATCACTGTGATAGGTGTGCAGTGAGAGCTCACTGGAGTTTTCATTTGAATTGCCCCAATGGCAACTTTCTATGTGGTTTCCATCTGTCTACGCTTTGGTAAAGGTGGCAGGCCCTTTACTTTTTCCCCACCACCCTTCTATTTCCTTTTGCTAACTAGATTGCATGCTTACTTGGGGATCAAATTCTGAGTTTCCATGCTTCAGACAGGAGTCCTCTATTAGCTATGTGATTTGGACCTATTTCCTCCAAGTTGGTAGCTTGTCTTTTGGGTCTTCTTAAGGAGGTCTTTCACACGGCACAGATTTACAATTCTGATTTTTGGATAAAGTCTAATTAATCAACTTTACCTTAGGGAAAATAATTTGATGTTCTACTGGAGGATTCTTTACCTAGCTTTCCATTCTGGAAATTTTTCCCCACATTTTCCCTATAAGATTTATCATTTTCCATGTAAGGCAGTGATTAATTTTGAGCTACTTTTTAAAATACTCTTTTTTTCTTTTTTTCCTTTGGGAGAGTGAACATGTGCATGAGCGGGCAGGGGCCTGGAGGGAGAAGGGAAAAGAGCATCCTCAAGCAGCCTCGCCAGTGAGCTTGGAGCCTGACTTTGTCCCGGGACGCTGAGAGCTTGACAAGAGCCGAAATCAAGAGCTGGCTGCCGCACAGGCTGCCTCACCCAGGCAGCCTAAGTTAAGTTTTGTATAGGGTTTGATACTTAGATTGTGGTCCCCGGCCTCCTCGTCCTCCACCTCCTCCTCCCCTCTCCCACTCCCTCTTCTGCTTCTCCTTCTTCTTTGCCTATGCATGTCCACTTGCTCTAGCACCATTTATTCAAAACGCTGTCACTCCTCCACTGAACGGCTTTTTACCTTTGTCAAGGCCCCATTCGACATATGGGTGTAGTTCACTTTCTGGGTCCTTGATTCTGTTCCACTTATCCATCTTTATTCTGTTCCATTGGTCTAGCTCTTCACCAACACCACGCACTTTTGATTACTGTAGACGAATATCTTGAAATGGGGTAGAAGGATTCTTCTGGTTTTCTTCTTTAGTTTTAGTTTCTCCTCTTTTTCTAGGTTCTAAAATAGAAAGATTATAGTTTTGAGACTCCTTTTCTTTTTAGAGAGAGAGACAGAGACAGAGAAAGGGAGAGAGAGATGATTAAGCAGCCACCATGCCCAGCACCAGCACAATGCAGGTTCAGCCTCACTATCCCAAGGTTGACCATGACCCGAGTCAAAATCAAGAGTTGGACTAACTGACTGAGCCACCCAGATGCTCCTCCTCCTTTCTAATGTATGCATTGAGTGCTATAAATTGAGCTCTCTGTTGATTTTTCTGTGTCCCACCAATTTTAATACGTTGTAGTTTTATTTTCCTTCGGTTCAGTGCACTGAAATTTTATCTTTTGTCTCCGATAATCTAGAAAGTTACTTTCTACGTGTTTAGATTTTGCTATCTTTCTCCCTTTGATATCTAGTTTCATTTTTAACTTTTTTTTATTAGTGTCAAAGTTTAATTCCAAGACAATGCTACAGAGGGTTGCATTTTTTTCAGGTACACAATATAGAGATTCTCCTCCGCTGCCCAACAACTGTTAGCTCCTGTTGCCAGGCACTGATTTGCGTTGGAGTCTCGGGTGCACCTCCCCCACCCCTACTCCCTTCAGCTCCTGTTGCCAGGCACTGGTTTGCATTGGAGACGGAACCCTCGTAGGGGTTCCAAGCAGTTTCTAGTGGCCGAGAGGACACTGGTGATCAGAGACAAAGCCCCCAGGCTCTCTGGAGCCAGCTGGTGGCCATTACAATGTCTCCCCACACAGTTCTGGAGCCGCTGTGGGCTCTCCGGGAACAGCTGTGGGCTTCTGGGTTGCCGATAATCGAACGTTGGCCACATGGGCCACGAGACTCTGGGTTTGGCTGGGAGATCCTCGTGTGCACTGTGTTGCTGGTGTTCATTCCAGTAAAGTGTGGACTCCGCTTAAGAGGAAGAAAGGGGCACTGTGCCCAGAATGAAGTATCTGGAAAAGACATGGAGAAGACCGACCCGGATGCACCAGCCCATGGAGCCGTCGCATCATCGGAGCACAAGGCCAGTCCTCTCCCGCTACAGATCCTTGCTCTGGCTGCCCTGAATCAAGATGTCGGGTACTTTCCTGTGGGAGACGCTACGCAACTGCTGAAGGGAGTTCGGCAAAGGCTGTTGAAGAAGAGCCCTCACCAGCTCACCGATGAAAATCCCATCTGTGGAGCAGCCCAGGACGATGGAGAAACCCCCTGCGAGGAATATGCCAGAAGACTTCAAGGACAGCCCTGATCTGCGGGGAAGTGCAGACCCTCTGTCTCAGGACATTGGCAGCTGTGGACTGAGAGGGCAGGAAGAGGCAGGGGAGGCAGGCAGGCCAGAGCTTCCTGACGGAGGTGTGCCGTGGCAGGCCCCCGCTGAGGGCCAGAGCCAACACCACACCCTCAGCCAGATCCGACTGACGGTGATGCATCTGCTAGAGCTCCTTCGAGATCATCTGGAAGGTGGGGGCTCAAGGAGGCAGGTGCAGACTGGCTCCTCCTCCACTGATCACGCGCCCCGTGGGAGCCCCCTGAATCAAGGAAAGCCATCCAGGGCACTGAAGAAGGCACGTCAGGGGAATGAAGAGCTCCCAGGAAACACAACAATCCACCAAGCTGAGCAAGTATCTTTTCACCAGCGAAACAGCCTCCTGGAAAGGGAGATTCAGAAGCTGCACCTGAAGCTCGAGGCAGAGCCTAAGCTGTGCGAAGAGCACCTCAAACACCTGGAGAGGAAGATGATGGAGGAGAAGGCACGCTGCCTGCAAGTGAAGAACGAACTCGCCAAGGTGCGCAGGAAGGTGGATGCTGCCCACTGGAACTTAGGCCTCTACAAGAAGATGGCCGACGACCTGCACCGAGAATGGCAGAGAATCTCCTCATTGCATGACTGAGAGCGCCTCCTGGTGGAGAACAGAAGTGAGGAGAGCCAGAAGGCTGTTCTGTGGGCAGAGAGGGAGTTCCAAAGGCTCAAGGAAGAAAACCATTGCCTCAGGCAGAAGCTGGCCAACTCTGGGCCCAAGGTCCAGCCTGTCTCCCGGGGGCCTCCTGCTCCTGCTCCTGCTCCTGCTCCAGCTCCAGCTCCTGCTCCTGCTCTTCTGGGCACAGCCTCCAAATGCCCTCAAGGGCCACAGGCTCCCCTGAAAGCCCAGAAGCCCAAGAAGGGAGCAAGGGTGCACTGGCCAGACTCCAAGTTCTCGGGTCCCCTGCAGGTCTGATTCCCTTTCCCAGCAGCCACCAACACTCACAACCAGAGCACAAAAGCTCCTGTGCTTCCTTACCCCTTCAGCCACACCCATTGCTCCTTTGACTGGAGATCCACCCCATTCTTGAACTGATGCTACCTATTCCCTATAGCCATGTGAGAGAGCATTTTTCATTGTTAAGGACCAAAAAAATAAAACGATCAAATTGCTGATCCTACTGCGACTGAGAATTGATTGTATGAAGGGATTCTATGCCAAGCAACCAAGGGTTTTAAGTGTCCTTTACTGATCACTTAATTGTCCCAATAACCCAGTGTGTCATATACTACTGAGGTTCAGAGAGGGGACACAACTTGCCCCAAGATCACACAGCTAGTGAATTTCAGAGCTCCCATTCCAAGCCAAGGTTGTCTCATTACCCACTGATGTGAAAATAACTACCACTCCTACCACTACGATGACTTCTGCTTCTTCATTTCTGAGAGAGAGAAAGAGCGAGGGCACACACACATGCAAGCGGGGGAGGGGCAGGGAGAGAGAGATTCCTAGACAGCCTTCGACTCAAGTGCACAACCAGACGCTGGGCTGGATTTCACAGACCATGGGACCACGCCCTGAGCCAAAATCAAGAGTCAGACGTTGACCTGACTAAGCCACACAGGCACCCTTCCCTTGTGCAAGGAACTTCTAGGCAAGCTGCTGTAAGGATCCCAGAAGGGCTTGACAAAATTTTCTCATAGGTCACGTTCTAGTTTGGATGCAAGGATTATGGTGATGCCTAGCTGAGGTAAAGTCCCAGCAAAGCATGGAGGGCAGCCTTTCAGGGTCTCCAACGATTCCCTTCGTGGGTACACCTCGTTTTGTGTTCCATACTCTACCACTGGATTAGAGTCAGGAACTCCTGCCTCACTTCGAAAGGACAGAATATGGCCCGAGAGATAGATAGCATGTCCCTTCTGAGGCTCGTAGACAAAGACACTGGTCTCCTCTTGGGCTTGCTCTCGCTCCCTCACCATTGGTTTCGAGGGAAGCCGCCTGCTCCTTGTGGGCTGTATGATGGAGAGGCCCATGTGGCAAGGAATGAATATTTCTTGCTCACCGCAATGGAGGACCTCTGGCTGCTAGGAGCCACCCGAGTGAGCACACAAGCAGATTTCCCGCCAACAAGCCTGGAGATGACTGAAGACCCACATGACATCTTGACTGCAGCCTTGTGAGAGATCCTGAGACACAGGTCCCTGGCTAGATGCACCTGGATGCCTGGCCCACGGAAACCATATGCGGTTATCAATTGGTGTTGTCGGAAGCCCTCTGGGTTGCGGAAAACATTCAAAAAAGACACAAGGGTGAAGCCACAGTTCTGGCTGCTGACCCACCCCCCTCTCCTGGGCTTGAAATTCCAGGGAAGTCAAGCGATGGTAGTAACCACTGAGAGATTAGGGTAAACAATGCCAGAAAGAGGTCCTCTATTCTGTTCTCCATGTATCTCTCTGAGAGGACATGCCCTCACCTGATCCACCCGAGCCAATAGGTGGCCCATGCAGGAGGAGACAACTGGCCGTGTGGTCCAAGTCGGCTGAGAGCACTAGACCCAGCGTCGCAGAGCCTCCTTGAAGCCAGAAAAAGAGCCCAGAAGTTCCCTGGTGTCCCTAGAGAAGGCACAGAAATTAGATGAGTTGAAAGCCTGGGACCTGGTCATTGGGCTTCTGGGCAAGAGGGGAGATGGCCTGTGGAAGGGACACTGCCTGCAACCCCTCTTGGACCAGACCCCACCTGTCTGCTTTGGGATACTGAGGATTAAGACGAGAGTGAACTAGTGTAGAAGAGATGGTGTTCTAATGCTTGGCAGGTTGAAAGCGATTGAAATCGTTGACATTCCTATTCTCCTCGTCCTCAGGACCACCATTAAGGGGAAGGGGCCTTCAAAGAAGCAAGAGGAGTTTATCACTTACAGCAGCCCTGTCAAGTGTCAATATCCAACCACTCCAGTCCCTTCCACCCCCTTGGCAGCCCCAATGCTTTCATAAGGACACAGATACATTCCCCTACAGGCTTTGGAGCAAACGTTAAGTTTTAATTTCTCTAAGATAAACGCCATAGTGCCATGACCTGCTCCTATGGCGGTAGCAAGTCTAGTTCTCAAAGAATCTGTGTGGAAGGGTTGAGCCACTCTATTGGACACCTGAAATTGATATTATACTGCATGTGAACGGGAATGTAACTCACGGCTTGGAAAAGGAAAAGAAACTCTTAACTGTTTTCAAGAGTCAGCTCTATCATTTTCCATTCCCAACTGTGATGCGGGAGTGATCCAGTCATTCCATATCCTGCCTTGCATTTGGTGGTGGGGTCTCTCTCTCCCTCTCTGGCGCATTTGGTTTGAATCACTGTGATAGGTGTGCAGTGAGAGCTCACTGGAGTTTTCATTTGAATTGCCCCAATGGCAACTTTCTATGTGGTTTCCATCTGTCTACGCTTTGGTAAAGGTGGCAGGCCCTTTACTTTTTCCCCACCACCCTTCTATTTCCTTTTGCTAACTAGATTGCATGCTTACTTGGGGATCAAATTCTGAGTTTCCATGCTTCAGACAGGAGTCCTCTATTAGCTATGTGATTTGGACCTATTTCCTCCAAGTTGGTAGCTTGTCTTTTGGGTCTTCTTAAGGAGGTCTTTCACACGGCACAGATTTACAATTCTGATTTTTGGATAAAGTCTAATTAATCAACTTTACCTTAGGGAAAATAATTTGATGTTCTACTGGAGGATTCTTTACCTAGCTTTCCATTCTGGAAATTTTTCCCCACATTTTCCCTATAAGATTTATCATTTTCCATGTAAGGCAGTGATTAATTTTGAGCTACTTTTTAAAATACTCTTTTTTTCTTTTTTTCCTTTGGGAGAGTGAACATGTGCATGAGCGGGCAGGGGCCTGGAGGGAGAAGGGAAAAGAGCATCCTCAAGCAGCCTCGCCAGTGAGCTTGGAGCCTGACTTTGTCCCGGGACGCTGAGAGCTTGACAAGAGCCGAAATCAAGAGCTGGCTGCCGCACAGGCTGCCTCACCCAGGCAGCCTAAGTTAAGTTTTGTATAGGGTTTGATACTTAGATTGTGGTCCCCGGCCTCCTCGTCCTCCACCTCCTCCTCCCCTCTCCCACTCCCTCTTCTGCTTCTCCTTCTTCTTTGCCTATGCATGTCCACTTGCTCTAGCACCATTTATTCAAAACGCTGTCACTCCTCCACTGAACGGCTTTTTACCTTTGTCAAGGCCCCATTCGACATATGGGTGTAGTTCACTTTCTGGGTCCTTGATTCTGTTCCACTTATCCATCTTTATTCTGTTCCATTGGTCTAGCTCTTCACCAACACCACGCACTTTTGATTACTGTAGACGAATATCTTGAAATGGGGTAGAAGGATTCTTCTGGTTTTCTTCTTTAGTTTTAGTTTCTCCTCTTTTTCTAGGTTCTAAAATAGAAAGATTATAGTTTTGAGACTCCTTTTCTTTTTAGAGAGAGAGACAGAGACAGAGAAAGGGAGAGAGAGATGATTAAGCAGCCACCATGCCCAGCACCAGCACAATGCAGGTTCAGCCTCACTATCCCAAGGTTGACCATGACCCGAGTCAAAATCAAGAGTTGGACTAACTGACTGAGCCACCCAGATGCTCCTCCTCCTTTCTAATGTATGCATTGAGTGCTATAAATTGAGCTCTCTGTTGATTTTTCTGTGTCCCACCAATTTTAATACGTTGTAGTTTTATTTTCCTTCGGTTCAGTGCACTGAAATTTTATCTTTTGTCTCCGATAATCTAGAAAGTTACTTTCTACGTGTTTAGATTTTGCTATCTTTCTCCCTTTGATATCTAGTTTCATTTTTAACTTTTTTTTATTAGTGTCAAAGTTTAATTCCAAGACAATGCTACAGAGGGTTGCATTTTTTTCAGGTACACAATATAGAGATTCTCCTCCGCTGCCCAACAACTGTTAGCTCCTGTTGCCAGGCACTGATTTGCGTTGGAGTCTCGGGTGCACCTCCCCCACCCCTACTCCCTTCAGCTCCTGTTGCCAGGCACTGGTTTGCATTGGAGACGGAACCCTCGTAGGGGTTCCAAGCAGTTTCTAGTGGCCGAGAGGACACTGGTGATCAGAGACAAAGCCCCCAGGCTCTCTGGAGCCAGCTGGTGGCCATTACAATGTCTCCCCACACAGTTCTGGAGCCGCTGTGGGCTCTCCGGGAACAGCTGTGGGCTTCTGGGTTGCCGATAATCGAACGTTGGCCACATGGGCCACGAGACTCTGGGTTTGGCTGGGAGATCCTCGTGTGCACTGTGTTGCTGGTGTTCATTCCAGTAAAGTGTGGACTCCGCTTAAGAGGAAGAAAGGGGCACTGTGCCCAGAATGAAGTATCTGGAAAAGACATGGAGAAGACCGACCCGGATGCACCAGCCCATGGAGCCGTCGCATCATCGGAGCACAAGGCCAGTCCTCTCCCGCTACAGATCCTTGCTCTGGCTGCCCTGAATCAAGATGTCGGGTACTTTCCTGTGGGAGACGCTACGCAACTGCTGAAGGGAGTTCGGCAAAGGCTGTTGAAGAAGAGCCCTCACCAGCTCACCGATGAAAATCCCATCTGTGGAGCAGCCCAGGACGATGGAGAAACCCCCTGCGAGGAATATGCCAGAAGACTTCAAGGACAGCCCTGATCTGCGGGGAAGTGCAGACCCTCTGTCTCAGGACATTGGCAGCTGTGGACTGAGAGGGCAGGAAGAGGCAGGGGAGGCAGGCAGGCCAGAGCTTCCTGACGGAGGTGTGCCGTGGCAGGCCCCCGCTGAGGGCCAGAGCCAACACCACACCCTCAGCCAGATCCGACTGACGGTGATGCATCTGCTAGAGCTCCTTCGAGATCATCTGGAAGGTGGGGGCTCAAGGAGGCAGGTGCAGACTGGCTCCTCCTCCACTGATCACGCGCCCCGTGGGAGCCCCCTGAATCAAGGAAAGCCATCCAGGGCACTGAAGAAGGCACGTCAGGGGAATGAAGAGCTCCCAGGAAACACAACAATCCACCAAGCTGAGCAAGTATCTTTTCACCAGCGAAACAGCCTCCTGGAAAGGGAGATTCAGAAGCTGCACCTGAAGCTCGAGGCAGAGCCTAAGCTGTGCGAAGAGCACCTCAAACACCTGGAGAGGAAGATGATGGAGGAGAAGGCACGCTGCCTGCAAGTGAAGAACGAACTCGCCAAGGTGCGCAGGAAGGTGGATGCTGCCCACTGGAACTTAGGCCTCTACAAGAAGATGGCCGACGACCTGCACCGAGAATGGCAGAGAATCTCCTCATTGCATGACTGAGAGCGCCTCCTGGTGGAGAACAGAAGTGAGGAGAGCCAGAAGGCTGTTCTGTGGGCAGAGAGGGAGTTCCAAAGGCTCAAGGAAGAAAACCATTGCCTCAGGCAGAAGCTGGCCAACTCTGGGCCCAAGGTCCAGCCTGTCTCCCGGGGGCCTCCTGCTCCTGCTCCTGCTCCTGCTCCAGCTCCAGCTCCTGCTCCTGCTCTTCTGGGCACAGCCTCCAAATGCCCTCAAGGGCCACAGGCTCCCCTGAAAGCCCAGAAGCCCAAGAAGGGAGCAAGGGTGCACTGGCCAGACTCCAAGTTCTCGGGTCCCCTGCAGGTCTGATTCCCTTTCCCAGCAGCCACCAACACTCACAACCAGAGCACAAAAGCTCCTGTGCTTCCTTACCCCTTCAGCCACACCCATTGCTCCTTTGACTGGAGATCCACCCCATTCTTGAACTGATGCTACCTATTCCCTATAGCCATGTGAGAGAGCATTTTTCATTGTTAAGGACCAAAAAAATAAAACGATCAAATTGCTGATCCTACTGCGACTGAGAATTGATTGTATGAAGGGATTCTATGCCAAGCAACCAAGGGTTTTAAGTGTCCTTTACTGATCACTTAATTGTCCCAATAACCCAGTGTGTCATATACTACTGAGGTTCAGAGAGGGGACACAACTTGCCCCAAGATCACACAGCTAGTGAATTTCAGAGCTCCCATTCCAAGCCAAGGTTGTCTCATTACCCACTGATGTGAAAATAACTACCACTCCTACCACTACGATGACTTCTGCTTCTTCATTTCTGAGAGAGAGAAAGAGCGAGGGCACACACACATGCAAGCGGGGGAGGGGCAGGGAGAGAGAGATTCCTAGACAGCCTTCGACTCAAGTGCACAACCAGACGCTGGGCTGGATTTCACAGACCATGGGACCACGCCCTGAGCCAAAATCAAGAGTCAGACGTTGACCTGACTAAGCCACACAGGCACCCTTCCCTTGTGCAAGGAACTTCTAGGCAAGCTGCTGTAAGGATCCCAGAAGGGCTTGACAAAATTTTCTCATAGGTCACGTTCTAGTTTGGATGCAAGGATTATGGTGATGCCTAGCTGAGGTAAAGTCCCAGCAAAGCATGGAGGGCAGCCTTTCAGGGTCTCCAACGATTCCCTTCGTGGGTACACCTCGTTTTGTGTTCCATACTCTACCACTGGATTAGAGTCAGGAACTCCTGCCTCACTTCGAAAGGACAGAATATGGCCCGAGAGATAGATAGCATGTCCCTTCTGAGGCTCGTAGACAAAGACACTGGTCTCCTCTTGGGCTTGCTCTCGCTCCCTCACCATTGGTTTCGAGGGAAGCCGCCTGCTCCTTGTGGGCTGTATGATGGAGAGGCCCATGTGGCAAGGAATGAATATTTCTTGCTCACCGCAATGGAGGACCTCTGGCTGCTAGGAGCCACCCGAGTGAGCACACAAGCAGATTTCCCGCCAACAAGCCTGGAGATGACTGAAGACCCACATGACATCTTGACTGCAGCCTTGTGAGAGATCCTGAGACACAGGTCCCTGGCTAGATGCACCTGGATGCCTGGCCCACGGAAACCATATGCGGTTATCAATTGGTGTTGTCGGAAGCCCTCTGGGTTGCGGAAAACATTCAAAAAAGACACAAGGGTGAAGCCACAGTTCTGGCTGCTGACCCACCCCCCTCTCCTGGGCTTGAAATTCCAGGGAAGTCAAGCGATGGTAGCAACCACTGAGAGATTAGGGTAAACAATGCCAGAAAGAGGTCCTCTATTCTGTTCTCCATGTATCTCTCTGAGAGGACATGCCCTCACCTGATCCACCCGAGCCAATAGGTGGCCCATGCAGGAGGAGACAACTGGCCGTGTGGTCCAAGTCGGCTGAGAGCACTAGACCCAGCGTCGCAGAGCCTCCTTGAAGCCAGAAAAAGAGCCCAGAAGTTCCCTGGTGTGCCTAGAGAAGGCACAGAAATTAGATGAGTTGAAAGCCTGGGACCTGGTCATTGGGCTTCTGGACAAGAGGGGAGATGGCCTGTGGAAGGGACACTGCCTGCAACCCCTCTTGGACCAGACCCCACCTGTCTGCTTTGGGATACTGAGGATTAAGACGAGAGTGAACTAGTGTAGAAGAGATGGTGTTCTAATGCTTGGCAGGTTGAAAGCGATTGAAATCGTTGACATTCCTATTCTCCTCGTCCTCAGGACCACCATTAAGGGGAAGGGGCCTTCAAAGAAGCAAGAGGAGTTTATCACTTACAGCAGCCATGTCAAGTGTCAATATCCAACCACTCCAGTCCCTTCCACCCCCTTGGCAGCCCCACTGCTTTCATAAGGACACAGATACATTCCCCTACAGGCTTTGGAGCAAACGTTAAGTTTTGATTTCTCTAAGATAAATGCCATAGTGCCATGACCTGCTCCTAAGGCGGTAGCAAGTCTAGTTCTCAAAGAATCTGTGTGGAAGGGTTGAGCCACTCTATTGGACACCTGAAATTGATATTATACTGCATGTGAACGGGAATGTAACTCACGGCTTGGAAAAGGAAAAGAAACTCTTAACTATTTTCAAGAGTCAGCTCTATCATTTTCCATTCCCAACTGTGATGTGGGAGTGATCCAGTCATTCCACATCCTGCCTTGCATTTGGTGGTGGGGTCTCTCTCTCCCTCTCTGGCGCATTTGGTTTGAATCACTGTGATAGGTGTGCAGTGAGAGCTCACTGGAGTTTTCATTTGAATTGCCCCAATGGCAACTTTCTATGTGGTTTCCATCTGTCTACGCTTTGGTAAAGTTGGCAGGCCCTTTACTTTCTCCCCACCCCCTTCTATTTCCTTTTGCTAACTAGATTGCATGCTTACATGGGGATCAAATTCTGAGTTTCCATGCTTCAGACAGGAGTCCTCTATTAGCTATGTGATTTGGACCTATTTCCTCCAAGTTGGTAGCTTGTCTTTTGGGTCTTCTTAAGGAGGTCTTTCACACGGCACAGATTTACAATTCTGATTGTTGGATAAAGTCTAATTAATCAACTTTACCTTAGGGAAAATAATTTGATGTTCGACTGGAGGATTCTTTACCTAGCTTTCCATTCTGGAAATTTTTCCCCACATTTTCCCTATAAGATTTATCATTTTCCATGTAAGGCAGTGATTAATTTTGAGCTACTTTTTAAAATACTCTTTTTTTCTTTTTGTCCTTTGGGAGAGTGAACATGTGCATGAGCGGGCAGGGGCCTGGAGGGAGAAGGGAAAAGAGCATCCTCAAGCAGCCTCGCCAGTGAGCTTGGAGCCTGACTTTGTCCCGGGACGCTGAGAGCTTGACAAGAGCCGAAATCAAGAGCTGGCTGCCGCACAGGCTGCCTCACCCAGGCAGCCTGAGTTAAGTTTTGTATAGGGTTTGATACTTAGATTGTGGTCCCCGGCCTCCTCGTCCTCCACCTCCTCCTCCCCTCTCCCACTCCCTCTTCTGCTTCTCCTTCTTCTTTGCCTATGCATGTCCACTTGCTCTAGCACCATTTATTCAAAACGCTGTCACTCCTCCACTGAACGGCTTTTTACCTTTGTCAAGGCCCCATTCGACATATGGGTGTAGTTCACTTTCTGGGTCCTTGATTCTGTTCCACTTATCCATCTTTATTCTGTTCCATTGGTCTAGCTCTTCACCAACACCATGCACTTTTGATTACTGTAGACGAATATCTTGAAATGGGGTAGAAGGATTCTTCTGATTTTCTTCTTTAGTTTTAGTTTCTCCTCTTTTTCTAGGTTCTAAAATAGAAAGATTATAGTTTTGAGACTCCTTTTCTTTTTAGAGAGAGAGACAGAGACAGAGACAGAGAAAGGGAGAGAGAGATGATTAAGCAGCCACCATGCCCAGCACCAGCACAATGCAGGTTCAGCCTCACTATCCCAAGGTTGACCATGACCCGAGTCAAAATCAAGAGTTGGACTAACTGACTGAGCCACCCAGATGCTCCTCCTCCTTTCTAATGTATGCATTGAGTGCTATAAATTGAGCTCTCTGTTGATTTTTCTGTGTCCCACCAATTTTAATACGTTGTAGTTTTATTTTCCTTCGGTTCAGTGCACTGAAATTTTATCTTTTGTCTCCGATAATCTAGAAAGTTACTTTCTACGTGTTTAGATTTTGCTATCTTTCTCCCTTTGATATCTAGTTTCATTTTTAACTTTTTTTTATTAGTGTCAAAGTTTAATTCCAAGACAATGCTACAGAGGGTTGCATTTTTTTCAGGTACACAATATAGAGATTCTCCTCCGCTGCCCAACAACTGTTAGCTCCTGTTGCCAGGCACTGATTTGCGTTGGAGTCTCGGGTGCACCTCCCCCACCCCTACTCCCTTCAGCTCCTGTTGCCAGGCACTGGTTTGCATTGGAGACGGAACCCTCGTAGGGGTTCCAAGCAGTTTCTAGTGGCCGAGAGGACACTGGTGATCAGAGACAAAGCCCCCAGGCTCTCTGGAGCCAGCTGGTGGCCATTACAATGTCTCCCCACACAGTTCTGGAGCCGCTGTGGGCTCTCCGGGAACAGCTGTGGGCTTCTGGGTTGCCGATAATCGAACGTTGGCCACATGGGCCACGAGACTCTGGGTTTGGCTGGGAGATCCTCGTGTGCACTGTGTTGCTGGTGTTCATTCCAGTAAAGTGTGGACTCCGCTTAAGAGGAAGAAAGGGGCACTGTGCCCAGAATGAAGTATCTGGAAAAGACATGGAGAAGACCGACCCGGATGCACCAGCCCATGGAGCCGTCGCATCATCGGAGCACAAGGCCAGTCCTCTCCCGCTACAGATCCTTGCTCTGGCTGCCCTGAATCAAGATGTCGGGTACTTTCCTGTGGGAGACGCTACGCAACTGCTGAAGGGAGTTCGGCAAAGGCTGTTGAAGAAGAGCCCTCACCAGCTCACCGATGAAAATCCCATCTGTGGAGAAGCCCAGGACGATGGAGAAACCCCCTGCGAGGAATATGCCAGAAGACTTCAAGGACAGCCCTGATCTGCGGGGAAGTGCAGACCCTCTGTCTCAGGACATTGGCAGCTGTGGACTGAGAGGGCAGGAAGAGGCAGGGGAGGCAGGCAGGCCAGAGCTTCCTGACGGAGGTGTGCCGTGGCAGGCCCCCGCTGAGGGCCAGAGCCAACACCACACCCTCAGCCAGATCCGACTGACGGTGATGCATCTGCTAGAGCTCCTTCGAGATCATCTGGAAGGTGGGGGCTCAAGGAGGCAGGTGCAGACTGGCTCCTCCTCCACTGATCACGCGCCCCGTGGGAGCCCCCTGAATCAAGGAAAGCCATCCAGGGCACTGAAGAAGGCACGTCAGGGGAATGAAGAGCTCCCAGGAAACACAACAATCCACCAAGCTGAGCAAGTATCTTTTCACCAGCGAAACAGCCTCCTGGAAAGGGAGATTCAGAAGCTGCACCTGAAGCTCGAGGCAGAGCCTAAGCTGTGCGAAGAGCACCTCAAACACCTGGAGAGGAAGATGATGGAGGAGAAGGCACGCTGCCTGCAAGTGAAGAACGAACTCGCCAAGGTGCGCAGGAAGGTGGATGCTGCCCACTGGAACTTAGGCCTCTACAAGAAGATGGCCGACGACCTGCACCGAGAATGGCAGAGAATCTCCTCCTTGCATGACCGAGAGCGCCTCCTGGTGGAGAACAGAAGTGAGGAGAGCCAGAAGGCTGTTCTGTGGGCAGAGAGGGAGTTCCAAAGGCTCAAGGAAGAAAACCATTGCCTCAGGCAGAAGCTGGCCAACTCTGGGCCCAAGGTCCAGCCTGTCTCCGGGGGGCCTCCTGCTCCTGCTCCTGCTCCAGCTCCAGCTCCTGCTCCTGCTCTTCTGGGCACAGCCTCCAAATGCCCTCAAGGGCCACAGGCTCCCCTGAAAGCCCAGAAGCCCAAGAAGGGAGCAAGGGTGCACTGGCCAGACTCCAAGTTCTCGGGTCCCCTGCAGGTCTGATTCCCTTTCCCAGCAGCCACCAACACTCACAACCAGAGCACAAAAGCTCCTGTGCTTCCTTACCCCTTCAGCCACACCCATTGCTCCTTTGACTGGAGATCCACCCCATTCTTGAACTGATGCTACCTATTCCCTATAGCCATGTGAGAGAGCATTTTTCATTGTTAAGGACCAAAAAAATAAAACGATCAAATTGCTGATCATACTGCGACTGAGAATTGATTGTATGAAGGGATTCTATGCCAAGCAACCAAGGGTTTTAAGTGTCCTTTACTGATCACTTAATTGTCCCAATAACCCAGTGTGTCATATACTACTGAGGTTCAGAGAGGGGACACAACTTGCCCCAAGATCACACAGCTAGTGAATTTCAGAGCTCCCATTCCAAGCCAAGGTTGTCTCATTACCCACTGATGTGAAAATAACTACCACTCCTACCACTACGATGACTTCTGCTTCTTCATTTCTGAGAGAGAGAAAGAGCGAGGGCACACACACATGCAAGCGGGGGAGGGGCAGGGAGAGAGAGATTCCTAGACAGCCTTCGACTCAAGTGCACAACCAGACGCTGGGCTGGATTTCACAGACCATGGGACCACGCCCTGAGCCAAAATCAAGAGTCAGACGTTGACCTGACTAAGCCACACAGGCACCCTTCCCTTGTGCAAGGAACTTCTAGGCAAGCTGCTGTAAGGATCCCAGAAGGGCTTGACAAAATTTTCTCATAGGTCACGTTCTAGTTTGGATGCAAGGATTATGGTGATGCCTAGCTGAGGTAAAGTCCCAGCAAAGCATGGAGGGCAGCCTTTCAGGGTCTCCAACGATTCCCTTCGTGGGTACACCTCGTTTTGTGTTCCATACTCTACCACTGGATTAGAGTCAGGAACTCCTGCCTCACTTCGAAAGGACAGAATATGGCCCGAGAGATAGATAGCATGTCCCTTCTGAGGCTCGTAGACAAAGACACTGGTCTCCTCTTGGGCTTGCTCTCGCTCCCTCACCATTGGTTTCGAGGGAAGCCGCCTGCTCCTTGTGGGCTGTATGATGGAGAGGCCCATGTGGCAAGGAATGAATATTTCTTGCTCACCGCAATGGAGGACCTCTGGCTGCTAGGAGCCACCCGAGTGAGCACACAAGCAGATTTCCCGCCAACAAGCCTGGAGATGACTGAAGACCCACATGACATCTTGACTGCAGCCTTGTGAGAGATCCTGAGACACAGGTCCCTGGCTAGATGCACCTGGATGCCTGGCCCACGGAAACCATATGCGGTTATCAATTGGTGTTGTCGGAAGCCCTCTGGGTTGCGGAAAACATTCAAAAAAGACACAAGGGTGAAGCCACAGTTCTGGCTGCTGACCCACCCCCCTCTCCTGGGCTTGAAATTCCAGGGAAGTCAAGCGATGGTAGCAACCACTGAGAGATTAGGGTAAACAATGCCAGAAAGAGGTCCTCTATTCTGTTCTCCATGTATCTCTCTGAGAGGACATGCCCTCACCTGATCCACCCGAGCCAATAGGTGGCCCATGCAGGAGGAGACAACTGGCCGTGTGGTCCAAGTCGGCTGAGAGCACTAGACCCAGCGTCGCAGAGCCTCCTTGAAGCCAGAAAAAGAGCCCAGAAGTTCCCTGGTGTGCCTAGAGAAGGCACAGAAATTAGATGAGTTGAAAGCCTGGGACCTGGTCATTGGGCTTCTGGGCAAGAGGGGAGATGGCCTGTGGAAGGGACACTGCCTGCAACCCCTCTTGGACCAGACCCCACCTGTCTGCTTTGGGATACTGAGGATTAAGACGAGAGTGAACTAGTGTAGAAGAGATGGTGTTCTAATGCTTGGCAGGTTGAAAGCGATTGAAATCGTTGACATTCCTATTCTCCTCGTCCTCAGGACCACCATTAAGGGGAAGGGGCCTTCAAAGAAGCAAGAGGAGTTTATCACTTACAGCAGCCCTGTCAAGTGTCAATATCCAACCACTCCAGTCCCTTCCACCCCCTTGGCAGCCCCAATGCTTTCATAAGGACACAGATACATTCCCCTACAGGCTTTGGAGCAAACGTTAAGTTTTAATTTCTCTAAGATAAACGCCATAGTGCCATGACCTGCTCCTATGGCGGTAGCAAGTCTAGTTCTCAAAGAATCTGTGTGGAAGGGTTGAGCCACTCTATTGGACACCTGAAATTGATATTATACTGCATGTGAACGGGAATGTAACTCACGGCTTGGAAAAGGAAAAGAAACTCTTAACTGTTTTCAAGAGTCAGCTCTATCATTTTCCATTCCCAACTGTGATGCGGGAGTGATCCAGTCATTCCATATCCTGCCTTGCATTTGGTGGTGGGGTCTCTCTCTCCCTCTCTGGCGCATTTGGTTTGAATCACTGTGATAGGTGTGCAGTGAGAGCTCACTGGAGTTTTCATTTGAATTGCCCCAATGGCAACTTTCTATGTGGTTTCCATCTGTCTACGCTTTGGTAAAGGTGGCAGGCCCTTTACTTTTTCCCCACCACCCTTCTATTTCCTTTTGCTAACTAGATTGCATGCTTACTTGGGGATCAAATTCTGAGTTTCCATGCTTCAGACAGGAGTCCTCTATTAGCTATGTGATTTGGACCTATTTCCTCCAAGTTGGTAGCTTGTCTTTTGGGTCTTCTTAAGGAGGTCTTTCACACGGCACAGATTTACAATTCTGATTTTTGGATAAAGTCTAATTAATCAACTTTACCTTAGGGAAAATAATTTGATGTTCTACTGGAGGATTCTTTACCTAGCTTTCCATTCTGGAAATTTTTCCCCACATTTTCCCTATAAGATTTATCATTTTCCATGTAAGGCAGTGATTAATTTTGAGCTACTTTTTAAAATACTCTTTTTTTCTTTTTTTCCTTTGGGAGAGTGAACATGTGCATGAGCGGGCAGGGGCCTGGAGGGAGAAGGGAAAAGAGCATCCTCAAGCAGCCTCGCCAGTGAGCTTGGAGCCTGACTTTGTCCCGGGACGCTGAGAGCTTGACAAGAGCCGAAATCAAGAGCTGGCTGCCGCACAGGCTGCCTCACCCAGGCAGCCTAAGTTAAGTTTTGTATAGGGTTTGATACTTAGATTGTGGTCCCCGGCCTCCTCGTCCTCCACCTCCTCCTCCCCTCTCCCGCTCCCTCTTCTGCTTCTCCTTCTTCTTTGCCTATGCATGTCCACTTGCTCTAGCACCATTTATTCAAAACGCTGTCACTCCTCCACTGAACGGCTTTTTACCTTTGTCAAGGCCCCATTCGACATATGGGTGTAGTTCACTTTCTGGGTCCTTGATTCTGTTCCACTTATCCATCTTTATTCTGTTCCATTGGTCTAGCTCTTCACCAACACCACGCACTTTTGATTACTGTAGACGAATATCTTGAAATGGGGTAGAAGGATTCTTCTGGTTTTCTTCTTTAGTTTTAGTTTCTCCTCTTTTTCTAGGTTCTAAAATAGAAAGATTATAGTTTTGAGACTCCTTTTCTTTTTAGAGAGAGAGACAGAGACAGAGAAAGGGAGAGAGAGATGATTAAGCAGCCACCATGCCCAGCACCAGCCCAATGCAGGTTCAGCCTCACTATCCCAAGGTTGACCATGACCCGAGTCAAAATCAAGAGTTGGACTAACTGACTGAGCCACCCAGATGCTCCTCCTCCTTTCTAATGTATGCATTGAGTGCTATAAATTGAGCTCTCTGTTGATTTTTCTGTGTCCCACCAATTTTAATACGTTGTAGTTTTATTTTCCTTCGGTTCAGTGCACTGAAATTTTATCTTTTGTCTCCGATAATCTAGAAAGTTACTTTCTACGTGTTTAGATTTTGCTATCTTTCTCCCTTTGATATCTAGTTTCATTTTTAACTTTTTTTTATTAGTGTCAAAGTTTAATTCCAAGACAATGCTACAGAGGGTTGCATTTTTTTCAGGTACACAATATAGAGATTCTCCTCCGCTGCCCAACAACTGTTAGCTCCTGTTGCCAGGCACTGATTTGCGTTGGAGTCTCGGGTGCACCTCCCCCACCCCTACTCCCTTCAGCTCCTGTTGCCAGGCACTGGTTTGCATTGGAGACGGAACCCTCGTAGGGGTTCCAAGCAGTTTCTAGTGGCCGAGAGGACACTGGTGATCAGAGACAAAGCCCCCAGGCTCTCTGGAGCCAGCTGGTGGCCATTACAATGTCTCCCCACACAGTTCTGGAGCCGCTGTGGGCTCTCCGGGAACAGCTGTGGGCTTCTGGGTTGCCGATAATCGAACGTTGGCCACATGGGCCACGAGACTCTGGGTTTGGCTGGGAGATCCTCGTGTGCACTGTGTTGCTGGTGTTCTTTCCAGTAAAGTGTGGACTCCGCTTAAGAGGAAGAAAGGGGCACTGTGCCCAGAATGAAGTATCTGGAAAAGACATGGAGAAGACCGACCCGGATGCACCAGCCCATGGAGCCGTCGCATCATCGGAGCACAAGGCCAGTCCTCTCCCGCTACAGATCCTTGCTCTGGCTGCCCTGAATCAAGATGTCGGGTACTTTCCTGTGGGAGACGCTACGCAACTGCTGAAGGGAGTTCGGCAAAGGCTGTTGAAGAAGAGCCCTCACCAGCTCACCGATGAAAATCCCATCTGTGGAGCAGCCCAGGACGATGGAGAAACCCCCTGCGAGGAATATGCCAGAAGACTTCAAGGACAGCCCTGATCTGCGGGGAAGTGCAGACCCTCTGTCTCAGGACATTGGCAGCTGTGGACTGAGAGGGCAGGAAGAGGCAGGGGAGGCAGGCAGGCCAGAGCTTCCTGACGGAGGTGTGCCGTGGCAGGCCCCCGCTGAGGGCCAGAGCCAACACCACACCCTCAGCCAGATCCGACTGACGGTGATGCATCTGCTAGAGCTCCTTCGAGATCATCTGGAAGGTGGGGGCTCAAGGAGGCAGGTGCAGACTGGCTCCTCCTCCACTGATCACGCGCCCCGTGGGAGCCCCCTGAATCAAGGAAAGCCATCCAGGGCACTGAAGAAGGCACGTCAGGGGAATGAAGAGCTCCCAGGAAACACAACAATCCACCAAGCTGAGCAAGTATCTTTTCACCAGCGAAACAGCCTCCTGGAAAGGGAGATTCAGAAGCTGCACCTGAAGCTCGAGGCAGAGCCTAAGCTGTGCGAAGAGCACCTCAAACACCTGGAGAGGAAGATGATGGAGGAGAAGGCACGCTGCCTGCAAGTGAAGAACGAACTCGCCAAGGTGCGCAGGAAGGTGGATGCTGCCCACTGGAACTTAGGCCTCTACAAGAAGATGGCCGACGACCTGCACCGAGAATGGCAGAGAATCTCCTCCTTGCATGACCGAGAGCGCCTCCTGGTGGAGAACAGAAGTGAGGAGAGCCAGAAGGCTGTTCTGTGGGCAGAGAGGGAGTTCCAAAGGCTCAAGGAAGAAAACCATTGCCTCAGGCAGAAGCTGGCCAACTCTGGGCCCAAGGTCCAGCCTGTCTCCGGGGGGCCTCCTGCTCCTGCTCCTGCTCCAGCTCCAGCTCCTGCTCCTGCTCTTCTGGGCACAGCCTCGAAATGCCCTCAAGGGCCACAGGCTCCCCTGAAAGCCCAGAAGCCCAAGAAGGGAGCAAGGGTGCACTGGCCAGACTCCAAGTTCTCGGGTCCCCTGCAGGTCTGATTCCCTTTCCCAGCAGCCACCAACACTCACAACCAGAGCACAAAAGCTCCTGTGCTTCCTTACCCCTTCAGCCACACCCATTGCTCCTTTGACTGGAGATCCACCCCATTCTTGAACTGATGCTACCTATTCCCTATAGCCATGTGAGAGAGCATTTTTCATTGTTAAGGACCAAAAAAATAAAACGATCAAATTGCTGATCCTACTGCGACTGAGAATTGATTGTATGAAGGGATTCTATGCCAAGCAACGAAGGGTTTTAAGTGTCCTTTACTGATCACTTAATTGTCCCAATAACCCAGTGTGTCATATACTACTGAGGTTCAGAGAGGGGACACAACTTGCCCCAAGATCACACAGCTAGTGAATTTCAGAGCTCCCATTCCAAGCCAAGGTTGTCTCATTACCCACTGATGTGAAAATAACTACCACTCCTACCACTACGATGACTTCTGCTTCTTCATTTCTGAGAGAGAGAAAGAGCGAGGGCACACACACATGCAAGCGGGGGAGGGGCAGGGAGAGAGAGATTCCTAGACAGCCTTCCCACTCAAGTGCACAACCAGACGCTGGGCTGGATTTCACAGACCATGGGACCACGCCCTGAGCCGAAATCAAGAGTCAGACGTTGACCTGACTAAGCCACACAGGCACCCTTCCCTTGTGCAAGGAACTTCTAGGCAAGCTGCTGTAAGGATCCCAGAAGGGCTTGACAAAATTTTCTCATAGGTCACGTTCTAGTTTGGATGCAAGGATTATGGTGATGCCTAGCTGAGGTAAAGTCCCAGCAAAGCATGGAGGGCAGCCTTTCAGGGTCTCCAACGATTCCCTTCGTGGGTACACCTCGTTTTGTGTTCCATACTCTACCACTGGATTAGAGTCAGGAACTCCTGCCTCACTTCGAAAGGACAGAATATGGCCCGAGAGATAGATAGCATGTCCCTTCTGAGGCTCGTAGACAAAGACACTGGTCTCCTCTTGGGCTTGCTCTCGCTCCCTCACCATTGGTTTCGAGGGAAGCCGCCTGCTCCTTGTGGGCTGTATGATGGAGAGGCCCATGTGGCAAGGAATGAATATTTCTTGCTCACCGCAATGGAGGACCTCTGGCTGCTAGGAGCCACCCGAGTGAGCACACAAGCAGATTTCCCGCCAACAAGCCTGGAGATGACTGAAGACCCACATGACATCTTGACTGCAGCCTTGTGAGAGATCCTGAGACACAGGTCCCTGGCTAGATGCACCTGGATGCCTGGCCCACGGAAACCATATGCGGTTATCAATTGGTGTTGTCGGAAGCCCTCTGGGTTGCGGAAAACATTCAAAAAAGACACAAGGGTGAAGCCACAGTTCTGGCTGCTGACCCACCCCCCTCTCCTGGGCTTGAAATTCCAGGGAAGTCAAGCGATGGTAGCAACCACTGAGAGATTAGGGTAAACAATGCCAGAAAGAGGTCCTCTATTCTGTTCTCCATGTATCTCTCTGAGAGGACATGCCCTCACCTGATCCACCCGAGCCAATAGGTGGCCCATGCAGGAGGAGACAACTGGCCGTGTGGTCCAAGTCGGCTGAGAGCACTAGACCCAGCGTCGCAGAGCCTCCTTGAAGGCAGAAAAAGAGCCCAGAAGTTCCCTGGTGTCCCTAGAGAAGGCACAGAAATTAGATGAGTTGAAAGCCTGGGACCTGGTCATTGGGCTTCTGGGCAAGAGGGGAGATGGCCTGTGGAAGGGACACTGCCTGCAACCCCTCTTGGACCAGACCCCACCTGTCTGCTTTGGGATACTGAGGATTAAGACGAGAGTGAACTAGTGTAGAAGAGATGGTGTTCTAATGCTTGGCAGGTTGAAAGCGATTGAAATCGTTGACATTCCTATTCTCCTCGTCCTCAGGACCACCATTAAGGGGAAGGGGCCTTCAAAGAAGCAAGAGGAGTTTATCACTTACAGCAGCCCTGTCAAGTGTCAATATCCAACCACTCCAGTCCCTTCCACCCCCTTGGCAGCCCCAATGCTTTCATAAGGACACAGATACATTCCCCTACAGGCTTTGGAGCAAACGTTAAGTTTTAATTTCTCTAAGATAAACGCCATAGTGCCATGACCTGCTCCTATGGCGGTAGCAAGTCTAGTTCTCAAAGAATCTGTGTGGAAGGGTTGAGCCACTCTATTGGACACCTGAAATTGATATTATACTGCATGTGAACGGGAATGTAACTCACGGCTTGGAAAAGGAAAAGAAACTCTTAACTGTTTTCAAGAGTCAGCTCTATCATTTTCCATTCCCAACTGTGATGCGGGAGTGATCCAGTCATTCCATATCCTGCCTTGCATTTGGTGGTGGGGTCTCTCTCTCCCTCTCTGGCGCATTTGGTTTGAATCACTGTGATAGGTGTGCAGTGAGAGCTCACTGGAGTTTTCATTTGAATTGCCCCAATGGCAACTTTCTATGTGGTTTCCATCTGTCTACGCTTTGGTAAAGGTGGCAGGCCCTTTACTTTTTCCCCACCACCCTTCTATTTCCTTTTGCTAACTAGATTGCATGCTTACTTGGGGATCAAATTCTGAGTTTCCATGCTTCAGACAGGAGTCCTCTATTAGCTATGTGATTTGGACCTATTTCCTCCAAGTTGGTAGCTTGTCTTTTGGGTCTTCTTAAGGAGGTCTTTCACACGGCACAGATTTACAATTCTGATTTTTGGATAAAGTCTAATTAATCAACTTTACCTTAGGGAAAATAATTTGATGTTCTACTGGAGGATTCTTTACCTAGCTTTCCATTCTGGAAATTTTTCCCCACATTTTCCCTATAAGATTTATCATTTTCCATGTAAGGCAGTGATTAATTTTGAGCTACTTTTTAAAATACTCTTTTTTTCTTTTTGTCCTTTGGGAGAGTGAACATGTGCATGAGCGGGCAGGGGCCTGGAGGGAGAAGGGAAAAGAGCATCCTCAAGCAGCCTCGCCAGTGAGCTTGGAGCCTGACTTTGTCCCGGGACGCTGAGAGCTTGACAAGAGCCGAAATCAAGAGCTGGCTGCCGCACAGGCTGCCTCACCCAGGCAGCCTAAGTTAAGTTTTGTATAGGGTTTGATACTTAGATTGTGGTCCCCGGCCTCCTCGTCCTCCACCTCCTCCTCCCCTCTCCCGCTCCCTCTTCTGCTTCTCCTTCTTCTTTGCCTATGCATGTCCACTTGCTCTAGCACCATTTATTCAAAACGCTGTCACTCCTCCACTGAACGGCTTTTTACCTTTGTCAAGGCCCCATTCGACATATGGGTGTAGTTCACTTTCTGGGTCCTTGATTCTGTTCCACTTATCCATCTTTATTCTGTTCCATTGGTCTAGCTCTTCACCAACACCACGCACTTTTGATTACTGTAGACGAATATCTTGAAATGGGGTAGAAGGATTCTTCTGGTTTTCTTCTTTAGTTTTAGTTTCTCCTCTTTTTCTAGGTTCTAAAATAGAAAGATTATAGTTTTGAGACTCCTTTTCTTTTTAGAGAGAGAGACAGAGACAGAGAAAGGGAGAGAGAGATGATTAAGCAGCCACCATGCCCAGCACCAGCACAATGCAGGTTCAGCCTCACTATCCCAAGGTTGACCATGACCCGAGTCAAAATCAAGAGTTGGACTAACTGACTGAGCCACCCAGATGCTCCTCCTCCTTTCTAATGTATGCATTGAGTGCTATAAATTGAGCTCTCTGTTGATTTAGCTGTGTCCCACCAATTTTAATACGTTGTAGTTTTATTTTCCTTCCGTTCAGTGCACTGAAATTTTATCTTTTGTCTCCGATAATCTAGAAAGTTACTTTCTACGTGTTTAGATTTTGTTATGTTTCTACCTTTGATATCTAGTTTCATTTTTAACTTTTTTTTATAAGTATCAAAGTTTAATTCCAAGACAATGCTACAGAGGGTTGCATTTTTTTCAGGTACACAATATAGAGATTCTCCTCCGCTGCCCAACGACTGTTAGCTCCTGTTGCCAGGCACTGATTTGCGTTGGAGTCTTGGGTGCACCTCCCCCACCCCTACTCCCTTCAGCTCCTGTTGCCAGGCACTGGTTTGCATTGGAGACGGAACCCTCGTAGGGGTTCCAAGCAGTTTCTAGTGGCCGAGAGGACACTGGTGATCAGAGACAAAGCCCCCAGGCTCTCTGGAGCCAGCTGGTGGCCATTACAATGTCTCCCCACACAGTTCTGGAGCCGCTGTGGGCTCTCCGGGAACAGCTGTGGGCTTCTGGGTTGCCGATAATCGAACGTTGGCCACATGGGCCACGAGACTCTGGGTTTGGCTGGGAGATCCTCGTGTGCACTGTGTTGCTGGTGTTCATTCCAGTAAAGTGTGGACTCCGCTTAAGAGGAAGAAAGGGGCACTGTGCCCAGAATGAAGTATCTGGAAAAGACATGGAGAAGACCGACCCGGATGCACCAGCCCATGGAGCCGTCGCATCATCGGAGCACAAGGCCAGTCCTCTCCCGCTACAGATCCTTGCTCTGGCTGCCCTGAATCAAGATGTCGGGTACTTTTCTGTGGGAGACGCTACGCAACTGCTGAAGGGAGTTCGGCAAAGGCTGTTGAAGAAGAGCCCTCACCAGCTCACCGATGAAAATCCCATCTGTGGAGCAGCCCAGGACGATGGAGAACCCCCTGCGAGGAATATGCCAGAAGACTTCAAGGACAGCCCTGATCTGCGGGGAAGTGCAGACCCTCTGTCTCAGGACATTGGCAGCTGTGGACTGAGAGGGCAGGAAGAGGCAGGGGAGGCAGGCAGGCCAGAGCTTCCTGACGGAGGTGTGCCGTGGCAGGCCCCTGCTGAGGGCCAGAGCCAACACCACACCCTCAGCCAGATCCTACTGACGGTGATGCATCTGCTAGAGTTCTTTCGAGATCAATTGGAAGGTGGGGGCTCAAGGAGGCAGGTGCAGACTGGCTCCTCCTCCACTGATCACGTGCCCCGTGGGAGCCCCCTGAATCAAGGAAAGCCATCCAGTGCACTGAAGAAGGCACGTCAGGGGAATGAAGAGCTCCCAGGAAACACAACAATCCACCAAGCGGAGCAAGTATCTTTTCACCAGCGAAACAGCCTCCTGGAAAGGGAGATTCAGAAGCTGCACCTGAAGCTCGAGGCAGAGCCTAAGCTGTGCGAAGAGCACCTCAAACACCTGGAGAGGAAGATGATGGAGGAGAAGGCACGCTGCCTGCAAGTGAAGAACGAACTCGCCAAGGTGCGCAGGAAGGTGGATGCTGCCCACTGGAACTTAGGCCTCTACAAGAAGATGGCCGATGACCTGCACCGAGAATGGCAGAGAATCTCCTCCTTGCATGACCGAGAGCGCCGCCTGGTGGAGAACAGAAGTGAGGAGAGCCAGAAGGCTGTTCTGTGGGCAGAGAGGGAGTTCCAAAGGCTCAAGGAAGAAAACCATTGCCTCAGGCAGAAGCTGGCCAACTCTGGGCCCAAGGTCCAGCCTGTCTCCGGGGGGCCTCCTGCTCCTGCTCCTGCTCCAGCTCCAGCTCCTGCTCCTGCTCTTCTGGGCACAGCCTCGAAATGCCCTCAAGGGCCACAGGCTCCCCTGAAAGCCCAGAAGCCCAAGAAGGGAGCAAGGGTGCACTCGCCAGACTCCAAGTTCTCGGGTCCCCTGCAGGTCTGATTCCCTTTCCCAGCAGCCACCAACACTCACAACCAGAGCACAAAAGCTCCTGTGCTTCCTTACCCCTTCAGCCACACCCATTGCTCCTTTGACTGGAGATCCACCCCATTCTTGAACTGATGCTACCTATTCCCTATAGCCATGTGAGAGAGCATTTTTCATTGTTAAGGACCAAAAAAATAAAACGATCAAATTGCTGATCCTACTGCGACTGAGAATTGATTGTATGAAGGGATTCTATGCCAAGCAACCAAGGGTTTTAAGTGTCCTTTACTGATCACTTAATTGTCCCAATAACCCAGTGTGTCATATACTACTGAGGTTCAGAGAGGGGACACAACTTGCCCCAAGATCACACAGCTAGTGAATTTCAGAGCTCCCATTCCAAGCCAAGGTTGTCTCATTACCCACTGATGTGAAAATAACTACCACTCCTACCACTACGATGACTTCTGCTTCTTCATTTCTGAGAGAGAGAAAGAGCGAGGGCACACACACATGCAAGCGGGGGAGGGGCAGGGAGAGAGAGATTCCTAGACAGCCTTCCCACTCAAGTGCACAACCAGACGCTGGGCTGGATTTCACAGACCATGGGACCACGCCCTGAGCCGAAATCAAGAGTCAGACGTTGACCTGACTAAGCCACACAGGCACCCTTCCCTTGTGCAAGGAACTTCTAGGCAAGCTGCTGTAAGGATCCCAGAAGGGCTTGACAAAATTTTCTCATAGGTCACGTTCTAGTTTGGATGCAAGGATTATGGTGATGCCTAGCTGAGGTAAAGTCCCAGCAAAGCATGGAGGGCAGCCTTTCAGGGTCTCCAACGATTCCCTTCGTGGGTACACCTCGTTTTGTGTTCCATACTCTACCACTGGATTAGAGTCAGGAACTCCTGCCTCACTTCGAAAGGACAGAATATGGCCCGAGAGATAGATAGCATGTCCCTTCTGAGGCTCGTAGACAAAGACACTGGTCTCCTCTTGGGCTTGCTCTCGCTCCCTCACCATTGGTTTCGAGGGAAGCCGCCTGCTCCTTGTGGGCTGTATGATGGAGAGGCCCATGTGGCAAGGAATGAATATTTCTTGCTCACCGCAATGGAGGACCTCTGGCTGCTAGGAGCCACCCGAGTGAGCACACAAGCAGATTTCCCGCCAACAAGCCTGGAGATGACTGAAGACCCACATGACATCTTGACTGCAGCCTTGTGAGAGATCCTGAGACACAGGTCCCTGGCTAGATGCACCTGGATGCCTGGCCCACGGAAACCATATGCGGTTATCAATTGGTGTTGTCGGAAGCCCTCTGGGTTGCGGAAAACATTCAAAAAAGACACAAGGGTGAAGCCACAGTTCTGGCTGCTGACCCACCCCCCTCTCCTGGGCTTGAAATTCCAGGGAAGTCAAGCGATGGTAGCAACCACTGAGAGATTAGGGTAAACAATGCCAGAAAGAGGTCCTCTATTCTGTTCTCCATGTATCTCTCTGAGAGGACATGCCCTCACCTGATCCACCCGAGCCAATAGGTGGCCCATGCAGGAGGAGACAACTGGCCGTGTGGTCCAAGTCGGCTGAGAGCACTAGACCCAGCGTCGCAGAGCCTCCTTGAAGGCAGAAAAAGAGCCCAGAAGTTCCCTGGTGTCCCTAGAGAAGGCACAGAAATTAGATGAGTTGAAAGCCTGGGACCTGGTCATTGGGCTTCTGGGCAAGAGGGGAGATGGCCTGTGGAAGGGACACTGCCTGCAACCCCTCTTGGACCAGACCCCACCTGTCTGCTTTGGGATACTGAGGATTAAGACGAGAGTGAACTAGTGTAGAAGAGATGGTGTTCTAATGCTTGGCAGGTTGAAAGCGATTGAAATCGTTGACATTCCTATTCTCCTCGTCCTCAGGACCACCATTAAGGGGAAGGGGCCTTCAAAGAAGCAAGAGGAGTTTATCACTTACAGCAGCCCTGTCAAGTGTCAATATCCAACCACTCCAGTCCCTTCCACCCCCTTGGCAGCCCCAATGCTTTCATAAGGACACAGATACATTCCCCTACAGGCTTTGGAGCAAACGTTAAGTTTTAATTTCTCTAAGATAAACGCCATAGTGCCATGACCTGCTCCTATGGCGGTAGCAAGTCTAGTTCTCAAAGAATCTGTGTGGAAGGGTTGAGCCACTCTATTGGACACCTGAAATTGATATTATACTGCATGTGAACGGGAATGTAACTCACGGCTTGGAAAAGGAAAAGAAACTCTTAACTGTTTTCAAGAGTCAGCTCTATCATTTTCCATTCCCAACTGTGATGCGGGAGTGATCCAGTCATTCCATATCCTGCCTTGCATTTGGTGGTGGGGTCTCTCTCTCCCTCTCTGGCGCATTTGGTTTGAATCACTGTGATAGGTGTGCAGTGAGAGCTCACTGGAGTTTTCATTTGAATTGCCCCAATGGCAACTTTCTATGTGGTTTCCATCTGTCTACGCTTTGGTAAAGGTGGCAGGCCCTTTACTTTTTCCCCACCACCCTTCTATTTCCTTTTGCTAACTAGATTGCATGCTTACTTGGGGATCAAATTCTGAGTTTCCATGCTTCAGACAGGAGTCCTCTATTAGCTATGTGATTTGGACCTATTTCCTCCAAGTTGGTAGCTTGTCTTTTGGGTCTTCTTAAGGAGGTCTTTCACACGGCACAGATTTACAATTCTGATTGTTGGATAAAGTCTAATTAATCAACTTTACCTTAGGGAAAATAATTTGATGTTCTACTGGAGGATTCTTTACCTAGCTTTCCATTCTGGAAATTTTTCCCCACATTTTCCCTATAAGATTTATCATTTTCCATGTAAGGCAGTGATTAATTTTGAGCTACTTTTTAAAATACTCTTTTTTTCTTTTTGTCCTTTGGGAGAGTGAACATGTGCATGAGCGGGCAGGGGCCTGGAGGGAGAAGGGAAAAGAGCATCCTCAAGCAGCCTCGCCAGTGAGCTTGGAGCCTGACTTTGTCCCGGGACGCTGAGAGCTTGACAAGAGCCGAAATCAAGAGCTGGCTGCCGCACAGGCTGCCTCACCCAGGCAGCCTAAGTTAAGTTTTGTATAGGGTTTGATACTTAGATTGTGGTCCCCGGCCTCCTCGTCCTCCACCTCCTCCTCCCCTCTCCCGCTCCCTCTTCTGCTTCTCCTTCTTCTTTGCCTATGCATGTCCACTTGCTCTAGCACCATTTATTCAAAACGCTGTCACTCCTCCACTGAACGGCTTTTTACCTTTGTCAAGGCCCCATTCGACATATGGGTGTAGTTCACTTTCTGGGTCCTTGATTCTGTTCCACTTATCCATCTTTATTCTGTTCCATTGGTCTAGCTCTTCACCAACACCACGCACTTTTGATTACTGTAGACGAATATCTTGAAATGGGGTAGAAGGATTCTTCTGGTTTTCTTCTTTAGTTTTAGTTTCTCCTCTTTTTCTAGGTTCTAAAATAGAAAGATTATAGTTTTGAGACTCCTTTTCTTTTTAGAGAGAGAGACAGAGACAGAGAAAGGGAGAGAGAGATGATTAAGCAGCCACCATGCCCAGCACCAGCACAATGCAGGTTCAGCCTCACTATCCCAAGGTTGACCATGACCCGAGTCAAAATCAAGAGTTGGACTAACTGACTGAGCCACCCAGATGCTCCTCCTCCTTTCTAATGTATGCATTGAGTGCTATAAATTGAGCTCTCTGTTGATTTAGCTGTGTCCCACCAATTTTAATACGTTGTAGTTTTATTTTCCTTCGGTTCAGTGCACTGAAATTTTATCTTTTGTCTCCGATAATCTAGAAAGTTACTTTCTACGTGTTTAGATTTTGTTATGTTTCTACCTTTGATATCTAGTTTCATTTTTAACTTTTTTTTATAAGTATCAAAGTTTAATTCCAAGACAATGCTACAGAGGGTTGCATTTTTTTCAGGTACACAATATAGAGATTCTCCTCCGCTGCCCAACGACTGTTAGCTCCTGTTGCCAGGCACTGATTTGCGTTGGAGTCTCGGGTGCACCTCCCCCACCCCTACTCCCTTCAGCTCCTGTTGCCAGGCACTGGTTTGCATTGGAGACGGAACCCTCGTAGGGGTTCCAAGCAGTTTCTAGTGGCCGAGAGGACACTGGTGATCAGAGACAAAGCCCCCAGGCTCTCTGGAGCCAGCTGGTGGCCATTACAATGTCTCCCCACACAGTTCTGGAGCCGCTGTGGGCTCTCCGGGAACAGCTGTGGGCTTCTGGGTTGCCGATAATCGAACGTTGGCCACATGGGCCACGAGACTCTGGGTTTGGCTGGGAGATCCTCGTGTGCACTGTGTTGCTGGTGTTCATTCCAGTAAAGTGTGGACTCCGCTTAAGAGGAAGAAAGGGGCACTGTGCCCAGAATGAAGTATCTGGAAAAGACATGGAGAAGACCGACCCGGATGCACCAGCCCATGGAGCCGTCGCATCATCGGAGCACAAGGCCAGTCCTCTCCCGCTACAGATCCTTGCTCTGGCTGCCCTGAATCAAGATGTCGGGTACTTTTCTGTGGGAGACGCTACGCAACTGCTGAAGGGAGTTCGGCAAAGGCTGTTGAAGAAGAGCCCTCACCAGCTCACCGATAAAAATCCCATCTGTGGAGCAGCCCAGGACGATGGAGAACCCCCTGCGAGGAATATGCCAGAAGACTTCAAGGACAGCCCTGATCTGCGGGGAAGTGCAGACCCTCTGTCTCAGGACATTGGCAGCTGTGGACTGAGAGGGCAGGAAGAGGCAGGGGAGGCAGGCAGGCCAGAGCTTCCTGACGGAGGTGTGCCGTGGCAGGCCCCTGCTGAGGGCCAGAGCCAACACCACACCCTCAGCCAGATCCTACTGACGGTGATGCATCTGCTAGAGCTCTTTCGAGATCAATTGGAAGGTGGGGGCTCAAGGAGGCAGGTGCAGACTGGCTCCTCCTCCACTGATCACGTGCCCCGTGGGAGCCCCCTGAATCAAGGAAAGCCATCCAGGGCACTGAAGAAGGCACGTCAGGGGAATGAAGAGCTCCCAGGAAACACAACAATCCACCAAGCGGAGCAAGTATCTTTTCACCAGCGAAACAGCCTCCTGGAAAGGGAGATTCAGAAGCTGCACCTGAAGCTCGAGGCAGAGCCTAAGCTGTGCGAAGAGCACCTCAAACACCTGGAGAGGAAGATGATGGAGGAGAAGGCACGCTGCCTGCAAGTTAAAAACGAACTCGCCAAGGTGCGCAGGAAGGTGGATGCTGCCCACTGGAACTTAGGCCTCTACAAGAAGATGGCCGATGACCTGCACCGAGAATGGCAGAGAATCTCCTCCTTGCATGACCGAGAGCGCCGCCTGGTGGAGAACAGAAGTGAGGAGAGCCAGAAGGCTGTTCTGTGGGCAGAGAGGGAGTTCCAAAGGCTCAAGGAAGAAAACCATTGCCTCAGGCAGAAGCTGGCCAACTCTGGGCCCAAGGTCCAGCCTGTCTCCGGGGGGCCTCCTGCTCCTGCTCCTGCTCCTGCTCCAGCTCCAGCTCCTGCTCCTGCTCTTCTGGGCACAGCCTCCAAATGCCCTCAAGGGCCACAGGCTCCCCTGAAAGCCCAGAAGCCCAAGAAGGGAGCAAGGGTGCACTGGCCAGACTCCAAGTTCTCGGGTCCCCTGCAGGTCTGATTCCCTTTCCCAGCAGCCACCAACACTCACAACCAGAGCACAAAAGCTCCGGTGCTTCCTTACCCCTTCAGCCACACCCATTGCTCCTTTGACTGGAGATCCACCCCATTCTTGAACTGATGCTACCTATTCCCTATAGCCATGTGAGAGAGCATTTTTCATTGTTAAGGACCAAAAAAATAAAACGATCAAATTGCTGATCCTACTGCGACTGAGAATTGATTGTATGAAGGGATTCTATGCCAAGCAACGAAGGGTTTTAAGTGTCCTTTACTGATCACTTAATTGTCCCAATAACCCAGTGTGTCATATACTACTGAGGTTCAGAGAGGGGACACAACTTGCCCCAAGATCACACAGCTAGTGAATTTCAGAGCTCCCATTCCAAGCCAAGGTTGTCTCATTACCCACTGATGTGAAAATAACTACCACTCCTACCACTACAATGACTTCTGCTTCTTCATTTCTGAGAGAGAGAAAGAGCGAGGGCACACACACATGCAAGCGGGGGAGGGGCAGGGAGAGAGAGATTCCTAGACAGCCTTCCCACTCAAGTGCACAACCAGACGCTGGGCTGGATTTCACAGACCATGGGACCACGCCCTGAGCCGAAATCAAGAGTCAGACGTTGACCTGACTAAGCCACACAGGCACCCTTCCCTTGTGCAAGGAACTTCTAGGCAAGCTGCTGTAAGGATCCCAGAAGGGCTTGACAAAATTTTCTCATAGGTCACGTTCTAGTTTGGATGCAAGGATTATGGTGATGCCTAGCTGAGGTAAAGTCCCAGCAAAGCATGGAGGGCAGCCTTTCAGGGTCTCCAACGATTCCCTTCGTGGGTACACCTCGTTTTGTGTTCCATACTCTACCACTGGATTAGAGTCAGGAACTCCTGCCTCACTTCGAAAGGACAGAATATGGCCCGAGAGATAGATAGCATGTCCCTTCTGAGGCTCGTAGACAAAGACACTGGTCTCCTCTTGGGCTTGCTCTCGCTCCCTCACCATTGGTTTCGAGGGAAGCCGCCTGCTCCTTGTGGGCTGTATGATGGAGAGGCCCATGTGGCAAGGAATGAATATTTCTTGCTCACCGCAATGGAGGACCTCTGGCTGCTAGGAGCCACCCGAGTGAGCACACAAGCAGATTTCCCGCCAACAAGCCTGGAGATGACTGAAGACCCACATGACATCTTGACTGCAGCCTTGTGAGAGATCCTGAGACACAGGTCCCTGGCTAGATGCACCTGGATGCCTGGCCCACGGAAACCATATGCGGTTATCAATTGGTGTTGTCGGAAGCCCTCTGGGTTGCGGAAAACATTCAAAAAAGACACAAGGGTGAAACCACAGTTCTGGCTGCTGACCCAGCCCCTCTCCTGGGCTTGAAATTCCAGGGAAGTCAAGCGATGGTAGCAACCACTGAGAGATTAGGGTAAACAATGCCAGAAAGAGGTCCTCTATTCTGTTCTCCATGTATCTCTCTGAGAGGACATGCCCTCACCTGATCCACCCGAGCCAATAGGTGGCCCATGCAGGAGGAGACAACTGGCCGTGTGGTCCAAGTCGGCTGAGAGCACTAGACCCAGCGTCGCAGAGCCTCCTTGAAGCCAGAAAAAGAGCCCAGAAGTTCTATGGTGTCCCTAGAGAAGGCACAGAAATTAGATGAGTTGAAAGCCTGGGACCTGGTCATTGGGCTTCTGGGCAAGAGGGGAGATGGCCTGTGGAAGGGACACTGCCTGCAACCCCTCTTGGACCAGACCCCACCTGTCTGCTTTGGGATACTGAGGATTAAGACGAGAGTGAACTAGTGTAGAAGAGATGGTGTTCTAATGCTTGGCAGGTTTAAAGCGATTGAAATTGTTGACATTCCTATTCTCCTTGTCCTCAGGACCACCATTAAGGGGAAGGGGCTTTCAAAGAAGCAAGAGGAGTTTATCACTTACAGCAGCCCTGTCAAGTGTCAATATCCAACCACTCCAGTCCCTTCCACCCCCTTGGCAGCCCCACTGCTTTCATAAGGACACAGATACATTCCCCTACAGACTTTGGAGCAAACGTTAAGTTTTGATTTCTCTAAGATAAATGCCATAGTGCCATGACCTGCTCCTAAGGCGGTAGCAAGTCTAGTTCTCAAAGAATCTGTGTGGAAGGGTTGAGCCACTCTATTGGACACCTGAAATTGATATTATACTGCATGTGAACGGGAATGTAACTCACGGCTTGGAAAAGGAAAAGAAACTCTTAACTGTTTTCAAGAGTCAGCTCTATCATTTTCCATTCCCAACTGTGATGTGGGAGTGATCCAGTCATTCCACATCCTGCCTTGCATTTGGTGGTGGGGTCTCTCTCTCCCTCTCTGGCGCATTTGGTTTGAATCACTGTGATAGGTGTGCAGTGAGAGCTCACTGGAGTTTTCATTTGAATTGCCCCAATGGCAACTATCTATGTGGTTTCCATCTGTCTACGCTTTGGTAAAGTTGGCAGGCCCTTTCCTTTTTCCCCACCCCCTTCTATTTCCTTTTGCTAACTAGATTGCATGCTTACATGGGGATCAAATTCTGAGTTTCCATGCTTCAGACAGGAGTCCTCTATTAGCTATGTGATTTGGACCTATTTCCTCCAAGTTGGTAGCTTGTCTTTTGGGTCTTCTTAAGGAGGTCTTTCACACGGCACAGATTTACAATTCTGATTTTTGGATAAAGTCTAATTAATCAACTTTACCTTAGGGAAAATAATTTGATGTTCGACTGGAGGATTCTTTACCTAGCTTTCCATTCTGGAAATTTTTCCCCACATTTTCCCTATAAGATTTATCATTTTCCATGTAAGGCAGTGATTAATTTTGAGCTACTTTTTAAAATACTCTTTTTTTCTTTTTGTCCTTTGGGAGAGTGAACATGTGCATGAGCGGGCAGGGGCCTGGAGGGAGAAGGGAAAAGAGCATCCTCAAGCAGCCTCGCCAGTGAGCTTGGAGCCTGACTTTGTCCCGGGACGCTGAGAGCTTGACAAGAGCCGAAATCAAGAGCTGGCTGCCGCACAGGCTGCCTCACCCAGGCAGCCTGAGTTAAGTTTTGTATAGGGTTTGATACTTAGATTGTGGACCCCGGCCTCCTCGTCCTCCACCTCCTCCTCCCCTCTCCCGCTCCCTCTTCTGCTTCTCCTTCTTCTTTGCCTATGCATGTCCACTTGCTCTAGCACCATTTATTCAAAACGCTGTCACTCCTCCACTGAACGGCTTTTTACCTTTGTCAAGGCCCCATTCCACATATGGGTGTAGTTCACTTTCTGGGTCCTTGATTCTGTTCCACTTATCCATCTGTATTCTGTTCCATTGGTCTAGCTCTTCACCAACACCACGCACTTTTGATTACTGTAGACGAATATCTTGAAATGGGGTAGAAGGATTCTTCTGGTTTTCTTCTTTAGTTTTAGTTTCTCCTCTTTTTCTAGGTTCTAAAATAGAAAGATTATAGTTTTGAGACTCCTTTTCTTTTTAGAGAGAGAGACAGAGACAGAGACAGAGAAAGGGAGAGAGAGATGATTAAGCAGCCACCATGCCCAGCACCAGCACAATGCAGGTTCAGCCTCACTATCCCAAGGTTGACCATGACCCGAGTCAAAATCAAGAGTTGGACTAACTGACTGAGCCACCCAGATGCTCCTCCTCCTTTCTAATGTATGCATTGAGTGCTATAAATTGAGCTCTCTGTTGATTTAGCTGTGTCCCATCAATTTTAATACGTTGTAGTTTTATTTTCCTTCGGTTCAGTGCACTGAAATTTTATGTTTTGTCTCCGATAATCTAGAAAGTTACTTTCTACGTGTTTAGATTTTGTTATGTTTCTCCCTTTGATATCTAGTTTCATTTTTAACTTTTTTATATAAGTGTCAAAGTTTAATTCCAAGACAATGCTACATAGGGTTGCATTTTTTTCAGGTACACAATATAGAGATTCTCCTCCGCTGCCCAACGACTGTTAGCTCCTGTTGCCAGGCACTGATTTGCGTTGGAGTCTCGGGTGCACCTCCCCCACCCCTACTCCCTTCAGCTCCTGTTGCCAGGCACTGGTTTGCATTGGAGACGGAACCCTCGTAGGGGTTCCAAGCAGTTTCTAGTGGCCGAGAGGACACTGGTGATCAGAGACAAAGCCCCCAGGCTCTCTGGAGCCAGCTGGTGGCCATTACAATGTCTCCCCACACAGTTCTGGAGCCGCTGTGGGCTCTCCGGGAACAGCTGTGGGCTTCTGGGTTGCCGATAATCGAACGTTGGCCACATGGGCCACGAGACTCTGGGTTTGGCTGGGAGATCCTCGTGTGCACTGTGTTGCTGGTGTTCATTCCAGTAAAGTGTGGACTCCGCTTAAGAGGAAGAAAGGGGCACTGTGCCCAGAATGAAGTATCTGGAAAAGACATGGAGAAGACCGACCCGGATGCACCAGCCCATGGAGCCGTCGCATCATCGGAGCACAAGGCCAGTCCTCTCCCGCTACAGATCCTTGCTCTGGCTGCCCTGAATCAAGATGTCGGGTACTTTTCTGTGGGAGACGCTACGCAACTGCTGAAGGGAGTTCGGCAAAGGCTGTTGAAGAAGAGCCCTCACCAGCTCACCGATGAAAATCCCATCTGTGGAGCAGCCCAGGATGATGGAGAACCCCCTGCGAGGAATATGCCAGAAGACTTCAAGGACAGCCCTGATCTGCGGGGAAGTGCAGACCCTCTGTCTCAGGACATTGGCAGCTGTGGACTGAGAGGGCAGGAAGAGGCAGGGGAGGCAGGCAGGCCAGAGCTTCCTGACGGAGGTGTGCCGTGGCAGGCCCCCGCTGAGGGCCAGAGCCAACACCACACCCTCAGCCAGATCCTACTGACGGTGATGCATCTGCTAGAGCTCCTTCGAGATCATCTGGAAGGTGGGGGCTCAAGGAGGCAGGTGCAGACTGGCTCCTCCTCCACTGATCACGTGCCCCGTGGGAGCCCCCTGAATCAAGGAAAGCCATCCAGGGCACTGAAGAAGGCACGTCAGGGGAATGAAGAGCTCCCAGGAAACACAACAATCCACCAAGCGGAGCAAGTATCTTTTCACCAGCGAAACAGCCTCCTGGAAAGGGAGATTCAGAAGCTGCACCTGAAGCTCGAGGCAGAGCCTAAGCTGTGCGAAGAGCACCTCAAACACCTGGAGAGGAAGATGATGGAGGAGAAGGCACGCTGCCTGCAAGTGAAGAACGAACTCGCCAAGGTGCGCAGGAAGGTGGATGCTGCCCACTGGAACTTAGGCCTCTACAAGAAGATGGCCGACGACCTGCACCTAGAATGGCAGAGAATCTCCTCCTTGCATGACCGAGAGCGCCGCCTGGTGGAGAACAGAAGTGAGGAGAGCCAGAAGGCTGTTCTGTGGGCAGAGAGGGAGTTCCAAAGGCTCAAGGAAGAAAACCATTGCCTCAGGCAGAAGCTGGCCAACTCTGGGCCCAAGGTCCAGCCTGTCTCCGGGGGGCCTCCTGCTCCTGCTCCTGCTCCTGCTCCAGCTCCAGCTCCTGCTCCTGCTCTTCTGGGCACAGCCTCCAAATGCCCTCAAGGGCCACAGGCTCCCCCTGAAAGCCCAGAAGCCCAAGAAGGGAGCAAGGGTGCACTGGCCAGACTCCAAGTTCTCGGGTACCCTGCAGGTCTGATTCCCTTTCCTAGCAGCCACCAACACTCACAACCAGAGCACAAAAGCTCCTGTGCTTCCTTACCCCTTCAGCCACACCCATTGCTCCTTTGACTGGAGATCCACCCCATTCTTGAACTGATGCTACCTATTCCCTATAGCCATGTGAGAGAGCATTTATCATTGTTAAGGACCAAAAAAATAAAACGATCAAATTGCTGATCCTACTGCGACTGAGAATTGATTGTATGAAGGGATTCTATGCCAAGCAACGAAGGGTTTTAAGTGTCCTTTACTGATCACTTAATTGTCCCAATAACCCAGTGTGTCATATACTACTGAGGTTCAGAGAGGGGACACAACTTGCCCCAAGATCACACAGCTAGTGAATTTCAGAGCTCCCATTCCAAGCCAAGGTTGTCTCATTACCCACTGATGTGAAAATAACTACCACTCCTACCACTACAATGACTTCTGCTTCTTCATTTCTGAGAGAGAGAAAGAGCGAGGGCACACACACATGCAAGCGGGGGAGGGGCAGGGAGAGAGAGATTCCTAGACAGCCTTCCCACTCAAGTGCACAACCAGACGCTGGGCTGGAATTCACAGACCATGGGACCACGCCCTGAGCCGAAATCAAGAGTCAGACGTTGACCTGACTAAGCCACACAGGCACCCTTCCCTTGTGCAAGGAACTTCTAGGCAAGCTGCTGTAAGGATCCCAGAAGGGCTTGACAAAATTTTCTCATAGGTCACGTTCTAGTTTGGATGCAAGGATTATGGTGATGCCTAGCTGAGGTAAAGCCCCAGCAAAGCATGGAGGGCAGCCTTTCAGGGTCTCCAACGATTCCCTTCGTGGGTACACCTCGTTTTGTGTTCCATACTCTACCACTGGATTAGAGTCAGGAACTCCTGCCTCACTTCGAAAGGACAGAATATGGCCCGAGAGATAGATAGCATGTCCCTTCTGAGGCTCGTAGACAAAGACACTGGTCTCCTCTTGGGCTTGCTCTCGCTCCCTCACCATTGGTTTCGAGGGAAGCCGCCTGCTCCTTGTGGGCTGTATGATGGAGAGGCCCATGTGGCAAGGAATGAATATTTCTTGCTCACCGCAATGGAGGACCTCTGGCTGCTAGGAGCCACCCGAGTGAGCACACAAGCAGATTTCCCGCCAACAAGCCTGGAGATGACTGAAGACCCACATGACATCTTGACTGCAGCCTTGTGAGAGATCCTGAGACACAGGTCCCTGGCTAGATGCACCTGGATGCCTGGCCCACGGAAACCATATGCGGTTATCAATTGGTGTTGTCGGAAGCCCTCTGGGTTGCGGAAAACATTCAAAAAAGACACAAGGGTGAAGCCACAGTTCTGGCTGCTGACCCACCCCCCTCTCCTGGGCTTGAAATTCCAGGGAAGTCAAGCGATGGTAGCAACCACTGAGAGATTAGGGTAAACAATGCCAGAAAGAGGTCCTCTATTCTGTTCTCCATGTATCTCTCTGAGAGGACATGCCCTCACCTGATCCACCCGAGCCAATAGGTGGCCCATGCAGGAGGAGACAACTGGCCGTGTGGTCCAAGTCGGCTGAGAGCACTAGACCCAGCGTCGCAGAGCCTCCTTGAAGCCAGAAAAAGAGCCCAGAAGTTCCCTGGTGTCCCTAGAGAAGGCACAGAAATTAGATGAGTTGAAAGCCTGGGACCTGGTCATTGGGCTTCTGGGCAAGAGGGGAGATGGCCTGTGGAGGGGACACTGCCTGCAACCCCTCTTGGACCAGACCCCACCTGTCTGCTTTGGGATACTGAGGATTAAGACGAAAGTGAACTAGTGTAGAAGAGATGGTGTTCTAATGCTTGGCAGGTTTAAAGCGATTGAAATTGTTGACATTCCTATTCTCCTTGTCCTCAGGACCACCATTAAGGGGAAGGGGCTTTCAAAGAAGCAAGAGGAGTTTATCACTTACAGCAGCCCTGTCAAGTGTCAATATCCAACCACTCCAGTCCCTTCCACCCCCTTGGCAGCCCCACTGCTTTCATAAGGACACAGATACATTCCCCTACAGACTTTGGAGGAAACGTTAAGTTTTGATTTCTCTAAGATAAATGCCATAGTGCCATGACCTGCTCCTAAGGCGGTAGCAAGTCTAGTTCTCAAAGAATCTGTGTGGAAGGGTTGAGCCACTCTATTGGACACCTGAAATTGATATTATACTGCATGTGAACGGGAATGTAACTCACGGCTTGGAAAAGGAAAAGAAACTCTTAACTGTTTTCAAGAGTCAGCTCTATCATTTTCCATTCCCAACTGTGATGTGGGAGTGATCCAGTCATTCCACATCCTGCCTTGCATTTGGTGGTGGGGTCTCTCTCTCCCTCTCTGGCGCATTTGGTTTGAATCACTGTGATAGGTGTGCAGTGAGAGCTCACTGGAGTTTTCATTTGAATTGCCCCAATGGCAACTTTCTATGTGGTTTCCATCTGTCTACGCTTTGGTAAAGGTGGCAGGCCCTTTCCTTTTTCCCCACCCCCTTCTATTTCCTTTTGCTAACTAGATTGCATGCTTACATGGGGATCAAATTCTGAGTTTCCATGCTTCAGACAGGAGTCCTCTATTAGCTATGTGATTTGGACCTATTTCCTCCAAGTTGGTAGCTTGTCTTTTGGGTCTTCTTAAGGAGGTCTTTCACACGGCACAGATTTACAATTCTGATTGTTGGATAAAGTCTAATTAATCAACTTTACCTTAGGGAAAATAATTTGATGTTCGACTGGAGGATTCTTTACCTAGCTTTCCATTCTGGAAATTTTTCCCCACATTTTCCCTATAAGATTTATCATTTTCCATGTAAGGCAGTGATTAATTTTGAGCTACTTTTTAAAATACTCTTTTTTTCTTTTTTTCCTTTGGGAGAGTGAACATGTGCATGAGCGGGCAGGGGCCTGGAGGGAGAAGGGAAAAGAGCATCCTCAAGCAGCCTCGCCAGTGAGCTTGGAGCCTGACTTTGTCCCGGGACGCTGAGAGCTTGACAAGAGCCGAAATCAAGAGCTGGCTGCCGCACAGGCTGCCTCACCCAGGCAGCCTAAGTTAAGTTTTGTATAGGGTTTGATACTTAGATTGTGGTCCCCGGCCTCCTCGTCCTCCACCTCCTCCTCCCCTCTCCCATTCCCTCTTCTGCTTCTCCTTCTTCTTTGCCTATGCATGTCCACTTGCTCTAGCACCATTTATTCAAAACGCTGTCACTCCTCCACTGAACGGCTTTTTACCTTTGTCAAGGCCCCATTCCACATATGGGTGTAGTTCACTTTCTGGGTCCTTGATTCTGTTCCACTTATCCATCTTTATTCTGTTCCATTGGTCTAGCTCTTCACCAACACCACGCACTTTTGATTACTGTAGACGAATATCTTGAAATGGGGTAGAAGGATTCTTCTGGTTTTCTTCTTTAGTTTTAGTTTCTCCTCTTTTTCTAGGTTCTAAAATAGAAAGATTATAGTTTTGAGACTCCTTTTCTTTTTAGAGAGAGAGACAGAGACAGAGACAGAGAAAGGGAGAGAGAGATGATTAAGCAGCCACCATGCCCAGCACCAGCACAATGCAGGTTCAGCCTCACTATCCCAAGGTTGACCATGACCCGAGTCAAAATCAAGAGTTGGACTAACTGACTGAGCCACCCAGATGCTCCTCCTCCTTTCTAATGTATGCATTGAGTGCTATAAATTGAGCTCTCTGTTGATTTAGCTGTGTCCCACCAATTTTAATACGTTGTAGTTTTATTTTCCTTCCGTTCAGTGCACTGAAATTTTATCTTTTGTCTCCGATAATCTAGAAAGTTACTTTCTACGTGTTTAGATTTTGTTATGTTTCTCCCTTTGATATCTAGTTTCATTTTTAACTTTTTTATATAAGTGTCAAAGTTTAATTCCAAGACAATGCTACAGAGGGTTGCATTTTTTTCAGGTACACAATATAGAGATTCTCCTCCGCTGCCCAACGACTGTTAGCTCCTGTTGCCAGGCACTGATTTGCGTTGGAGTCTCGGGTGCACCTCCCCCACCCCTACTCCCTTCAGCTCCTGTTGCCAGGCACTGGTTTGCATTGGAGACGGAACCCTCGTAGGGGTTCCAAGCAGTTTCTAGTGGCCGAGAGGACACTGGTGATCAGAGACAAAGCCCCCAGGCTCTCTGGAGCCAGCTGGTGGCCATTACAATGTCTCCCCACACAGTTCTGGAGCCGCTGTGGGCTCTCCGGGAACAGCTGTGGGCTTCTGGGTTGCCGATAATCGAACGTTGGCCACATGGGCCACGAGACTCTGGGTTTGGCTGGGAGATCCTCGTGTGCACTGTGTTGCTGGTGTTCATTCCAGTAAAGTGTGGACTCCGCTTAAGAGGAAGAAAGGGGCACTGTGCCCAGAATGAAGTATCTGGAAAAGACATGGAGAAGACCGACCCGGATGCACCAGCCCATGGAGCCGTCGCATCATCGGAGCACAAGGCCAGTCCTCTCCCGCTACAGATCCTTGCTCTGGCTGCCCTGAATCAAGATGTCGGGTACTTTTCTGTGGGAGACGCTACGCAACTGCTGAAGGGAGTTCGGCAAAGGCTGTTGAAGAAGAGCCCTCACCAGCTCACCGATGAAAATCCCATCTGTGGAGCAGCCCAGGACGATGGAGAACCCCCTGCGAGGAATATGCCAGAAGACTTCAAGGACAGCCCTGATCTGCGGGGAAGTGCAGACCCTCTGTCTCAGGACATTGGCAGCTGTGGACTGAGAGGGCAGGAAGAGGCAGGGGAGGCAGGCAGGCCAGAGCTTCCTGACGGAGGTGTGCCGTGGCAGGCCCCCGCTGAGGGCCAGAGCCAACACCACACCCTCAGCCAGATCCTACTGACGGTGATGCATCTGCTAGAGCTCCTTCGAGATCATCTGGAAGGTGGGGGCTCAAGGAGGCAGGTGCAGACTGGCTCCTCCTCCACTGATCACGTGCCCCATGGGAGCCCCCTGAATCAAGGAAAGCCATCCAGGGCACTGAAGAAGGCACGTCAGGGGAATGAAGAGCTCCCAGGAAACACAACAATCCACCAAGCGGAGCAAGTATCTTTTCACCAGCGAAACAGCCTCCTGGAAAGGGAGATTCAGAAGCTGCACCTGAAGCTCGAGGCAGAGCCTAAGCTGTGCGAAGAGCACCTCAAACACCTGGAGAGGAAGATGATGGAGGAGAAGGCACGCTGCCTGCAAGTGAAGAACGAACTCGCCAAGGTGCGCAGGAAGGTGGATGCTGCCCACTGGAACTTAGGCCTCTACAAGAAGATGGCCGACGACCTGCACCTAGAATGGCAGAGAATCTCCTCCTTGCATGACCGAGAGCGCCGCCTGGTGGAGAACAGAAGTGAGGAGAGCCAGAAGGCTGTTCTGTGGGCAGAGAGGGAGTTCCAAAGGCTCAAGGAAGAAAACCATTGCCTCAGGCAGAAGCTGGCCAACTCTGGGCCCAAGGTCCAGCCTGTCTCCGGGGGGCCTCCTGCTCCTGCTCCTGCTCCTGCTCCAGCTCCAGCTCCTGCTCCTTCTCTTCTGGGCACAGCCTCCAATGCCCTCAAGGGCCACAGGCTCCCCTGAAAGCCCAGAAGCCCAAGAAGGGAGCAAGGGTGCACTGGCCAGACTCCAAGTTCTTGGGTCCCCTGCAGGTCTGATTCCCTTTCCCAGCAGCCACCAACACTCACAACCAGAGCACAAAAGCTCCTGTGCTTCCTTACCCCTTCAGCCACACCCATTGCTCCTTTGACTGGAGATCCACCCCATTCTTGAACTGATGCTACCTATTCCCTATAGCCATGTGAGAGAGCATTTTTCATTGTTAAGGACCAAAAAAATAAAACGATCAAATTGCTGATCCTACTGCGACTGAGAATTGATTGTATGAAGGGATTCTATGCCAAGCAACCAAGGGTTTTAAGTGTCCTTTACTGATCACTTAATTGTCCCAATAACCCAGTGTGTCATATACTACTGAGGTTCAGAGAGGGGACACAACTTGCCCCAAGATCACACAGCTAGTGAATTTCAGAGCTCCCATTCCAAGCCAAGGTTGTCTCATTACCCACTGATGTGAAAATAACTACCACTCCTACCACTACGATGACTTCTGCTTCTTCATTTCTGAGAGAGAGAAAGAGCGAGGGCACACACACATGCAAGCGGGGGAGGGGCAGGGAGAGAGAGATTCCTAGACAGCCTTCCCACTCAAGTGCACAACCAGACGCTGGGCTGGATTTCACAGACCATGGGACCACGCCCTGAGCCGAAATCAAGAGTCAGACGTTGACCTGACTAAGCCACACAGGCACCCTTCCCTTGTGCAAGGAACTTCTAGGCAAGCTGCTGTAAGGATCCCAGAAGGGCTTGACAAAATTTTCTCATAGGTCACGTTCTAGTTTGGATGCAAGGATTATGGTGATGCCTAGCTGAGGTAAAGTCCCAGCAAAGCATGGAGGGCAGCCTTTCAGGGTCTCCAACGATTCCCTTCGTGGGTACACCTCGTTTTGTGTTCCATACTCTACCACTGGATTAGAGTCAGGAACTCTTGCCTCACTTCGAAAGGACAGAATATGGCCCGAGAGATAGATAGCATGTCCCTTCTGAGGCTCGTAGACAAAGACACTGGTCTCCTCTTGGGCTTGCTCTCGCTCCCTCACCATTGGTTTCGAGGGAAGCCGCCTGCTCCTTGTGGGCTGTATGATGGAGAGGCCCATGTGGCAAGGAATGAATATTTCTTGCTCACCGCAATGGAGGACCTCTGGCTGCTAGGAGGCACCCGAGTGAGCACACAAGCAGATTTCCCGCCAACAAGCCTGGAGATGACTGAAGACCCACATGACATCTTGACTGCAGCCTTGTGAGAGATCCTGAGACACAGGTCCCTGGCTAGATGCACCTGGATGCCTGGCCCACGGAAACCATATGCGGTTATCAATTGGTGTTGTCGGAAGCCCTCTGGGTTGCGGAAAACATTCAAAAAAGACACAAGGGTGAAGCCACAGTTCTGGCTGCTGACCCACCCCCCTCTCCTGGGCTTGAAATTCCAGGGAAGTCAAGCGATGGTAGCAACCACTGAGAGATTAGGGTAAACAATGCCAGAAAGAGGTCCTCTATTCTGTTCTCCATGTATCTCTCTGAGAGGACATGCCCTCACCTGATCCACCCGAGCCAATAGGTGGCCCATGCAGGAGGAGACAACTGGCCGTGTGGTCCAAGTCGGCTGAGAGCACTAGACCCAGCGTCGCAGAGCCTCCTTGAAGCCAGAAAAAGAGCCCAGAAGTTCCCTGGTGTCCCTAGAGAAGGCACAGAAATTAGATGAGTTGAAAGCCTGGGACCTGGTCATTGGGCTTCTGGGCAAGAGGGGAGATGGCCTGTGGAAGGGACACTGCCTGCAACCCCTCTTGGACCAGACCCCACCTGTCTGCTTTGGGATACTGAGGATTAAGACGAGAGTGAACTAGTGTAGAAGAGATGGTGTTCTAATGCTTGGCAGGTTTAAAGCGATTGAAATTGTTGACATTCCTATTCTCCTTGTCCTCAGGACCACCATTAAGGGGAAGGGGCTTTCAAAGAAGCAAGAGGAGTTTATCACTTACAGCAGCCCTGTCAAGTGTCAATATCCAACCACTCCAGTCCCTTCCACCCCCTTGGCAGCCCCACTGCTTTCACAAGGACACAGATACATTCCCCTACAGACTTTGGAGCAAACGTTAAGTTTTGATTTCTCTAAGATAAATGCCATAGTGCCATGACCTGCTCCTAAGGCGGTAGCAAGTCTAGTTCTCAAAGAATCTGTGTGGAAGGGTTGAGCCACTCTATTGGACACCTGAAATTGATATTATACTGCATGTGAACGGGAATGTAACTCACGGCTTGGAAAAGGAAAAGAAACTCTTAACTGTTTTCAAGAGTCAGCTCTATCATTTTCCATTCCCAACTGTGATGTGGGAGTGATCCAGTCATTCCACATCCTGCCTTGCATTTGGTGGTGGGGTCTCTCTCTCCCTCTCTGGCGCATTTGGTTTGAATCACTGTGATAGGTGTGCAGTGAGAGCTCACTGGAGTTTTCATTTGAATTGCCCCAATGGCAACTTTCTATGTGGTTTCCATCTGTCTACGCTTTGGTAAAGTTGGCAGGCCCTTTCCTTTTCCCCCACCCCCTTCTATTTCCTTTTGCTAACTAGATTGCATGCTTACATGGGGATCAAATTCTGAGTTTCCATGCTTCAGACAGGAGTCCTCTATTAGCTATGTGATTTGGACCTATTTCCTCCAAGTTGGTAGCTTGTCTTTTGGGTCTTCTTAAGGAGGTCTTTCACACGGCACAGATTTACAATTCTGATTGTTGGATAAAGTCTAATTAATCAACTTTACCTTAGGGAAAATAATTTGATGTTCGACTGGAGGATTCTTTACCTAGCTTTCCATTCTGGAAATTTTTCCCCACATTTTCCCTATAAGATTTATCATTTTCCATGTAAGGCAGTGATTAATTTTGAGCTACTTTTTAAAATACTCTTTTTTTCTTTTTGTCCTTTGGGAGAGTGAACATGTGCATGAGCGGGCAGGGGCCTGGAGGGAGAAGGGAAAAGAGCATCCTCAAGCAGCCTCGCCAGTGAGCTTGGAGCCTGACTTTGTCCCGGGACGCTGAGAGCTTGACAAGAGCCGAAATCAAGAGCTGGCTGCCGCACAGGCTGCCTCACCCAGGCAGCCTGAGTTAAGTTTTGTATAGGGTTTGATACTTAGATTGTGGTCCCCGGCCTCCTCGTCCTCCACCTCCTCCTCCCCTCTCCCGCTCCCTCTTCTGCTTCTCCTTCTTCTTTCATGCCTATGCATGTCCACTTGCTCTAGCACCATTTATTCAAAACGCTGTCACTCCTCCACTGAACGGCTTTTTACCTTTGTCAAGGCCCCATTCCACATATGGGTGTAGTTCACTTTCTGGGTCCTTGATTCTGTTCCACTTATCCATCTTTATTCTGTTCCATTGGTCTAGCTCTTCACCAACACCACGCACTTTTGATTACTGTAGACGAATATCTTGAAATGGGGTAGAAGGATTCTTCTGGTTTTCTTCTTTAGTTTTAGTTTCTCCTCTTTTTCTAGGTTCTAAAATAGAAAGATTATAGTTTTGAGACTCCTTTTCTTTTTAGAGAGAGAGACAGAGACAGAGACAGAGAAAGGGAGAGAGAGATGATTAAGCAGCCACCATGCCCAGCACCAGCACAATGCAGGTTCAGCCTCACTATCCCAAGGTTGACCATGACCCGAGTCAAAATCAAGAGTTGGACTAACTGACTGAGCCACCCAGATGCTCCTCCTCCTTTCTAATGTATGCATTGAGTGCTAAAAATTGAGCTCTCTGTTGATTTAGCTGTGTCCCACCAATTTTAATACGTTGTAGTTTTATTTTCCTTCCGTTCAGTGCACTGAAATTTTATCTTTTGTCTCCGATAATCTAGAAAGTTACTTTCTACGTGTTTAGATTTTGTTATGTTTCTCCCTTTGATATCTAGTTTCATTTTTAACTTTTTTTTATAAGTGTCAAAGTTTAATTCCAAGACAATGCTACAGAGGGTTGCATTTTTTTCAGGTACACAATATAGAGATTCTCCTCCGCTGCCCAACGACTGTTAGCTCCTGTTGCCAGGCACTGATTTGCCTTGGAGTCTCGGGTGCACCTCCCCCACCCCTACTCCCTTCAGCTCCTGTTGCCAGGCACTGGTTTGCATTGGAGACGGAACCCTCGTAGGGGTTCCAAGCAGTTTCTAGTGGCCGAGAGGACACTGGTGATCAGAGACAAAGCCCCCAGGCTCTCTGGAGCCAGCTGGTGGCCATTACAATGTCTCCCCACACAGTTCTGGAGCCGCTGTGGGCTCTCCGGGAACAGCTGTGGGCTTCTGGGTTGCCGATAATCGAACGTTGGCCACATGGGCCACGAGACTCTGGGTTTGGCTGGGAGATCCTCGTGTGCACTGTGTTGCTGGTGTTCATTCCAGTAAAGTGTGGACTCCGCTTAAGAGGAAGAAAGGGGCACTGTGCCCAGAATGAAGTATCTGGAAAAGACATGGAGAAGACCGACCCGGATGCACCAGCCCATGGAGCCGTCGCATCATCGGAGCACAAGGCCAGTCCTCTCCCGCTACAGATCCTTGCTCTGGCTGCCCTGAATCAAGATGTCGGGTACTTTTCTGTGGGAGACGCTACGCAACTGCTGAAGGGAGTTCGGCAAAGGCTGTTGAAGAAGAGCCCTCACCAGCTCACCGATGAAAATCCCATCTGTGGAGCAGCCCAGGACGATGGAGAACCCCCTGCGAGGAATATGCCAGAAGACTTCAAGGACAGCCCTGATCTGCGGGGAAGTGCAGACCCTCTGTCTCAGGACATTGGCAGCTGTGGACTGAGAGGGCAGGAAGAGGCAGGGGAGGCAGGCAGGCCAGAGCTTCCTGACGGAGGTGTGCCGTGGCAGGCCCCCGCTGAGGGCCAGAGCCAACACCACACCCTCAGCCAGATCCTACTGACGGTGATGCATCTGCTAGAGCTCCTTCGAGATCATCTGGAAGGTGGGGGCTCAAGGAGGCAGGTGCAGACTGGCTCCTCCTCCACTGATCACGTGCCCCGTGGGAGCCCCCTGAATCAAGGAAAGCCATCCAGGGCACTGAAGAAGGCACGTAAGGGGAATGAAGAGCTCCCAGGAAACACAACAATCCACCAAGCGGAGCAAGTATCTTTTCACCAGCGAAACAGCCTCCTGGAAAGGGAGATTCAGAAGCTGCACCTGAAGCTCGAGGCAGAGCCTAAGCTGTGCGAAGAGCACCTCAAACACCTGGAGAGGAAGATGATGGAGGAGAAGGCACGCTGCCTGCAAGTGAAGAACGAACTCGCCAAGGTGCGCAGGAAGGTGGATGCTGCCCACTGGAACTTAGGCCTCTACAAGAAGATGGCCGACGACCTGCACCGAGAATGGCAGAGAATCTCCTCCTTGCATGACCGAGAGCGCCTCCTGGTGGAGAACAGAAGTGAGGAGAGCCAGAAGGCTGTTCTGTGGGCAGAGAGGGAGTTCCAAAGGCTCAAGGAAGAAAACCATTGCCTCAGGCAGAAGCTGGCCAACTCTGGGCCCAAGGTCCAGCCTGTCTCCGGGGGGCCTCCTGCTCCTGCTCCTGCTCCTGCTCCAGCTCCAGCTCCTGCTCCTGCTCTTCTGGGCACAGCCTCCAAATGCCCTCAAGGGCCACAGGCTCCCCTGAAAGCCCAGAAGCCCAAGAAGGGAGCAAGGGTGCACTGGCCAGACTCCAAGTTCTCGGGTCCCCTGCAGGTCTGATTCCCTTTCCCAGCAGCCACCAACACTCACAACCAGAGCACAAAAGCTCCTGTGCTTCCTTACCCCTTCAGCCACACCCATTGCTCCTTTGACTGGAGATCCACCCCATTCTTGAACTGATGCTACCTATTCCCTATAGCCATGTGAGAGAGCATTTTTCATTGTTAAGGACCAAAAAAATAAAACGATCAAATTGCTGATCCTAATGCGACTGAGAATTGATTGTATGAAGGGATTCTATGCCAAGCAACGAAGGGTTTTAAGTGTCCTTTACTGATCACTTAATTGTCCCAATAACCCAGTGTGTCATATACTACTGAGGTTCAGAGAGGGGACACAACTTGCCCCAAGATCACACAGCTAGGGAATTTCAGAGCTCCCATTCCAAGCCAAGGTTGTCTCATTACCCACTGATGTGAAAATAACTACCACTCCTACCACTACGATGACTTCTGCTTCTTCATTTCTGAGAGAGAGAAAGAGCGAGGGCACACACACATGCAAGCGGGGGAGGGGCAGGGAGAGAGAGATTCCTAGACAGCCTTCCCACTCAAGTGCACAACCAGACGCTGGGCTGGATTTCACAGACCATGGGACCACGCCCTGAGCCGAAATCAAGAGTCAGACGTTGACCTGACTAAGCCACACAGGCACCCTTCCCTTGTGCAAGGAACTTCTAGGCAAGCTGCTGTAAGGATCCCAGAAGGGCTTGACAAAATTTTCTCATAGGTCACGTTCTAGTTTGGATGCAAGGATTATGGTGATGCCTAGCTGAGGTAAAGTCCCAGCAAAGCATGGAGGGCAGCCTTTCAGGGTCTCCAACGATTCCCTTCGTGGGTACACCTCGTTTTGTGTTCCATACTCTACCACTGGATTAGAGTCAGGAACTCTTGCCTCACTTCGAAAGGACAGAATATGGCCCGAGAGATAGATAGCATGTCCCTTCTGAGGCTCGTAGACAAAGACACTGGTCTCCTCTTGGGCTTGCTCTCGCTCCCTCACCATTGGTTTCGAGGGAAGCCGCCTGCTTCTTGTGGGCTGTATGATGGAGAGGCCCATGTGGCAAGGAATGAATATTTCTTGCTCACCGCAATGGAGGACCTCTGGCTGCTAGGAGGCACCCGAGTGAGCACACAAGCAGATTTCCCGCCAACAAGCCTGGAGATGACTGAAGACCCACATGACATCTTGACTGCAGCCTTGTGAGAGATCCTGAGACACAGGTCCCTGGCTAGATGCACCTGGATGCCTGGCCCACGGAAACCATATGCGGTTATCAATTGGTGTTGTCGGAAGCCCTCTGGGTTGCGGAAAACATTCAAAAAAGACACAAGGGTGAAGCCACAGTTCTGGCTGCTGACCCACCCCCCTCTCCTGGGCTTGAAATTCCAGGGAAGTCAAGCGATGGTAGCAACCACTGAGAGATTAGGGTAAACAATGCCAGAAAGAGGTCCTCTATTCTGTTCTCCATGTATCTCTCTGAGAGGACATGCCCTCACCTGATCCACCCGAGCCAATAGGTGGCCCATGCAGGAGGAGACAACTGGCCGTGTGGTCCAAGTCGGCTGAGAGCACTAGACCCAGCGTCGCAGAGCCTCCTTGAAGGCAGAAAAAGAGCCCAGAAGTTCCCTGGTGTCCCTAGAGAAGGCACAGAAATTAGATGAGTTGAAAGCCTGGGACCTGGTCATTGGGCTTCTGGGCAAGAGGGGAGATGGCCTGTGGAAGGGACACTGCCTGCAACCCCTCTTGGACCAGACCCCACCTGTCTGCTTTGGGATACTGAGGATTAAGACGAGAGTGAACTAGTGTAGAAGAGATGGTGTTCTAATGCTTGGCAGGTTTAAAGCGATTGAAATTGTTGACATTCCTATTCTCCTTGTCCTCAGGACCACCATTAAGGGGAAGGGGCTTTCAAAGAAGCAAGAGGAGTTTATCACTTACAGCAGCCCTGTCAAGTGTCAATATCCAACCACTCCAGTCCCTTCCACCCCCTTGGCAGCCCCACTGCTTTCATAAGGACACAGATACATTCCCCTACAGACTTTGGAGCAAACGTTAAGTTTTGATTTCTCTAAGATAAATGCCATAGTGCCATGACCTGCTCCTAAGGCGGTAGCAAGTCTAGTTCTCAAAGAATCTGTGTGGAAGGGTTGAGCCACTCTATTGGACACCTGAAATTGATATTATACTGCATGTGAACGGGAATGTAACTCACGGCTTGGAAAAGGAAAAGAAACTCTTAACTGTTTTCAAGAGTCAGCTCTATCATTTTCCATTCCCAACTGTGATGTGGGAGTGATCCAGTCATTCCACATCCTGCCTTGCATTTGGTGGTGGGGTCTCTCTCTCCCTCTCTGGCGCATTTGGTTTGAATCACTGTGATAGGTGTGCAGTGAGAGCTCACTGGAGTTTTCATTTGAATTGCCCCAATGGCAACTTTCTATGTGGTTTCCATCTGTCTACGCTTTGGTAAAGTTGGCAGGCCCTTTCCTTTTCCCCCACCCCCTTCTATTTCCTTTTGCTAACTAGATTGCATGCTTACATGGGGATCAAATTCTGAGTTTCCATGCTTCAGACAGGAGTCCTCTATTAGCTATGTGATTTGGACCTATTTCCTCCAAGTTGGTAGCTTGTCTTTTGGGTCTTCTTAAGGAGGTCTTTCACTCGGCACAGATTTACAATTCTGATTTTGGATAAAGTCTAATTAATCAACTTTACCTTAGGGAAAATAATTTGATGTTCGACTGGAGGATTCTTTACCTAGCTTTCCATTCTGGAAATTTTTCCCCACATTTTCCCTATAAGATTTATCATTTTCCATGTAAGGCAGTGATTAATTTTGAGCTACTTTTTAAAATACTCTTTTTTTCTTTTTTTCCTTTGGGAGAGTGAACATGTGCATGAGCGGGCAGGGGCCTGGAGGGAGAAGGGAAAAGAGCATCCTCAAGCAGCCTCGCCAGTGAGCTTGGAGCCTGACTTTGTCCCGGGACGCTGAGAGCTTGACAAGAGCCGAAATCAAGAGCTGGCTGCCGCACAGGCTGCCTCACCCAGGCAGCCTGAGTTAAGTTTTGTATAGGGTTTGATACTTAGATTGTGGTCCCCGGCCTCCTCGTCCTCCACCTCCTCCTCCCCTCTCCCGCTCCCTCTTCTGCTTCTCCTTCTTCTTTCATGCCTATGCATGTCCACTTGCTCTAGCACCATTTATTCAAAACGCTGTCACTCCTCCACTGAACGGCTTTTTACCTTTGTCAAGGCCCCATTCGACATATGGGTGTAGTTCACTTTCTGGGTCCTTGATTCTGTTCCACTTATCCATCTTTATTCTGTTCCATTGGTCTAGCTCTTCACCAACACCACGCACTTTTGATTACTGTAGACGAATATCTTGAAATGGGGTAGAAGGATTCTTCTGGTTTTCTTCTTTAGTTTTAGTTTCTCCTCTTTTTCTAGGTTCTAAAATAGAAAGATTATAGTTTTGAGACTCCTTTTCTTTTTAGAGAGAGAGACAGAGACAGAGAAAGGGAGAGAGAGATGATTAAGCAGCCACCATGCCCAGCACCAGCACAATGCAGGTTCAGCCTCACTATCCCAAGGTTGACCATGACCCGAGTCAAAATCAAGAGTTGGACTAACTGACTGAGCCACCCAGATGCTCCTCCTCCTTTCTAATGTATGCATTGAGTGCTATAAATTGAGCTCTCTGTTGATTTAGCTGTGTCCCACCAATTTTAATACGTTGTAGTTTTATTTTCCTTCGGTTCAGTGCACTGAAATTTTATCTTTTGTCTCCGATAATCTAGAAAGTTACTTTCTACGTGTTTAGATTTTGTTATGTTTCTCCCTATGATATCTAGTTTCATTTTTAACTTTTTTATATAAGTGTCAAAGTTTAATTCCAAGACAATGCTACAGAGGGTTGCATTTTTTTCAGGTACACAATATAGAGATTCTCCTCCGCTGCCCAACGACTGTTAGCTCCTGTTGCCAGGCACTGATTTGCCTTGGAGTCTCGGGTGCACCTCCCCCACCCCTACTCCCTTCAGTTCCTGTTGCCAGGCACTGGTTTGCATTGGAGACGGAACCCTCGTAGGGGTTCCAAGCAGTTTCTAGTGGCCGAGAGGACACTGGTGATCAGAGACAAAGCCCCCAGGCTCTCTGGAGCCAGCTGGTGGCCATTACAATTTCTCCCCACACAGTTCTGGAGCCGCTGTGGGCTCTCCGGGAACAGCTGTGGGCTTCTGGGTTGCCGATAATCGAACGTTGGCCACATGGGCCACGAGACTCTGGGTTTGGCTGGGAGATCCTCGTGTGCACTGTGTTGCTGGTGTTCATTCCAGTAAAGTGTGGACTCCGCTTAAGAGGAAGAAAGGGGCACTGTGCCCAGAATGAAGTATCTGGAAAAGACATGGAGAAGACCGACCCGGATGCACCAGCCCATGGAGCCGTCGCATCATCGGAGCACAAGGCCAGTCCTCTCCCGCTACAGATCCTTGCTCTGGCTGCCCTGAATCAAGATGTCGGGTACTTTTCTGTGGGAGACGCTACGCAACTGCTGAAGGGAGTTCGGCAAAGGCTGTTGAAGAAGAGCCCTCACCAGCTCACCGATGAAAATCCCATCTGTGGAGCAGCCCAGGACGATGGAGAACCCCCTGCGAGGAATATGCCAGAAGACTTCAAGGACAGCCCTGATCTGCGGGGAAGTGCAGACCCTCTGTCTCAGGACATTGGCAGCTGTGGACTGAGAGGGCAGGAAGAGGCAGGGGAGGCAGGCAGGCCAGAGCTTCCTGACGGAGGTGTGCCGTGGCAGGCCCCCGCTGAGGGCCAGAGCCAACACCACACCCTCAGCCAGATCCTACTGACGGTGATGCATCTGCTAGAGCTCCTTCGAGATCATCTGGAAGGTGGGGGCTCAAGGAGGCAGGTGCAGACTGGCTCCTCCTCCACTGATCACGTGCCCCGTGGGAGCCCCCTGAATCAAGGAAAGCCATCCAGGGCACTGAAGAAGGCACGTCAGGGGAATGAAGAGCTCCCAGGAAACACAACAATCCACCAAGCGGAGCAAGTATCTTTTCACCAGCGAAACAGCCTCCTGGAAAGGGAGATTCAGAAGCTGCACCTGAAGCTCGAGGCAGAGCCTAAGCTGTGCGAAGAGCACCTCAAACACCTGGAGAGGAAGATGATGGAGGAGAAGGCACGCTGCCTGCAAGTGAAGAACGAACTCGCCAAGGTGCGCAGGAAGGTGGATGCTGCCCACTGGAACTTAGGCCTCTACAAGAAGATGGCCGACGACCTGCACCGAGAATGGCAGAGAATCTCCTCCTTGCATGACCGAGAGCGCCGCCTGGTGGAGAACAGAAGTGAGGAGAGCCAGAAGGCTGTTCTGTGGGCAGAGAGGGAGTTCCAAAGGCTCAAGGAAGAAAACCATTGCCTCAGGCAGAAGCTGGCCAACTCTGGGCCCAAGGTCCAGCCTGTCTCCGGGGGGCCTCCTGCTCCTGCTCCTGCTCCTGCTCCAGCTCCAGCTCCTGCTCCTGCTCTTCTGGGCACAGCCTCCAAATGCCCTCAAGGGCCACAGGCTCCCCTGAAAGCCCAGAAGCCCAAGAAGGGAGCAAGGGTGCACTGGCCAGACTCCAAGTTCTCGGGTCCCCTGCAGGTCTGATTCCCTTTCCCAGCAGCCACCAACACTCACAACCAGAGCACAAAAGCTCCTGTGCTTCCTTACCCCTTCAGCCACACCCATTGCTCCTTTGACTAGAGATCCACCCCATTCTTGAACTGATGCTACCTATTCCCTATAGCCATGTGAGAGAGCATTTTTCATTGTTAAGGACCAAAAAAATAAAACGATCAAATTGCTGATCCTACTGCGACTGAGAATTGATTGTATGAAGGGATTCTATGCCAAGCAACGAAGGGTTTTAAGTGTCCTTTACTGATCACTTAATTGTCCCAATAACCCAGTGTGTCATATACTACTGAGGTTCAGAGAGGGGACACAACTTGCCCCAAGATCACACAGCTAGTGAATTTCAGAGCTCCCATTCCAAGCCAAGGTTGTCTCATTACCCACTGATGTGAAAATAACTACCACTCCTACCACTACGATGACTTCTGCTGCTTCATTTCTGAGAGAGAGAAAGAGCGAGGGCACACACACATGCAAGCGGGGGAGGGGCAGGGAGAGAGAGATTCCTAGACAGCCTTCCCACTCAAGTGCACAACCAGACGCTGGGCTGGATTTCACAGACCATGGGACCACGCCCTGAGCCGAAATCAAGAGTCAGACGTTGACCTGACTAAGCCACACAGGCACCCTTCCCTTGTGCAAGGAACTTCTAGGCAAGCTGCTGTAAGGATCCCAGAAGGGCTTGACAAAATTTTCTCATAGGTCACGTTCTAGTTTGGATGCAAGGATTATGGTGATGCCTAGCTGAGGTAAAGTCCCAGCAAAGCATGGAGGGCAGCCTTTCAGGGTCTCCAACGATTCCCTTCGTGGGTACACCTCGTTTTGTGTTCCATACTCTACCACTGGATTAGAGTCAGGAACTCTTGCCTCACTTCGAAAGGACAGAATATGGCCCGAGAGATAGATAGCATGTCCCTTCTGAGGCTCGTAGACAAAGACACTGGTCTCCTCTTGGGCTTGCTCTCGCTCCCTCACCATTGGTTTCGAGGGAAGCCGCCTGCTCCTTGTGGGCTGTATGATGGAGAGGCCCATGTGGCAAGGAATGAATATTTCTTGCTCACCGCAATGGAGGACCTCTGGCTGCTAGGAGCCACCCGAGTGAGCACACAAGCAGATTTCCCGCCAACAAGCCTGGAGATGACTGAAGACCCACATGACATCTTGACTGCAGCCTTGTGAGAGATCCTGAGACACAGGTCCCTGGCTAGATGCACCTGGATGCCTGGCCCACGGAAACCATATGCGGTTATCAATTGGTGTTGTCGGAAGCCCTCTGGGTTGCGGAAAACATTCAAAAAAGACACAAGGGTGAAGCCACAGTTCTGGCTGCTGACCCACCCCCCTCTCCTGGGCTTGAAATTCCAGGGAAGTCAAGCGATGGTAGCAACCACTGAGAGATTAGGGTAAACAATGCCAGAAAGAGGTCCTCTATTCTGTTCTCCATGTATCTCTCTGAGAGGACATGCCCTCACCTGATCCACCCGAGCCAATAGGTGGCCCATGCAGGAGGAGACAACTGGCCGTGTGGTCCAAGTCGGCTGAGAGCACTAGACCCAGCGTCGCAGAGCCTCCTTGAAGCCAGAAAAAGAGCCCAGAAGTTCCCTGGTGTCCCTAGAGAAGGCACAGAAATTAGATGAGTTGAAAGCCTGGGACCTGGTCATTGGGCTTCTGGGCAAGAGGGGAGATGGCCTGTGGAAGGGACACTGCCTGCAACCCCTCTTGGACCAGACCCCACCTGTCTGCTTTGGGATACTGAGGATTAAGACGAGAGTGAACTAGTGTAGAAGAGATGGTGTTCTAATGCTTGGCAGGTTTAAAGCGATTGAAATTGTTGACATTCCTATTCTCCTTGTCCTCAGGACCACCATTAAGGGGAAGGGGCTTTCAAAGAAGCAAGAGGAGTTTATCACTTACAGCAGCCCTGTCAAGTGTCAATATCCAACCACTCCAGTCCCTTCCACCCCCTTGGCAGCCCCACTGCTTTCATAAGGACACAGATACATTCTCCTACAGGCTTTGGAGCAAACGTTAAGTTTTGATTTCTCTAAGATAAATGCCATAGTGCCATGACCTGCTCCTAAGGCGGTAGCAAGTCTAGTTCTCAAAGAATCTGTGTGGAAGGGTTGAGCCACTCTATTGGACACCTGAAATTGATATTATACTGCATGTGAACGGGAATGTAACTCACGGCTTGGAAAAGGAAAAGAAACTCTTAACTGTTTTCAAGAGTCAGCTCTATCATTTTCCATTCCCACCTGTGATGTGGGAGTGATCCAGTCATTCCACATCCTGCCTTGCATTTGGTGGTGGGGTCTCTCTCTCCCTCTCTGGCGCATTTGGTTTGAATCACTGTGATAGGTGTGCAGTGAGAGCTCACTGGAGTTTTCATTTGAATTGCCCCAATGGCAACTTTCTATGTGGTTTCCATCTGTCTACGCTTTGGTAAAGTTGGCAGGCCCTTTCCTTTTTCCCCACCCCCTTCTATTTCCTTTTGCTAACTAGATTGCATGCTTACATGGGGATCAAATTCTGAGTTTCCATGCTTCAGACAGGAGTCCTCTATTAGCTATGTGATTTGGACCTATTTCCTCCAAGTTGGTAGCTTGTCTTTTGGGTCTTCTTAAGGAGGTCTTTCACTCGGCACAGATTTACAATTCTGATTTTGGATAAAGTCTAATTAATCAACTTTACCTTAGGGAAAATAATTTGATGTTCGACTGGAGGATTCTTTACCTAGCTTTCCATTCTGGAAATTTTTCCCCACATTTTCCCTATAAGATTTATCATTTTCCATGTAAGGCAGTGATTAATTTTGAGCTACTTTTTAAAATACTCTTTTTTTCTTTTTGTCCTTTGGGAGAGTGAACATGTGCATGAGCGGGCAGGGGCCTGGAGGGAGAAGGGAAAAGAGCATCCTCAAGCAGCCTCGCCAGTGAGCTTGGAGCCTGACTTTGTCCCGGGACGCTGAGAGCTTGACAAGAGCCGAAATCAAGAGCTGGCTGCCGCACAGGCTGCCTCACCCAGGCAGCCTGAGTTAAGTTTTGTATAGGGTTTGATACTTAGATTGTGGTCCCCGGCCTCCTCGTCCTCCACCTCCTCCTCCCCTCTCCCGCTCCCTCTTCTGCTTCTCCTTCTTCTTTCATGCCTATGCATGTCCACTTGCTCTAGCACCATTTATTCAAAACGCTGTCACTCCTCCACTGAACGGCTTTTTACCTTTGTCAAGGCCCCATTCCACATATGGGTGTAGTTCACTTTCTGGGTCCTTGATTCTGTTCCACTTATCCATCTTTATTCTGTTCCATTGGTCTAGCTCTTCACCAACTCCACACACTTTTGATTACTGTAGACGAATATCTTGAAATGGGGTAGAAGGATTCTTCAGGTTTTCTTCTTTAGTTTTAGTTTCTCCTCTTTTTCTAGGTTCTAAAATAGAAAGATTATAGTTTTGAGACTCCTTTTCTTTTTAGAGAGAGAGACAGAGACAGAGAAAGGGAGAGAGAGATGATTAAGCAGCCACCATGCCCAGCACCAGCACAATGCAGGTTCAGCCTCACTATCCCAAGGTTGACCATGACCCGAGTCAAAATCAAGAGTTGGACTAACTGACTGAGCCACCCAGATGCTCCTCCTCCTTTCTAATGTATGCATTGAGTGCTATAAATTGAGCTCTCTGTTGATTTAGCTGTGTCCCACCAATTTTAATACGTTGTAGTTTTATTTTCCTTCGGTTCAGTGCACTGAAATTTTATCTTTTGTCTCCGATAATCTAGAAAGTTACTTTCTACGTGTTTAGATTTTGTTATGTTTCTCCCTTTGATATCTAGTTTCATTTTTAACTTTTTTTTATAAGTGTCAAAGTTTAATTCCAAGACAATGCTACAGAGGGTTGCATTTTTTTCAGGTACACAATATAGAGATTCTCCTCCGCTGCCCAACGACTGTTAGCTCCTGTTGCCAGGCACTGATTTGCGTTGGAGTCTCGGGTGCACCTCCCCCACCCCTACTCCCTTCAGCTCCTGTTGCCAGGCACTGGTTTGCATTGGAGACGGAACCCTCGTAGGGGTTCCAAGCAGTTTCTAGTGGCCGAGAGGACACTGGTGATCAGAGACAAAGCCCCCAGGCTCTCTGGAGCCAGCTGGTGGCCATTACAATGTCTCCCCACACAGTTCTGGAGCCGCTGTGGGCTCTCCGGGAACAGCTGTGGGCTTCTGGGTTGCCGATAATCGAACGTTGGCCACATGGGCCACGAGACTCTGGGTTTGGCTGGGAGATCCTCGTGTGCACTGTGTTGCTGGTGTTCATTCCAGTAAAGTGTGGACTCCGCTTAAGAGGAAGAAAGGGGCACTGTGCCCAGAATGAAGTATCTGGAAAAGACATGGAGAAGACCGACCCGGATGCACCAGCCCATGGAGCCGTCGCATCATCGGAGCACAAGGCCAGTCCTCTCCCGCTACAGATCCTTGCTCTGGCTGCCCTGAATCAAGATGTCGGGTACTTTTCTGTGGGAGACGCTACGCAACTGCTGAAGGGAGTTCGGCAAAGGCTGTTGAAGAAGAGCCCTCACCAGCTCACCGATGAAAATCCCATCTGTGGAGCAGCCCAGGACGATGGAGAACCCCCTGCGAGGAATATGCCAGAAGACTTCAAGGACAGCCCTGATCTGCGGGGAAGTGCAGACCCTCTGTCTCAGGACATTGGCAGCTGTGGACTGAGAGGGCAGGAAGAGGCAGGGGAGGCAGGCAGGCCAGAGCTTCCTGACGGAGGTGTGCCGTGGCAGGCCCCCGCTGAGGGCCAGAGCCAACACCACACCCTCAGCCAGATCCTACTGACGGTGATGCATCTGCTAGAGCTCCTTCGAGATCATCTGGAAGGTGGGGGCTCAAGGAGGCAGGTGCAGACTGGCTCCTCCTCCACTGATCACGTGCCCCGTGGGAGCCCCCTGAATCAAGGAAAGCCATCCAGGGCACTGAAGAAGGCACGTCAGGGGAATGAAGAGCTCCCAGGAAACACAACAATCCACCAAGCGGAGCAAGTATCTTTTCACCAGCGAAACAGCCTCCTGGAAAGGGAGATTCAGAAGCTGCACCTGAAGCTCGAGGCAGAGCCTAAGCTGTGTGAAGAGCACCTCAAACACCTGGAGAGGAAGATGATGGAGGAGAAGGCACGCTGCCTGCAAGTGAAGAACGAACTCGCCAAGGTGCGCAGGAAGGTGGATGCTGCCCACTGGAACTTAGGCCTCTACAAGAAGATGGCCGACGACCTGCACCGAGAATGGCAGAGAATCTCCTCCTTGCATGACCGAGAGCGCCTCCTGGTGGAGAACAGAAGTGAGGAGAGCCAGAAGGCTGTTCTGTGGGCAGAGAGGGAGTTCCAAAGGCTCAAGGAAGAAAACCATTGCCTCAGGCAGACGCTGGCCAACTCTGGGCCCAAGGTCCAGCCTGTCTCCGGGGGGCCTCCTGCTCCTGCTCCTGCTCCTGCTCCAGCTCCAGCTCCTGCTCCTGCTCTTCTGGGCACAGCCTCCAAATGCCCTCAAGGGCCACAGGCTCCCCTGAAAGCCCAGAAGCCCAAGAAGGGAGCAAGGGTGCACTGGCCAGACTCCAAGTTCTCGGGTCCCCTGCAGGTCTGATTCCCTTTCCCAGCAGCCACCAACACTCACAACCAGAGCACAAAAGCTCCTGTGCTTCCTTACCCCTTCAGCCACACCCATTGCTCCTTTGACTGGAGATCCACCCCATTCTTGAACTGATGCTACCTATTCCCTATAGCCATGTGAGAGAGCATTTTTCATTGTTAAGGACCAAAAAAATAAAACGATCAAATTGCTGATCCTAATGCGACTGAGAATTGATTGTATGAAGGGATTCTATGCCAAGCAACGAAGGGTTTTAAGTGTCCTTTACTGATCACTTAATTGTCCCAATAACCCAGTGTGTCATATACTACTGAGGTTCAGAGAGGGGACACAACTTGCCCCAAGATCACACAGCTAGGGAATTTCAGAGCTCCCATTCCAAGCCAAGGTTGTCTCATTACCCACTGATGTGAAAATAACTATCACTCCTACCACTACGATGACTTCTGCTTCTTCATTTCTGAGAGAGAGAAAGATCGAGGGCACACACACATGCAAGCGGGGGAGGGGCAGGGAGAGAGAGATTCCTAGACAGCCTTCGACTCAAGTGCACAACCAGACGCTGGGCTGGATTTCACAGACCATGGGACCACGCCCTGAGCCGAAATCAAGAGTCAGACGTTGACCTGACTAAGCCACACAGGCACCCTTCCCTTGTGCAAGGAACTTCTAGGCAAGCTGCTGTAAGGATCCCAGAAGGGCTTGACAAAATTATCTCATAGGTCACGTTCTAGTTTGGATGCAAGGATTATGGTGATGCCTAGCTGAGGTAAAGTCCCAGCAAAGCATGGAGGGCAGCCTTTCAGGCTCTCCAACGATTCCCTTCGTGGGTACACCTCGTTTTGTGTTCCATACTCTACCACTGGATTAGAGTCAGGAACTCTTGCCTCACTTCGAAAGGACAGAATATGGCCCGAGAGATAGATAGCATGTCCCTTCTGAGGCTCGTAGACAAAGACACTGGTCTCCTCTTGGGCTTGCTCTCGCTCCCTCACCATTGGTTTCGAGGGAAGCCGCCTGCTCCTTGTGGGCTGTATGATGGAGAGGCCCATGTGGCAAGGAATGAATATTTCTTGCTCACCGCAATGGAGGACCTCTGGCTGCTAGGAGCCACCCGAGTGAGCACACAAGCAGATTTCCCGCCAACAAGCCTGGAGATGACTGAAGACCCACATGACATCTTGACTGCAGCCTTGTGAGAGATCCTGAGACACAGGTCCCTGGCTAGATGCACCTGGATGCCTGGCCCACGGAAACCATATGCGGTTATCAATTGGTGTTGTCGGAAGCCCTCTGGGTTGCGGAAAACATTCAAAAAAGACACAAGGGTGAAGCCACAGTTCTGGCTGCTGACCCACCCCCCTCTCCTGGGCTTGAAATTCCAGGGAAGTCAAGCGATGGTAGCAACCACTGAGAGATTAGGGTAAACAATGCCAGAAAGAGGTCCTCTATTCTGTTCTCCATGTATCTCTCTGAGAGGACATGCCCTCACCTGATTCACCCGAGCCAATAGGTGGCCCATGCAGGAGGAGACAACTGGCCGTGTGGTCCAAGTCGGCTGAGAGCACTAGACCCAGCGTCGCAGAGCCTCCTTGAAGCCAGAAAAAGAGCCCAGAAGTTCCCTGGTGTCCCTAGAGAAGGCACAGAAATTAGATGAGTTGAAAGCCTGGGACCTGGTCATTGGGCTTCTGGGCAAGAGGGGAGATGGCCTGTGGAAGGGACACTGCCTGCAACCCCTCTTGGACCAGACCCCACCTGTCTGCTTTGGGATACTGAGGATTAAGACGAGAGTGAACTAGTGTAGAAGAGATGGTGTTCTAATGCTTGGCAGGTTTAAAGCGATTGAAATCGTTGACATTCCTATTCTCCTTGTCCTCAGGACCACCATTAAGGGGAAGGGGCTTTCAAAGAAGCAAGAGGAGTTTATCACTTACAGCAGCCCTGTCAAGTGTCAATATCCAACCACTCCAGTCCCTTCCACCCCCTTGGCAGCCCCACTGCTTTCATGAGGACACAGATACATTCTCCTACAGGCTTTGGAGCAAACGTTAAGTTTTGATTTCTCTAAGATAAATGCCATAGTGCCATGACCTGCTCCTAAGGCGGTAGCAAGTCTAGTTCTCAAAGAATCTGTGTGGAAGGGTTGAGCCACTCTATTGGACACCTGAAATTGATATTATACTGCATGTGAACGGGAATGTAACTCACGGCTTGGAAAAGGAAAAGAAACTCTTAACTGTTTTCAAGAGTCAGCTCTATAATTTTCCATTCCCAACTGTGATGCGGGAGTGATCCAGTCATTCCACATCCTGCCTTGCATTTGGTGGTGGGGTCTCTCTCTCCCTCTCTGGCGCATTTGGTTTGAATCACTGTGATAGGTGTGCAGTGAGAGCTCACTGGAGTTTTCATTTGAATTGCCCCAATGGCAACTTTCTATGTGGTTTCCATCTGTCTACGCTTTGGTAAAGTTGGCAGGCCCTTTCCTTTTTCCCCACCCCCTTCTATTTCCTTTTGCTAACTAGATTGCATGCTTACATGGGGATCAAATTCTGAGTTTCCATGCTTCAGACAGGAGTCCTCTATTAGCTATGTGATTTGGACCTATTTCCTCCAAGTTGGTAGCTTGTCTTTTGGGTCTTCTTAAGGAGGTCTTTCACACGGCACAGATTTACAATTCTGATTTTTGGATAAAGTCTAATTAATCAACTTTACCTTAGGGAAAATAATTTGATGTTCGACTGGAGGATTCTTTACCTAGCTTTCCATTCTGGAAATTTTTCCCCACATTTTCCCTATAAGATTTATCATTTTCCATGTAAGGCAGTGATTAATTTTGAGCTACTTTTTAAAATACTCTTTTTTTCTTTTTGTCCTTTGGGAGAGTGAACATGTGCATGAGCGGGCAGGGGCCTGGAGGGAGAAGGGAAAAGAGCATCCTCAAGCAGCCTCGCCAGTGAGCTTGGAGCCTGACTTTGTCCCGGGACGCTGAGAGCTTGACAAGAGCCGAAATCAAGAGCTGGCTGCCGCACAGGCTGCCTCACCCAGGCAGCCTGAGTTAAGTTTTGTATAGGGTTTGATACTTAGATTGTGGTCCCCGGCCTCCTCGTCCTCCACCTCCTCCTCCCCTCTCCCGCTCCCTCTTCTGCTTCTCCTTCTTCTTTGCCTATGCATGTCCACTTGCTCTAGCACCATTTATTCAAAACGCTGTCACTCCTCCACTGAACGGCTTTTTACCTTTGTCAAGGCCCCATTCGACATATGGGCGTAGTTCTCTTTCTGGGTCCCTGATTCTGTTCCACTTATCCATCTTTATTCTGTTCCATTGGTCTAGCTCTTCACCAACACCACACACTTTTGATTACTGTAGACGAATATCTTGAAATGGGGTAGAAGGATTCTTCTGGTTTTCTTCTTTAGTTTTAGTTTCTCCTCTTTTTCTAGGTTCTAAAATAGAAAGATTATAGTTTTGAGACTCCTTTTCTTTTTAGAGAGAGAGACAGAGACAGAGAAAGGGAGAGAGAGATGATTAAGCAGCCACCATGCCCAGCACCAGCACAATGCAGGTTCAGCCTCACTATCCCAAGGTTGACCATGACCCGAGTCAAAATCAAGAGTTGGACTAACTGACTGAGCCACCCAGATGCTCCTCCTCCTTTCTAATGTATGCATTGAGTGCTATAAATTGAGCTCTCTGTTGATTTAGCTGTGTCCCACCAATTTTAATACGTTGTAGTTTTATTTTCCTTCGGTTCAGTGCACTGAAATTTTATCTTTTGTCTCCGATAATCTAGAAAGTTACTTTCTACGTGTTTAGATTTTGTTATGTTTCTCCCTTTGATATCTAGTTTCATTTTTAACTTTTTTTTATAAGTGTCAAAGTTTAATTCCAAGACAATGCTACAGAGGGTTGCATTTTTTTCAGGTACACAATATAGAGATTCTCCTCCGCTGCCCAACGACTGTTAGCTCCTGTTGCCAGGCACTGATTTGCCTTGGAGTCTCGGGTGCACCTCCCCCACCCCTACTCCCTTCAGCTCCTGTTGCCAGGCACTGGTTTGCATTGGAGACGGAACCCTCGTAGGGGTTCCAAGCAGTTTCTAGTGGCCGAGAGGACACTGGTGATCAGAGACAAAGCCCCCAGGCTCTCTGGAGCCAGCTGGTGGCCATTACAATGTCTCCCCACACAGTTCTGGAGCCGCTGTGGGCTCTCCGGGAACAGCTGTGGGCTTCTGGGTTGCCGATAATCGAACGTTGGCCACATGGGCCACGAGACTCTGGGTTTGGCTGGGAGATCCTCGTGTGCACTGTGTTGCTGGTGTTCATTCCAGTAAAGTGTGGACTCCGCTTAAGAGGAAGAAAGGGGCACTGTGCCCAGAATGAAGTATCTGGAAAAGACATGGAGAAGACCGACCCGGATGCACCAGCCCATGGAGCCGTCGCATCATCGGAGCACAAGGCCAGTCCTCTCCCGCTACAGATCCTTGCTCTGGCTGCCCTGAATCAAGATGTCGGGTACTTTTCTGTGGGAGACGCTACGCAACTGCTGAAGGGAGTTCGGCAAAGGCTGTTGAAGAAGAGCCCTCACCAGCTCACCGATGAAAATCCCATCTGTGGAGCAGCCCAGGACGATGGAGAACCCCCTGCGAGGAATATGCCTGAAGACTTCAAGGACAGCCCTGATCTGCGGGGAAGTGCAGACCCTCTGTCTCAGGACATTGGCAGCTGTGGACTGAGAGGGCAGGAAGAGGCAGGGGAGGCAGGCAGGCCAGAGCTTCCTGATGGAGGTGTGCCGTGGCAGGCCCCCGCTGAGGGCCAGAGCCAACACCACACCCTCAGCCAGATCCTACTGACGGTGATGCATCTGCTAGAGCTCCTTCGAGATCATCTGGAAGGTGGGGGCTCAAGGAGGCAGGTGCAGACTGGCTCCTCCTCCACTGATCACGTGCCCCGTGGGAGCCCCCTGAATCAAGGAAAGCCATCCAGGGCACTGAAGAAGGCACGTCAGGGGAATGAAGAGCTCCCAGGAAACACAACAATCCACCAAGCTGAGCAAGTATCTTTTCACCAGCGAAACAGCCTCCTGGAAAGGGAGATTCAGAAGCTGCACCTGAAGCTCGAGGCAGAGCCTAAGCTGTGCGAAGAGCACCTCAAACACCTGGAGAGGAAGATGATGGAGGAGAAGGCACGCTGCCTGCAAGTGAAGAACGAACTCGCCAAGGTGCGCAGGAAGGTGGATGCTGCCCACTGGAACTTAGGCCTCTACAAGAAGATGGCCGACGACCTGCACCGAGAATGGCAGAGAATCTCCTCCTTGCATGACCGAGAGCGCCTCCTGGTGGAGAACAGAAGTGAGGAGAGCCAGAAGGCTGTTCTGTGGGCAGAGAGGGAGTTCCAAAGGCTCAAGGAAGAAAACCATTGCCTCAGGCAGAAGCTGGCCAACTCTGGGCCCAAGGTCCAGCCTGTCTCCGGGGGGCCTCCTGCTCCTGCTCCTGCTCCAGCTCCAGCTCCTGCTCCTGCTCTTCTGGGCACAGCCTCCAAATGCCCTCAAGGGCCACAGGCTCCCCTGAAACCCAGAAGCCCAAGAAGGGAGCAAGGGTGCACTGGCCAGACTCCAAGTTCTCGGGTCCCCTGCAGGTCTGATTCCCTTTCCCAGCAGCCACCAACACTCACAACCAGAGCACAAAAGCTCCTGTGCTTCCTTACCCCTTCAGCCACACCCATTGCTCCTTTGACTGGAGATCCACCCCATTCTTGAACTGATGCTACCTATTCCCTATAGCCATGTGAGAGAGCATTTTTCATTGTTAAGGACCAAAAAAATAAAACGATCAAATTGCTGATCCTACTGTGACTGAGAATTGATTGTATGAAGGGATTCTATGCCAAGCAACGAAGGGTTTTAAGTGTCCTTTACTGATCACTTAATTGTCCCAATAACCCAGTGTGTCCTATACTACTGAGGTTCAGAGAGGGGACACAACTTGCCCCAAGATCACACAGCTAGTGAATTTCAGAGCTCCCATTCCAAGCCAAGGTTGTCTCATTACCCACTGATGTGAAAATAACTACCACTCCTACCACTACGATGACTTCTGCTTCTTCATTTCTGAGAGAGAGAAAGAGCGAGGGCACACACACATGCAAGCGGGAGAGGGGCAGGGAGAGAGAGATTCCTAGACAGCCTTCCCACTCAAGTGCACAACCAGACGCTGGGCTGGATTTCACAAACCATGGGACCACGCCCTGAGCGGAAATCAAGAGTCAGACGTTGACCTGACTAAGCCACACAGGCACCCTTCCCTTGTGCAAGGAACTTCTAGGCAAGCTGCTGTAAGGATCCCAGAAGGGCTTGACAAAATTTTCTCATAGGTCACGTTCTAGTTTGGATGCAAGGATTATGGTGATGCCTAGCTGAGGTAAAGTCCCAGCAAAGCATGGAGGGCAGCCTTTCAGGGTCTCCAACGATTCCCTTCGTGGGTACACCTCGTTTTGTGTTCCATACTCTACCACTGGATTAGAGTCAGGAACTCCTGCCTCACTTCGAAAGGACAGAATATGGCCCGAGAGATAGATAGCATGTCCCTTCTGAGGCTCGTAGACAAAGACACTGGTCTCCTCTTGGGCTTGCTCTCGCTCCCTCACCATTGGTTTCGAGGGAAGCCGCCTGCTCCTTGTGGGCTGTATGATGGAGAGGCCCATGTGGCAAGGAATGAATATTTCTTGCTCACCGCAATGGAGGACCTCTGGCTGCTAGGAGGCACCCGAGTGAGCACACAAGCAGATTTCCCGCCAACAAGCCTGGAGATGACTGAAGACCCACATGACATCTTGACTGCAGCCTTGTGAGAGATCCTGAGACACAGGTCCCTGGCTAGATGCACCTGGATGCCTGGCCCACGGAAACCATATGCGGTTATCAATTGGTGTTGTCGGAAGCCCTCTGGGTTGCGGAAAACATTCAAAAAAGACACAAGGGTGAAGCCACAGTTCTGGCTGCTGACCCACCCCCTCTCCTGGGCTTGAAATTCCAGGGAAGTCAAGCGATGGTAGCAACCACTGAGAGATTAGGGTAAACAATGCCAGAAAGAGGTCCTCTATTCTGTTCTCCATGTATCTCTCTGAGAGGACATGCCCTCACCTGATCCACCCGAGCCAATAGGTGGCCCATGCAGGAGGAGACAACTGGCCGTGTGGTCCAAGTCGGCTGAGAGCACTAGACCCAGCGTCGCAGAGCCTCCTTGAAGCCAGAAAAAGAGCCCAGAAGTTCCTTGGTGTCCCTAGAGAAGGCACAGAAATTAGATGAGTTGAAAGCCTGGGACCTGGTCATTGGGCTTCTGGGCAAGAGGGGAGATGGCCTGTGGAAGGGACACTGCCTGCAACCCCTCTTGGACCAGACCCCACCTGTCTGCTTTGGGATACTGAGGATTAAGACGAGAGTGAACTAGTGTAGAAGAGATGGTGTTCTAATGCTTGGCAGGTTTAAAGCGATTGAAATCGTTGACATTCCTATTCTCCTCGTCCTCAGGACCACCATTAAGTGGAAGGGGCCTTCAAAGAAGCAAGAGGAGTTTATCACTTACAGCAGCCATGTTAAGTGTCAATATCCAACCACTCCAGTCCCTTCCACCCCCTTGGCAGCCCCACTGCTTTCATAAGGACACAGATACATTCCCCTACAGGCTTTGGAGCAAACGTTAAGTTTTAATTTCTCTAAGATAAACGCCATAGTGCCATGACCTGCTCCTATGGCGGTAGCAAGTCTAGTTCTCAAAGAATCTGTGTGGAAGGGTTGAGCCACTCTATTGGACACCTGAAATTGATATTATACTGCATGTGAATGGGAATGTAACTCACGGCTTGGAAAAGGAAAAGAAACTCTTAACTGTTTTCAAGAGTCAGCTCTATCATTTTCCATTCCCAACTGTGATGCGGGAGTGATCCAGTCATTCCATATCCTGTCTTGCATTTGGTGGTGGGGTCTCTCTCTCCCTCTCTGGCGCATTTGGTTTGAATCACTGTGATAGGTGTGCAGTGAGAGCTCACTGGAGTTTTCATTTGAATTGCCCCAATGGCAACTTTCTATGTGGTTTCCATCTGTCTACGCTTTGGTAAAGGTGGCAGGCCCTTTACTTTTTCCCCACCCCCCTTCTATTTCCTTTTGCTAACTAGATTGCATGCTTACATGGGGATCAAATTCTGAGTTTCCATGCTTCAGACAGGAGTCCTCTATTAGCTATGTGATTTGGACCTATTTCCTCCAAGTTGGTAGCTTGTCTTTTGGGTCTTCTTAAGGAGGTCTTTCACATGGCACAGATTTACAATTCTGATTGTTGGATAAAGTCTAATTAATCAACTTTACCTTAGGGAAAATAATTTGATGTTCGACTGGAGGATTCTTTACCTAGCTTTCCATTCTGGAAATTTTTCCCCACATTTTCCCTATAAGATTTATCATTTTCCATGTAAGGCAGTGATTAATTTTGAGCTACTTTTTAAAATACTCTTTTTTTCTTTTATTCCTTTGGGAGAGTGAACATGTGCATGAGCGGGCAGGGTCCTGGAGGGAGAAGGGAAAAGAGCATCCTCAAGCAGCCTCGCCAGTGAGCTTGGAGCCTGACTTTGTCCCGGGACGCTGAGAGCTTGACAAGAGCCGAAATCAAGAGCTGGCTGCCGCACAGGCTGCCTCACCCAGGCAGCCTGAGTTAAGTTTTGTATAGGGTTTGATACTTAGATTGTGGTCCCCGGCCTCCTCGTCCTCCACCTCCTCCTCCCCTCTCCCGCTCCCTCTTCTGCTTCTCCTTCTTCTTTGCCTATGCATGTCCACTTGCTCTAGCACCATTTATTCAAAACGCTGTCACTCCTCCACTGAACGGCTTTTTACCTTTGTCAAGGCCCCATTCGACATATGGGTGTAGTTCACTTTCTGGGTCCTTGATTCTGTTCCACTTATCCATCTTTATTCTGTTCCATTGGTCTAGCTCTTCACCAACACCACGCACTTTTGATTACTGTAGACGAATATCTTGAAATGGGGTAGAAGGATTCTTCTGGTTTTCTTCTTTAGTTTTAGTTTCTCCTCTTTTTCTAGGTTCTAAAATAGAAAGATTATAGTTTTGAGACTCCTTTTCTTTTTAGAGAGAGAGACAGAGACAGAGACAGAGAAAGGGAGAGAGAGATGATTAAGCAGCCACCATGCCCAGCACCAGCACAATGCAGGTTCAGCCTCACTATCCCAAGGTTGACCATGACCCGAGTCAAAATCAAGAGTTGGACTAACTGACTGAGCCACCCAGATGCTCCTCCTCCTTTCTAATGTATGCATTGAGTGCTAAAAATTGAGCTCTCTGTTGATTTAGCTGTGTCCCACCAATTTTAATACGTTGTAGTTTTATTTTCCTTCGGTTCAGTGCACTGAAATTTTATCTTTTGTCTCCGATAATCTAGAAAGTTACTTTCTACGTGTTTAGATTTTGTTATGTTTCTCCCTTTGATATCTAGTTTCATTTTTAACTTTTTTTTATAAGTGTCAAAGTTTAATTCCAAGACAATGCTACATAGGGTTGCATTTTTTTCAGGTACACAATATAGAGATTCTCCTCCGCTGCCCAACGACTGTTAGCTCCTGTTGCCAGGCACTGATTTGCCTTGGAGTCTCGGGTGCACCTCCCCCACCCCTACTCCCTTCAGCTCCTGTTGCCAGGCACTGGTTTGCATTGGAGACGGAACCCTCGTAGGGGTTCCAAGCAGTTTCTAGTGGACGAGAGGACACTGGTGATCAGAGACAAAGCCCCCAGGCTCTCTGGAGCCAGCTGGTGGCCATTACAATGTCTCCCCACACAGTTCTGGAGCCGCTGTGGGCTCTCCGGGAACAGCTGTGGGCTTCTGGGTTGCCGATAATCGAACGTTGGCCACATGGGCCACGAGACTCTGCGTTTGGCTGGGAGATCCTCGTGTGCACTGTGTTGCTGGTGTTCATTCCAGTAAAGTGTGGACTCCGCTTAAGAGGAAGAAAAAGGCACTGTGCCCAGAATGAAGTATCTGGAAAAGACATGGAGAAGACCGACCCGGATGCACCAGCCCATGGAGCCGTCCCATCATCGGAGCACAAGGCCAGTCCTCTCCCGCTACAGATCCTTGCTCTGGCTGCCCTGAATCAAGATGTCGGGTACTTTTCTGTTGGAGATGTGGCAACCCGTTGCCGCCATTACAAGATGGCGCCGGAGAGCCTCGTAAACAAGTGGTTGGACGCGTGTCCTTAAGCTTATTCTGCCCAGCAACAAGGCTGACCTACCATAGTGAGCCACGTACCCCAGAATGAGACACGCCCCAGCTAGCCTGTATATATGTGCAGCCCTGGCTCTACCCAGGCGCTTCCTGCTTCCATCACCCTACAAACCTCAACCAAGTGCACTTCAATAAAGCGTGATAGAGAAGAATCCTGTGTCGGTGGTCTTCCTTCCTCGCGGGCGAGCGTTGGCGGGCCACAGCTGGTGCCGAAACCTGGGAATAGTTCGGCGGACACCGCGGGGAGCCTAGAAAGGATTCAGAACTCTACATGCGAAGTGGTCGGCGCCGGTAAGTATTCCCCGGTATGTTATTTTGGACACTTGAGCCTTGGGTAGCTGCTATAGCTATAATTGTCCTTGCAGTTGTAGCCTTGCTTTTTTGCTTTTGGATACGTGAGTGCAAATATCCAGACTTCGTGCGCCCCATACAGGCACTATTAAAAGAGAGGGGGTTAAGGATCTCAGAGAGGACAGTCAAATCCGTTCTTAAAGACATAGATGAGTGTGCCCCGTGGTTTGCCGTGTCGGGGGACTTAAACCTTCCCTGCTGGGAAAAGTTAGGAAGAGATCTGGATGCAGCCAAGGCCAATCAGCAGCTTAAATCAGGCACCCTACCCTTATGGAGAGTTGTACATGCGTGCTTACGGGACGGAAAACACGTAGAGCATCTGAAAAAGGGCAGGCGTGCTTTAGCGGAACATCAGGACAGCCTTTCGGAATCAAGTAGTATAAAGGAAGGGGGAAACAAAAAACAAATGAAGAAGTCAGAAAAGGGATATAAAAGAGGAAGTGAAAAACAAAAGGAAACAGATGATAAAAGTAAGCACAAAAAACATCAGGCAACCGCTCCCAGTGCACCCATCTACCCGAGTTTAGATGAGTTCTATGAGGAATTCGCCGCTCTCAGTGTAAAGCAAGAGAGGGACTCGGGAGATGACTCACTAACGGAGGACGAGGAGGAGGAGTTAGAGGAAGAGGCGGCTAGATATGAGGAGGAGCGATACGGACTGCCGCCTCCGGCAAGAGCTCTGCCTCCGCCTTATCCAGGCAAGCAGAACGGAGGGGCCCATAGGCTCTCTCGAAAAACGCTCAGATGCCTTGCCGAGTTCACCCCGCTGGACGCTGTTGCGTTCCCTGTCTTTGAAAACCAAAACCAGCAAAGATATCATGAGCCCATACCCTACAAACAGTTGAAGGACTTAGTAGAGGCCGCCCGTACTTGGGGGCCCAATGCACAGTATACGTTAATTTTACTGGATAGGATCACCACCGCAGCCCTGACACCAAATGATTGGTGGGAGATAGCTCGAGCGTGCCTAAACACAGGACAGTATCTAGACTATAGAGCAGTGGTTACAGAAGCCGCGCATAATCAGGCGCGAGTGAATGCTCGTACACCAAACACAGCACCCTGGACTGCTGATATGATACTGGGGCAGGGACAGTGGGCTGATAACCAGACGGCCTTCCCGGTGCCTGTTTATCAGCAGATCGTAGAAATATTTAAAAGAGCATGGAGGATGATACCTAAACGGGGAGAGGTATCAGGAAACCTGACTAAGATAATCCAAGGACCGAATGAGCCTTTTTCAGATTTTGTGGCTAGAATGATAGAGGCAGCTGGAAAAATTTTTGGAGACGCTCAGGAGGCCATGCCTCTAGTGCAACAGCTTGTTTATGAGCAATGCACTAAGGATTGCCAGCGAGCAATCACACCATGGAAAGGAAAAGGTTTAGATGCGTGGCTAAAGGCCTGCAGAGAGATAGGAGGACCACTCACCAATGAAGGACTGGCCAGAGCTATGATAGCGGCTACTAAGCACGGGAGACGTGATGGCTGCTTCATTTGCGGACAGCCGGGACACGTAAAGAGAAACTGTCCTAACAAGGAAGGCTTCAGGGCAAAGGGACCAAATACCAAGCAGCCAGGGACATGCCCAAGATGCAAGAAGGGGAAACATTGGGCCAATGAGTGTAGATCCACAAAAGACATTAATGGACAACCTATAAATAACCCATATGTCCCGGAGTCAAAAAACATGCAGAGGGGCCCACGCCCTCAGGGCCCGAAAATATATGGGGCGTTTCAGGAGGGGATCCTTCAGCCGCCGAGAGCACCCGACGAGCCACGACAGGCTCCGCGGGGCTGGACCTCTGCGCCACCGCCGGACTGGTTTTAACCCCTCGTATGGGTATACAAGCGGTTCCTACTGACATGTCAGGACCTCTTCCTGTAGGCTCGGCTGGGCTGGTTTTAGGCCGATCATCCAGCACCATGAGGGGCTTATTGGTCCTCCCCGGGATCATTGACCCAGACTATCAGGGTACAATTAGGGTTATGTGTCACTCACCTTTTGGCATTGTCTCCATTGCCCCTGGGGACAGAATAGCCCAGCTGGTAGTTCTCTCATCCTTGCATGACCGTTTCCCCGCCCAAAATAAGGTCAGAGGAGATAAGGGCTTTGGATCCTCTGGAGTCGATATGGCCTACTTATCTTTGGAGCTAACAGGTCGCCCCATGTGTAGTTTGGAGATAGAAGGAAAGGCCTTCACCGGTCTAATAGATACGGGGGCTGACCGAAGCGTCATGAGCCAACGATTCTGGCCAAGGAATTGGCCGCTGCAAAAGGCCTCTCAAACATTACAGGGGCTAGGCTATCAAAACACACCTGAGATTAGTGCAAAAACTCTACATTGGAGGATGGAAGGGAACAAAGGGACCTTTCAGCCGTTCGTACTGGACCTTCCCATCAATCTCTGGGGAAGAGATGTCCAGAGTCAATTAAATCTAATTCTGACTAATGAGGGAACGTATTCCAAACAGAGCAAAGATTTGATGATGAAACAAGGCTATATGCCAGGCAAAGGCCTAGGTAAATACTTGCAGGGAGAATCAGAGCTAGTCAGTCCTAGCTTGAAAAATGATAGAAAGGGATTGGGTTTGAGCGCGCTAACCGCACGCTTAAAGAACTAATACAAAAACAAAAAGGGGGAATAGAGGCGGTTATGACCCCTCGAGATCGCCTATCCCTAGCAATCTTTACTATCAATTTTTTAATTCTGGATGCCAATGGCAAAAGTGCGGCAGATAGACACGCAGAAGAGGCTGAGGCCATAAAGGAACGTGTAATGTGGAAAGATATCCTGGATAACAAATGGTATGGACCGGATCCCGTGATTAGGAGATCCAGGGGAGCTGTTTGTGTTTTTCCACAGGACCGCTCGGATCCGGTGTGGGTGCCATCACGACTGACGCGAAAGTTGGATGAAAGAACCGATGACAACACCAAAGAAGCAGACATGGACTCCAACCCTGGAGATGCTGATAGTGCTGATGATCTGCCTGACCAGAGTTGAGGGAGCTACCTTTTGGGCCGTTTCAAGAACATGGCCCATCCCCATGCCAGTCACAAACGCGACAAAAACATTACCCCATCTGTATGTTCCAGAATGTGTTTTTGATTTACCCTGTAAACAAATCAATAATAAGGTACAGCGTTATAACACTACAAATTTCAACCTTCAAGGCACCTTGTGCTTTACCACTCTCGGAGTAGGAGTCATGGGCATGCTAATGTTTGCAGGACTACTGGTGGCTTTGTTCTTAATTCTGAGGGTAATGAGGGCTCGCAGAAGAGAGAAGGTGGCCATAGCGCGTGCCTTTGCCGCTATAGAGGCTGGAACATCTCCCCAAGCTTGGCTCAGCAAGTTAAATGAAACATAGGTTGTGCTCTTGCACTCGGAGGGCTTTGAGTAGCCCATTGCACCCGAATAGAGACAACCTTGCATTTTCCGCGGGTGGTTTGCACCTAGGAGTGCACAGGGTGAGCCACCCTGAAAGTCATGAGTGTCTGCATACGGGTACCTCCGTTTCTCTCCCGTCCCTAGGCAAAGGAGGACATGTTTACTAGGGGACACTCCTCTGATTTTAGCCATGACTGCAAAATAAAAGAAAAAGGGGGAGATGTGGCAACCCGTTGCCGCCATTACAAGATGGCGCCGGAGAGCCTCGTAAACAAGTGGTTGGACGCGTGGCCTTAAGCTTATTCTGCCCAGCAACAAGGCTGACCTACCATAGTGAGCCACGTACCCCAGAATGAGACACGCCCCAGCTAGCCTGTATATATGTGCAGCCCTGGCTCTACCCAGGCGCTTCCTGCTTCCATCACCCTACAGACGTCAACCAAGTGCACTTCAATAAAGCGTGATAGAGAAGAATCCTGTGTCGGTGGTCTTCCTTCCTCGCGGGCGAGCGTTGGCGGGCCACAGGGAGACGCTACGCAACTGCTGAAGGGAGTTCGGCAAAGGCTGTTGAAGAAGAGCCCTCACCAGCTCACCGATGAAAATCCCATCTGTGGAGCAGCCCAGGACGATGGAGAAGCCCCTGCGAGGAATATGCCAGAAGACTTCAAGGACAGCCCTGATCTGCGGGGAAGTGCAGACCCTCTGTCTCAGGACATTGGCAGCTGTGGACTGAGAGGGCAGGAAGAGGCAGGGGAGGCAGGCAGGCCAGAGCTTCCTGACGGAGGTGTGCCGTGGCAGGCCCCCGCTGAGGGCCAGAGCCAACACCACACCCTCAGCCAGATCCTACTGACGGTGATGCATCTGCTAGAACTCCTTCGAGATCATCTGGAAGGTGGGGGCTCAAGGAGGCAGGTGCAGACTGGCTCCTCCTCCACTGATCACGCGCCCCGTGGGAGCCCCCTGAATCAAGGAAAGCCATCCAGGGCACTGAAGAAGGCACGTCAGGGGAATGAAGAGCTCCCAGGAAACACAACAATCCACCAAGCTGAGCAAGTATCTTTTCACCAGCGAAACAGCCTCCTGGAAAGGGAGATTCAGAAGCTGCACCTGAAGCTCGAGGCAGAGCCTAAGCTGTGCGAAGAGCACCTCAAACACCTGGAGAGGAAGATGATGGAGGAGAAGGCACGCTGCCTGCAAGTGAAGAACGATCTCGCCAAGGTGCGCAGGAAGGTGGATGCTGCCCACTGGAACTTAGGCCTCTACAAGAAGATGGCCGACGACCTGCACCGAGAATGGCAGAGAATCTCCTCCTTGCATGACCGAGAGCGCCTCCTGGTGGAGAACAGAAGTGAGGAGAGCCAGAAGGCTGTTCTGTGGGCAGAGAGGGAGTTCCAAAGGCTCAAGGAAGAAAACCATTGCCTCAGGCAGAAGCTGGCCAACTCTGGGCCCAAGGTCCAGCCTGTCTCCGGGGGGCCTCCTGCTCCTGCTCCTGCTCCTGCTCCAGCTCCAGCTCCAGCTCCTGCTCCTGCTCTTCTGGGCACAGCCTCCAAATGCCCTCAAGGGCCACAGGCTCCCCTGAAAGCCCAGAAGCCCAAGAAGGGAGCAAGGGTGCACTGGCCAGACTCCAAGTTCTCGGGTCCCCTGCAGGTCTGATTCCCTTTCCCAGCAGCCACCAACACTCACAACCAGAGCACAAAAGCTCCTGTGCTTCCTTACCCCTTCAGCCACACCCATTGCTCCTTTGACTGGAGATCCACCCCATTCTTGAACTGATGCTACCTATTCCCTATAGCCATGTGAGAGAGCATTTTTCATTGTTAAGGACCAAAAAAATAAAACGATCAAATTGCTGATCCTACTGCGACTGAGAATTGATTGTATGAAGGGATTCTATGCCAAGCAACGAAGGGTTTTAAGTGTCCTTTACTGATCACTTAATTGTCCCAATAACCCAGTGTGTCATATACTACTGAGGTTCAGAGAGGGGACACAACTTGCCCCAAGATCACACAGCTAGGGAATTTCAGAGCTCCCATTCCAAGCCAAGGTTGTCTCATTACCCACTGATGTGAAAATAACTACCACTCCTACCACTACGATGACTTCTGCTTCTTCATTTCTGAGAGATAGAAAAAGCGAGGGCACACACACATGCAAGCGGGAGAGGGGCAGGGAGAGAGAGATTCCTAGACAGCCTTCCCACTCAAGTGCACAACCAGACGCTGGGCTGGATTTCACAGACGATGGGACCACGCCCTGAGCCGAAATCAAGAGTCAGACGTTGTCCTGACTAAACCACACAGGCACCCTTCCCTTGTGCAAGGAACTTCTAGGCAAGCTGCTGTAAGGATCCCAGAAGGGCTTGACAAAATTTTCTCATAGGTCACGTTCTAGTTTGGATGCAAGGATTATGGTGATGCCTAGCTGAGGTAAAGTCCCAGCAAAGCATGGAGGGCAGCCTTTCAGGGTCTCCAACGATTCCCTTCGTGGGTACACCTCGTTTTGTGTTCCATACTCTACCACTGGATTAGAGTCAGGAACTCCTGCCTCACTTCGAAAGGACAGAATATGGCCCGAGAGATAGATAGCATGTCCCTTCTGAGGCTCGTAGACAAAGACACTGGTCTCCTCTTGGGCTTGCTCTCGCTCCCTCACCATTGGTTTCGAGGGAAGCCGCCTGCTCCTTGTGGGCTGTATGATGGAGAGGCCCATGTGGCAAGGAATGAATATTTCTTGCTCACCGCAATGGAGGACCTCTGGCTGCTAGGAGGCACCCGAGTGAGCACACAAGCAGATTTCCCGCCAACAAGCCTGGAGATGACTGAAGACCCACATGACATCTTGACTGCAGCCTTGTGAGAGATCCTGAGACACAGGTCCCTGGCTAGATGCACCTGGATGCCTGGCCCACGGAAACCATATGCGGTTATCAATTGGTGTTGTCGGAAGCCCTCTGGGTTGCGGAAAACATTCAAAAAAGACACAAGGGTGAAGCCACAGTTCTGGCTGCTGACCCACCCCCCTCTCCTGGGCTTGAAATTCCAGGGAAGTCAAGCGATGGTAGCAACCACTGAGAGATTAGGGTAAACAATGCCAGAAAGAGGTCCTCTATTCTGTTCTCCATGTATCTCTCTGAGAGGACATGCCCTCACCTGATTCACCCGAGCCAATAGGTGGCCCATGCAGGAGGAGACAACTGGCCGTGTGGTCCAAGTCGGCTGAGAGCACTAGACCCAGCGTCGCAGAGCCTCCTTGAAGCCAGAAAAAGAGCCCAGAAGTTCCCTGGTGTCCCTAGAGAAGGCACAGAAATTAGATGAGTTGAAAGCCTGGGACCTGGTCATTGGGCTTCTGGGCAAGAGGGGAGATGGACTGTGGAAGGGACACTGCCTGCAACCCCTCTTGGACCAGACCCCACCTGTCTGCTTTGGGATACTGAGGATTAAGACGAGAGTGAACTAGTGTAGAAGAGATGGTGTTCTAATGCTTGGCAGGTTTAAAGCGATTGAAATCGTTGACATTCCTATTCTCCTCGTCCTCAGGACCACCATTAAGGGGAAGGGGCCTTCAAAGAAGCAAGAGGAGTTTATCACTTACAGCAGCCCTGTCAAGTGTCAATATCCAACCACTCCAGTCCCTTCCACCCCCTTGGCAGCCCCACTGCTTTCATAAGGAAACAGATACATTCCCCTACAGGCTTTGGAGCAAACGTTAAGTTTTAATTTCTCTAAGATAAACGCCATAGTGCCATGACCTGCTCCTATGGCGGTAGCAAGTCTAGTTCTCAAAGAATCTGTGTGGAAGGGTTGAGCCACTCTATTGGACACCTGAAATTGATATTATACTGCATGTGAACGGGAATGTAACTCACGGCTTGGAAAAGGAAAAGAAACTCTTAGCTGTTTTCAAGAGTCAGCTCTATCATTTTCCATTCCCAACTGTGATGCGGGAGTGATCCAGTCATTCCACATCCTGCCTTGCATTTGGTGGTGGGGTCTCTCTCTCCCTCTCTGGCGCATTTGGTTTGAATCACTGTGATAGGTGTGCAGTGAGAGCTCACTGGAGTTTTCATTTGAATTGCCCCAATGGCAACTTTCTATGTGGTTTCCATCTGTCTACGCTTTGGTAAAGGTGGCAGGCCCATTACTTTTTCCCCACCCCCCTTCTATTTTCTTTTGCTAACTAGATTGCATGCTTACTTGGGGATCAAATTCTGAGTTTCCATGCTTCAGACAGGAGTCCTCTATTAGCTATGTGATTTGGACCTATTTCCTCCAAGTTGGTAGCTTGTCTTTTGGGTCTTCTTAAGGAGGTCTTTCACATGGCACAGATTTACAATTCTGATTGTTGGAGAAAGTCTAATTAATCAACTTTACCTTAGGGAAAATAATTTGATGTTCGAGTGGAGGATTCTTTACCTAGCTTTCCATTCTGGAAATTTTTCCCCACATTTTCCCTATAAGATTTATCATTTTCCATGTAAGGCAGTGATTAATTTTGAGCTACTTTTTAAAATACTCTTTTTTTCTTTTTGTCCTTTGGGAGAGTGAACATGTGCATGAGCGGGCAGGGGCCTGGAGGGAGAAGGGAAAAGAGCATCCTCAAGCAGCCTCGCCAGTGAGCTTGGAGCCTGACTTTGTCCCGGGACGCTGAGAGCTTGACAAGAGCCGAAATCAAGAGCTGGCTGCCGCACAGGCTGCCTCACACAGGCAGCCTGAGTTAAGTTTTGTATAGGGTTTGATACTTAGATTGTGGTCCCAGGCCTCCTCGTCCTCCACCTCCTCCTCCCCTCTCCCGCTCCCTCTTCTGCTTCTCCTTCTTCTTTGCCTATGCATGTCCACTTGCTCTAGCACCATTTATTCAAAACGCTGTCACTCCTCCACTGAACGGCTTTTTACCTTTGTCAAGGCCCCATTCGACATATGGGCGTAGTTCTCTATCTGGGTCCCTGATTCTGTTCCACTTATCCATCTTTATTCTGTTCCATTGGTCTAGCTCTTCACCAACACCACGCACTTTTGATTACTGTAGACGAATATCTTGAAATGGGGTAGAAGGATTCTTCTGGTTTTCTTCTTTAGTTTTAGTTTCTCCTCTTTTTCTAGGTTCTAAAATAGAAAGATTATAGTTTTGAGACTCCTTTTCTTTTTAGAGAGAGAGAGAGAGAGAGACACAGAGACAGAGACAGAGACAGAGACAGAGACAGAGAAATGGAAGCAGTGCAGAAAGAGAGAGAGATGATTAAGCAGCCACCATGCCCACCACCAGTACAATGCAGGTTCAGCCTCACTATCCCAAGGTTGACCATGACCCGAGTCAAAATCAAGAGTTGGACTAACTGACTGAGCCACCCAGATGCTCCTCCTCCTTTCTAATGTATGCATTGAGTGCTATAAATTGAGCTCTCTGTTGATTTAGCTGTGTCCCACCAATTTTAATACGTTGTAGTTTTATTTTCCTTCGGTTCAGTGCACTGAAATATTATCTTTTGTCTCCGATAATCTAGAAAGTTACTTTCTACGTGTTTAGATTTTGTTATGTTTCTCCCTTTGATATCTAGTTTCATTTTTAACTTTTTTTTATAAGTGTCAAAGTTTAATTCCAAGACAATGCTACAGAGGGTTGCATTTTTTTCAGGTACACAATATAGAGATTCTCCTCCGCTGCCCAACGACTGTTAGCTCCTGTTGCCAGGCACTGATTTGCCTTGGAGTCTCGGGTGCACCTCCCCCACCCCTACTCCCTTCAGCTCCTGTTGCCAGGCACTGGTTTGCATTGGAGACGGAACCCTCGTAGGGGTTCCAAGCAGTTTCTAGTGGCCGAGAGGACACTGGTGATCAGAGACAAAGCCCCCAGGCTCTCTGGAGCCAGCTGGTGGCCATTACAATGTCTCCCCACACAGTTCTGGAGCCGCTGTGGGCTCTCCGGGAACAGCTTTGGGCTTCTGGGTTGCCGATAATCGAACGTTGGCCACATGGGCCACGAGACTCTGGGTTTGGCTGGGAAATCCTCGTGTGCACTGTGTTGCTGGTGTTCATTCCAGTAAAGTGTGGACTCCGCTTAAGAGGAAGAAAGGGGCACTGTGCCCAGAATGAAGTATCTGGAAAAGACATGGAGAAGACCGACCCGGATGCACCAGCCCATGGAGCCGTCGCATCATCGGAGCACGAGGCCAGTCCTCTCCCGCTACAGATCCTTGCTCTGGCTGCCCTGAATCAAGATGTCGGGTACTTTTCTGTGGGAGACGCTACGCAACTGCTGAAGGGAGTTCGGCAAAGGCTGTTGAAGAAGAGCCCTCACCAGCTCACCGATGAAAATCCCATCTGTGGAGCAGCCCAGGACGATGGAGAACCCCCTGCGAGGAATATGCCAGAAGACTTCAAGGACAGCCCTGATCTGCGGGGAAGTGCAGACCCTCTGTCTCAGGACATTGGCAGCTGTGGACTGAGAGGGCAGGAAGAGGCAGGGGAGGCAGGCAGGCCAGAGCTTCCTGACGGAGGTGTGCCGTGGCAGGCCCCCGCTGAGGGCCAGAGCCAACACCACACCCTCAGCCAGATCCTACTGACGGTGATGCATCTGCTAGAGCTCCTTCGAGATCATCTGGAAGGTGGGGGCTCAAGGAGGCAGGTGCAGACTGGCTCCTCCTCCACTGATCACGTGCCCCGTGGGAGCCCCCTGAATCAAGGAAAGCCATCCAGGGCACTGAAGAAGGCACGTCAGGGGAATGAAGAGCTCCCAGGAAACACAACAATCCACCAAGCTGAGCAAGTATCTTTTCACCAGCGAAACAGCCTCCTGGAAAGGGAGATTCAGAAGCTGCACCTGAAGCTCGAGGCAGAGCCTAAGCTGTGCGAAGAGCACCTCAAACACCTGGAGAGGAAGATGATGGAGGAGAAGGCACGCTGCCTGCAAGTGAAGAACGAACTCGCCAAGGTGCGCAGGAAGGTGGATGCTGCCCACTGGAACTTAGGCCTCTACAAGAAGATGGCCGACGACCTGCACCGAGAATGGCAGAGAATCTCCTCCTTGCATGACCGAGAGCGCCTCCTGGTGGAGAACAGAAGTGAGGAGAGCCAGAAGGCTGTTCTGTGGGCAGAGAGGGAGTTCCAAAGGCTCAAGGAAGAAAACCATTGCCTCAGGCAGAAGCTGGCCAACTCTGGGCCCAAGGTCCAGCCTGTCTCCGGGGGGCCTCCTGCTCCTGCTCCTGCTCCTGCTCCAGCTCCAGCTCCTGCTCCTGCTCTTCTGGGCACAGCCTCCAAATGCCCTCAAGGGCCACAGGCTCCCCTGAAAGCCCAGAAGCCCAAGAAGGGAGCAAGGGTGCACTGGCCAGACTCCAAGTTCTCGGGTCCCCTGCAGGTCTGATTCCCTTTCCCAGCAGCCACCAACACTCACAACCAGAGCACAAAAGCTCCTGTGCTTCCTTACCCCTTCAGCCACACCCATTGCTCCTTTGACTGGAGATCCACCCCATTCTTGAACTGATGCTACCTATTCCCTATAGCCATGTGAGAGAGCATTTTTCATTGTTAAGGACCAAAAAAATAAAACGATCAAATTGCTGATCCTACTGCGACTGAGAATTGATTGTATGAAGGGATTCTATGCCAAGCAACGAAGGGTTTTAAGTGTCCTTTACTGATCACTTAATTGTCCCAATAACCCAGTGTGTCATATACTACTGAGGTTCAGAGAGGGGACACAACTTGCCCCAAGATCACACAGCTAGGGAATTTCAGAGCTCCCATTCCAAGCCAAGGTTGTCTCATTACCCACTGATGTGAAAATAACTATCACTCCTACCACTACGATGACTTCTGCTTCTTCATTTCTGAGAGAGAGAAAGAGCGAGGGCACACACACATGCAAGCGGGGGAGGGGCAGGGAGAGAGAGATTCCTAGACAGCCTTCGACTCAAGTGCACAACCAGACGCTGGGCTGGATTTCACAGACCATGGGACCACGCCCTGAGCCGAAATCAAGAGTCAGACGTTGACCTGACTAAGCCACACAGGCACCCTTCCCTTGTGCAAGGAACTTCTAGGCAAGCTGCTGTAAGGATCCCAGAAGGGCTTGACAAAATTATCTCATACGTCACGTTCTAGTTTGGATGCAAGGATTATGGTGATGCCTAGCTGAGGTAAAGTCCCAGCAAAGCATGGAGGGCAGCCTTTCAGGGTCTCCAACGATTCCCTTCGTGGGTACACCTCGTTTTGTGTTCCATACTCTACCACTGGATTAGAGTCAGGAACTCTTGCCTCACTTCGAAAGGACAGAATATGGCCCAAGAGATAGATAGCATGTCCCTTCTGAGGCTCGTAGACAAAGACACTGGTCTCCTCTTGGGCTTGCTCTCGCTCCCTCACCATTGGTTTCGAGGGAAGCCGCCTGCTCCTTGTGGGCTGTATGATGGAGAGGCCCATGTGGCAAGGAATGAATATTTCTTATTCACCGCAATGGAGGACCGCTGGCTGCTAGGAGGCACCCGAGTGAGCACACAAGCAGATTTCCCATCTGAGGTAGCTGAGGTAGTGTCCCAGCAAAGCATGGAGGGCAGCCTTTCAGGCTCTCCAACGATTCCCTTCGTGGGTACACCTCGTTTTGTGTTCCATACTCTACCACTGGATTAGAGTCAGGAACTCTTGCCTCACTTCGAAAGGACAGAATATGGCCCGAGAGATAGATAGCATGTCCCTTCTGAGGCTCGTAGACAAAGACACTGGTCTCCTCTTGGGCTTGCTCTCGCTCCCTCACCATTGGTTTCGAGGGAAGCCGCCTGCTCCTTGTGGGCTGTATGATGGAGAGGCCCATGTGGCAAGGAATGAATATTTCTTGCTCACCGCAATGGAGGACCTCTGGCTGCTAGGAGGCACCCGAGTGAGCACACAAGCAGATTTCCCGCCAACAAGCCTGGAGATGACTGAAGACCCACATGACATCTTGACTGCAGCCTTGTGAGAGATCCTGAGACACAGGTCCCTGGCTAGATGCACCTGGATGCCTGGCCCACGGAAACCATATGCGGTTATCAATTGGTGTTGTCGGAAGCCCTCTGGGTTGCGGAAAACATTCAAAAAAGACACAAGGGTGAAGCCACAGTTCTGGCTGCTGACCCACCCCCCTCTCCTGGGCTTGAAATTCCAGGGAAGTCAAGCGATGGTAGCAACCACTGAGAGATTAGGGTAAACAATGCCAGAAAGAGGTCCTCTATTCTGTTCTCCATGTATCTCTCTGAGAGGACATGCCCTCACCTGATTCACCCGAGCCAATAGGTGGCCCATGCAGGAGGAGACAACTGGCCGTGTGGTCCAAGTCGGCTGAGAGCACTAGACCCAGCGTCGCAGAGCCTCCTTGAAGCCAGAAAAAGAGCCCAGAAGTTCCTTGGTGTCCCTAGAGAAGGCACAGAAATTAGATGAGTTGAAAGCCTGGGACCTGGTCATTGGGCTTCTGGGCAAGAGGGGAGATGGCCTGTGGAAGGGACACTGCCTGCAACCCCTCTTGGACCAGACCCCACCTGTCTGCTTTGGGATACTGAGGATTAAGACGAGAGTGAACTAGTGTAGAAGAGATGGTGTTCTAATGCTTGGCAGGTTTAAAGCGATTCAAATCGTTGACATTCCTATTCTCCTTGTCCTCAGGACCACCATTAAGGGGAAGGGGCTTTCAAAGAAGCAAGAGGAGTTTATCACTTACAGCAGCCCTGTCAAGTGTCAATATCCAACCACTCCAGTCCCTTCCACCCCCTTGGCAGCCCCAATGCTTTCATAAGGACACAGATACATTCCCCTACAGGCTTTGGAGCAAACGTTAAGTTTTGATTTCTCTAAGATAAATGCCATAGTGCCATGACCTGCTCCTAAGGCGGTAGCAAGTCTAGTTCTCAAAGAATCTGTGTGGAAGGGTTGAGCCACTCTATTGGACACCTGAAATTGATATTATACTGCATGTGAACGGGAATGTAACTCACGGCTTGGAAAAGGAAAAGAAACTCTTAACTGTTTTCAAGAGTCAGCTCTATCATTTTCCATTCCCAACTGTGATGTGGGAGTGATCCAGTCATTCCACATCCTGCCTTGCATTTGGTGGTGGGGTCTCTCTCTCCCTCTCTGGCGCATTTGGTTTGAATCACTGTGATAGGTGTGCAGTGAGAGCTCACTGGAGTTTTCATTTGAATTGCCCCAATGGCAACTTTCTATGTGGTTTCCATCTGTCTACGCTTTGGTAAAGTTGGCAGGCCCTTTACTTTTTCCCCACCCCCTTCTATTTCCTTTTGCTAACTAGATTGCATGCTTACATGGGGATCAAATTCTGAGTTTCCATGCTTCAGACAGGAGTCCTCTATTAGCTATGTGATTTGGACCTATTTCCTCCAAGTTGGTAGCTTGTCTTTTGGGTCTTCTTAAGGAGGTCTTTCACATGGCACAGATTTACAATTCTGATTGTTGGAGAAAGTCTAATTAATCAACTTTACCTTAGGGAAAATAATTTGATGTTCGACTGGAGGATTCTTTACCTAGCTTTCCATTCTGGAAATTTTTCCCCACATTTTCCCTATAAGATTTATCATTTTCCATGTAAGGCAGTGATTAATTTTGAGCTACTTTTTAAAATACTCTTTTTTTCTTTTTGTCCTTTGGGAGAGTGAACATGTGCATGAGCGGGCAGGGGCCTGGAGGGAGAAGGGAAAAGAGCATCCTCAAGCAGCCTCGCCAGTGAGCTTGGAGCCTGACTTTGTCCCGGGACGCTGAGAGCTTGACAAGAGCCGAAATCAAGAGCTGGCTGCCGCACAGGCTGCCTCACCCAGGCAGCCTGAGTTAAGTTTTGTATAGGGTTTGATACTTAGATTGTGGTCCCCGGCCTCCTCGTCCTCCACCTCCTCCTCCCCTCTCCCGCTCCCTCTTCTGCTTCTCCTTCTTCTTTGCCTATGCATGTCCACTTGCTCTAGCACCATTTATTCAAAACGCTGTCACTCCTCCACTGAACGGCTTTTTACCTTTGTCAAGGCCCCATTCGACATATGGGCGTAGTTCTCTTTCTGGGTCCCTGATTCTGTTCCACTTATCCATCTGTATTCTGTTCCATTGGTCTAGCTCTTCACCAACACCACGCACTTTTGATTACTGTAGACGAATATCTTGAAATGGGGTAGAAGGATTCTTCTGGTTTTCTTCTTTAGTTTTAGTTTCTCCTCTTTTTCTAGGTTCTAAAATAGAAAGATTATAGTTTTGAGACTCCTTTTCTTTTTAGAGAGAGAGACAGAGACAGAGACAGAGAAAGGGAGAGAGAGATGATTAAGCAGCCACCATGCCCAGCACCAGCACAATGCAGGTTCAGCCTCACTATCCCAAGGTTGACCATGACCCGAGTCAAAATCAAGAGTTGGACTAACTGACTGAGCCACCCAGATGCTCCTCCTCCTTTCTAATGTATGCATTGAGTGCTATAAATTGAGCTCTCTGTTGATTTAGCTGTGTCCCACCAATTTTAATACGTTGCAGTTTTATTTTCCTTCCGTTCAGTGCACTGAAATTTTATCTTTTGTCTCCGATAATCTAGAAAGTTACTTTCTACGTGTTTAGATTTTGTTATGTTTCTCCCTTTGATATCTAGTTTCATTTTTAACTTTTTTTTATAAGTGTCAAAGTTTAATTCCAAGACAATGCTACAGAGGGTTGCATTTTTTTCAGGTACACAATATAGAGATTCTCCTCCGCTGCCCAACGACTGTTAGCTCCTGTTGCCAGGCACTGATTTGCCTTGGAGTCTCGGGTGCACCTCCCCCACCCCTACTCCCTTCAGCTCCTGTTGCCAGGCACTGGTTTGCATTGGAGACGGAACCCTCGTAGGGGTTCCAAGCAGTTTCTAGTGGCCGAGAGGACACTGGTGATCAGAGACAAAGCCCAGAGGCTCTCTGGAGCCAGCTGGTGGCCATTACAATGTCTCCCCACACAGTTCTGGAGCCGCTGTGGGCTCTCCGGGAACAGCTGTGGGCTTCTGGGTTGCCGATAATCGAACGTTGGCCACATGGGCCACGAGACTCTGGGTTTGGCTGGGAGATCCTCGTGTGCACTGTGTTGCTGGTGTTCATTCCAGTAAAGTGTGGACTCCGCTTAAGAGGAAGAAAGGGGCACTGTGCCCAGAATGAAGTATCTGGAAAAGACATGGAGAAGACCGACCCGGATGCACCAGCCCATGGAGCCGTCGCATCATCGGAGCACAAGGCCAGTCCTCTCCCGCTACAGATCCTTGCTCTGGCTGCCCTGAATCAAGATGTCGGGTACTTTTCTGTGGGAGACGCTACGCAACTGCTGAAGGGAGTTCGGCAAAGGCTGTTGAAGAAGAGCCCTCACCAGCTCACCGATGAAAATCCCATCTGTGGAGCAGCCCAGGACGATGGAGAACCCCCTGCGAGGAATATGCCAGAAGACTTCAAGGACAGCCCTGATCTGCGGGGAAGTGCAGACCCTCTGTCTCAGGACATTGGCAGCTGTGGACTGAGAGGGCAGGAAGAGGCAGGGGAGGCAGGCAGGCCAGAGCTTCCTGACGGAGGTGTGCCGTGGCAGGCCCCCGCTGAGGGCCAGAGCCAACACCACACCCTCAGCCAGATCCTACTGACGGTGATGCATCTGCTAGAGCTCCTTCGAGATCATCTGGAAGGTGGGGGCTCAAGGAGGCAGGTGCAGACTGGCTCCTCCTCCACTGATCACGTGCCCCGTGGGAGCCCCCTGAATCAAGGAAAGCCATCCAGGGCACTGAAGAAGGCACGTCAGGGGAATGAAGAGCTCCCAGGAAACACAACAATCCACCAAGCTGAGCAAGTATCTTTTCACCAGCGAAACAGCCTCCTGGAAAGGGAGATTCAGAAGCTGCACCTGAAGCTCGAGGCAGAGCCTAAGCTGTGCGAAGAGCACCTCAAACACCTGGAGAGGAAGATGATGGAGGAGAAGGCACGCTGCCTGCAAGTGAAGAACGAACTCGCCAAGGTGCGCAGGAAGGTGGATGCTGCCCACTGGAACTTAGGCCTCTACAAGAAGATGGCCGACGACCTGCACCGAGAATGGCAGAGAATCTCCTCCTTGCATGACCGAGAGCGCCTCCTGGTGGAGAACAGAAGTGAGGAGAGCCAGAAGGCTGTTCTGTGGGCAGAGAGGGAGTTCCAAAGGCTCAAGGAAGAAAACCATTGCCTCAGGCAGAAGCTGGCCAACTCTGGGCCCAAGGTCCAGCCTGTCTCCGGGGGGCCTCCTGCTCCTGCTCCTGCTCCTGCTCCAGCTCCAGCTCCTGCTCCTGCTCTTCTGGGCACAGCCTCCAAATGCCCTCAAGGGCCACAGGCTCCCCTGAAAGCCCAGAAGCCCAAGAAGGGAGCAAGGGTGCACTGGCCAGACTCCAAGTTCTCGGGTCCCCTGCAGGTCTGATTCCCTTTCCCAGCAGCCACCAACACTCACAACCAGAGCACAAAAGCTCCTGTGCTTCCTTACCCCTTCAGCCACACCCATTGCTCCTTTGACTGGAGATCCACCCCATTCTTGAACTGATGCTACCTATTCCCTATAGCCATGTGAGAGAGCATTTTTCATTGTTAAGGACCAAAAAAATAAAACGATCAAATTGCTGATCCTACTGCGACTGAGAATTGATTGTATGAAGGGATTCTATGCCAAGCAACGAAGGGTTTTAAGTGTCCTTTACTGATCACTTAATTGTCCCAATAACCCAGTGTGTCATATACTACTGAGGTTCAGAGAGGGGACACAACTTGCCCCAAGATCACACAGCTAGGGAATTTCAGAGCTCCCATTCCAAGCCAAGGTTGTCTCATTACCCACTGATGTGAAAATAACTATCACTCCTACCACTACGATGACTTCTGCTTCTTCATTTCTGAGAGAGAGAAAGAGCGAGGGCACACACACATGCAAGCGGGGGAGGGGCAGGGAGAGAGAGATTCCTAGACAGCCTTCGACTCAAGTGCACAACCAGACGCTGGGCTGGATTTCACAGACCATGGGACCACGCCCTGAGCCGAAATCAAGAGTCAGACGTTGACCTGACTAAGCCACACAGGCACCCTTCCCTTGTGCAAGGAACTTCTAGGCAAGCTGCTGTAAGGATCCCAGAAGGGCTTGACAAAATTTTCTCATAGGTCACGTTCTAGTTTGGATGCAAGGATTATGGTGATGCCTAGCTGAGGTAAAGTCCCAGCAAAGCATGGAGGGCAGCCTTTCAGGCTCTCCAACGATTCCCTTCGTGGGTACACCTCGTTTTGTGTTCCATACTCTACCACTGGATTAGAGTCAGGAACTCTTGCCTCACTTCGAAAGGACAGAATATGGCCCAAGAGATAGATAGCATGTCCCTTCTGAGGCTCGTAGACAAAGACACTGGTCTCCTCTTGGGCTTGCTCTCGCTCCCTCACCATTGGTTTCGAGGGAAGCCGCCTGCTCCTTGTGGGCTGTATGATGGAGAGGCCCATGTGGCAAGGAATGAATATTTCTTGCTCACCGCAATGGAGGACCTCTGGCTGCTAGGAGCCACCCGAGTGAGCACACAAGCAGATTTCCCGCCAACAAGCCTGGAGATGACTGAAGACCCACATGACATCTTGACTGCAGCCTTGTGAGAGATCCTGAGACACAGGTCCCTGGCTAGATGCACCTGGATGCCTGGCCCACGGAAACCATATGCGGTTATCAATTGGTGTTGTCGGAAGCCCTCTGGGTTGCGGAAAACATTCAAAAAAGACACAAGGGTGAAGCCACAGTTCTGGCTGCTGACCCACCCCCCTCTCCTGGGCTTGAAATTCCAGGGAAGTCAAGCGACGGTAGCAACCACTGAGAGATTAGGGTAAACAATGCCAGAAAGAGGTCCTCTATTCTGTTCTCCATGTATCTCTCTGAGAGGACATGCCCTCACCTGATTCACCCGAGCCAATAGGTGGCCCATGCAGGAGGAGACAACTGGCCGTGTGGTCCAAGTCGGCTGAGAGCACTAGACCCAGCGTCGCAGAGCCTCCTTGAAGCCAGAAAAAGAGCCCAGAAGTTCCTTGGTGTCCCTAGAGAAGGCACAGAAATTAGATGAGTTGATAGCCTGGGACCTGGTCATTGGGCTTCTGGGCAAGAGGGGAGATGGCCTGTGGAAGGGACACTGCCTGCAACACCTCTTGGACCAGACCCCACCTGTCTGCTTTGGGATACTGAGGATTAAGACGAGAGTGAACTAGTGTAGAAGAGATGGTGTTCTAATGCTTGGCAGGTTTAAAGCGATTGAAATCGTTGACATTCCTATTCTCCTTGTCCTCAGGACCACCATTAAGGGGAAGGGGCTTTCAAAGAAGCAAGAGGAGTTTATCACTTACAGCAGCCCTGTCAAGTGTCAATATCCAACCACTCCAGTCCCTTCCACCCCCTTGGCAGCCCCAATGCTTTCATAAGGACACAGATACATTCCCCTACAGGCTTTGGAGCAAACGTTAAGTTTTGATTTCTCTAAGATAAATGCCATAGTGCCATGACCTGCTCCTAAGGCGGTAGCAAGTCTAGTTCTCAAAGAATCTGTGTGGAAGGGTTGAGCCACTCTATTGGACACCTGAAATTGATATTATACTGCATGTGAACGGGAATGTAACTCACGGCTTGGAAAAGGAAAAGAAACTCTTAACTGTTTTCAAGAGTCAGCTCTATCATTTTCCATTCCCAACTGTGATGTGGGAGTGATCCAGTCATTCCACATCCTGCCTTGCATTTGGTGGTGGGGTCTCTCTCTCCCTCTCTGGCGCATTTGGTTTGAATCACTGTGATAGGTGTGCAGTGAGAGCTCACTGGAGTTTTCATTTGAATTGCCCCAATGGCAACTTTCTATGTGGTTTCCATCTGTCTACGCTTTGGTAAAGTTGGCAGGCCCTTTACTTTTTCCCCACCCCCTTCTATTTCCTTTTGCTAACTAGATTGCATGCTTACATGGGGATCAAATTCTGAGTTTCCATGCTTCAGACAGGAGTCCTCTATTAGCTATGTGATTTGGACCTATTTCCTCCAAGTTGGTAGCTTGTCTTTTGGGTCTTCTTAAGGAGGTCTTTCACATGGCACAGATTTACAATTCTGATTGTTGGATAAAGTCTAATTAATCAACTTTACCTTAGGGAAAATAATTTGATGTTCGACTGGAGGATTCTTTACCTAGCTTTCCATTCTGGAAATTTTTCCCCACATTTTCCCTATAAGATTTATCATTTTCCATGTAAGGCAGTGATTAATTTTGAGCTACTTTTTAAAATACTCTTTTTTTCTTTTTGTCCTTTGGGAGAGTGAACATGTGCATGAGCAGGCAGGGGCCTGGAGGGAGAAGGGAAAAGAGCATCCTCAAGCAGCCTCGCCAGTGAGCTTGGAGCCTGACTTTGTCCCGGGACGCTGAGAGCTTGACAAGAGCCGAAATCAAGAGCTGGCTGCCGCACAGGCTGCCTCACCCAGGCAGCCTGAGTTAAGTTTTGTATAGGGTTTGATACTTAGATTGTGGTCCCCGGCCTCCTCGTCCTCCACCTCCTCCTCCCCTCTCCCGCTCCCTCTTCTGCTTCTCCTTCTTCTTTGCCTATGCATGTCCACTTGCTCTAGCACCATTTATTCAAAACGCTGTCACTCCTCCACTGAACGGCTTTTTACCTTTGTCAAGGCCCCATTCGACATATGGGCGTAGTTCTCTTTCTGGGTCCCTGATTCTGTTCCACTTATCCATCTGTATTCTGTTCCATTGGTCTAGCTCTTCACCAACACCACGCACTTTTGATTACTGTAGACGAATATCTTGAAATGGGGTAGAAGGATTCTTCTGGTTTTCTTCTTTAGTTTTAGTTTCTCCTCTTTTTCTAGGTTCTAAAATAGAAAGATTATAGTTTTGAGACTCCTTTTCTTTTTAGAGAGAGAGACAGAGACAGAGACAGAGAAAGGGAGAGAGAGATGATTAAGCAGCCACCATGCCCAGCACCAGCACAATGCAGGTTCAGCCTCACTATCCCAAGTTTGACCATGACCCGAGTCAAAATCAAGAGTTGGACTAACTGACTGAGCCACCCAGATGCTCCTCCTCCTTTCTAATGTATGCATTGAGTGCTATAAATTGAGCTCTCTGTTGATTTAGCTGTGTCCCACCAATTTTAATACGTTGCAGTTTTATTTTCCTTCGGTTCAGTGCACTGAAATTTTATCTTTTGTCTCCGATAATCTAGAAAGTTACTTTCTACGTGTTTAGATTTTGTTATGTTTCTCCCTTTGATATCTAGTTTCATTTTAAACTTTTTTTTATAAGTGTCAAAGTTTAATTCCAAGACAATGCTACAGAGGGTTGCATTTTTTTCAGGTACACAATATAGAGATTCTCCTCCGCTGCCCAACGACTGTTAGCTCCTGTTGCCAGGCACTGATTTGCCTTGGAGTCTCGGGTGCACCTCCCCCACCCCTACACCCTTCAGCTCCTGTTGCCAGGCACTGGTTTGCATTGGAGACGGAACCCTCGTAGGGGTTCCAAGCAGTTTCTAGTGGCCGAGAGGACACTGGTGATCAGAGACAAAGCCCAGAGGCTCTCTGGAGCCAGCTGGTGGCCATTTCAATGTCTCCCCACACAGTTCTGGAGCCGCTGTGGGCTCTCCGGGAACAGCTGTGGGCTTCTGGGTTGCCGATAATCGAACGTTGGCCACATGGGCCACGAGACTCTGGGTTTGGCTGGGAGATCCTCGTGTGCACTGTGTTGCTGGTGTTCATTCCAGTAAAGTGTGGACTCCGCTTAAGAGGAAGAAAGGGGCACTGTGCCCAGAATGAAGTATCTGGAAAAGACATGGAGAAGACCGACCCGGATGCACCAGCCCATGGAGCCGTCGCATCATCGGAGCACAAGGCCAGTCCTCTCCCGCTACAGCTCCTTGCTCTGGCTGCCCTGAATCAAGATGTCGGGTACTTTTCTGTGGGAGACGCTACGCAACTGCTGAAGGGAGTTCGGCAAAGGCTGTTGAAGAAGAGCCCTCACCAGCTCACCGATGAAAATCCCATCTGTGGAGCAGCCCAGGACGATGGAGAACCCCCTGCGAGGAATATGCCAGAAGACTTCAAGGACAGCCCTGATCTGCGGGGAAGTGCAGACCCTCTGTCTCAGGACATTGGCAGCTGTGGACTGAGAGGGCAGGAAGAGGCAGGGGAGGCAGGCAGGCCAGAGCTTCCTGACGGAGGTGTGCCGTGGCAGGCCCCCGCTGAGGGCCAGAGCCAACACCACACCCTCAGCCAGATCCTACTGACGGTGATGCATCTGCTAGAGCTCCTTCGAGATCATCTGGAAGGTGGGGGCTCAAGGAGGCAGGTGCAGACTGGCTCCTCCTCCACTGATCACGTGCCCCGTGGGAGCCCCCTGAATCAAGGAAAGCCATCCAGGGCACTGAAGAAGGCACGTCAGGGGAATGAAGAGCTCCCAGGAAACACAACAATCCACCAAGCTGAGCAAGTATCTTTTCACCAGCGAAACAGCCTCCTGGAAAGGGAGATTCAGAAGCTGCACCTGAAGCTCGAGGCAGAGCCTAAGCTGTGCGAAGAGCACCTCAAACACCTGGAGAGGAAGATGATGGAGGAGAAGGCACGCTGCCTGCAAGTGAAGAACGAACTCGCCAAGGTGCGCAGGAAGGTGGATGCTGCCCACTGGAACTTAGGCCTCTACAAGAAGATGGCCGACGACCTGCACCGAGAATGGCAGAGAATCTCCTCCTTGCATGACCGAGAGCGCCTCCTGGTGGAGAACAGAAGTGAGGAGAGCCAGAAGGCTGTTCTGTGGGCAGAGAGGGAGTTCCAAAGGCTCAAGGAAGAAAACCATTGCCTCAGGCAGAAGCTGGCCAACTCTGGGCCCAAGGTCCAGCCTGTCTCCGGGGGGCCTCCTGCTCCTGCTCCTGCTCCTGCTCCAGCTCCAGCTCCTGCTCCTGCTCTTCTGGGCACAGCCTCCAAATGCCCTCAAGGGCCACAGGCTCCCCTGAAAGCCCAGAAGCCCAAGAAGGGAGCAAGGGTGCACTGGCCAGACTCCAAGTTCTCGGGTCCCCTGCAGGTCTGATTCCCTTTCCCAGCAGCCACCAACACTCACAACCAGAGCACAAAAGCTCCTGTGCTTCCTTACCCCTTCAGCCACACCCATTGCTCCTTTGACTGGAGATCCACCCCATTCTTGAACTGATGCTACCTATTCCCTATAGCCATGTGAGAGAGCATTTTTCATTGTTAAGGACCAAAAAAATAAAACGATCAAATTGCTGATCCTACTGCGACTGAGAATTGATTGTATGAAGGGATTCTATGCCAAGCAACGAAGGGTTTTAAGTGTCCTTTACTGATCACTTAATTGTCCCAATAACCCAGTGTGTCATATACTACTGAGGTTCAGAGAGGGGACACAACTTGCCCCAAGATCACACAGCTAGGGAATTTCAGAGCTCCCATTCCAAGCCAAGGTTGTCTCATTACCCACTGATGTGAAAATAACTATCACTCCTAACACTACGATGACTTCTGCTTCTTCATTTCTGAGAGAGAGAAAGAGCGAGGGCACACACACATGCAAGCGGGGGAGGGGCAGGGAGAGAGAGATTCCTAGACAGCCTTCGACTCAAGTGCACAACCAGACGCTGGGCTGGATTTCACAGACCATGGGACCACGCCCTGAGCCGAAATCAAGAGTCAGACGTTGACCTGACTAGGCCACACAGGCACCCTTCCCTTGTGCAAGGAACTTCTAGGCAAGCTGCTGTAAGGATCCCAGAAGGGCTTGACAAAATTTTCTCATAGGTCACGTTCTAGTTTGGATGCAAGGATTATGGTGATGCCTAGCTGAGGTAAAGTCCCAGCAAAGCATGGAGGGCAGCCTTTCAGGGTCTCCAACGATTCCCTTCGTGGGTACACCTCGTTTTGTGTTCCATACTCTACCACTGGATTAGAGTCAGGAACTCTTGCCTCACTTCGAAAGGACAGAATATGGCCCGAGAGATAGATAGCATGTCCCTTCTGAGCCTCGTAGACAAAGACACTGGTCTCCTCTTGGGCTTGCTCTCGCTCCCTCACCATTGGTTTCGAGGGAAGCCGCCTGCTCCTTGTGGGCTGTATGATGGAGAGGCCCATGTGGCAAGGAATGAATATTTCTTGCTCACCGCAATGGAGGACCTCTGGCTGCTAGGAGCCACCCGAGTGAGCACACAAGCAGATTTCCCGCCAACAAGCCTGGAGATGACTGAAGACCCACATGACATCTTGACTGCAGCCTTGTGAGAGATCCTGAGACACAGGTCCCTGGCTAGATGCACCTGGATGCCTGGCCCACGGAAACCATATGCGGTTATCAATTGGTGTTGTCGGAAGCCCTCTGGGTTGCGGAAAACATTCAAAAAAGACACAAGGGTGAAGCCACAGTTCTGGCTGCTGACCCACCCCCCTCTCCTGGGCTTGAAATTCCAGGGAAGTCAAGCGATGGTAGCAACCACTGAGAGATTAGGGTAAACAATGCCAGAAAGAGGTCCTCTATTCTGTCCTCCATGTATCTCTCTGAGAGGACATGCCCTCACCTGATTCACCCGAGCCAATAGGTGGCCCATGCAGGAGGAGACAACTGGCCGTGTGGTCCAAGTCGGCTGAGAGCACTAGACCCAGCGTCGCAGAGCCTCCTTGAAGCCAGAAAAAGAGCCCAGAAGTTTCTTGGTGTCCCTAGAGAAGGCACAGAAATTAGATGAGTTGAAAGCCTGGGACCTGGTCATTGGGCTTCTGGGCAAGAGGGGAGATGGCCTGTGGAAGGGACACTGCCTGCAACCCCTCTTGGACCAGACCCCACCTGTCTGCTTTGGGATACTGAGGATTAAGACGAGAGTGAACTAGTGTAGAAGAGATGGTGTTCTAATGCTTGGCAGGTTTAAAGCGATTGAAATTGTTGACATTCCTATTCTCCTTGTCCTCAGGACCACCATTAAGGGGAAGGGGCTTTCAAAGAAGCAAGAGGAGTTTATCACTTACAGCAGCCCTGTCAAGTGTCAATATCCAACCACTCCAGTCCCTTCCACCCCCTTGGCAGCCCCAATGCTTTCATAAGGACACAGATACATTCCCCTACAGGCTTTGGAGCAAACGTTAAGTTTTGATTTCTCTAAGATAAACGCCATAGTGCCATGACCTGCTCCTAAGGCGGTAGCAAGTCTAGTTCTCAAAGAATCTGTGTGGAAGGGTTGAGCCACTCTATTGGACACCTGAAATTGATATTATACTGCATGTGAACGGGAATGTAACTCACGGCTTGGAAAAGGAAAAGAAACCCTTAACTGTTTTCAAGAGTCAGCTCTATCATTTTCCATTCCCAACTGTGATGTGGGAGTGATCCAGTCATTCCACATCCTGCCTTGCATTTGGTGGTGGGGTCTCTCTCTCCCTCTCTGGCGCATTTGGTTTGAATCACTGTGATAGGTGTGCAGTGAGAGCTCACTGGAGTTTTCATTTGAATTGCCCCAATGGCAACTTTCTATGTGGTTTCCATCTGTCTACGCTTTGGTAAAGTTGGCAGGCCCTTTACTTTTTCCCCACCCCCCTTCTATTTCCTTTTGCTAACTAGATTGCATGCTTACATGGGGATCAAATTCTGAGTTTCCATGCTTCAGACAGGAGTCCTCTATTAGCTATGTGATTTGGACCTATTTCCTCCAAGTTGGTAGCTTGTCTTTTGGGTCTTCTTAAGGAGGTCTTTCACACGGCACAGATTTACAATTCTGATTTTTGGATAAAGTCTAATTAATCAACTTTACCTTAGGGAAAATAATTTGATGTTCGACTGGAGGATTCTTTACCTAGCTTTCCATTCTGGAAATTTTTCCCCACATTTTCCCTATAAGATTTATCATTTTCCATGTAAGGCAGTGATTAATTTTGAGCTACTTTTTAAAATACTCTTTTTTTCTTTTTTTCCTTTGGGAGAGTGAACATGTGCATGAGCAGGCAGGGGCCTGGAGGGAGAAGGGAAAAGAGCATCCTCAAGCAGCCTCGCCAGTGAGCTTGGAGCCTGACTTTGTCCCGGGACGCTGAGAGCTTGACAAGAGCCGAAATCAAGAGCTGGCTGCCGCACAGGCTGCCTCACCCAGGCAGCCTGAGTTAAGTTTTGTATAGGGTTTGATACTTAGATTGTGGTCCCCGGCCTCCTCGTCCTCCACCTCCTCCTCCCCTCTCCCGCTCCCTCTTCTGCTTCTCCTTCTTCTTTCATGCCTATGCATGTCCACTTGCTCTAGCACCATTTATTCAAAACGCTGTCACTCCTCCACTGAACGGCTTTTTACCTTTGTCAAGGCCCCATTCCACATATGGGTGTAGTTCACTTTCTGGGTCCTTGATTCTGTTCCACTTATCCATCTTTATTCTGTTCCATTGGTCTAGCTCTTCACCAACACCACGCACTTTTGATTACTGTAGACGAATATCTTGAAATGGGGTAGAAGGATTCTTCTGGTTTTCTTCTTTAGTTTTAGTTTCTCCTCTTTTTCTAGGTTCTAAAATAGAAAGATTATAGTTTTGAGACTCCTTTTCTTTTTAGAGAGAGAGACAGAGACAGAGACAGAGAAAGGGAGAGAGAGATGATTAAGCAGCCACCATGCCCAGCACCAGCACAATGCAGGTTCAGCCTCACTATCCCAAGGTTGACCATGACCCGAGTCAAAATCAAGAGTTGGACTAACTGACTGAGCCACCCAGATGCTCCTCCTCCTTTCTAATGTATGCATTGAGTGCTAAAAATTGAGCTCTCTGTTGATTTAGCTGTGTCCCACCAATTTTAATACGTTGTAGTTTTATTTTCCTTCCGTTCAGTGCACTGAAATTTTATCTTTTGTCTCCGATAATCTAGAAAGTTACTTTCTACGTGTTTAGATTTTGTTATGTTTCTCCCTTTGATATCTAGTTTCATTTTTAACTTTTTTTTATAAGTGTCAAAGTTTAATTCCAAGACAATGCTACAGAGGGTTGCATTTTTTTCAGGTACACAATATAGAGATTCTCCTCCGCTGCCCAACGACTGTTAGCTCCTGTTGCCAGGCACTGATTTGCCTTGGAGTCTCGGGTGCACCTCCCCCACCCCTACTCCCTTCAGCTCCTGTTGCCAGGCACTGGTTTGCATTGGAGACGGAACCCTCGTAGGGGTTCCAAGCAGTTTCTAGTGGCCGAGAGGACACTGGTGATCAGAGACAAAGCCCCCAGGCTCTCTGGAGCCAGCTGGTGGCCATTACAATGTCTCCCCACACAGTTCTGGAGCCGCTGTGGGCTCTCCGGGAACAGCTGTGGGCTTCTGGGTTGCCGATAATCGAACGTTGGCCACATGGGCCACGAGACTCTGGGTTTGGCTGGGAGATCCTCGTGTGCACTGTGTTGCTGGTGTTCATTCCAGTAAAGTGTGGACTCCGCTTAAGAGGAAGAAAGGGGCACTGTGCCCAGAATGAAGTATCTGGAAAAGACATGGAGAAGACCGCCCCGGATGCACCAGCCCATGGAGCCGTCGCATCATCGGAGCACAAGGCCAGTCCTCTCCCGCTACAGCTCCTTGCTCTGGCTGCCCTGAATCAAGATGTCGGGTACTTTTCTGTGGGAGACGCTACGCAACTGCTGAAGGGAGTTCGGCAAAGGCTGTTGAAGAAGAGCCCTCACCAGCTCACCGATGAAAATCCCATCTGTGGAGCAGCCCAGGACGATGGAGAACCCCCTGCGAGGAATATGCCAGAAGACTTCAAGGACAGCCCTGATCTGCGGGGAAGTGCAGACCCTCTGTCTCAGGACATTGGCAGCTGTGGACTGAGAGGGCAGGAAGAGGCAGGGGAGGCAGGCAGGCCAGAGCTTCCTGACGGAGGTGTGCCGTGGCAGGCCCCCGCTGAGGGCCAGAGCCAACACCACACCCTCAGCCAGATCCTACTGACGGTGATGCATCTGCTAGAGCTCCTTCGAGATCATCTGGAAGGTGGGGGCTCAAGGAGGCAGGTGCAGACTGGCTCCTCCTCCACTGATCACGTGCCCCGTGGGAGCCCCCTGAATCAAGGAAAGCCATCCAGGGCACTGAAGAAGGCACGTCAGGGGAATGAAGAGCTCCCAGGAAACACAACAATCCACCAAGCTGAGCAAGTATCTTTTCACCAGCGAAACAGCCTCCTGGAAAGGGAGATTCAGAAGCTGCACCTGAAGCTCGAGGCAGAGCCTAAGCTGTGCGAAGAGCACCTCAAACACCTGGAGAGGAAGATGATGGAGGAGAAGGCACGCTGCCTGCAAGTGAAGAACGAACTCGCCAAGGTGCGCAGGAAGGTGGATGCTGCCCACTGGAACGTAGGCCTCTACAAGAAGATGGCCCACGACCTGCACCGAGAATGGCAGAGAATCTCCTCCTTGCATGACCGAGAGTGCCGCCTGGTGGAGAACAGAAGTGAGGAGAGCCAGAAGGCTGTTCTGTGGGCAGAGAGGGAGTTCCAAAGGCTCAAGGAAGAAAACCATTGCCTCAGGCAGAAGCTGGCCAACTCTGGGCCCAAGGTCCAGCCTGTCTCCGGGGGGCCTCCTGCTCCTGCTCCTGCTCCTGCTCCAGCTCCAGCTCCTGCTCCTGCTCTTCTGGGCACAGCCTCCAAATGCCCTCAAGGGCCACAGGCTCCCCTGAAAGCCCAGAAGCCCAAGAAGGGAGCAAGGGTGCACTGGCCAGACTCCAAGTTCTCGGGTCCCCTGCAGGTCTGATTCCCTTTCCCAGCAGCCACCAACACTCACAACCAGAGCACAAAAGCTCCTGTGCTTCCTTACCCCTTCAGCCACACCCATTGCTCCTTTGACTGGAGATCCACCCCATTCTTGAACTGATGCTACCTATTCCCTATAGCCATGTGAGAGAGCATTTTTCATTGTTAAGGACCAAAAAAATAAAACGATCAAATTGCTGATCCTACTGCGACTGAGAATTGATTGTATGAAGGGATTCTATGCCAAGCAACCAAGGGTTTTACGTGTCCTTTACTGATCACTTAATTGTCCCAATAACCCAGTGTGTCCTATACTACTGAGGTTCAGAGAGGGGACACAACTTGACCCAAGATCACACAGCTAGTGAATTTCAGAGCTCCCATTCCAAGCCAAGGTTGTCTCATTACCCACTGATGTGAAAATAACTACCACTCCTACCACTACGATGACTTCTGCTTCTTCATTTCTGAGAGAGAGAAAGAGCGAGGGCACACACACATGCAAGTGGGAGAGGGGCAGGGAGAGAGAGATTCCTAGACAGCCTTCCCACTCAAGTGCACAACCAGACGCTGGGCTGGATTTCACAGACCATGGGACCACGCCCTGAGCCGAAATCAAGAGTCAGACGTTGACCTGACTAAGCCACACAGGCACCCTTCCCTTGTGCAAGGAACTTCTAGGCAAGCTGCTGTAAGGATCCCAGAAGGGCTTGACAAAATTTTCTCATAGGTCACGTTCTAGTTTGGATGCAAGGATTATGGTGATGCCTAGCTGAGGTAAAGTCCCAGCAAAGCATGGAGGGCAGCCTTTCAGGGTCTCCAACGATTCCCTTCGTGGGTACACCTCGTTTTGTGTTCCATACTCTACCACTGGATTAGAGTCAGGAACTCCTGCCTCACTTCGAAAGGACAGAATATGGCCCGAGAGATAGATAGCATGTCCCTTCTGAGGCTCGTAGACAAAGACACTGGTCTCCTCTTGGGCTTGCTCTCGCTCCCTCACCATTGGTTTCAAGGGAAGCCGCCTGCTCCTTGTGGGCTGTATGATGGAGAGGCCCATGTGGCAAGGAATGAATATTTCTTGCTCACCGCAATGGAGGACCTCTGGCTGCTAGGAGCCACCCGAGTGAGCACACAAGCAGATTTCCCGCCAACAAGCCTGGAGATGACTGAAGACCCACATGACATCTTGACTGCAGCCTTGTGAGAGATCCTGAGACACAGGTCCCTGGCTAGATGCACCTGGATGCCTGGCCCACGGAAACCATATGCGGTTATCAATTGGTGTTGTCGGAAGCCCTCTGGGTTGTGGAAAACATTCAAAAAAGACACAAGGGTGAAGCCACAGTTCTGGCTGCTGACCCACCCCCCTCTCCTGGGCTTGAAATTCAAGGGAAGTCAAGCGATGGTAGCAACCACTGAGAGATTAGGGTAAACAATGCCAGAAAGAGGTCCTCTATTCTGTTCTCCATGTATCTCTCTGAGAGGACATGCCCTCACCTGATCCACCCGAGCCAATAGGTGGCCCATGCAGGAGGAGACAACTGGCCGTGTGGTCCAAGTCGGCTGAGAGCACTAGACCCAGCGTCGCAGAGCCTCCTTGAAGCCAGAAAAAGAGCCCAGAAGTTCCCTGGTGTCCCTAGAGAAGGCACAGAAATTAGATGAGTTGAAAGCCTGGGACCTGGTCATTGGCTTCTGGGCAAGAGGGGAGATGGCCTGTGGAAGGGACACTGCCTGCAACCCCTCTTGAACCAGACCCCACCTGTCTGCTTTGGGATACTGAGGATTAAGACGAGAGTGAACTAGTGTAGAACAGATGGTGTTCTAATGCTTGGCAGGTCGAAAGCGATTGAAATCGTTGACATTCCTATTCTCCTCGTCCTCAGGACCACCATTAAGGGGAAGGGGCCTTCAAAGAAGCAAGAGGAGTTTATCACTTACAGCAGCCATGTCAAGTGTCAATATCCAACCACTCCAGTCCCTTCCAAGCCCCAATGCTTTCATAAGGACACAGATACATTCCCCTACAGGCTTTGGAACAAACGTTAAGTTTTAATTTCTCTAAGATAAATGCCATAGTGCCATGACCTGCTCCTAAGGCGGTAGCAAGTCTAGTTCTCAAAGAATCTGTGTGGAAGGGTTGAGCCACTCTATTGGACACCTGAAATTGATATTATACTGCATGTGAATGGGAATGTAACTCAGGCTTGGAAAAGGAAAAGAAACTCTTAACTGTTTTCAAGAGTCAGCTCTATCATTTTCCATTCCCAACTGTGATGCGGGAGTGATCCAGTCATTCCATATCCTACCTTGCATTTGGTGGTGGGGTCTCTCTCTCCCTCTCTGGTGCATTTGGTTTGAATCACTGTGATAGGTGTGCAGTGAGAGCTCACTGGAGTTTTCATTTGAATTGCCCCAATGGCAACTTTCTATGTGGTTTCCATCTGTCTTCGCTTTGGTAAAGGTGGCAGGCCCTTTACTTTTTCCCCACCCCCCTTCTATTTCCTTTTGCTAACTAGATTGCATGCTTACATGGGGATCAAATTCTGAGTTTCCATGCTTCAGACAGGAGTCCTCTATTAGCTATGTGATTTGGACCTATTTCCTCCAAGTTGGTAGCTTGTCTTTTGGGTCTTCTTAAGGAGGTCTTTCACATGGCACAGATTTACAATTCTGATTGTTGGAGAAAGTCTAATTAATCAACTTTACCTTAGGGAAAATAATTTGATGTTCGACTGGAGGATTCTTTACCTAGCTTTCCATTCTGGAAATTTTTCCCCACATTTTCCCTATAAGATTTATCATTTTCCATGTAAGGCAGTGATTAATTTTGAGCTACTTTTTAAAATACTCTTTTTTTCTTTTTGTCCTTTGGGAGAGTGAACATGTGCATGAGCGGGCAGGGGCCTGGAGGGAGAAGGGAAAAGAGCATCCTCAAGCAGCCTCGCCAGTGAGCTTGGAGCCTGACTTTGTCCCGGGACGCTGAGAGCTTGACAAGAGCCGAAATCAAGAGCTGGCTGCCGCACAGGCTGCCTCACCCAGGCAGCCTGAGTTAAGTTTTGTATAGGGTTTGATACTTAGATTGTGGTCCCCGGCCTCCTCGTCCTCCACCTCCTCCTCCCCTCTCCCGCTCCCTCTTCTGCTTCTCCTTCTTCTTTCATGCCTATGCATGTCCACTTGCTCTAGCACCATTTATTCAAAATGCTGTCACTCCTCCACTGAACGGCTTTTTACCTTTGTCAAGGCCCCATTTGACATATGGGTGTAGTTCACTTTCTGGGTCCTTGATTCTGTTCCACTTATCCATCTTTATTCTGTTCCATTGGTCTAGCTCTTCACCAACACCACACACTTTTGATTACTGTAGACGAATATCTTGAAATGGGGTAGAAGGATTCTTCTGGTTTTCTTCTTTAGTTTTAGTTTCTCCTCTTTTTCTAGGTTCTAAAATAGAAAGATTATAGTTTTGAGACTCCTTTTCTTTTTAGAGAGAGAGACAGAGACAGAGACAGAGAAAGGGAGAGAGAGATGATTAAGCAGCCACCATGCCCAGCACCAGCACAATGCAGGTTCAGCCTCACTATCCCAAGGTTGACCATGACCCGAGTCAAAATCAAGAGTTGGACTAACTGACTGAGCCACCCAGATGCTCCTCCTCCTTTCTAATGTATGCATTGAGTGCTATAAATTGAGCTCTCTGTTGATTTAGCTGTGTCCCACCAATTTTAATACGTTGTAGTTTTATTTTCCTTCCGTTCAGTGCACTGAAATTTTATCTTTTGTCTCCGATAATCTAGAAAGTTACTTTCTACGTGTTTAGATTTTGTTATGTTTCTCCCTTTGATATCTAGTTTCATTTTTAACTTTTTTTTATAAGTGTCAAAGTTTAATTCCAAGACAATGCTACAGAGGGTTGCATTTTTTTCAGGTACACAATATAGAGATTCTCCTCCGCTGCCCAACGACTGTTAGCTCCTGTTGCCAGGCACTGATTTGCCTTGGAGTCTCGGGTGCACCTCCCCCACCCCTACTCCCTTCAGCTCCTGTTGCCAGGCACTGGTTTGCATTGGAGACGGAACCCTCGTAGGGGTTCCAAGCAGTTTCTAGTGGCCGAGAGGACACTGGTGATCAGAGACAAAGCCCCCAGGCTCTCTGGAGCCAGCTGGTGGCCATTACAATGTCTCCCCACACAGTTCTGGAGCCGCTGTGGGCTCTCCGGGAACAGCTGTGGGCTTCTGGGTTGCCGATAATCGAACGTTGGCCACATGGGCCACGAGACTCTGGGTTTGGCTGGGAGATCCTCGTGTGCACTGTGTTGCTGGTGTTCATTCCAGTAAAGTGTGGACTCCGCTTAAGAGGAAGAAAGGGGCACTGTGCCCAGAATGAAGTATCTGGAAAAGACATGGAGAAGACCGACCCGGATGCACCAGCCCATGGAGCCGTCGGATCATCGGAGCACGAGGCCAGTCCTCTCCCGCTACAGATCCTTGCTCTGGCTGCCCTGAATCAAGATGTCGGGTACTTTTCTGTGGGAGACGCTACGCAACTGCTGAAGGGAGTTCGGCAAAGGCTGTTGAAGAAGAGCCCTCACCAGCTCACCGATGAAAATCCCATCTGTGGAGCAGCCCAGGACGATGGAGAACCCCCTGCGAGGAATATGCCAGAAGACTTCAAGGACAGCCCTGATCTGCGGGGAAGTGCAGACCCTCTGTCTCAGGACATTGGCAGCTGTGTACTGAGAGGGCAGGAAGAGGCAGGGGAGGCAGGCAGGCCAGAGCTTCCTGACGGAGGTGTGCCGTGGCAGGCCCCCGCTGAGGGCCAGAGCCAACACCACACCCTCAGCCAGATCCTACTGACGGTGATGCATCTGCTAGAGCTCCTTCGAGATCATCTGGAAGGTGGGGGCTCAAGGAGGCAGGTGCAGACTGGCTCCTCCTCCACTGATCACGTGCCCCGTGGGAGCCCCCTGAATCAAGGAAAGCCATCCAGGGCACTGAAGAAGGCACGTCAGGGGAATGAAGAGCTCCCAGGAAACACAACAATCCACCAAGCGGAGCAAGTATCTTTTCACCAGCGAAACAGCCTCCTGGAAAGGGAGATTCAGAAGCTGCACCTGAAGCTCGAGGCAGAGCCTAAGCTGTGCGAAGAGCACCTCAAACACCTGGAGAAGAAGATGATGGAGGAGAAGGCACGCTGCCTGCAAGTGAAGAACGAACTCGCCAAGGTGCGCAGGAAGGTGGATGCTGCCCACTGGAACTTAGGCCTCTACAAGAAGATGGCCGACGACCTGCACCGAGAATGGCAGAGAATCTCCTCCTTGCATGACCGAGAGCGCCTCCTGGTGGAGAACAGAAGTGAGGAGAGCCAGAAGGCTGTTCTGTGGGCAGAGAGGGAGTTCCAAAGGCTCAAGGAAGAAAACCATTGCCTCAGGCAGAAGCTGGCCAACTCTGGGCCCAAGGTCCAGCCTGTCTCCGGGGGGCCTCCTGCTCCTGCTCCTGCTCCTGCTCCAGCTCCAGCTCCTGCTCCTGCTCTTCTGGGCACAGCCTCCAAATGCCCTCAAGGGCCACAGGCTCCCCTGAAAGCCCAGAAGCCCAAGAAGGGAGCAAGGGTGCACTGGCCAGACTCCAAGTTCTCGGGTCCCCTGCAGGTCTGATTCCCTTTCCCAGCAGCCACCAACACTCACAACCAGAGCACAAAAGCTCCTGTGCTTCCTTACCCCTTCAGCCACACCCATTGCTCCTTTGACTGGAGATCCACCCCATTCTTGAACTGATGCTACCTATTCCCTATAGCCATGTGAGAGAGCATTTTTCATTGTTAAGGACCAAAAAAATAAAACGATCAAATTGCTGATCCTACTGCGACTGAGAATTGATTGTATGAAGGGATTCTATGCCAAGCAACGAAGGGTTTTAAGTGTCCTTTACTGATCACTTAATTGTCCCAATAACCCAGTGTGTCCTATACTACTGAGGTTCAGAGAGGGGACACAACTTGCCTCAAGATCACACAGCTAGTGAATTTCAGAGCTCCCATTCCAAGCCAAGGTTGTCTCATTACCCACTGATGTGAAAATAACTACCACTCCTACCACTACGATGACTTCTGCTTCTTCATTTCTGAGAGAGAGAAAGAGCGAGGGCACACACACATGCAAGCGGGGGAGGGGCAGGGAGAGAGAGATTCCTAGACAGCCTTCCCACTCAAGTGCACAACCAGACGCTGGGCTGGATTTCACAGACCATGGGACCACGCCCTGAGCCGAAATCAAGAGTCAGACGTTGACCTGACTAAGCCACACAGGCACCCTTCCCTTGTGCAAGGAACTTCTAGGCAAGCTGCTGTAAGGATCCCAGAAGGGCTTGACAAAATTTTCTCATAGGTCACGTTCTAGTTTGGATGCAAGGATTATGGTGATGCCTAGCTGAGGTAAAGTCCCAGCAAAGCATGGAGGGCAGCCTTTCAGGGTCTCCAACGATTCCCTTCGTGGGTACACCTCGTTTTGTGTTCCATACTCTACCACTGGATTAGAGTCAGGAACTCCTGCCTCACTTCGAAAGGACAGAATATGGCCCGAGAGATAGATAGCATGTCCCTTCTGAGGCTCGTAGACAAAGACACTGGTCTCCTCTTGGGCTTGCTCTCGCTCCCTCACCATTGGTTTCGAGGGAAGCCGCCTGCTCCTTGTGGGCTGTATGATGGAGAGGCCCATGTGGCAAGGAATGAATATTTCTTGCTCACCGCAATGGAGGACCTCTGGCTGCTAGGAGCCACCCGAGTGAGCACACAAGCAGATTTCCCGCCAACAAGCCTGGAGATGACTGAAGACCCACATGACATCTTGACTGCAGCCTTGTGAGAGATCCTGAGACACAGGTCCCTGGCTAGATGCACCTGGATGCCTGGCCCACGGAAACCATATGCGGTTATCAATTTGTGTTGTCGGAAGCCCTCTGGGTTGCGGAAAACATTCAAAAAAGACACAAGGGTGAAACCACAGTTCTGGCTGCTGACCCACCCCCCTCTCCTGGGCTTGAAATTCCAGGGAAGTCAAGCGATGGTAGCAACCACTGAGAGATTAGGGTAAACAATGCCAGAAAGAGGTCCTCTATTCTGTTCTCCATGTATCTCTCTGAGAGGACATGCCCTCACCTGATTCACCCGAGCCAATAGGTGGCCCATGCAGGAGGAGACAACTGGCCGTGTGGTCCAAGTCGGCTGAGAGCACTAGACCCAGCGTCGCAGAGCCTCCTTGAAGCCAGAAAAAGAGCCCAGAAGTTCCCTGGTGTCCCTAGAGAAGGCACAGAAATTAGATGAGTTGAAAGCCTGGGACCTGGTCATTGGGCTTCTGGGCAAGAGGGGAGATGGCCTGTGGAAGGGACACTGCCTGCAACCCCTCTAGGACCAGACCCCACCTGTCTGCTTTGGGATACTGAGGATTAAGACGAGAGTGAACTAGTGTAGAAGAGATGGTGTTCTAATGCTTGGCAGGTTTAAAGCGATTGAAATTGTTGACATTCCTATTCTCCTTGTCCCCAGGACCACCATTAAGGGGAAGGGGCTTTCAAAGAAGCAAGAGGAGTTTATCACTTACAGCAGCCCTGTCAAGTGTCAATATCCAACCACTCCAGTCCCTTCCACCCCCTTGGCAGCCCCACTGCTTTCATAAGGACACAGATACATTCCCCTACAGGCTTTGGAGCAAACGTTAAGTTTTGATTTCTCTAAGATAAATGCCATAGTGCCATGACCTGCTCCTAAGGCGGTAGCAAGTCTAGTTCTCAAAGAATCTGTGTGGAAGGGTTGAGGCACTCTATTGGACACCTGAAATTGATATTATACTGCATGTGAACGGGAATGTAACTCACGGCTTGGAAAAGGAAAAGAAACTCTTAACTGTTTTCAAGAGTCAGCTCTATCATTTTCCATTCCCAACTGTGATGTGGGAGTGATCCAGTCATTCCACATCCTGCCTTGCATTTGGTGGTGGGGTCTCTCTCTCCCTCTCTGGCGCATTTGGTTTGAATCACTGTGATAGGTGTGCAGTGAGAGCTCACTGGAGTTTTCATTTGAATTGCCCCAATGGCAACTTTCTATGTGGTTTCCATCTGTCTACGCTTTGGTAAAGGTGGCAGGCCCTTTACTTTTTCCCCACCCCCCTTCTATTTCCTTTTGCTAACTAGATTGCATGCTTACATGGGGATCAAATTCTGAGTTTCCATGCTTCAGACAGGAGTCCTCTATTAGCTATGTGATTTGGACCTATTTCCTCCAAGTTGGTAGCTTGTCTTTTGGGTCTTCTTAAGGAGGTCTTTCACACGGCACAGATTTACAATTCTGATTTTTGGATAAAGTCTAATTAATCAACTTTACCTTAGGGAAAATAATTTGATGTTCGACTGGAGGATTCTTTACCTAGCTTTCCATTCTGGAAATTTTTCCCCACATTTTCCCTATAAGATTTATCATTTTCCATGTAAGGCAGTGATTAATTTTGAGCTACTTTTTAAAATACTCTTTTTTTCTTTTTTTCCTTTGGGAGAGTGAACATGTGCATGAGCAGGCAGGGGCCTGGAGGGAGAAGGGAAAAGAGCATCCTCAAGCAGCCTCGCCAGTGAGCTTGGAGCCTGACATTGTCCCGGGACGCTGAGAGCTTGACAAGAGCCGAAATCAAGAGCTGGCTGCCGCACAGGCTGCCTCACCCAGGCAGCCTGAGTTAAGTTTTGTATAGGGTTTGATACTTAGATTGTGGTCCCCGGCCTCCTCGTCCTCCACCTCCTCCTCCCCTCTCCCGCTCCCTCTTCTGCTTCTCCTTCTTCTTTCATGTCTATGCATGTCCACTTACTCTAGCACCATTTATTCAAAACGCTGTCACTCCTCCACTGAACGGCTTTTTACCTTTGTCAAGGCCCCATTCGACATATGGGTGTAGTTCACTTTCTGGGTCCTTGATTCTGTTCCACTTATCCATCTTTATTCTGTTCCATTGGTCTAGCTCTTCACCAACACCACACACTTTTGATTACTGTAGACGAATATCTTGAAATGGGGTAGAAGGATTCTTCTGGTTTTCTTCTTTAGTTTTAGTTTCTCCTCTTTTTCTAGGTTCTAAAATAGAAAGATTATAGTTTTGAGACTCCTTTTCTTTTTAGAGAGAGAGACAGAGACAGAGACAGAGAAAGGGAGAGAGAGATGATTAAGCAGCCACCATGCCCAGCACCAGCACAATGCAGGTTCAGCCTCACTATCCCAAGGTTGACCATGACCCGAGTCAAAATCAAGAGTTGGACTAACTGACTGAGCCACCCAGATGCTCCTCCTCCTTTCTAATGTATGCATTGAGTGCTATAAATTGAGCTCTCTGTTGATTTAGCTGTGTCCCACCAATTTTAATACGTTGCAGTTTTATTTTCCTTCCGTTCAGTGCACTGAAATTTTATCTTTTGTCTCCGATAATCTAGAAAGTTACTTTCTACGTGTTTAGATTTTGTTATGTTTCTCCCTTTGATATCTAGTTTCATTTTTAACTTTTTTTTATAAGTGTCAAAGTTTAATTCCAAGACAATGCTACAGAGGGTTGCATTTTTTTCAGGTACACAATATAGAGATTCTCCTCCGCTGCCCAACGACTGTTAGCTCCTGTTGCCAGGCACTGATTTGCCTTGGAGTCTCGGGTGCACCTCCCCCACCCCTACTCCCTTCAGCTCCTGTTGCCAGGCACTGGTTTGCATTGGAGACGGAACCCTCGTAGGGGTTCCAAGCAGTTTCTAGTGGCCGAGAGGACACTGGTGATCAGAGACAAAGCCCCCAGGCTCTCTGGAGCCAGCTGGTGGCCATTACAATGTCTCCCCACACAGTTCTGGAGCCGCTGTGGGCTCTCCGGGAACAGCTGTGGGCTTCTGGGTTGCCGATAATCGAACGTTGGCCACATGGGCCACGAGACTCTGGGTTTGGCTGGGAGATCCTCGTGTGCACTGTGTTGCTGGTGTTCATTCCAGTAAAGTGTGGACTCCGCTTAAGAGGAAGAAAGGGGCACTGTGCCCAGAATGAAGTATCTGGAAAAGACATGGAGAAGACCGACCCGGATGCACCAGCCCATGGAGCCGTCGCATCATCGGAGCACAAGGCCAGTCCTCTCCCGCTACAGATCCTTGCTCTGGCTGCCCTGAATCAAGATGTCGGGTACTTTTCTGTGGGAGACGCTACGCTACTGCTGAAGGGAGTTCGGCAAAGGCTGTTGAAGAAGAGCCCTCACCAGCTCACCGATGAAAATCCCATCTGTGGAGCAGCCCAGGACGATGGAGAACCCCCTGCGAGGAATATGCCAGAAGACTTCAAGGACAGCCCTGATCTGCGGGGAAGTGCAGACCCTCTGTCTCAGGACATTGGCAGCTGTGGACTGAGAGGGCAGGAAGAGGCAGGGGAGGCAGGCAGGCCAGAGCTTCCTGACGGAGGTGTGCCGTGGCAGGCCCCCGCTGAGGGCCAGAGCCAACACCACACCCTCAGCCAGATCCTACTGACGGTGATGCATCTGCTAGAGCTCCTTCGGGATCATCTGGAAGGTGGGGGCTCAAGGACGCAGGTGCAGACTGGCTCCTCCTCCACTGATCACGTGCCCCGTGGGAGCCCCCTGAATCAAGGAAAGCCATCCAGGGCACTGAAGAAGGCACGTCAGGGGAATGAAGAGCTCCCAGGAAACACAACAATCCACCAAGCTGAGCAAGTATCTTTTCACCAGCGAAACAGCCTCCTGGAAAGGGAGATTCAGAAGCTGCACCTGAAGCTCGAGGCAGAGCCTAAGCTGTGCGAAGAGCACCTCAAACACCTGGAGAGGAAGATGATGGAGGAGAAGGCACGCTGCCTGCAAGTGAAGAACGAACTCGCCAAGGTGCGCAGGAAGGTGGATGCTGCCCACTGGAACTTAGGCCTCTACAAGAAGATGGCCGACGACCTGCACCGAGAATGGCAGAGAATCTCCTCCTTGCATGACCGAGAGCGCCGCCTGGTGGAGAACAGAAGTGAGGAGAGCCAGAAGGCTGTTCTGTGGGCAGAGAGGGAGTTCCAAAGGCTCAAGGAAGAAAACCATTGCCTCAGGCAGAAGCTGGCCAACTCTGGGCCCAAGGTCCAGCCTGTCTCCGGGGGGCCTCCTGCTCCTGCTCCTGCTCCTGCTCCAGCTCCAGCTCCTGCTCCTGCTCTTCTGGGCACAGCCTCCAAATGCCCTCAAGGGCCACAGGCTCCCCTGAAAGCCCAGAAGCCCAAGAAGGGAGCAAGGGTGCACTGGCCAGACTCCAAGTTCTCGGGTCCCCTGCAGGTCTGATTCCCTTTCCCAGCAGCCACCAACACTCACAACCAGAGCACAAAAGCTCCTGTGCTTCCTTACCCATCAGCCACACCCATTGCTCCTTTGACTGGAGATCCACCCCATTCTTGAACTGATGCTACCTATTCCCTATAGCCATGTGAGAGAGCATTTTTCATTGTTAAGGACCAAAAAAATAAAACGATCAAATTGCTGATCCTACTGCGACTGAGAATTGATTGTATGAAGGGATTCTATGCCAAGCAACCAAGGGTTTTAAGTGTCCTTTACTGATCACTTAATTGTCCCAATAACCCAGTGTGTCCTATACTACTGAGGTTCAGAGAGGGGACACAACTTGCCCCAAGATCACACAGCTAGTGAATTTCAGAGCTCCCATTCCAAGCCAAGGTTGTCTCATTACCCACTGATGTGAAAATAACTACCACTCCTACCACTACGATGACTTCTGCTTCTTCATTTCTGAGAGAGAGAAAGAGCGAGGGCACACACACATGCAAGCGGGGGAGGGGCAGGGAGAGAGAGATTCCTAGACAGCCTTCCCACTCAAGTGCACAACCAGACGCTGGGCTGGATTTCACAGACCATGGGACCACGCCCTGAGCCGAAATCAAGAGTCAGACGTTGACCTGACTAAGCCACACAGGCACCCTTCCCTTGTGCAAGGAACTTCTAGGCAAGCTGCTGTAAGGATCCCAGAAGGGCTTGACAAAATTTTCTCATAGGTCACGTTCTAGTTTGGATGCAAGGATTATGGTGATGCCTAGCTGAGGTAAAGTCCCAGCAAAGCATGGAGGGCAGCCTTTCAGGGTCTCCAACGATTCCCTTCGTGGGTACACCTCGTTTTGTGTTCCATACTCTACCACTGGATTAGAGTCAGGAACTCTTGCCTCACTTCGAAAGGACAGAATATGGCCCGAGAGATAGATAGCATGTCCCTTCTGAGGCTCGTAGACAAAGACACTGGTCTCCTCTTGGGCTTGCTCTCGCTCCCTCACCATTGGTTTCGAGGGAAGCCGCCTGCTCCTTGTGGGCTGTATGATGGAGAGGCCCATGTGGCAAGGAATGAATATTTCTTGCTCATCGCAATGGAGGACCTCTGGCTGCTAGGAGCCACCCGAGTGAGCACACAAGCAGATTTCCCGCCAACAAGCCTGGAGATGACTGAAGACCCACATGACATCTTGACTGCAGCCTTGTGAGAGATCCTGAGACACAGGTCCCTGGCTAGATGCACCTGGATGCCTGGCCCACGGAAACCATATGCGGTTATCAATTGGTGTTGTCGGAAGCCTTCTGGGTTGCGGAAAACATTCAAAAAAGACACAAGGGTGAAGCCACAGTTCTGGCTGCTGACCCACCCCCCTCTCCTGGGCTTGAAATTCCAGGGAAGTCAAGCGATGGTAGCAACCACTGAGAGATTAGGGTAAACAATGCCAGAAAGAGGTCCTCTATTCTGTTCTCCATGTATCTCTCTGAGAGGACATGCCCTCACCTGATCCACCCGAGCCAATAGGTGGCCCATGCAGGAGGAGACAACTGGCCGTGTGGTCCAAGTCGGCTGAGAGCACTAGACCCAGCGTCGCAGAGCCTCCTTGAAGCCAGAAAAAGAGCCCAGAAGTTCCCTGGTGTCCCTAGAGAAGGCACAGAAATTAGATGAGTTGAAAGCCTGGGACCTGGTCATTGGGCTTCTGGGCAAGAGGGGAGATGGACTGTGGAAGGGACACTGCCTGCAACCCCTCTTGGACCAGACCCCACCTGTCTGCTTTGGGATACTGAGGATTAAGACGAGAGTGAACTAGTGTAGAAGAGATGGTGTTCTAATGCTTGGCAGGTTTAAAGCGATTGAAATCGTTGACATTCCTATTCTCCTCGTCCTCAGGACCACCATTAAGGGGAAGGGGCCTTCAAAGAAGCAAGAGGAGTTTATCACTTACAGCAGCCCTGTCAAGTGTCAATATCCAACCACTCCAGTCCCTTCCACCCCCTTGGCAGCCCCACTGCTTTCATAAGGACACAGATACATTCCCCTACAGGCTTTGGAGCAAACGTTAAGTTTTGATTTCTCTAAGATAAATGCCATAGTGCCATGACCTGCTCCTAAGGCGGTAGCAAGTCTAGTTCTCAAAGAATCTGTGTGGAAGGGTTGAGCCACTCTATTGGACACCTGAAATTGATATTATACTGCATGTGAACGGGAATGTAACTCACGGCTTGGAAAAGGAAAAGAAACTCTTAACTGTTTTCAAGAGTCAGCTCTATCATTTTCCATTCCCAACTGTGATGTGGGAGTGATCCAGTCATTCCACATCCTGCCTTGCATTTGGTGGTGGGGTCTCTCTCTCCCTCTCTGGCGCATTTGGTTTGAATCACTGTGATAGGTGTGCAGTGAGAGCTCACTGGAGTTTTCATTTGAATTGCCCCAATGGCAACTTTCTATGTGGTTTCCATCTGTCTTCGCTTTGGTAAAGGTGGCAGGCCCTTTACTTTTTCCCCACCCCCCTTCTATTTCCTTTTGCTAACTAGATTGCATGCTTACATGGGGATCAAATTCTGAGTTTCCATGCTTCAGACAGGAGTCCTCTATTAGCTATGTGATTTGGACCTATTTCCTCCAAGTTGGTAGCTTGTATTTTGGGTCTTCTTAAGGAGGTCTTTCACACGGCACAGATTTACAATTCTGATTGTTGGATAAAGTCTAATTAATCAACTTTACCTTAGGGAAAATAATTTGATGTTCGACTGGAGGATTCTTTACCTAGCTTTCCATTCTGGAAATTTTTCCCCACATTTTCCCTATAAGATTTATCATTTTCCATGTAAGGCAGTGATTAATTTTGAGCTACTTTTTAAAATACTCTTTTTTTCTTTTTGTCCTTTGGGAGAGTGAACATGTGCATGAGCGGGCAGGGGCCTGGAGGGAGAAGGGAAAAGAGCATCCTCAAGCAGCCTCGCCAGTGAGCTTGGAGCCTGACTTTGTCCCGGGACGCTGAGAGCTTGACAAGAGCCGAAATCAAGAGCTGGGTGCCGCACAGGCTGCCTCACCCAGGCAGCCTGAGTTAAGTTTTGTATAGGGTTTGATACTTAGATTGTGGTCCCCGGCCTCCTCGTCCTCCACCTCCTCCTCCCCTCTCCCGCTCCCTCTTCTGCTTCTCCTTCTTCTTTCATGCCTATGCATGTCCACTTGCTCTAGCACCATTTATTCAAAACGCTGTCACTCCTCCACTGAACGGCTTTTTACCTTTGTCAAGGCCCCATTCGACATATGGGTGTAGTTCACTTTCTGGGTCCTTGATTCTGTTCCACTTATCCATCTTTATTCTGTTCCATTGGTCTAGCTCTTCACCAACACCACACACTTTTGATTACTGTAGACGAATATCTTGAAATGGGGTAGAAGGATTCTTCTGGTTTTCTTCTTTAGTTTTAGTTTCTCCTCTTTTTCTAGGTTCTAAAATAGAAAGATTATAGTTTTGAGACTCCTTTTCTTTTTAGAGAGAGAGACAGAGACAGAGACAGAGAAAGGGAGAGAGAGATGATTAAGCAGCCACCATGCCCAGCACCAGCACAATGCAGGTTCAGCCTCACTATCCCAAGGTTGACCATGACCCGAGTCAAAATCAAGAGTTGGACTAACTGACTGAGCCACCCAGATGCTCCTCCTCCTTTCTAATGTATGCATTGAGTGCTATAAATTGAGCTCTCTGTTGATTTAGCTGTGTCCCACCAATTTTAATACGTTGCAGTTTTATTTTCCTTCCGTTCAGTGCACTGAAATTTTATCTTTTGTCTCCGATAATCTAGAAAGTTACTTTCTACGTGTTTAGATTTTGTTATGTTTCTCCCTTTGATATCTAGTTTCATTTTTAACTTTTTTTTATAAGTGTCAAAGTTTAATTCCAAGACAATGCTACAGAGGGTTGCATTTTTTTCAGGTACACAATATAGAGATTCTCCTCCGCTGCCCAACGACTGTTAGCTCCTGTTGCCAGGCACTGATTTGCCTTGGAGTCTCGGGTGCACCTCCCCCACCCCTACTCCCTTCAGCTCCTGTTGCCAGGCACTGGTTTGCATTGGAGACGGAACCCTCGTAGGGGTTCCAAGCAGTTTCTAGTGGCCGAGAGGACACTGGTGATCAGAGACAAAGCCCCCAGGCTCTCTGGAGCCAGCTGGTGGCCATTACAATGTCTCCCCACACAGTTCTGGAGCCGCTGTGGGCTCTCCGGGAACAGCTGTGGGCTTCTGGGTTGCCGATAATCGAACGTTGGCCACATGGGCCACGAGACTCTGGGTTTGGCTGGGAGATCCTCGTGTGCACTGTGTTGCTGGTGTTCATTCCAGTAAAGTGTGGACTCCGCTTAAGAGGAAGAAAGGGGCACTGTGCCCAGAATGAAGTATCTGGAAAAGACATGGAGAAGACCGACCCGGATGCACCAGCCCATGGAGCCGTCGCATCATCGGAGCACAAGGCCAGTCCTCTCCCGCTACAGATCCTTGCTCTGGCTGCCCTGAATCAAGATGTCGGGTACTTTTCTGTGGGAGACGCTACGCTACTGCTGAAGGGAGTTCGGCAAAGGCTGTTGAAGAAGAGCCCTCACCAGCTCACCGATGAAAATCCCATCTGTGGAGCAGCCCAGGACGATGGAGAACCCCCTGCGAGGAATATGCCAGAAGACTTCAAGGACAGCCCTGATCTGCGGGGAAGTGCAGACCCTCTGTCTCAGGACATTGGCAGCTGTGGACTGAGAGGGCAGGAAGAGGCAGGGGAGGCAGGCAGGCCAGAGCTTCCTGACGGAGGTGTGCCGTGGCAGGCCCCCGCTGAGGGCCAGAGCCAACACCACACCCTCAGCCAGATCCTACTGACGGTGATGCATCTGCTAGAGCTCCTTCGGGATCATCTGGAAGGTGGGGGCTCAAGGACGCAGGTGCAGACTGGCTCCTCCTCCACTGATCACGTGCCCCGTGGGAGCCCCCTGAATCAAGGAAAGCCATCCAGGGCACTGAAGAAGGCACGTCAGGGGAATGAAGAGCTCCCAGGAAACACAACAATCCACCAAGCTGAGCAAGTATCTTTTCACCAGCGAAACAGCCTCCTGGAAAGGGAGATTCAGAAGCTGCACCTGAAGCTCGAGGCAGAGCCTAAGCTGTGCGAAGAGCACCTCAAACACCTGGAGAGGAAGATGATGGAGGAGAAGGCACGCTGCCTGCAAGTGAAGAACGAACTCGCCAAGGTGCGCAGGAAGGTGGATGCTGCCCACTGGAACTTAGGCCTCTACAAGAAGATGGCCGACGACCTGCACCGAGAATGGCAGAGAATCTCCTCCTTGCATGACCGAGAGCGCCGCCTGGTGGAGAACAGAAGTGAGGAGAGCCAGAAGGCTGTTCTGTGGGCAGAGAGGGAGTTCCAAAGGCTCAAGGAAGAAAACCATTGCCTCAGGCAGAAGCTGGCCAACTCTGGGCCCAAGGTCCAGCCTGTCTCCGGGGGGCCTCCTGCTCCTGCTCCTGCTCCTGCTCCAGCTCCAGCTCCTGCTCCTGCTCTTCTGGGCACAGCCTCCAAATGCCCTCAAGGGCCACAGGCTCCCCTGAAAGCCCAGAAGCCCAAGAAGGGAGCAAGGGTGCACTGGCCAGACTCCAAGTTCTCGGGTCCCCTGCAGGTCTGATTCCCTTTCCCAGCAGCCACCTACACTCACAACCAGAGCACAAAAGCTCCTGTGCTTCCTTACCCATCAGCCACACCCATTGCTCCTTTGACTGGAGATCCACCCCATTCTTGAACTGATGCTACCTATTCCCTATAGCCATGTGAGAGAGCATTTTTCATTGTTAAGGACCAAAAAAATAAAACGATCAAATTGCTGATCCTACTGCGACTGAGAATTGATTGTATGAAGGGATTCTATGCCAAGCAACCAAGGGTTTTAAGTGTCCTTTACTGATCACTTAATTGTCCCAATAACCCAGTGTGTCCTATACTACTGAGGTTCAGAGAGGGGACACAACTTGCCCCAAGATCACACAGCTAGTGAATTTCAGAGCTCCCATTCCAAGCCAAGGTTGTCTCATTACCCACTGATGTGAAAATAACTACCACTCCTACCACTACGATGACTTCTGCTTCTTCATTTCTGAGAGAGAGAAAGAGCGAGGGCACACACACATGCAAGCGGGGGAGGGGCAGGGAGATAGAGATTCCTAGACAGCCTTCCCACTCAAGTGCACAACCAGACGCTGGGCTGGATTTCACAGACCATGGGACCACGCCCTGAGCCGAAATCAAGAGTCAGACGTTGACCTGACTAAGCCACACAGGCACCCTTCCCTTGTGCAAGGAACTTCTAGGCAAGCTGCTGTAAGGATCCCAGAAGGGCTTGACAAAATTTTCTCATAGGTCACGTTCTAGTTTGGATGCAAGGATTATGGTGATGCCTAGCTGAGGTAAAGTCCCAGCAAAGCATGGAGGGCAGCCTTTCAGGGTCTCCAACGATTCCCTTCGTGGGTACACCTCGTTTTGTGTTCCATACTCTACCACTGGATTAGAGTCAGGAACTCTTGCCTCACTTCGAAAGGACAGAATATGGCCCGAGAGATAGATAGCATGTCCCTTCTGAGGCTCGTAGACAAAGACACTGGTCTCCTCTTGGGCTTGCTCTCGCTCCCTCACCATTGGTTTCGAGGGAAGCCGCCTGCTCCTTGTGGGCTGTATGATGGAGAGGCCCATGTGGCAAGGAATGAATATTTCTTGCTCATCGCAATGGAGGACCTCTGGCTGCTAGGAGCCACCCGAGTGAGCACACAAGCAGATTTCCCGCCAACAAGCCTGGAGATGACTGAAGACCCACATGACATCTTGACTGCAGCCTTGTGAGAGATCCTGAGACACAGGTCCCTGGCTAGATGCACCTGGATGCCTGGCCCACGGAAACCATATGCGGTTATCAATTGGTGTTGTCGGAAGCCCTCTGGGTTGCGGAAAACATTCAAAAAAGACACAAGGGTGAAGCCACAGTTCTGGCTGCTGACCCACCCCCCTCTCCTGGGCTTGAAATTCCAGGGAAGTCAAGCGATGGTAGCAACCACTGAGAGATTAGGGTAAACAATGCCAGAAAGAGGTCCTCTATTCTGTTCTCCATGTATCTCTCTGAGAGGACATGCCCTCACCTGATCCACCCGAGCCAATAGGTGGCCCATGCAGGAGGAGACAACTGGCCGTGTGGTCCAAGTCGGCTGAGAGCACTAGACCCAGCGTCGCAGAGCCTCCTTGAAGCCAGAAAAAGAGCCCAGAAGTTCCCTGGTGTCCCTAGAGAAGGCACAGAAATTAGATGAGTTGAAAGCCTGGGACCTGGTCATTGGGCTTCTGGGCAAGAGGGGAGATGGACTGTGGAAGGGACACTGCCTGCAACCCCTCTTGGACCAGACCCCACCTGTCTGCTTTGGGATACTGAGGATTAAGACGAGAGTGAACTAGTGTAGAAGAGATGGTGTTCTAATGCTTGGCAGGTTTAAAGCGATTGAAATCGTTGACATTCCTATTCTCCTCGTCCTCAGGACCACCATTAAGGGGAAGGGGCCTTCAAAGAAGCAAGAGGAGTTTATCACTTACAGCAGCCCTGTCAAGTGTCAATATCCAACCACTCCAGTCCCTTCCACCCCCTTGGCAGCCCCACTGCTTTCATAAGGACACAGATACATTCCCCTACAGGCTTTGGAGCAAACGTTAAGTTTTGATTTCTCTAAGATAAATGCCATAGTGCCATGACCTGCTCCTAAGGCGGTAGCAAGTCTAGTTCTCAAAGAATCTGTGTGGAAGGGTTGAGCCACTCTATTGGACACCTGAAATTGATATTATACTGCATGTGAACGGGAATGTAACTCACGGCTTGGAAAAGGAAAAGAAACTCTTAACTGTTTTCAAGAGTCAGCTCTATCATTTTCCATTCCCAACTGTGATGTGGGAGTGATCCAGTCATTCCACATCCTGCCTTGCATTTGGTGGTGGGGTCTCTCTCTCCCTCTCTGGCGCATTTGGTTTGAATCACTGTGATAGGTGTGCAGTGAGAGCTCACTGGAGTTTTCATTTGAATTGCCCCAATGGCAACTTTCTATGTGGTTTCCATCTGTCTACGCTTTGGTAAAGGTGGCAGGCCCTTTACTTTTTCCCCACCCCCCTTCTATTTCCTTTTGCTAACTAGATTGCATGCTTACATGGGGATCAAATTCTGAGTTTCCATGCTTCAGACAGGAGTCCTCTATTAGCTATGTGATTTGGACCTATTTCCTCCAAGTTGGTAGCTTGTATTTTGGGTCTTCTTAAGGAGGTCTTTCACACGGCACAGATTTACAATTCTGATTGTTGGATAAAGTCTAATTAATCAACTTTACCTTAGGGAAAATAATTTGATGTTCGACTGGAGGATTCTTTACCTAGCTTTCCATTCTGGAAATTTTTCCCCACATTTTCCCTATAAGATTTATCATTTTCCATGTAAGGCAGTGATTAATTTTGAGCTACTTTTTAAAATACTCTTTTTTTCTTTTTTTCCTTTGGGAGAGTGAACATGTGCATGAGCAGGCAGGGGCCTGGAGGGAGAAGGGAAAAGAGCATCCTCAAGCAGCCTCGCCAGTGAGCTTGGAGCCTGACTTTGTCCCGGGACGCTGAGAGCTTGACAAGAGCCGAAATCAAGAGCTGGGTGCCGCACAGGCTGCCTCACCCAGGCAGCCTGAGTTAAGTTTTGTATAGGGTTTGATACTTAGATTGTGGTCCCCGGCCTCCTCGTCCTCCACCTCCTCCTCCCCTCTCCCGCTCCCTCTTCTGCTTCTCCTTCTTCTTTCATGCCTATGCATGTCCACTTGCTCTAGCACCATTTATTCAAAACGCTGTCACTCCTCCACTGAACGGCTTTTTACCTTTGTCAAGGCCCCATTCGACATATGGGTGTAGTTCACTTTCTGGGTCCTTGATTCTGTTCCACTTATCCATCTTTATTCTGTTCCATTGGTCTAGCTCTTCACCAACACCACACACTTTTGATTACTGTAGACGAATATCTTGAAATGGGGTAGAAGGATTCTTCTGGTTTTCTTCTTTAGTTTTAGTTTCTCCTCTTTTTCTAGGTTCTAAAATAGAAAGATTATAGTTTTGAGACTCCTTTTCTTTTTAGAGAGAGAGACAGAGACAGAGACAGAGAAAGGGAGAGAGAGATGATTAAGCAGCCACCATGCCCAGCACCAGCACAATGCAGGTTCAGCCTCACTATCCCAAGGTTGACCATGACCCGAGTCAAAATCAAGAGTTGGACTAACTGACTGAGCCACCCAGATGCTCCTCCTCCTTTCTAATGTATGCATTGAGTGCTATAAATTGAGCTCTCTGTTGATTTAGCTGTGTCCCACCAATTTTAATACGTTGCAGTTTTATTTTCCTTCCGTTCAGTGCACTGAAATTTTATCTTTTGTCTCCGATAATCTAGAAAGTTACTTTCTACGTGTTTAGATTTTGTTATGTTTCTCCCTTTGATATCTAGTTTCATTTTTAACTTTTTTTTATAAGTGTCAAAGTTTAATTCCAAGACAATGCTACAGAGGGTTGCATTTTTTTCAGGTACACAATATAGAGATTCTCCTCCGCTGCCCAACGACTGTTAGCTCCTGTTGCCAGGCACTGATTTGCCTTGGAGTCTCGGGTGCACCTCCCCCACCCCTACTCCCTTCAGCTCCTGTTGCCAGGCACTGGTTTGCATTGGAGACGGAACCCTCGTAGGGGTTCCAAGCAGTTTCTAGTGGCCGAGAGGACACTGGTGATCAGAGACAAAGCCCCCAGGCTCTCTGGAGCCAGCTGGTGGCCATTACAATGTCTCCCCACACAGTTCTGGAGCCGCTGTGGGCTCTCCGGGAACAGCTGTGGGCTTCTGGGTTGCCGATAATCGAACGTTGGCCACATGGGCCACGAGACTCTGGGTTTGGCTGGGAGATCCTCGTGTGCACTGTGTTGCTGGTGTTCATTCCAGTAAAGTGTGGACTCCGCTTAAGAGGAAGAAAGGGGCACTGTGCCCAGAATGAAGTATCTGGAAAAGACATGGAGAAGACCGACCCGGATGCACCAGCCCATGGAGCCGTCGCATCATCGGAGCACAAGGCCAGTCCTCTCCCGCTACAGATCCTTGCTCTGGCTGCCCTGAATCAAGATGTCGGGTACTTTTCTGTGGGAGACGCTACGCAACTGCTGAAGGGAGTTCGGCAAAGGCTGTTGAAGAAGAGCCCTCACCAGCTCACCGATGAAAATCCCATCTGTGGAGCAGCCCAGGACGATGGAGAACCCCCTGCGAGGAATATGCCAGAAGACTTCAAGGACAGCCCTGATCTGCGGGGAAGTGCAGACCCTCTGTCTCAGGACATTGGCAGCTGTGGACTGAGAGGGCAGGAAGAGGCAGGGGAGGCAGGCAGGCCAGAGCTTCCTGACGGAGGTGTGCCGTGGCAGGCCCCCGCTGAGGGCCAGAGCCAACACCACACCCTCAGCCAGATCCTACTGACGGTGATGCATCTGCTAGAGCTCCTTCGGGATCATCTGGAAGGTGGGGGCTCAAGGACGCAGGTGCAGACTGGCTCCTCCTCCACTGATCACGTGCCCCGTGGGAGCCCCCTGAATCAAGGAAAGCCATCCAGGGCACTGAAGAAGGCACGTCAGGGGAATGAAGAGCTCCCAGGAAACACAACAATCCACCAAGCTGAGCAAGTATCTTTTCACCAGCGAAACAGCCTCCTGGAAAGGGAGATTCAGAAGCTGCACCTGAAGCTCGAGGCAGAGCCTAAGCTGTGCGAAGAGCACCTCAAACACCTGGAGAGGAAGATGATGGAGGAGAAGGCACGCTGCCTGCAAGTGAAGAACGAACTCGCCAAGGTGTGCAGGAAGGTGGATGCTGCCCACTGGAACTTAGGCCTCTACAAGAAGATGGCCGACGACCTGCACCGAGAATGGCAGAGAATCTCCTCCTTGCATGACCGAGAGTGCCGCCTGGTGGAGAACAGAAGTGAGGAGAGCCAGAAGGCTGTTCTGTGGGCAGAGAGGGAGTTCCAAAGGCTCAAGGAAGAAAACCATTGCCTCAGGCAGAAGCTGGCCAACTCTGGGCCCAAGGTCCAGCCTGTCTCCGGGGGGCCTCCTGCTCCTGCTCCTGCTCCTGCTCCAGCTCCAGCTCCTGCTCCTGCTCTTCTGGGCACAGCCTCCAAATGCCCTCAAGGGCCACAGGCTCCCCTGAAAGCCCAGAAGCCCAAGAAGGGAGCAAGGGTGCACTGGCCAGACTCCAAGTTCTCGGGTCCCCTGCAGGTCTGATTCCCTTTCCCAGCAGCCACCAACACTCACAACCAGAGCACAAAAGCTCCTCTGCTTCCTTACCCATCAGCCACACCCATTGCTCCTTTGACTGGAGATCCACCCCATTCTTGAACTGATGCTACCTATTCCCTATAGCCATGTGAGAGAGCATTTTTCATTGTTAAGGACCAAAAAAATAAAACGATCAAATTGCTGATCCTACTGCGACTGAGAATTGATTGTATGAAGGGATTCTATGCCAAGCAACCAAGGGTTTTAAGTGTCCTTTACTGATCACTTAATTGTCCCAATAACCCAGTGTGTCCTATACTACTGAGGTTCAGAGAGGGGACACAACTTGCCCCACGATCACACAGCTAGTGAATTTCAGAGCTCCCATTCCAAGCCAAGGTTGTCTCATTACCCACTGATGTGAAAATAACTACCACTCCTACCACTACGATGACTTCTGCTTCTTCATTTCTGAGAGAGAGAAAGAGCGAGGGCACACACACATGCAAGCGGGGGAGGGGCAGGGAGAGAGAGATTCCTAGACAGCCTTCCCACTCAAGTGCACAACCAGACGCTGGGCTGGATTTCACAGACCATGGGACCACGCCCTGAGCCGAAATCAAGAGTCAGACGTTGACCTGACTAAGCCACACAGGCACCCTTCCCTTGTGCAAGGAACTTCTAGGCAAGCTGCTGTAAGGATCCCAGAAGGGCTTGACAAAATTTTCTCATAGGTCACGTTCTAGTTTGGATGCAAGGATTATGGTGATGCCTAGCTGAGGTAAAGTCCCAGCAAAGCATGGAGGGCAGCCTTTCAGGGTCTCCAACGATTCCCTTCGTGGGTACACCTCGTTTTGTGTTCCATACTCTACCACTGGATTAGAGTCAGGAACTCTTGCCTCACTTCGAAAGGACAGAATATGGCCCGAGAGATAGATAGCATGTCCCTTCTGAGGCTCGTAGACAAAGACACTGGTCTCCTCTTGGGCTTGCTCTCGCTCCCTCACCATTGGTTTCGAGGGAAGCCGCCTGCTCCTTGTGGGCTGTATGATGGAGAGGCCCATGTGGCAAGGAATGAATATTTCTTGCTCACCGCAATGGAGGACCTCTGGCTGCTAGGAGGCACCCGAGTGAGCACACAAGCAGATTTCCCGCCAACAAGCCTGGAGATGACTGAAGACCCACATGACATCTTGACTGCAGCCTTGTGAGAGATCCTGAGACACAGGTCCCTGGCTAGATGCACCTGGATGCCTGGCCCACGGAAACCATATGCGGTTATCAATTGGTGTTGTCGGAAGCCCTCTGGGTTGCGGAAAACATTCAAAAAAGACACAAGGGTGAAGCCACAGTTCTGGCTGCTGACCCACCCCCCTCTCCTGGGCTTGAAATTCCAGGGAAGTCAAGCGATGGTAGCAACCACTGAGAGATTAGGGTAAACAATGCCAGAAAGAGGTCCTCTATTCTGTTCTCCATGTATCTCTCTGAGAGGACATGCCCTCACCTGATCCACCCGAGCCAATAGGTGGCCCATGCAGGAGGAGACAACTGGCCGTGTGGTCCAAGTCGGCTGAGAGCACTAGACCCAGCGTCGCAGAGCCTCCTTGAAGCCAGAAAAAGAGCCCAGAAGTTCCCTGGTGTCCCTAGAGAAGGCACAGAAATTAGATGAGTTGAAAGCCTGGGACCTGGTCATTGGGCTTCTGGGCAAGAGGGGAGATGGCCTGTGGAAGGGACACTGCCTGCAACCCCTCTTGGACCAGACCCCACCTGTCTGCTTTGGGATACTGAGGATTAAGACGAGAGTGAACTAGTGTAGAAGAGATGGTGTTCTAATGCTTGGCAGGTTTAAAGCGATTGAAATTGTTGACATTCCTATTCTCCTTGTCCTCAGGACCACCATTAAGGGGAAGGGGCTTTCAAAGAAGCAAGAGGAGTTTATCACTTACAGCAGCCCTGTCAAGTGTCAATATCCAACCACTCCAGTCCCTTCCACCCCCTTGGCAGCCCCACTGCTTTCATAAGGACACAGATACATTCCCCTACAGGCTTTGGAGCAAACGTTAAGTTTTGATTTCTCTAAGATAAATGCCATAGTGCCATGACCTGCTCCTAAGGCGGTAGCAAGTCTAGTTCTCAAAGAATCTGTGTGGAAGGGTTGAGCCACTCTATTGGACACCTGAAAATGATATTATACTGCATGTGAACGGGAATGTAACTCACGGCTTGGAAAAGGAAAAGAAACTCTTAACTGTTTTCAAGAGTCAGCTCTATCATTTTCCATTCCCAACTGTGATGTGGGAGTGATCCAGTCATTCCACATCCTGCCTTGCATTTGGTGGTGGGGTCTCTCTCTCCCTCTCTGGCGCATTTGGTTTGAATCACTGTGATAGGTGTGCAGTGAGAGCTCACTGGAGTTTTCATTTGAATTGCCCCAATGGCAACTTTCTATGTGGTTTCCATCTGTCTACGCTTTGGTAAAGTTGGCAGGCCCTTTCCTTTTTCCCCACCCCCTTCTATTTCCTTTTGCTAACTAGATTGCATGCTTACATGGGGATCAAATTCTGAGTTTCCATGCTTCAGACAGGAGTCCTCTATTAGCTATGTGATTTGGACCTATTTCCTCCAAGTTGGTAGCTTGTCTTTTGGGTCTTCTTAAGGAGGTCTTTCACACGGCACAGATTTACAATTCTGATTGTTGGATAAAGTCTAATTAATCAACTTTACCTTAGGGAAAATAATTTGATGTTCGACTGGAGGATTCTTTACCTAGCTTTCCATTCTGGAAATTTTTCCCCACATTTTCCCTATAAGATTTATCATTTTCCATGTAAGGCAGTGATTAATTTTGAGCTACTTTTTAAAATACTCTTTTTTTCTTTTTGTCCTTTGGGAGAGTGAACATGTGCATGAGCGGGCAGGGGCCTGGAGGGAGAAGGGAAAAGAGCATCCTCAAGCAGCCTCGCCAGTGAGCTTGGAGCCTGACTTTGTCCCGGGACGCTGAGAGCTTGACAAGAGCCGAAATCAAGAGCTGGCTGCCGCACAGGCTGCCTCACCCAGGCAGCCTGAGTTAAGTTTTGTATAGGGTTTGATACTTAGATTGTGGTCCCCGGCCTCCTCGTCCTCCACCTCCTCCTCCCCTCTCCCGCTCCCTCTTCTGCTTCTCCTTCTTCTTTCATGCCTATGCATGTCCACTTGCTCTAGCACCATTTATTCAAAACGCTGTCACTCCTCCACTGAACGGCTTTTTACCTTTGTCAAGGCCCCATTCGACATATGGGTGTAGTTCACTTTCTGGGTCCTTGATTCTGTTCCACTTATCCATCTTTATTCTGTTCCATTGGTCTAGCTCTTCACCAAAACCACGCACTTTTGATTACTGTAGACGAATATCTTGAAATGGGGTAGAAGGATTCTTCTGGTTTTCTTCTTTAGTTTTAGTTTCTCCTCTTTTTCTAGGTTCTAAAATAGAAAGATTATAGTTTTGAGACTCCTTTTCTTTTTAGAGAGAGAGCCAGAGACAGAGACAGAGAAAGGGAGAGAGAGATGATTAAGCAGCCACCATGCCCAGCACCAGCACAATGCAGGTTCAGCCTCACTATCCCAAGGTTGACCATGACCCGAGTCAAAATCAAGAGTTGGACTAACTGACTGAGCCACCCAGATGCTCCTCCTCCTTTCTAATGTATGCATTGAGTGCTATAAATTGAGCTCTCTGTTGATTTAGCTGTGTCCCACCAATTTTAATACGTTGCAGTTTTATTTTCCTTCCGTTCAGTGCACTGAAATTTTATCTTTTGTCTCCGATAATCTAGAAAGTTACTTTCTACGTGTTTAGATTTTGTTATGTTTCTCCCTTTGATATCTAGTTTCATTTTTAACTTTTTTTTATAAGTGTCAAAGTTTAATTCCAAGACAATGCTACAGAGGGTTGCATTTTTTTCAGGTACACAATATAGAGATTCTCCTCCGCTGCCCAACGACTGTTAGCTCCTGTTGCCAGGCACTGATTTGCCTTGGAGTCTCGGGTGCACCTCCCCCACCCCTACTCCCTTCAGCTCCTGTTGCCAGGCACTGGTTTGCATTGGAGACGGAACCCTCGTAGGGGTTCCAAGCAGTTTCTAGTGGCCGAGAGGACACTGGTGATCAGAGACAAAGCCCCCAGGCTCTCTGGAGCCAGCTGGTGGCCATTACAATGTCTCCCCACACAGTTCTGGAGCCGCTGTGGGCTCTCCGGGAACAGCTGTGGGCTTCTGGGTTGCCGATAATTGAACGTTGGCCACATGGGCCACGAGACTCTGGGTTTGGCTGGGAGATCCTCGTGTGCACTGTGTTGCTGGTGTTCATTCCAGTAAAGTGTGGACTCCGCTTAAGAGGAAGAAAGGGGCACTGTGCCCAGAATGAAGTATCTGGAAAAGACATGGAGAAGACCGACCCGGATGCACCAGCCCATGGAGCCGTCGCATCATCGGAGCACAAGGCCAGTCCTCTCCCGCTACAGATCCTTGCTCTGGCTGCCCTGAATCAAGATGTCGGGTACTTTTCTGTGGGAGACGCTACGCAACTGCTGAAGGGAGTTCGGCAAAGGCTGTTGAAGAAGAGCCCTCACCAGCTCACCGATGAAAATCCCATCTGTGGAGCAGCCCAGGACGATGGAGAACCCCCTGCGAGGAATATGCCAGAAGACTTCAAGGACAGCCCTGATCTGCGGGGAAGTGCAGACCCTCTGTCTCAGGACATTGGCAGCTGTGGACTGAGAGGGCAGGAAGAGGCAGGGGAGGCAGGCAGGCCAGAGCTTCCTGACGGAGGTGTGCCGTGGCAGGCCCCCGCTGAGGGCCAGAGCCAACACCACACCCTCAGCCAGATCCTACTGACGGTGATGCATCTGCTAGAGCTCCTTCGGGATCATCTGGAAGGTGGGGGCTCAAGGACGCAGGTGCAGACTGGCTCCTCCTCCACTGATCACGTGCCCCGTGGGAGCCCCCTGAATCAAGGAAAGCCATCCAGGGCACTGAAGAAGGCACGTCAGGGGAATGAAGAGCTCCCAGGAAACACAACAATCCACCAAGCTGAGCAAGTATCTTTTCACCAGCGAAACAGCCTCCTGGAAAGGGAGATTCAGAAGCTGCACCTGAAGCTCGAGGCAGAGCCTAAGCTGTGCGAAGAGCACCTCAAACACCTGGAGAGGAAGATGATGGAGGAGAAGGCACGCTGCCTGCAAGTGAAGAACGAACTCGCCAAGGTGCGCAGGAAGGTGGATGCTGCCCACTGGAACTTAGGCCTCTACAAGAAGATGGCCGACGACCTGCACCGAGAATGGCAGAGAATCTCCTCCTTGCATGACCGAGAGCGCCTCCTGGTGGAGAACAGAAGTGAGGAGAGCCAGAAGGCTGTTCTGTGGGCAGAGAGGGAGTTCCAAAGGCTCAAGGAAGAAAACCATTGCCTCAGGCAGAAGCTGGCCAACTCTGGGCCCAAGGTCCAGCCTGTCTCCGGTGGGCCTCCTGCTCCTGCTCCTGCTCCTGCTCCAGCTCCAGCTCCTGCTCCTGCTCTTCTGGGCACAGCCTCCAAATGCCCTCTAGGGCCACAGGCTCCCCTGAAAGCCCAGAAGCCCAAGAAGGGAGCAAGGGTGCACTGGCCAGACTCCAAGTTCTCGGGTCCCCTGCAGGTCTGATTCCCTTTCCCAGCAGCCACCAACAGTCACAACCAGAGCACAAAAGCTCCTGTGCTTCCTTACCCCTTCAGCCACACCCATTGCTCCTTTGACTGGAGATCCACCCCATTCTTGAACTGATGCTACCTATTCCCTATAGCCATGTGAGAGAGCATTTTTCATTGTTAAGGACCAAAAAAATAAAACGATCAAATTGCTGATCCTACTGCGACTGAGAATTGATTGTATGAAGGGATTCTATGCCAAGCAACCAAGGGTTTTAAGTGTCCTTTACTGATCACTTAATTGTCCCAATAACCCAGTGTGTCCTATACTACTGAGGTTCAGAGAGGGGACACAACTTGCCTCAAGATCACACAGCTAGTGAATTTCAGAGCTCCCATTCCAAGCCAAGGTTGTCTCATTACCCACTGATGTGAAAATAACTACCACTCCTACCACTACGATGACTTCTGCTTCTTCATTTCTGAGAGAGAGAAAGAGCGAGGGCACACACACATGCAAGCGGGGGAGGGGCAGGGAGAGAGAGATTCCTAGACAGCCTTCCCACTCAAGTGCACAACCAGACGCTGGGCTGGATTTCACAGACCATGGGACCACGCCCTGAGCCGAAATCAAGAGTCAGACGTTGACCTGACTAAGCCACACAGGCACCCTTCCCTTGTGCAAGGAACTTCTAGGCAAGCTGCTGTAAGGATCCCAGAAGGGCTTGACAAAATTTTCTCATAGGTCACGTTCTAGTTTGGATGCAAGGATTATGGTGATGCCTAGCTGAGGTAAAGTCCCAGCAAAGCATGGAGGGCAGCCTTTCAGGGTCTCCAACGATTCCCTTCGTGGGTACACCTCGTTTTGTGTTCCATACTCTACCACTGGATTAGAGTCAGGAACTCTTGCCTCACTTCGAAAGGACAGAATATGGCCCGAGAGATAGATAGCATGTCCCTTCTGAGGCTCGTAGACAAAGACACTGGTCTCCTCTTGGGCTTGCTCTCGCTCCCTCACCATTGGTTTCGAGGGAAGCCGCCTGCTCCTTGTGGGCTGTATGATGGAGAGGCCCATGTGGCAAGGAATGAATATTTCTTGCTCACCGCAATGGAGGACCTCTGGCTGCTAGGAGGCACCCGAGTGAGCACACAAGCAGATTTCCCGCCAACAAGCCTGGAGATGTCTGAAGACCCACATGACATCTTGACTGCAGCCTTGTGAGAGATCCTGAGACACAGGTCCCTGGCTAGATGCACCTGGATGCCTGGCCCACGGAAACCATATGCGGTTATCAATTGGTGTTGTCGGAAGCCCTCTGGGTTGCGGAAAACATTCAAAAAAGACACAAGGGTGAAGCCACAGTTCTGGCTGCTGACCCACCCCCCTCTCCTGGGCTTGAAATTCCAGGGAAGTCAAGCGATGGTAGCAACCACTGAGAGATTAGGGTAAACAATGCCAGAAAGAGGTCCTCTATTCTGTTCTCCATGTATCTCTCTGAGAGGACATGCCCTCACCTGATTCACCCGAGCCAATAGGTGGCCCATGCAGGAGGAGACAACTGGCCGTGTGGTCCAAGTCGGCTGAGAGCACTAGACCCAGCGTCGCAGAGCCTCCTTGAAGCCAGAAAAAGAGCCCAGAAGTTCCCTGGTGTCCCTAGAGAAGGCACAGAAATTAGATGAGTTGAAAGCCTGGGACCTGGTCATTGGGCTTCTGGGCAAGAGGGGAGATGGCCTGTGGAAGGGACACTGCCTGCAACCCCTCTTGGACCAGACCCCACCTGTCTGCTTTGGGATACTGAGGATTAAGACGAGAGTGAACTAGTGTAGAAGAGATGGTGTTCTAATGCTTGGCAGGTTTAAAGCGATTGAAATTGTTGACATTCCTATTCTCCTTGTCCTCAGGACCACCATTAAGGGGAAGGGGCTTTCAAAGAAGCAAGAGGAGTTTATCACTTACAGCAGCCCTGTCAAGTGTCAATATCCAACCACTCCAGTCCCTTCCACCCCCTTGGCAGCCCCACTGCTTTCATAAGGACACAGATACATTCCCCTACAGGCTTTGGAGCAAACGTTAAGTTTTGATTTCTCTAAGATAAATGCCATAGTGCCATGACCTGCTCCTAAGGCGGTAGCAAGTCTAGTTCTCAAAGAATCTGTGTGGAAGGGTTGAGCCACTCTATTGGACACCTGAAAATGATATTATACTGCATGTGAACGGGAATGTAACTCACGGCTTGGAAAAGGAAAAGAAACTCTTAACTGTTTTCAAGAGTCAGCTCTATCATTTTCCATTCCCAACTGTGATGTGGGAGTGATCCAGTCATTCCACATCCTGCCTTGCATTTGGTGGTGGGGTCTCTCTCTCCCTCTCTGGCGCATTTGGTTTGAATCACTGTGATAGGTGTGCAGTGAGAGCTCACTGGAGTTTTCATTTGAATTGCCCCAATGGCAACTTTCTATGTGGTTTCCATCTGTCTACGCTTTGGTAAAGTTGGCAGGCCCTTTACTTTTTCCCCACCCCCTTCTATTTCCTTTTGCTAACTAGATTGCATGCTTACATGGGGATCAAATTCTGAGTTTCCATGCTTCAGACAGGAGTCCTCTATTAGCTATGTGATTTGGACCTATTTCCTCCAAGTTGGTAGCTTGTCTTTTGGGTCTTCTTAAGGAGGTCTTTCACACGGCACAGATTTACAATTCTGATTTTTGGAGAAAGTCTAATTAATCAACTTTACCTTAGGGAAAATAATTTGATGTTCGACTGGAGGATTCTTTACCTAGCTTTCCATTCTGGAAAATTTTCCCCACATTTTCCCTATAAGATTTATCATTTTCCATGTAAGGCAGTGATTAATTTTGAGCTACTTTTTAAAATACTCTTTTTTTCTTTTTGTCCTTTGGGAGAGTGAACATGTGCATGAGCGGGCAGGGGCCTGGAGGGAGAAGGGAAAAGAGCATCCTCAAGCAGCCTCGCCAGTGAGCTTGGAGCCTGACTTTGTCCCGGGACGCTGAGAGCTTGACAAGAGCCGAAATCAAGAGCTGGGTGCCGCACAGGCTGCCTCACCCAGGCAGCCTGAGTTAAGTTTTGTATAGGGTTTGATACTTAGATTGTGGTCCCCGGCCTCCTCGTCCTCCACCTCCTCCTCCCCTCTCCCGCTCCCTCTTCTGCTTCTCCTTCTTCTTTCATGCCTATGCATGTCCACTTGCTCTAGCACCATTTATTCAAAACGCTGTCACTCCTCCACTGAACGGCTTTTTACCTTTGTCAAGGCCCCATTCGACATATGGGTGTAGTTCACTTTCTGGGTCCTTGATTCTGTTCCACTTATCCATCTTTATTCTGTTCCATTGGTCTAGCTCTTCACCAACACCACACACTTTTGATTACTGTAGACGAATATCTTGAAATGGGGTAGAAGGATTCTTCTGGTTTTCTTCTTTAGTTTTAGTTTCTCCTCTTTTTCTAGGTTCTAAAATAGAAAGATTATAGTTTTGAGACTCCTTTTCTTTTTAGAGAGAGAGACAGAGACAGAGAAAGGAAGAGAGAGATGATTAAGCAGCCACCATGCCCAGCACCAGCACAATGCAGGTTCAGCCTCACTATCCCAAGGTTGACCATGACCCGAGTCAAAATCAAGAGTTGGACTAACTGACTGAGCCACCCAGATGCTCCTCCTCCTTTCTAATGTATGCATTGAGTGCTAAAAATTGAGCTCTCTGTTGATTTAGCTGTGTCCCACCAATTTTAATACGTTGTAGTTTTATTTTCCTTCGGTTCAGTGCACTGAAATTTTATCTTTTGTCTCCGATAATCTAGAAAGTTACTTTCTACGTGTTTAGATTTTGTTATGTTTCTCCCTTTGATATCTAGTTTCATTTTTAACTTTTTTATATAAGTGTCAAAGTTTAATTCCAAGACAATGCTACAGAGGGTTGCATTTTTTTCAGGTACACAATATAGAGATTCTCCTCCGCTGCCCAACGACTGTTAGCTCCTGTTGCCAGGCACTGATTTGCCTTGGAGTCTCGGGTGCACCTCCCCCACCCCTACTCCCTTCAGCTCCTGTTGCCAGGCACTGGTTTGCATTGGAGACGGAACCCTCGTAGGGGTTCCAAGCAGTTTCTAGTGGCCGAGAGGACACTGGTGATCAGAGACAAAGCCCCCAGGCTCTCTGGAGCCAGCTGGTGGCCATTACAATGTCTCCCCACACAGTTCTGGAGCCGCTGTGGGCTCTCCGGGAACAGCTGTGGGCTTCTGGGTTGCCGATAATCGAACGTTGGCCACATGGGCCACGAGACTCTGGGTTTGGCTGGGAGATCCTCGTGTGCACTGTGTTGCTGGTGTTCATTCCAGTAAAGTGTGGACTCCGCTTAAGAGGAAGAAAGGGGCACTGTGCCCAGAATGAAGTATCTGGAAAAGACATGGAGAAGACCGACCCGGATGCACCAGCCCATGGAGCCGTCGCATCATCGGAGCACAAGGCCAGTCCTCTCCCGCTACAGCTCCTTGCTCTGGCTGCCCTGAATCAAGATGTCGGGTACTTTTCTGTGGGAGACGCTACGCAACTGCTGAAGGGAGTTCGGCAAAGGCTGTTGAAGAAGAGCCCTCACCAGCTCACCGATGAAAATCCCATCTGTGGAGCAGCCCAGGACGATGGAGAACCCCCTGCGAGGAATATGCCAGAAGACTTCAAGGACAGCCCTGATCTGCGGGGAAGTGCAGACCCTCTGTCTCAGGACATTGGCAGCTGTGGACTGAGAGGGCAGGAAGAGGCAGGGGAGGCAGGCAGGCCAGAGCTTCCTGACGGAGGTGTGCCGTGGCAGGCCCCCGCTGAGGGCCAGAGCCAACACCACACCCTCAGCCAGATCCTACTGACGGTGATGCATCTGCTAGAGCTCCTTCGAGATCATCTAGAAGGTGGGGGCTCAAGGACGCAGGTGCAGACTGGCTCCTCCTCCACTGATCACGTGCCCCGTGGGAGCCCCCTGAATCAAGGAAAGCCATCCAGGGCACTGAAGAAGGCACGTCAGGGGAATGAAGAGCTCCCAGGAAACACAACAATCCACCAAGCTGAGCAAGTATCTTTTCACCAGCGAAACAGCCTCCTGGAAAGGGAGATTCAGAAGCTGCACCTGAAGCTCGAGGCAGAGCCTAAGCTGTGCGAAGAGCACCTCAAACACCTGGAGAGGAAGATGATGGAGGAGAAGGCACGCTGCCTGCAAGTGAAGAACGAACTCGCCAAGGTGCGCAGGAAGGTGGATGCTGCCCACTGGAACTTAGGCCTCTACAAGAAGATGGCCGACGACCTGCACCGAGAATGGCAGAGAATCTCCTCCTTGCATGACCGAGAGCGCCTCCTGGTGGAGAACAGAAGTGAGGAGAGCCAGAAGGCTGTTCTGTGGGCAGAGAGGGAGTTCCAAAGGCTCAAGGAAGAAAACCATTGCCTCAGGCAGAAGCTGGCCAACTCTGGGCCCAAGGTCCAGCCTGTCTCCGGGGGGCCTCCTGCTCCTGCTCCTGCTCCTGCTCCAGCTCCAGCTCCTGCTCCTGCTCTTCTGGGCACAGCCTCCAAATGCCCTCTAGGGCCACAGGCTCCCCTGAAAGCCCAGAAGCCCAAGAAGGGAGCAAGGGTGCACTGGCCAGACTCCAAGTTCTCGGGTCCCCTGCAGGTCTGATTCCCTTTCCCAGCAGCCACCAACACTCACAACCAGAGCACAAAAGCTCCTGTGCTTCCTTACCCCTTCAGCCACACCCATTGCTCCTTTGACTGGAGATCCACCCCATTCTTGAACTGATGCTACCTATTCCCTATAGCCATGTGAGAGAGCATTTTTCATTGTTAAGGACCAAAAAAATAAAACGATCAAATTGCTGATCCTACTGCGACTGAGAATTGATTGTATGAAGGGATTCTATGCCAAGCAACGAAGGGTTTTAAGTGTCCTTTACTGATCACTTAATTGTCCCAATAACCCAGTGTGTCCTATACTACTGAGGTTCAGAGAGGGGACACAACTTGCCTCAAGATCACACAGCTAGTGAATTTCAGAGCTCCCATTCCAAGCCAAGGTTGTCTCATTACCCACTGATGTGAAAATAACTACCACTCCTACCACTACGATGACTTCTGCTTCTTCATTTCTGAGAGAGAGAAAGAGCGAGGGCACACACACATGCAAGCGGGGGAGGGGCAGGGAGAGAGAGATTCCTAGACAGCCTTCCCACTCAAGTGCACAACCAGACGCTGGGCTGGATTTCACAGACCATGGGACCACGCCCTGAGCCGAAATCAAGAGTCAGACGTTGACCTGACTAAGCCACACAGGCACCCTTCCCTTGTGCAAGGAACTTCTAGGCAAGCTGCTGTAAGGATCCCAGAAGGGCTTGACAAAATTTTCTCATAGGTCACGTTCTAGTTTGGATGCAAGGATTATGGTGATGCCTAGCTGAGGTAAAGTCCCAGCAAAGCATGGAGGGCAGCCTTTCAGGGTCTCCAACGATTCCCTTCGTGGGTACACCTCGTTTTGTGTTCCATACTCTACCACTGGATTAGAGTCAGGAACTCTTGCCTCACTTCGAAAGGACAGAATATGGCCCGAGAGATAGATAGCATGTCCCTTCTGAGGCTCGTAGACAAAGACACTGGTCTCCTCTTGGGCTTGCTCTCGCTCCCTCACCATTGGTTTCGAGGGAAGCCGCCTGCTCCTTGTGGGCTGTATGATGGAGAGGCCCATGTGGCAAGGAATGAATATTTCTTGCTCACCGCAATGGAGGACCTCTGGCTGCTAGGAGGCACCCGAGTGAGCACACAAGCAGATTTCCCGCCAACAAGCCTGGAGATGTCTGAAGACCCACATGACATCTTGACTGCAGCCTTGTGAGAGATCCTGAGACACAGGTCCCTGGCTAGATGCACCTGGATGCCTGGCCCACGGAAACCATATGCGGTTATCAATTGGTGTTGTCGGAAGCCCTCTGGGTTGCGGAAAACATTCAAAAAAGACACAAGGGTGAAGCCACAGTTCTGGCTGCTGACCCACCCCCCTCTCCTGGGCTTGAAATTCCAGGGAAGTCAAGCGATGGTAGCAACCACTGAGAGATTAGGGTAAACAATGCCAGAAAGAGGTCCTCTATTCTGTTCTCCATGTATCTCTCTGAGAGGACATGCCCTCACCTGATTCACCCGAGCCAATAGGTGGCCCATGCAGGAGGAGACAACTGGCCGTGTGGTCCAAGTCGGCTGAGAGCACTAGACCCAGCGTCGCAGAGCCTCCTTGAAGCCAGAAAAAGAGCCCAGAAGTTCCCTGGTGTCCCTAGAGAAGGCACAGAAATTAGATGAGTTGAAAGCCTGGGACCTGGTCATTGGGCTTCTGGGCAAGAGGGGAGATGGCCTGTGGAAGGGACACTGCCTGCAACCCCTCTTGGACCAGACCCCACCTGTCTGCTTTGGGATACTGAGGATTAAGACGAGAGTGAACTAGTGTAGAAGAGATGGTGTTCTAATGCTTGGCAGGTTTAAAGCGATTGAAATTGTTGACATTCCTATTCTCCTTGTCCTCAGGACCACCATTAAGGGGAAGGGGCTTTCAAAGAAGCAAGAGGAGTTTATCACTTACAGCAGCCCTGTCAAGTGTCAATATCCAACCACTCCAGTCCCTTCCACCCCCTTGGCAGCCCCACTGCTTTCATAAGGACACAGATACATTCCCCTACAGGCTTTGGAGCAAACGTTAAGTTTTGATTTCTCTAAGATAAATGCCATAGTGCCATGACCTGCTCCTAAGGCGGTAGCAAGTCTAGTTCTCAAAGAATCTGTGTGGAAGGGTTGAGCCACTCTATTGGACACCTGAAAATGATATTATACTGCATGTGAACGGGAATGTAACTCACGGCTTGGAAAAGGAAAAGAAACTCTTAACTGTTTTCAAGAGTCAGCTCTATCATTTTCCATTCCCAACTGTGATGTGGGAGTGATCCAGTCATTCCACATCCTGCCTTGCATTTGGTGGTGGGGTCTCTCTCTCCCTCTCTGGCGCATTTGGTTTGAATCACTGTGATAGGTGTGCAGTGAGAGCTCACTGGAGTTTTCATTTGAATTGCCCCAATGGCAACTTTCTATGTGGTTTCCATCTGTCTACGCTTTGGTAAAGTTGGCAGGCCCTTTACTTTTTCCCCACCCCCTTCTATTTCCTTTTGCTAACTAGATTGCATGCTTACATGGGGATCAAATTCTGAGTTTCCATGCTTCAGACAGGAGTCCTCTATTAGCTATGTGATTTGGACCTATTTCCTCCAAGTTGGTAGCTTGTCTTTTGGGTCTTCTTAAGGAGGTCTTTCACACGGCACAGATTTACAATTCTGATTTTTGGAGAAAGTCTAATTAATCAACTTTACCTTAGGGAAAATAATTTGATGTTCGACTGGAGGATTCTTTACCTAGCTTTCCATTCTGGAAAATTTTCCCCACATTTTCCCTATAAGATTTATCATTTTCCATGTAAGGCAGTGATTAATTTTGAGCTACTTTTTAAAATACTCTTTTTTTCTTTTTGTCCTTTGGGAGAGTGAACATGTGCATGAGCGGGCAGGGGCCTGGAGGGAGAAGGGAAAAGAGCATCCTCAAGCAGCCTCGCCAGTGAGCTTGGAGCCTGACTTTGTCCCGGGACGCTGAGAGCTTGACAAGAGCCGAAATCAAGAGCTGGGTGCCGCACAGGCTGCCTCACCCAGGCAGCCTGAGTTAAGTTTTGTATAGGGTTTGATACTTAGATTGTGGTCCCCGGCCTCCTCGTCCTCCACCTCCTCCTCCCCTCTCCCGCTCCCTCTTCTGCTTCTCCTTCTTCTTTCATGCCTATGCATGTCCACTTGCTCTAGCACCATTTATTCAAAACGCTGTCACTCCTCCACTGAACGGCTTTTTACCTTTGTCAAGGCCCCATTCGACATATGGGTGTAGTTCACTTTCTGGGTCCTTGATTCTGTTCCACTTATCCATCTTTATTCTGTTCCATTGGTCTAGCTCTTCACCAACACCACACACTTTTGATTACTGTAGACGAATATCTTGAAATGGGGTAGAAGGATTCTTCTGGTTTTCTTCTTTAGTTTTAGTTTCTCCTCTTTTTCTAGGTTCTAAAATAGAAAGATTATAGTTTTGAGACTCCTTTTCTTTTTAGAGAGAGAGACAGAGACAGAGAAAGGAAGAGAGAGATGATTAAGCAGCCACCATGCCCAGCACCAGCACAATGCAGGTTCAGCCTCACTATCACAAGGTTGACCATGACCCGAGTCAAAATCAAGAGTTGGACTAACTGACTGAGCCACCCAGATGCTCCTCCTCCTTTCTAATGTATGCATTGAGTGCTAAAAATTGAGCTCTCTGTTGATTTAGCTGTGTCCCACCAATTTTAATACGTTGTAGTTTTATTTTCCTTCGGTTCAGTGCACTGAAATTTTATCTTTTGTCTCCGATAATCTAGAAAGTTACTTTCTACGTGTTTAGATTTTGTTATGTTTCTCCCTTTGATATCTAGTTTCATTTTTAACTTTTTTATATAAGTGTCAATGTTTAATTCCAAGACAATGCTACAGAGGGTTGCATTTTTTTCAGGTACACAATATAGAGATTCTCCTCCGCTGCCCAACGACTGTTAGCTCCTGTTGCCAGGCACTGATTTGCCTTGGAGTCTCGGGTGCACCTCCCCCACCCCTACTCCCTTCAGCTCCTGTTGCCAGGCACTGGTTTGCATTGGAGACGGAACCCTCGTAGGGGTTCCAAGCAGTTTCTAGTGGCCGAGAGGACACTGGTGATCAGAGACAAAGCCCCCAGGCTCTCTGGAGCCAGCTGGTGGCCATTACAATGTCTCCCCACACAGTTCTGGAGCCGCTGTGGGCTCTCCGGGAACAGCTGTGGGCTTCTGGGTTGCCGATAATCGAACGTTGGCCACATGGGCCACGAGACTCTGGGTTTGGCTGGGAGATCCTCGTGTGCACTGTGTTGCTGGTGTTCATTCCAGTAAAGTGTGGACTCCGCTTAAGAGGAAGAAAGGGGCACTGTGCCCAGAATGAAGTATCTGGAAAAGACATGGAGAAGACCGACCCGGATGCACCAGCCCATGGAGCCGTCGCATCATCGGAGCACAAGGCCAGTCCTCTCCCGCTACAGCTCCTTGCTCTGGCTGCCCTGAATCAAGATGTCGGGTACTTTTCTGTGGGAGACGCTACGCAACTGCTGAAGGGAGTTCGGCAAAGGCTGTTGAAGAAGAGCCCTCACCAGCTCACCGATGAAAATCCCATCTGTGGAGCAGCCCAGGACGATGGAGAACCCCCTGCGAGGAATATGCCAGAAGACTTCAAGGACAGCCCTGATCTGCGGGGAAGTGCAGACCCTCTGTCTCAGGACATTGGCAGCTGTGGACTGAGAGGGCAGGAAGAGGCAGGGGAGGCAGGCAGGCCAGAGCTTCCTGACGGAGGTGTGCCGTGGCAGGCCCCCGCTGAGGGCCAGAGCCAACACCACACCCTCAGCCAGATCCTACTGACGGTGATGCATCTGCTAGAGCTCCTTCGAGATCATCTAGAAGGTGGGGGCTCAAGGACGCAGGTGCAGACTGGCTCCTCCTCCACTGATCACGTGCCCCGTGGGAGCCCCCTGAATCAAGGAAAGCCATCCAGGGCACTGAAGAAGGCACGTCAGGGGAATGAAGAGCTCCCAGGAAACACAACAATCCACCAAGCTGAGCAAGTATCTTTTCACCAGCGAAACAGCCTCCTGGAAAGGGAGATTCAGAAGCTGCACCTGAAGCTCGAGGCAGAGCCTAAGCTGTGCGAAGAGCACCTCAAACACCTGGAGAGGAAGATGATGGAGGAGAAGGCACGCTGCCTGCAAGTGAAGAACGAACTCGCCAAGGTGCGCAGGAAGGTGGATGCTGCCCACTGGAACTTAGGCCTCTACAAGAAGATGGCCGACGACCTGCACCGAGAATGGCAGAGAATCTCCTCCTTGCATGACCGAGAGCGCCTCCTGGTGGAGAACAGAAGTGAGGAGAGCCAGAAGGCTGTTCTGTGGGCAGAGAGGGAGTTCCAAAGGCTCAAGGAAGAAAACCATTGCCTCAGGCAGAAGCTGGCCAACTCTGGGCCCAAGGTCCAGCCTGTCTCCGGGGGGCCTCCTGCTCCTGCTCCTGCTCCTGCTCCAGCTCCAGCTCCTGCTCCTGCTCTTCTGGGCACAGCCTCCAAATGCCCTCTAGGGCCACAGGCTCCCCTGAAAGCCCAGAAGCCCAAGAAGGGAGCAAGGGTGCACTGGCCAGACTCCAAGTTCTCGGGTCCCCTGCAGGTCTGATTCCCTTTCCCAGCAGCCACCAACACTCACAACCAGAGCACAAAAGCTCCTGTGCTTCCTTACCCCTTCAGCCACACCCATTGCTCCTTTGACTGGAGATCCACCCCATTCTTGAACTGATGCTACCTATTCCCTATAGCCATGTGAGAGAGCATTTTTCATTGTTAAGGACCAAAAAAATAAAACGATCAAATTGCTGATCCTACTGCGACTGAGAATTGATTGTATGAAGGGATTCTATGCCAAGCAACCAAGGGTTTTAAGTGTCCTTTACTGATCACTTAATTGTCCCAATAACCCAGTGTGTCCTATACTACTGAGGTTCAGAGAGGGGACACAACTTGCCTCAAGATCACACAGCTAGTGAATTTCAGAGCTCCCATTCCAAGCCAAGGTTGTCTCATTACCCACTGATGTGAAAATAACTACCACTCCTACCACTACGATGACTTCTGCTTCTTCATTTCTGAGAGAGAGAAAGAGCGAGGGCACACACACATGCAAGCGGGGGAGGGGCAGGGAGAGAGAGATTCCTAGACAGCCTTCCCACTCAAGTGCACAACCAGACGCTGGGCTGGATTTCACAGACCATGGGACCACGCCCTGAGCCGAAATCAAGAGTCAGACGTTGACCTGACTAAGCCACACAGGCACCCTTCCCTTGTGCAAGGAACTTCTAGGCAAGCTGCTGTAAGGATCCCAGAAGGGCTTGACAAAATTTTCTCATAGGTCACGTTCTAGTTTGGATGCAAGGATTATGGTGATGCCTAGCTGAGGTAAAGTCCCAGCAAAGCATGGAGGGCAGCCTTTCAGGGTCTCCAACGATTCCCTTCGTGGGTACACCTCGTTTTGTGTTCCATACTCTACCACTGGATTAGAGTCAGGAACTCTTGCCTCACTTCGAAAGGACAGAATATGGCCCGAGAGATAGATAGCATGTCCCTTCTGAGGCTCGTAGACAAAGACACTGGTCTCCTCTTGGGCTTGCTCTCGCTCCCTCACCATTGGTTTCGAGGGAAGCCGCCTGCTCCTTGTGGGCTGTATGATGGAGAGGCCCATGTGGCAAGGAATGAATATTTCTTGCTCACCGCAATGGAGGACCTCTGGCTGCTAGGAGGCACCCGAGTGAGCACACAAGCAGATTTCCCGCCAACAAGCCTGGAGATGACTGAAGACCCACATGACATCTTGACTGCAGCCTTGTGAGAGATCCTGAGACACAGGTCCCTGGCTAGATGCACCTGGATGCCTGGCCCACGGAAACCATATGCGGTTATCAATTGGTGTTGTCGGAAGCCCTCTGGGTTGCGGAAAACATTCAAAAAAGACACAAGGGTGAAGCCACAGTTCTGGCTGCTGACCCACCCCCCTCTCCTGGGCTTGAAATTCCAGGGAAGTCAAGCGATGGTAGCAACCACTGAGAGATTAGGGTAAACAATGCCAGAAAGAGGTCCTCTATTCTGTTCTCCATGTATCTCTCTGAGAGGACATGCCCTCACCTGATTCACCCGAGCCAATAGGTGGCCCATGCAGGAGGAGACAACTGGCCGTGTGGTCCAAGTCGGCGGAGAGCACTAGACCCAGCGTCGCAGAGCCTCCTTGAAGCCAGAAAAAGAGCCCAGAAGTTCCCTGGTGTCCCTAGAGAAGGCACAGAAATTAGATGAGTTGAAAGCCTGGGACCTGGTCATTGGGCTTCTGGGCAAGAGGGGAGATGGCCTGTGGAAGGGACACTGCCTGCAACCCCTCTTGGACCAGACCCCACCTGTCTGCTTTGGGATACTGAGGATTAAGACGAGAGTGAACTAGTGTAGAAGAGATGGTGTTCTAATGCTTGGCAGGTTTAAAGCGATTGAAATTGTTGACATTCCTATTCTCCTTGTCCTCAGGACCACCATTAAGGGGAAGGGGCTTTCAAAGAAGCAAGAGGAGTTTATCACTTACAGCAGCCCTGTCAAGTGTCAATATCCAACCACTCCAGTCCCTTCCACCCCCTTGGCAGCCCCACTGCTTTCATAAGGACACAGATACATTCCCCTACAGGCTTTGGAGCAAACGTTAAGTTTTGATTTCTCTAAGATAAATGCCATAGTGCCATGACCTGCTCCTAAGGCGGTAGCAAGTCTAGTTCTCAAAGAATCTGTGTGGAAGGGTTGAGCCACTCTATTGGACACCTGAAATTGATATTATACTGCATGTGAACGGGAATGTAACTCACGGCTTGGAAAAGGAAAAGAAACTCTTAACTGTTTTCAAGAGTCAGCTCTATCATTTTCCATTCCCAACTGTGATGTGGGAGTGATCCAGTCATTCCACATCCTGCCTTGCATTTGGTGGTGGGGTCTCTCTCTCCCTCTCTGGCGCATTTGGTTTGAATCACTGTGATAGGTGTGCAGTGAGAGCTCACTGGAGTTTTCATTTGAATTGCCCCAATGGCAACTTTCTATGTGGTTTCCATCTGTCTACGCTTTGGTAAAGTTGGCAGGCCCTTTACTTTTTCCCCACCCCCCTTCTATTTTTTTTTGCTAACTAGATTGCATGCTTACATGGGGATCAAATTCTGAGTTTCCATGCTTCAGACAGGAGTCCTCTATTAGCTATGTGATTTGGACCTATTTCCTCCAAGTTGGTAGCTTGTCTTTTGGGTCTTCTTAAGGAGGTCTTTCACACGGCACAGATTTACAATTCTGATTTTTGGATAAAGTCTAATTAATCAACTTTACCTTAGGGAAAATAATTTGATGTTCGACTGGAGGATTCTTTACCTAGCTTTCCATTCTGGAAATTTTTCCCCACATTTTCCCTATAAGATTTATCATTTTCCATGTAAGGCAGTGATTAATTTTGAGCTACTTTTTAAAATACTCTTTTTTTCTTTTTTTCCTTTGGGAGAGTGAACATATGCATGAGCAGGCAGGGGCCTGGAGGGAGAAGGGAAAAGAGCATCCTCAAGCAGCCTCGCCAGTGAGCTTGGAGCCTGACTTTGTCCCGGGACGCTGAGAGCTTGACAAGAGCCGAAATCAAGAGCTGGGTGCCGCACAGGCTGCCTCACCCAGGCAGCCTGAGTTAAGTTTTGTATAGGGTTTGATACTTAGATTGTGGTCCCCGGCCTCCTCGTCCTCCACCTCCTCCTCCCCTCTCCCGCTCCCTCTTCTGCTTCTCCTTCTTCTTTCATGCCTATGCATGTCCACTTGCTCTAGCACCATTTATTCAAAACGCTGTCACTCCTCCACTGAACGGCTTTTTACCTTTGTCAAGGCCCCATTCGACATATGGGTGTAGTTCACTTTCTGGGTCCTTGATTCTGTTCCACTTATCCATCTTTATTCTGTTCCATTGGTCTAGCTCTTCACCAACACCACACACTTTTGATTACTGTAGACGAATATCTTGAAATGGGGTAGAAGGATTCTTCTGGTTTTCTTCTTTAGTTTTAGTTTCTCCTCTTTTTCTAGGTTCTAAAATAGAAAGATTATAGTTTTGAGACTCCTTTTCTTTTTAGAGAGAGAGACAGAGACAGAGACAGAGAAAGGGAGAGAGAGATGATTAAGCAGCCACCATGCCCAGCACCAGCACAATGCAGGTTCAGCCTCACTATCCCAAGGTTGACCATGACCCGAGTCAAAATCAAGAGTTGGACTAACTGACTGAGCCACCCAGATGCTCCTCCTCCTTTCTAATGTATGCATTGAGTGCTATAAATTGAGCTCTCTGTTGATTTAGCTGTGTCCCACCAATTTTAATACGTGCAGTTTTATTTCCCTTCCGTTCAGTGCACTGAAATTTTATCTTTTGTCTCCGATAATCTAGAAAGTTACTTTCTACGTGTTTAGATTTTGTTATGTTTCTCCCTTTGATATCTAGTTTCATTTTTAACTTTTTTTTATAAGTGTCAATGTTTAATTCCAAGACAATGCTACAGAGGGTTGCATTTTTTTCAGGTACACAATATAGAGATTCTCCTCCGCTGCCCAACGACTGTTAGCTCCTGTTGCCAGGCACTGATTTGCCTTGGAGTCTCGGGTGCACCTCCCCCACCCCTACTCCCTTCAGCTCCTGTTGCCAGGCACTGGTTTGCATTGGAGACGGAACCCTCGTAGGGGTTCCAAGCAGTTTCTAGTGGCCGAGAGGACACTGGTGATCAGAGACAAAGCCCCCAGGCTCTCTGGAGCCAGCTGGTGGCCATTACAATGTCTCCCCACACAGTTCTGGAGCCGCTGTGGGCTCTCCGGGAACAGCTGTGGGCTTCTGGGTTGCCGATAATCGAACGTTGGCCACATGGGCCACGAGACTCTGGGTTTGGCTGGGAGATCCTCGTGTGCACTGTGTTGCTGGTGTTCATTCCAGTAAAGTGTGGACTCCGCTTAAGAGGAAGAAAGGGGCACTGTGCCCAGAATGAAGTATCTGGAAAAGACATGGAGAAGACCGACCCGGATGCACCAGCCCATGGAGCCGTCGCATCATCAGAGCACAAGGCCAGTCCTCTCCCGCTACAGCTCCTTGCTCTGGCTGCCCTGAATCAAGATGTCGGGTACTTTTCTGTGGGAGACGCTACGCAACTGCTGAAGGGAGTTCGGCAAAGGCTGTTGAAGAAGAGCCCTCACCAGCTCACCGATGAAAATCCCATCTGTGGAGCAGCCCAGGACGATGGAAAACCCCCTGCGAGGAATATGCCAGAAGACTTCAAGGACAGCCCTGATCTGCGGGGAAGTGCAGACCCTCTGTCTCAGGACATTGGCAGCTGTGGACTGAGAGGGCAGGAAGAGGCAGGGGAGGCAGGCAGGCCAGAGCTTCCTGACGGAGGTGTGCCGTGGCAGGCCCCCGCTGAGGGCCAGAGCCAACACCACACCCTCAGCCAGATCCTACTGACGGTGATGCATCTGCTAGAGCTCCTTCGGGATCATCTGGAAGGTGGGGGCTCAAGGACGCAGGTGCAGACTGGCTCCTCCTCCACTGATCACGTGCCCCGTGGGAGCCCCCTGAATCAAGGAAAGCCATCCAGGGCACTGAAGAAGGCACGTCAGGGGAATGAAGAGCTCCCAGGAAACACAACAATCCACCAAGCTGAGCAAGTATCTTTTCACCAGCGAAACAGCCTCCTGGAAAGGGAGATTCAGAAGCTGCACCTGAAGCTCGAGGCAGAGCCTAAGCTGTGCGAAGAGCACCTCAAACACCTGGAGAGGAAGATGATGGAGGAGAAGGCACGCTGCCTGCAAGTGAAGAACGAACTCGCCAAGGTGCGCAGGAAGGTGGATGCTGCCCACTGGAACTTAGGCCTCTACAAGAAGATGGCCGACGACCTGCACCGAGAATGGCAGAGAATCTCCTCCTTGCATGACCGAGAGCGCCGCCTGGTGGAGAACAGAAGTGAGGAGAGCCAGAAGGCTGTTCTGTGGGCAGAGAGGGAGTTCCAAAGGCTCAAGGAAGAAAACCATTGCCTCAGGCAGAAGCTGGCCAACTCTGGGCCCAAGGTCCAGCCTGTCTCCGGGGGGCCTCCTGCTCCTGCTCCTGCTCCTGCTCCAGCTCCAGCTCCTGCTCCTGCTCTTCTGGGCACAGCCTCCAAATGCCCTCAAGGGCCACAGGCTCCCCTGAAAGCCCAGAAGCCCAAGAAGGGAGCAAGGGTGCACTGGCCAGACTCCAAGTTTTCGGGTCCCCTGCAGGTCTGATTCCCTTTCCCAGCAGCCACCAACACTCACAACCAGAGCACAAAAGCTCCTGTGCTTCCTTACCCATCAGCCACACCCATTGCTCCTTTGACTGGAGATCCACCCCATTCTTGAACTGATGCTACCTATTCCCTATAGCCATGTGAGAGAGCATTTTTCATTGTTAAGGACCAAAAAAATAAAACGATCAAATTGCTGATCCTACTGCGACTGAGAATTGATTGTATGAAGGGATTCTATGCCAAGCAACCAAGGGTTTTAAGTGTCCTTTACTGATCACTTAATTGTCCCAATAACCCAGTGTGTCCTATACTACTGAGGTTCAGAGAGGGGACACAACTTGCCTCAAGATCACACAGCTAGTGAATTTCAGAGCTCCCATTCCAAGCCAAGGTTGTCTCATTACCCACTGATGTGAAAATAACTACCACTCCTACCACTACGATGACTTCTGCTTCTTCATTTCTGAGAGAGAGAAAGAGCGAGGGCACACACACATGCAAGCGGGGGAGGGGCAGGGAGAGAGAGATTCCTAGACAGCCTTCCCACTCAAGTGCACAACCAGACGCTGGGCTGGATTTCACAGACCATGGGACCACGCCCTGAGCCGAAATCAAGAGTCAGACGTTGACCTGACTAAGCCACACAGGCACCCTTCCCTTGTGCAAGGAACTTCTAGGCAAGCTGCTGTAAGGATCCCAGAAGGGCTTGACAAAATTTTCTCATAGGTCACGTTCTAGTTTGGATGCAAGGATTATGGTGATGCCTAGCTGAGGTAAAGTCCCAGCAAAGCATGGAGGGCAGCCTTTCAGGGTCTCCAACGATTCCCTTCGTGGGTACACCTCGTTTTGTGTTCCATACTCTACCACTGGATTAGAGTCAGGAACTCTTGCCTCACTTCGAAAGGACAGAATATGGCCCGAGAGATAGATAGCATGTCCCTTCTGAGGCTCGTAGACAAAGACACTGGTCTCCTCTTGGGCTTGCTCTCGCTCCCTCACCATTGGTTTCGAGGGAAGCCGCCTGCTCCTTGTGGGCTGTATGATGGAGAGGCCCATGTGGCAAGGAATGAATATTTCTTGCTCATCGCAATGGAGGACCTCTGGCTGCTAGGAGCCACCCGAGTGAGCACACAAGCAGATTTCCCGCCAACAAGCCTGGAGATGACTGAAGACCCACATGACATCTTGACTGCAGCCTTGTGAGAGATCCTGAGACACAGGTCCCTGGCTAGATGCACCTGGATGCCTGGCCCACGGAAACCATATGCGGTTATCAATTGGTGTTGTCGGAAGCCCTCTGGGTTGCGGAAAACATTCAAAAAAGACACAAGGGTGAAGCCACAGTTCTGGCTGCTGACCCACCCCCCTCTCCTGGGCTTGAAATTCCAGGGAAGTCAAGCGATGGTAGCAACCACTGAGAGATTAGGGTAAACAATGCCAGAAAGAGGTCCTCTATTCTGTTCTCCATGTATCTCTCTGAGAGGACATGCCCTCACCTGATCCACCCGAGCCAATAGGTGGCCCATGCAGGAGGAGACAACGGGCCGTGTGGTCCAAGTCGGCTGAGAGCACTAGACCCAGCGTCGCAGAGCCTCCTTGAAGCCAGAAAAAGAGCCCAGAAGTTCCCTGGTGTCCCTAGAGAAGGCACAGAAATTAGATGAGTTGAAAGCCTGGGACCTGGTCATTGGGCTTCTGGGCAAGAGGGGAGATGGCCTGTGGAAGGGACACTGCCTGCAACCCCTCTTGGACCAGACCCCACCTGTCTGCTTTGGGATACTGAGGATTAAGACGAGAGTGAACTAGTGTAGAAGAGATGGTGTTCTAATGCTTGGCAGGTTTAAAGCGATTGAAATCGTTGACATTCCTATTCTCCTCGTCCTCAGGACCACCATTAAGGGGAAGGGGCCTTCAAAGAAGCAAGAGGAGTTTATCACTTACAGCAGCCCTGTCAAGTGTCAATATCCAACCACTCCAGTCCCTTCCACCCCCTTGGCAGCCCCACTGCTTTCATAAGGACACAGATACATTCCCCTACAGGCTTTGGAGCAAACGTTAAGTTTTGATTTCTCTAAGATAAATGCCATAGTGCCATGACCTGCTCCTAAGGCGGTAGCAAGTCTAGTTCTCAAAGAATCTGTGTGGAAGGGTTGAGCCACTCTATTGGACACCTGAAATTGATATTATACTGCATGTGAACGGGAATGTAACTCACGGCTTGGAAAAGGAAAAGAAACTCTTAACTGTTTTCAAGAGTCAGCTCTATCATTTTCCATTCCCAACTGTGATGTGGGAGTGATCCAGTCATTCCACATCCTGCCTTGCATTTGGTGGTGGGGTCTCTCTCTCCCTCTCTGGCGCATTTGGTTTGAATCACTGTGATAGGTGTGCAGTGAGAGCTCACTGGAGTTTTCATTTGAATTGCCCCAATGGCAACTTTCTATGTGGTTTCCATCTGTCTACGCTTTGGTAAAGTTGGCAGGCCCTTTCCTTTTTCCCCACCCCCTTCTATTTCCTTTTGCTAACTAGATTGCATGCTTACATGGGGATCAAATTCTGAGTTTCCATGCTTCAGACAGGAGTCCTCTATTAGCTATGTGATTTGGACCTATTTCCTCCAAGTTGGTAGCTTGTCTTTTGGGTCTTCTTAAGGAGGTCTTTAACACGGCACAGATTTACAATTCTGATTGTTGGAGAAAGTCTAATTAATCAACTTTACCTTAGGGAAAATAATTTGATGTTCGACTGGAGGATTCTTTACCTAGCTTTCCATTCTGGAAAATTTTCCCCACATTTTCCCTATAAGATTTATCATTTTCCATGTAAGGCAGTGATTAATTTTGAGCTACTTTTTAAAATACTCTTTTTTAATTTTTGTCCTTCGGGAGAGTGAACATGTGCATGAGCGGGCAGGGGCCTGGAGGGAGAAGGGAAAAGAGCATCCTCAAGCAGCCTCGCCAGTGAGCTTGGAGCCTGACTTTGTCCCGGGACGCTGAGAGCTTGACAAGAGCCGAAATCAAGAGCTGGGTGCCGCACAGGCTGCCTCACCCAGGCAGCCTGAGTTAAGTTTTGTATAGGGTTTGATACTTAGATTGTGGTCCCCGGCCTCCTCGTCCTCCACCTCCTCCTCCCCTCTCCCGCTCCCTCTTCTGCTTCTCCTTCTTCTTTCATGCCTATGCATGTCCACTTGCTCTAGCACCATTTATTCAAAACGCTGTCACTCCTCCACTGAACGGCTTTTTACCTTTGTCAAGGCCCCATTCGACATATGGGTGTAGTTCACTTTGTGGGTCCTTGATTCTGTTCCACTTATCCATCTTTATTCTGTTCCATTGGTCTAGCTCTTCACCAACACCACACACTTTTGATTACTGTAGACGAATATCTTGAAATGGGGTAGAAGGATTCTTCTGGTTTTCTTCTTTAGTTTTAGTTTCTCCTCTTTTTCTAGGTTCTAAAATAGAAAGATTATAGTTTTGAGACTCCTTTTCTTTTTAGAGAGATAGACACAGAGACAGAGACAGAGAAAGGGAGAGAGAGATGATTAAGCAGCCACCATGCCCAGCACCAGCACAATGCAGGTTCAGCCTCACTATCCCAAGGTTGACCATGACCCGAGTCAAAATCAAGAGTTGGACTAACTGACTGAGCCACCCAGATGCTCCTCCTCCTTTCTAATGTATGCATTGAGTGCTATAAATTGAGCTCTCTGTTGATTTAGCTGTGTCCCACCAATTTTAATACGTTGTAGTTTTATTTTCCTTCGGGTCAGTGCACTGAAATTTTATCTTTTGTCTCCGATAATCTAGAAAGTTACTTTCTATGTGTTTAGATTTTGTTATGTTTCTCCCTTTGATATCTAGTTTCATTTTTAACTTTTTTTTATAAGTGTCAAAGTTTAATTCCAAGACAATGCTACATAGGGTTGCATTTTTTTCAGGTCCACAATATACAGATTCTCCTCCGCTGCCCAACGACTGTTAGCTCCTGTTGCCAGGCACTGATTTGCGTTGGAGTCTCGGGTGCACCTCCCCCACCCCTACTCCCTTCAGCTCCTGTTGCCAGGCACTGGTTTGCATTGGAGATGGAACCCTCGTAGGGGTTCCAAGCAGTTTCTAGTGGCCGAGAGGACACTGGTGATCAGAGACAAAGCCCCCAGGCTCTCTGGAGCCAGCTGGTGGCCATTACAATGTCTCCCCACACAGTTCTGGAGCCGCTGTGGGCTCTCCGGGAACAGCTGTGGGCTTCTGGGTTGCCGATAATCGAACGTTGGCCACATGGGCCACGAGACTCTGGGTTTGGCTGGGAGATCCTCGTGTGCACTGTGTTGCTGGTGTTCATTCCAGTAAAGTGTGGACTCCGCTTAAGAGGAAGAAAGGGGCACTGTGCCCAGAATGAAGTATCTGGAAAAGACATGGAGAAGACCGACCCGGATGCACCAGCCCATGGAGCCGTCGCATCATCGGAGCACAAGGCCAGTCCTCTCCCGCTACAGCTCCTTGCTCTGGCTGCCCTGAATCAAGATGTCGGGTACTTTTCTGTGGGAGACGCTACGCAACTGCTGAAGGGAGTTCGGCAAAGGCTGTTGAAGAAGAGCCCTCACCAGCTCACCGATGAAAATCCCATCTGTGGAGCAGCCCAGGACGATGGAGAACCCCCTGCGAGGAATATGCCAGAAGACTTCAAGGACAGCCCTGATCTGCGGGGAAGTGCAGACCCTCTGTCTCAGGACATTGGCAGCTGTGGACTGAGAGGGCAGGAAGAGGCAGGGGAGGCAGGCAGGCCAGAGCTTCCTGACGGAGGTGTGCCGTGGCAGGCCCCCGCTGAGGGCCAGAGCCAACACCACACCCTCAGCCAGATCCTACTGACGGTGATGCATCTGCTAGAGCTCCTTCGAGATCATCTGGAAGGTGGGGGCTCAAGGAGGCAGGTGCAGACTGGCTCCTCCTCCACTGATCACGTGCCCCGTGGGAGCCCCCTGAATCAAGGAAAGCCATCCAGGGCACTGAAGAAGGCACGTCAGGGGAATGAAGAGCTCCCAGGAAACACAACAATCCACAAAGCTGAGCAAGTATCTTTTCACCAGCGAAACAGCCTCCTGGAAAGGGAGATTCAGAAGCTGCACCTGAAGCTCGAGGCAGAGCCTAAGCTGTGAGAAGAGCACCTCAAACACCTGGAGAGGAAGATGATGGAGGAGAAGGCACGCTGCCTGCAAGTGAAGAACGAACTCGCCAAGGTGCGCAGGAAGGTGGATGCTGCCCACTGGAACTTAGGCCTCTACAAGAAGATGGCCGACGACCTGCACCGAGAATGGCAGAGAATCTCCTCCTTGCATGACCGAGAGCGCCTCCTGGTGGAGAACAGAAGTGAGGAGAGCCAGAAGGCTGTTCTGTGGGCAGAGAGGGAGTTCCAAAGGCTCAAGGAAGAAAACCATTGCCTCAGGCAGAAGCTGGCCAACTCTGGGCCCAAGGTCCAGCCTGTCTCCGGGGGGCCTCCTGCTCCTGCTCCTGCTCCTGCTCCAGCTCCAGCTCCTGCTCCTGCTCTTCTGGGCACAGCCTCCAAATGCCCTCAAGGGCCACAGGCTCCCCTGAAAGCCCAGAAGCCCAAGAAGGGAGCAAGGGTGCACTGGCCAGACTCCAAGTTCTCGGGTCCCCTGCAGGTCTGATTCCCTTTCCCAGCAGCCACCAACACTCACAACCAGAGCACAAAAGCTCCTGTGCTTCCTTACCCCTTCAGCCACACCCATTGCTCCTTTGACTGGAGATCCACCCCATTCTTGAACTGATGCTACCTATTCCCTATAGCCATGTGAGGGAGCATTTTTCATTGTTAAGGACCAAAAAAATAAAACGATCAAATTGCTGATCCTACTGCGACTGAGAATTGATTGTATGAAGGGATTCTATGCCAAGCAACGAAGGGTTTTAAGTGTCCTTTACTGATCACTTAATTGTCCCAATAACCCAGTGTGTCCTATACTACTGAGGTTCAGAGAGGGGACACAACTTGCCCCAAGATCACACAGCTAGTGAATTTCAGAGCTCCCATTCCAAGCCAAGGTTGTCTCATTACCCACTGATGTGAAAATAACTACCACTCCTACCACTACGATGACTTCTGCTTCTTCATTTCTGAGAGAGAGAAAGAGCGAGGGCACACACACATGCAAGCGGGAGAGGGGCAGGGAGAGAGAGATTCCTAGACAGCCTTCCCACTCAAGTGCACAACCAGACGCTGGGCTGGATTTCACAGACCATGGGACCACGCCCTGAGCCGAAATCAAGAGTCAGACGTTGACCTGACTAAGCCACACAGGCACCCTTCCCTTGTGCAAGGAACTTCTAGGCAAGCTGCTGTAAGGATCCCAGAAGGGCTTGACAAAATTTTCTCATAGGTCACGTTCTAGTTTGGATGCAAGGATTATGGTGATGCCTAGCTGAGGTAAAGTCCCTGCAAAGCATGGAGGGCAGCCTTTCAGGGTCTCCAACGATTCCCTTCATGGGTACACCTCGTTTTGTGTTCCATACTCTACCACTGGATTAGAGTCAGGAACTCCTGCCTCACTTCGAAAGGACAGAATATGGCCCGAGAGATAGATAGCATGTCCCTTCTGAGGCTCGTAGACAAAGACACTGGTCTCCTCTTGGGCTTGCTCTCGCTCCCTCACCATTGGTTTCGAGGGAAGCCGCCTGCTCCTTGTGGGCTGTATGATGGAGAGGCCCATGTGGCAAGGAATGAATATTTCTTGCTCACCGCAATGGAGGACCTCTGGCTGCTAGGAGGCACCCGAGTGAGCACACAAGCAGATTTCCCGCCAACAAGCCTGGAGATGACTGAAGACCCACATGACATCTTGACTGCAGCCTTGTGAGAGATCCTGAGACACAGGTCCCTGGCTAGATGCACCTGGATGCCTGGCCCACGGAAACCATATGCGGTTATCAATTGGTGTTTTCGGAAGCCCTCTGGGTTGCGGACAACATTCAAAAAAGACACAAGGGTGAAGCCACAGTTCTGGCTGCTGACCCACCCCCCTCTCCTGGGCTTGAAATTCCAGGGAAGTCAAGCGATGGTAGCAAGCACTGTGAGATTAGGGTAAACAATGCCAGAAAGAGGTCCTCTATTCTGTTCTCCATGTATCTCTCTGAGAGGACATGCACTCACCTGATCCACCCGAGCCAATAGGTGGCCCATGCAGGAGGAGACAACTGGCCGTGTGGTCCAAGTCGGCTGAGAGCACTAGACCCAGCGTCGCAGAGCCTCCTTGAAGGCAGAAAAAGAGCCCAGAAGTTCCCTGGTGTCCCTAGAGAAGGCACAGAAATTAGATGAGTTGAAAGCCTGGGACCTGGTCATTGGGCTTCTGGGCAAGAGGGGAGATGGCCTGTGGAAGGGACACTGCCTGCAACCCCTCTTGGACCAGACCCCACCTGTCTGCTTTGGGATACTGAGGATTAAGACGAGAGTGAACTAGTGTAGAAGAGATGGTGTTCTAATGCTTGGCAGGTTTAAAGCGATTCAAATCGTTGACATTCCTATTCTCCTCGTCCTCAGGACCACCATTAAGGGGAAGGGGCCTTCAAAGAAGCAAGAGGAGTTTATCACTTACAGCAGCCATGTCAAGTGTCAATATCCAACCACTCCAGTCCCTTCCACCCCCTTGGCAGCCCCACTGCTTTCATAAGGACACAGATACATTCCCCTACAGGCTTTGGAGCAAACGTTAAGTTTTGATTTCTCTAAGATAAATGCCATAGTGCCATGACCTGCTCCTAAGGCGGTAGCAAGTCTAGTTCTCAAAGAATCTGTGTGGAAGGGTTGAGCCACTCTATTGGACACCTGAAATTGATATTATACTGCATGTGAATGGGAATGTAACTCACGGCTTGGAAAAGGAAAAGAAACTCTTAACTGTTTTCAAGAGTCAGCTCTATCATTTTCCATTCCCAACTGTGATGCGGGAGTGATCCAGTCATTCCATATCCTGCCTTGCATTTGGTGGTGGGGTCTCTCTCTCCCTCTCTGGCGCATTTGGTTTGAATCACTGTGATAGGTGTGCAGTGAGAGCTCACTGGAGTTTTCATTTGAATTGCCCCAATGGCAACTTTCTATGTGGTTTCCATCTGTCTACGCTTTGGTAAAGGTGGCAGGCCCTTTACTTTTTCCCCACCCCCCTTCTATTTCCTTTTGCTAACTAGATTGCATGCTTACCTGGGGATCAAATTCTGAGTTTCCATGCTTCAGACAGGAGTCCTCTATTAGCTATGTGATTTGGACCTATTTCCTCCAAGTTGGTAGCTTGTCTTTGGGTCTTCTTAAGGAGGTCTTTCACACGGCACAGATTTACAATTCTGATTTTTGGATAAAGTCTAATTAATCAACTTTACCTTAGGGAAAATAATTTGATGTTCGACTGGAGGATTCTTTACCTAGCTTTCCATTCTGGAAATTTTTCCCCACATTTTCCCTATAAGATTTATCATTTTCCATGTAAGGCAGTGATTAATTTTGAGCTACTTTTTAAAATACTCTTTTTTTCTTTTATTCCTTTGGGAGAGTGAACATGTGCATGAGCGGGCAGGGGCCTGGAGGGAGAAGGGAAAAGAGCATCCTCAAGCAGCCTCGCCAGTGAGCTTGGAGCCTGACTTTGTCCCGGGACGCTGAGAGCTTGACAAGAGCCGAAATCAAGAGCTGGCTGCCGCACAGGCTGCCTCACCCAGGCAGCCTGAGTTAAGTTTTGTATAGGGTTTGATACTTAGATTGTGGTCCCCGGCCTCCTCGTCCTCCACCTCCTCCTCCCCTCTCCCGCTCCCTCTTCTGCTTCTCCTTCTTCTTTGCCTATGCATGTCCACTTGCTCTAGCACCATTTATTCAAAACGCTGTCACTCCTCCACTGAACGGCTTTTTACCTTTGTCAAGGCCCCATTCGACATATGGGCGTAGTTCTCTTTCTGGGTCCCTGATTCTCTTCCACTTATCCATCTGTATTCTGTTCCATTGGTCTAGCTCTTCACCAACACCACGCACTTTTGATTACTGTAGAAGAATATCTTGAAATGGGGTAGAAGGATTCTTCTGGTTTTCTTCTTTAGTTTTAGTTTCTCCTCTTTTTCTAGGTTCTAAAATAGAAAGATTATAGTTTTGAGACTCCTTTTCTTTTTAGAGAGAGAGAGAGAGATAGACACAGAGACAGAGACAGAGACAGAGACAGAGACAGAGAAACGGAAGCGGTGCAGAAAGAGAGAGAGATGATTAAGCAGCCACCATGCCCAGCACCAGCACAATGCAGGTTCAGCCTCACTATCCCAAGGTTGACCATGACCCGAGTCAAAATCAAGAGTTGGACTAACTGACTGAGCCACCCAGATGCTCCTCCTCCTTTCTAATGTATGCATTGAGTGCTAAAAATTGAGCTCTCTGTTGATTTAGCTGTGTCCCACCAATTTTAATACGTTGTAGTTTTATTTTCCTTCGGTTCAGTGCACTGAAATTTTATCTTTTGTCTCCGATAATCTAGAAAGTTACTTTCTACGTGTTTAGATTTTGTTATGTTTCTCCCTTTGATATCTAGTTTCATTTTTAACTTTTTTTTATAAGTGTCAAAGTTTAATTCCAAGACAATGCTACAGAGGGTTGCATTTTTTTCAGGTACACAATATAAAGATTCTCCTCCGCTGCCCAACGACTGTTAGCTCCTGTTGCCAGGCACTGATTTGCCTTGGAGTCTCGGGTGCACCTCCCCCACCCCTACTCCCTTCAGCTCCTGTTGCCAGGCACTGGTTTGCATTGGAGACGGAACCCTCGTAGGGGTTCCAAGCAGTTTCTAGTGGCCGAGAGGACACCTGTGATCAGAGACAAAGCCCCCAGGCTCTCTGGAGCCAGCTGGTGGCCATTACAATGTCTCCCCACACAGTTCTGGAGCCGCTGTGGGCTCTCCGGGAACAGCTGTGGGCTTCTGGGTTGCCGATAATCGAACGTTGGCCACATGGGCCACGAGACTCGGGGTTTGGCTGGGAGATCCTCGTGTGCACTGTGTTGCTGGTGTTCATTCCAGTAAAGTGTGGACTCCGCTTAAGAGGAAGAAAGGGGCACTGTGCCCAGAATGAAGTATCTGGAAAAGACATGGAGAAGACCGACCCGGATGCACCAGCCCATGGAGCCGTCGCATCATCGGAGCACAAGGCCAGTCCTCTCCCGCTACAGCTCCTTGCTCTGGCTGCCCTGAATCAAGATGTCGGGTACTTTTCTGTGGGAGACGCTACGCAACTGCTGAAGGGAGTTCGGCAAAGGCTGTTGAAGAAGAGCCCTCACCAGCTCACCGATGAAAATCCCATCTGTGGAGCAGCCCAGGACGATGGAGAACCCCCTGCGAGGAATATGCCAGAAGACTTCAAGGACAGCCCTGATCTGCGGGGAAGTGCAGACCCTCTGTCTCAGGACATTGGCAGCTGTGGACTGAGAGGGCAGGAAGAGGCAGGGGAGGCAGGCAGGCCAGAGCTTCCTGACGGAGGTGTGCCGTGGCAGGCCCCCGCTGAGGGCCAGAGCCAACACCACACCCTCAGCCAGATCCTACTGACGGTGATGCATCTGCTAGAGCTCCTTCGAGATCATCTGGAAGGTGGGGGCTCAAGGAGGCAGGTGCAGACTGGCTCCTCCTCCACTGATCACGTGCCCCGTGGGAGCCCCCTGAATCAAGGAAAGCCATCCAGGGCACTGAAGAAGGCACGTCAGGGGAATGAAGAGCTCCCAGGAAACACAACAATCCACAAAGCTGAGCAAGTATCTTTTCACCAGCGAAACAGCCTCCTGGAAAGGGAGATTCAGAAGCTGCACCTGAAGCTCGAGGCAGAGCCTAAGCTGTGCGAAGAGCACCTCAAACACCTGGAGAGGAAGATGATGGAGGAGAAGGCACGCTGCCTGCAAGTGAAGAACGATCTCGCCAAGGTGCGCAGGAAGGTGGATGCTGCCCACTGGAACTTAGGCCTCTACAAGAAGATGGCCGACGACCTGCACCGAGAATGGCAGAGAATCTCCTCCTTGCATGACCGAGAGCGCCTCCTGGTGGAGAACAGAAGTGAGGAGAGCCAGAAGGCTGTTCTGTGGGCAGAGAGGGAGTTCCAAAGGCTCAAGGAAGAAAACCATTGCCTCAGGCAGAAGCTGGCCAACTCTGGGCCCAAGGTCCAGCCTGTCTCCGGGGGGCCTCCTGCTCCTGCTCCTGCTCCTGCTCCAGCTCCAGCTCCTGCTCCTGCTCTTCTGGGCACAGCCTCCAAATGCCCTCAAGGGCCACAGGCTCCCCTGAAAGCCCAGAAGCCCAAGAAGGGAGCAAGGGTGCACTGGCCAGACTCCAAGTTCTCGGGTCCCCTGCAGGTCTGATTCCCTTTCCCAGCAGCCACCAACACTCACAACCAGAGCACAAAAGCTCCTGTGCTTCCTTACCCCTTCAGCCACACCCATTGCTCCTTTGACTGGAGATCCACCCCATTCTTGAACTGATGCTACCTATTCCCTATAGCCATGTGAGGGAGCATTTTTCATTGTTAAGGACCAAAAAAATAAAACGATCAAATTGCTGATCCTACTGCGACTGAGAATTGATTGTATGAAGGGATTCTATGCCAAGCAACGAAGGGTTTTAAGTGTCCTTTACTGATCACTTAATTGTCCCAATAACCCAGTGTGTCCTATACTACTGAGGTTCAGAGAGGGGACACAACTTGCCCCAAGATCACACAGCTAGTGAATTTCAGAGCTCCCATTCCAAGCCAAGGTTGTCTCATTACCCACTGATGTGAAAATAACTACCACTCCTACCACTACGATGACTTCTGCTTCTTCATTTCTGAGAGAGAGAAAGAGCGAGGGCACACACACATGCAAGCGGGAGAGGGGCAGGGATAGAGAGATTCCTAGACAGCCTTCCCACTCAAGTGCACAACCAGACGCTGGGCTGGATTTCACAGACCATGGGACCACGCCCTGAGCCGAAATCAAGAGTCAGACGTTGACCTGACTAAGCCACACAGGCACCCTTCCCTTGTGCAAGGAACTTCTAGGCAAGCTGCTGTAAGGATCCCAGAAGGGCTTGACAAAATTTTCTCATAGGTCACGTTCTAGTTTGGATGCAAGGATTATGGTGATGCCTAGCTGAGGTAAAGTCCCTGCAAAGCATGGAGGGCAGCCTTTCAGGGTCTCCAACGATTCCCTTCATGGGTACACCTCGTTTTGTGTTCCATACTCTACCACTGGATTAGAGTCAGGAACTCCTGCCTCACTTCGAAAGGACAGAATATGGCCCGAGAGATAGATAGCATGTCCCTTCTGAGGCTCGTAGACAAAGACACTGGTCTCCTCTTGGGCTTGCTCTCGCTCCCTCACCATTGGTTTCGAGGGAAGCCGCCTGCTCCTTTTGGGCTGTATGATGGAGAGGCCCATGTGGCAAGGAATGAATATTTCTTGCTCACCGCAATGGAGGACCTCTGGCTGCTAGGAGCCACCCGAGTGAGCACACAAGCAGATTTCCCGCCAACAAGCCTGGAGATGACTGAAGACCCACATGACATCTTGACTGCAGCCTTGTGAGAGATCCTGAGACACAGGTCCCTGGCTAGATGCACCTGGATGCCTGGCCCACGGAAACCATATGCGGTTATCAATTGGTGTTTTCGGAAGCCCTCTGGGTTGCGGACAACATTCAAAAAAGACACAAGGGTGAAGCCACAGTTCTGGCTGCTGACCCACCCCCCTCTCCTGGGCTTGAAATTCCAGGGAAGTCAAGCGATGGTAGCAAGCACTGTGAGATTAGGGTAAACAATGCCAGAAAGAGGTCCTCTATTCTGTTCTCCATGTATCTCTCTGAGAGGACATGCACTCACCTGATCCACCCGAGCCAATAGGTGGCCCATGCAGGAGGAGACAACTGGCCGTGTGGTCCAAGTCGGCTGAGAGCACTAGACCCAGCGTCGCAGAGCCTCCTTGAAGGCAGAAAAAGAGCCCAGAAGTTCCCTGGTGTCCCTAGAGAAGGCACAGAAATTAGATGAGTTGAAAGCCTGGGACCTGGTCATTGGGCTTCTGGGCAAGAGGGGAGATGGCCTGTGGAAGGGACACTGCCTGCAACCCCTCTTGGACCAGACCCCACCTGTCTGCTTTGGGATACTGAGGATTAAGACGAGAGTGAACTAGTGTAGAAGAGATGGTGTTCTAATGCTTGGCAGGTTTAAAGCGATTCAAATCGTTGACATTCCTATTCTCCTCGTCCTCAGGACCACCATTAAGGGGAAGGGGCCTTCAAAGAAGCAAGAGGAGTTTATCACTTACAGCAGCCATGTCAAGTGTCAATATCCAACCACTCCAGTCCCTTCCACCCCCTTGGCAGCCCCACTGCTTTCATAAGGACACAGATACATTCCCCTACAGGCTTTGGAGCAAACGTTAAGTTTTGATTTCTCTAAGATAAATGCCATAGTGCCATGACCTGCTCCTAAGGCGGTAGCAAGTCTAGTTCTCAAAGAATCTGTGTGGAAGGGTTGAGCCACTCTATTGGACACCTGAAATTGATATTATACTGCATGTGAATGGGAATGTAACTCACGGCTTGGAAAAGGAAAAGAAACTCTTAACTGTTTTCAAGAGTCAGCTCTATCATTTTCCATTCCCAACTGTGATGCGGGAGTGATCCAGTCATTCCATATCCTGCCTTGCATTTGGTGGTGGGGTCTCTCTCTCCCTCTCTGGCGCATTTGGTTTGAATCACTGTGATAGGTGTGCAGTGAGAGCTCACTGGAGTTTTCATTTGAATTGCCCCAATGGCAACTTTCTATGTGGTTTCCATCTGTCTACGCTTTGGTAAAGGTGGCAGGCCCTTTACTTTTTCCCCACCCCCCTTCTATTTCCTTTTGCTAACTAGATTGCATGCTTACCTGGGGATCAAATTCTGAGTTTCCATGCTTCAGACAGGAGTCCTCTATTAGCTATGTGATTTGGACCTATTTCCTCCAAGTTGGTAGCTTGTCTTTGGGTCTTCTTAAGGAGGTCTTTCACACGGCACAGATTTACAATTCTGATTTTTGGATAAAGTCTAATTAATCAACTTTACCTTAGGGAAAATAATTTGATGTTCGACTGGAGGATTCTTTACCTAGCTTTCCATTCTGGAAATTTTTCCCCACATTTTCCCTATAAGATTTATCATTTTCCATGTAAGGCAGTGATTAATTTTGAGCTACTTTTTAAAATACTCTTTTTTTCTTTTATTCCTTTGGGAGAGTGAACATGTGCATGAGCGGGCAGGGGCCTGGAGGGAGAAGGGAAAAGAGCATCCTCAAGCAGCCTCGCCAGTGAGCTTGGAGCCTGACTTTGTCCCGGGACGCTGAGAGCTTGACAAGAGCCGAAATCAAGAGCTGGCTGCCGCACAGGCTGCCTCACCCAGGCAGCCTGAGTTAAGTTTTGTATAGGGTTTGATACTTAGATTGTGGTCCCCGGCCTCCTCGTCCTCCACCTCCTCCTCCCCTCTCCCGCTCCCTCTTCTGCTTCTCCTTCTTCTTTGCCTATGCATGTCCACTTGCTCTAGCACCATTTATTCAAAACGCTGTCACTCCTCCACTGAACGGCTTTTTACCTTTGTCAAGGCCCCATTCGACATATGGGCGTAGTTCTCTTTCTGGGTCCCTGATTCTCTTCCACTTATCCATCTGTATTCTGTTCCATTGGTCTAGCTCTTCACCAACACCACGCACTTTTGATTATTGTAGAAGAATATCTTGAAATGGGGTAGAAGGATTCTTCTGGTTTTCTTCTTTAGTTTTAGTTTCTCCTCTTTTTCTAGGTTCTAAAATAGAAAGATTATAGTTTTGAGACTCCTTTTCTTTTTAGAGAGAGAGAGAGAGATAGACACAGAGACAGAGACAGAGACAGAGACAGAGACAGAGACAGAGAAACGGAAGCGGTGCAGAAAGAGAGAGAGATGATTAAGCAGCCACCATGCCCAGCACCAGCACAATGCAGGTTCAGCCTCACTATCCCAAGGTTGACCATGACCCGAGTCAAAATCAAGAGTTGGACTAACTGACTGAGCCACCCAGATGCTCCTCCTCCTTTCTAATGTATGCATTGAGTGCTAAAAATTGAGCTCTCTGTTGATTTAGCTGTGTCCCACCAATTTTAATACGTTGTAGTTTTATTTTCCTTCGGTTCAGTGCACTGAAATTTTATCTTTTGTCTCCGATAATCTAGAAAGTTACTTTCTACGTGTTTAGATTTTGTTATGTTTCTCCCTTTGATATCTAGTTTCATTTTTAACTTTTTTTTATAAGTGTCAAAGTTTAATTCCAAGACAATGCTACAGAGGGTTGCATTTTTTTCAGGTACACAATATAGAGATTCTCCTCCGCTGCCCAACGACTGTTAGCTCCTGTTGCCAGGCACTGATTTGCCTTGGAGTCTCGGGTGCACCTCCCCCACCCCTACTCCCTTCAGCTCCTGTTGCCAGGCACTGGTTTGCATTGGAGACGGAACCCTCGTAGGGGTTCCAAGCAGTTTCTAGTGGCCGAGAGGACACTGGTGATCAGAGACAAAGCCCCCAGGCTCTCTGGAGCCAGCTGGTGGCCATTACAATGTCTCCCCACACAGTTCTGGAGCCGCTGTGGGCTCTCCGGGAACAGCTGTGGGCTTCTGGGTTGCCGATAATCGAACGTTGGCCACATGGGCCACGAGACTCGGGGTTTGGCTGGGAGATCCTCGTGTGCACTGTGTTGCTGGTGTTCATTCCAGTAAAGTGTGGACTCCGCTTAAGAGGAAGAAAGGGGCACTGTGCCCAGAATGAAGTATCTGGAAAAGACATGGAGAAGACCGACCCGGATGCACCAGCCCATGGAGCCGTCGCATCATCGGAGCACAAGGCCAGTCCTCTCCCGCTACAGCTCCTTGCTCTGGCTGCCCTGAATCAAGATGTCGGGTACTTTTCTGTGGGAGACGCTACGCAACTGCTGAAGGGAGTTCGGCAAAGGCTGTTGAAGAAGAGCCCTCACCAGCTCACCGATGAAAATCCCATCTGTGGAGCAGCCCAGGACGATGGAGAACCCCCTGCGAGGAATATGCCAGAAGACTTCAAGGACAGCCCTGATCTGCGGGGAAGTGCAGACCCTCTGTCTCAGGACATTGGCAGCTGTGGACTGAGAGGGCAGGAAGAGGCAGGGGAGGCAGGCAGGCCAGAGCTTCCTGACGGAGGTGTGCCGTGGCAGGCCCCCGCTGAGGGCCAGAGCCAACACCACACCCTCAGCCAGATCCTACTGACGGTGATGCATCTGCTAGAGCTCCTTCGAGATCATCTGGAAGGTGGGGGCTCAAGGAGGCAGGTGCAGACTGGCTCCTCCTCCACTGATCACGTGCCCCGTGGGAGCCCCCTGAATCAAGGAAAGCCATCCAGGGCACTGAAGAAGGCACGTCAGGGGAATGAAGAGCTCCCAGGAAACACAACAATCCACAAAGCTGAGCAAGTATCTTTTCACCAGCGAAACAGCCTCCTGGAAAGGGAGATTCAGAAGCTGCACCTGAAGCTCGAGGCAGAGCCTAAGCTGTGCGAAGAGCACCTCAAACACCTGGAGAGGAAGATGATGGAGGAGAAGGCACGCTGCCTGCAAGTGAAGAACGAACTCGCCAAGGTGCGCAGGAAGGTGGATGCTGCCCACTGGAACTTAGGCCTCTACAAGAAGATGGCCGACGACCTGCACCGAGAATGGCAGAGAATCTCCTCCTTGCATGACCGAGAGCGCCTCCTGGTGGAGAACAGAAGTGAGGAGAGCCAGAAGGCTGTTCTGTGGGCAGAGAGGGAGTTCCAAAGGCTCAAGGAAGAAAACCATTGCCTCAGGCAGAAGCTGGCCAACTCTGGGCCCAAGGTCCAGCCTGTCTCCGGGGGGCCTCCTGCTCCTGCTCCTGCTCCTGCTCCAGCTCCAGCTCCTGCTCCTGCTCTTCTGGGCACAGCCTCCAAATGCCCTCAAGGGCCACAGGCTCCCCTGAAAGCCCAGAAGCCCAAGAAGGGAGCAAGGGTGCACTGGCCAGACTCCAAGTTCTCGGGTCCCCTGCAGGTCTGATTCCCTTTCCCAGCAGCCACCAACACTCACAACCAGAGCACAAAAGCTCCTGTGCTTCCTTACCCCTTCAGCCACACCCATTGCTCCTTTGACTGGAGATCCACCCCATTCTTGAACTGATGCTACCTATTCCCTATAGCCATGTGAGGGAGCATTTTTCATTGTTAAGGACCAAAAAAATAAAACGATCAAATTGCTGATCCTACTGCGACTGAGAATTGATTGTATGAAGGGATTCTATGCCAAGCAACGAAGGGTTTTAAGTGTCCTTTACTGATCACTTAATTGTCCCAATAACCCAGTGTGTCCTATACTACTGAGGTTCAGAGAGGGGACACAACTTGCCCCAAGATCACACAGCTAGTGAATTTCAGAGCTCCCATTCCAAGCCAAGGTTGTCTCATTACCCACTGATGTGAAAATAACTACCACTCCTACCACTACGATGACTTCTGCTTCTTCATTTCTGAGAGAGAGAAAGAGCGAGGGCACACACACATGCAAGCGGGAGAGGGGCAGGGAGAGAGAGATTCCTAGACAGCCTTCCCACTCAAGTGCACAACCAGACGCTGGGCTGGATTTCACAGACCATGGGACCACGCCCTGAGCCGAAATCAAGAGTCAGACGTTGACCTGACTAAGCCACACAGGCACCCTTCCCTTGTGCAAGGAACTTCTAGGCAAGCTGCTGTAAGGATCCCAGAAGGGCTTGACAAAATTTTCTCATAGGTCACGTTCTAGTTTGGATGCAAGGATTATGGTGATGCCTAGCTGAGGTAAAGTCCCTGCAAAGCATGGAGGGCAGCCTTTCAGGGTCTCCAACGATTCCCTTCATGGGTACACCTCGTTTTGTGTTCCATACTCTACCACTGGATTAGAGTCAGGAACTCCTGCCTCACTTCGAAAGGACAGAATATGGCCCGAGAGATAGATAGCATGTCCCTTCTGAGGCTCGTAGACAAAGACACTGGTCTCCTCTTGGGCTTGCTCTCGCTCCCTCACCATTGGTTTCGAGGGAAGCCGCCTGCTCCTTGTGGGCTGTATGATGGAGAGGCCCATGTGGCAAGGAATGAATATTTCTTGCTCACCGCAATGGAGGACCTCTGGCTGCTAGGAGGCACCCGAGTGAGCACACAAGCAGATTTCCCACCAACAAGCCTGGAGATGACTGAAGACCCACATGACATCTTGACTGCAGCCTTGTGAGAGATCCTGAGACACAGGTCCCTGGCTAGATGCACCTGGATGCCTGGCCCACGGAAACCATATGCGGTTATCAATTGGTGTTTTCGGAAGCCCTCTGGGTTGCGGACAACATTCAAAAAAGACACAAGGGTGAAGCCACAGTTCTGGCTGCTGACCCACCCCCCTCTCCTGGGCTTGAAATTCCAGGGAAGTCAAGCGATGGTAGCAAGCACTGTGAGATTAGGGTAAACAATGCCAGAAAGAGGTCCTCTATTCTGTTCTCCATGTATCTCTCTGAGAGGACATGCACTCACCTGATCCACCCGAGCCAATAGGTGGCCCATGCAGGAGGAGACAACTGGCCGTGTGGTCCAAGTCGGCTGAGAGCACTAGACCCAGCATCGCAGAGCCTCCTTGAAGGCAGAAAAAGAGCCCAGAAGTTCCCTGGTGTCCCTAGAGAAGGCACAGAAATTAGATGAGTTGAAAGCCTGGGACCTGGTCATTGGGCTTCTGGGCAAGAGGGGAGATGGCCTGTGGAAGGGACACTGCCTGCAACCCCTCTTGTACCAGACCCCACCTGTCTGCTTTGGGATACTGAGGATTAAGACGAGAGTGAACTAGTGTAGAAGAGATGGTGTTCTAATGCTTGGCAGGTTTAAAGCGATTCAAATCGTTGACATTCCTATTCTCCTCGTCCTCAGGACCACCATTAAGGGGAAGGGGCCTTCAAAGAAGCAAGAGGAGTTTATCACTTACAGCAGCCATGTCAAGTGTCAATATCCAACCACTCCAGTCCCTTCCACCCCCTTGGCAGCCCCACTGCTTTCATAAGGACACAGATACATTCCCCTACAGGCTTTGGAGCAAACGTTAAGTTTTGATTTCTCTAAGATAAATGCCATAGTGCCATGACCTGCTCCTAAGGCGGTAGCAAGTCTAGTTCTCAAAGAATCTGTGTGGAAGGGTTGAGCCACTCTATTGGACACCTGAAATTGATATTATACTGCATGTGAATGGGAATGTAACTCACGGCTTGGAAAAGGAAAAGAAACTCTTAACTGTTTTCAAGAGTCAGCTCTATCATTTTCCATTCCCAACTGTGATGCGGGAGTGATCCAGTCATTCCATATCCTGCCTTGCATTTGGTGGTGGGGTCTCTCTCTCCCTCTCTGGCGCATTTGGTTTGAATCACTGTGATAGGTGTGCAGTGAGAGCTCACTGGAGTTTTCATTTGAATTGCCCCAATGGCAACTTTCTATGTGGTTTCCATCTGTCTACGCTTTGGTAAAGGTGGCAGGCCCTTTACTTTTTCCCCACCCCCCTTCTATTTCCTTTTGCTAACTAGATTGCATGCTTACCTGGGGATCAAATTCTGAGTTTCCATGCTTCAGACAGGAGTCCTCTATTAGCTATGTGATTTGGACCTATTTCCTCCAAGTTGGTAGCTTGTCTTTGGGTCTTCTTAAGGAGGTCTTTCACACGGCACAGATTTACAATTCTGATTTTTGGATAAAGTCTAATTAATCAACTTTACCTTAGGGAAAATAATTTGATGTTCGACTGGAGGATTCTTTACCTAGCTTTCCATTCTGGAAATTTTTCCCCACATTTTCCCTATAAGATTTATCATTTTCCATGTAAGGCAGTGATTAATTTTGAGCTACTTTTTAAAATACTCTTTTTTACTTTTATTCCTTTGGGAGAGTGAACATGTGCATGAGCGGGCAGGGGCCTGGAGGGAGAAGGGAAAAGAGCATCCTCAAGCAGCCTCGCCAGTGAGCTTGGAGCCTGACTTTGTCCCGGGACGCTGAGAGCTTGACAAGAGCCGAAATCAAGAGCTGGCTGCCGCACAGGCTGCCTCACCCAGGCAGCCTGAGTTAAGTTTTGTATAGGGTTTGATACTTAGATTGTGGTCCCCGGCCTCCTCGTCCTCCACCTCCTCCTCCCCTCTCCCGCTCCCTCTTCTGCTTCTCCTTCTTCTTTGCCTATGCATGTCCACTTGCTCTAGCACCATTTATTCAAAACGCTGTCACTCCTCCACTGAACGGCTTTTTACCTTTGTCAAGGCCCCATTCGACATATGGGCATAGTTCTCTTTCTGGGTCCCTGATTCTCTTCCACTTATCCATCTGTATTCTGTTCCATTGGTCTAGCTCTTCACCAACACCACGCACTTTTGATTACTGTAGACGAATATCTTGAAATGGGGTAGAAGGATTCTTCTGGTTTTCTTCTTTAGTTTTAGTTTCTCCTCTTTTTCTAGGTTCTAAAATAGAAAGATTATAGTTTTGAGACTCCTTTTCTTTTTAGAGAGAGAGAGAGAGATAGACACAGAGACAGAGACAGAGACAGAGACAGAGAAACGGAAGCGGTGCAGAAAGAGAGAGAGATGATTAAGCAGCCACCATGCCCAGCACCAGCACAATGCAGGTTCAGCCTCACTATCCCAAGGTTGACCATGACCCGAGTCAAAATCAAGAGTTGGACTAACTGACTGAGCCACCCAGATGCTCCTCCTCCTTTCTAATGTATGCATTGAGTGCTAAAAATTGAGCTCTCTGTTGATTTAGCTGTGTCCCACCAATTTTAATACGTTGTAGTTTTATTTTCCTTCGGTTCAGTGCACTGAAATTTTATCTTTTGTCTCCGATAATCTAGAAAGTTACTTTCTACGTGTTTAGATTTTGTTATGTTTCTCCCTTTGATATCTAGTTTCATTTTTAACTTTTTTTTATAAGTGTCAAAGTTTAATTCCAAGACAATGCTACATAGGGTTGCATTTTTTTCAGGTACACAATATAGAGATTCTCCTCCGCTGCCCAACGACTGTTAGCTCCTGTTGCCAGGCACTGATTTGCGTTGGAGTCTCGGGTGCACCTCCCCCACCCCTACTCCCTTCAGCTCCTGTTGCCAGGCACTGGTTTGCATTGGAGACGGAACCCTCGTAGGGGTTCCAAGCAGTTTCTAGTGGCCGAGAGGACACCTGTGATCAGAGACAAAGCCCCCAGGCTCTCTGGAGCCAGCTGGTGGCCATTACAATGTCTCCCCACACAGTTCTGGAGCCGCTGTGGGCTCTCCGGGAACAGCTGTGGGCTTCTGGGTTGCCGATAATCGAACGTTGGCCACATGGGCCACGAGACTCTGGGTTTGGCTGGGAGATCCTCGTGTGCACTGTGTTGCTGGTGTTCATTCCAGTAAAGTGTGGACTCCGCTTAAGAGGAAGAAAGGGGCACTGTGCCCAGAATGAAGTATCTGGAAAAGACATGGAGAAGACCGACCCGGATGCACCAGCCCATGGAGCCGTCGCATCATCAGAGCACAAGGCCAGTCCTCTCCCGCTACAGATCCTTGCTCTGGCTGCCCTGAATCAAGATGTCGGGTACTTTTCTGTGGGAGACGCTACGCAACTGCTGAAGGGAGTTCGGCAAAGGCTGTTGAAGAAGAGCCCTCACCAGCTCACCGATGAAAATCCCATCTGTGGAGCAGCCCAGGACGATGGAGAACCCCCTGCGAGGAATATGCCAGAAGACTTCAAGGACAGCCCTGATCTGCGGGGAAGTGCAGACCCTCTGTCTCAGGACATTGGCAGCTGTGGACTGAGAGGGCAGGAAGAGGCAGGGGAGGCAGGCAGGCCAGAGCTTCCTGACGGAGGTGTGCCGTGGCAGGCCCCCGCTGAGGGCCAGAGCCAACACCACACCCTCAGCCAGATCCTACTGACGGTGATGCATCTGCTAGAGCTCCTTCGAGATCATCTGGAAGGTGGGGGCTCAAGGAGGCAGGTGCAGACTGGCTCCTCCTCCACTGATCACGTGCCCCGTGGGAGCCCCCTGAATCAAGGAAAGCCATCCAGGGCACTGAAGAAGGCACGTCAGGGGAATGAAGAGCTCCCAGGAAACACAACAATCCACAAAGCTGAGCAAGTATCTTTTCACCAGCGAAACAGCCTCCTGGAAAGGGAGATTCAGAAGCTGCACCTGAAGCTCGAGGCAGAGCCTAAGCTGTGCGAAGAGCACCTCAAACACCTGGAGAGGAAGATGATGGAGGAGAAGGCACGCTGCCTGCAAGTGAAGAACGATCTCGCCAAGGTGCGCAGGAAGGTGGATGCTGCCCACTGGAACTTAGGCCTCTACAAGAAGATGGCCGACGACCTGCACCGAGAATGGCAGAGAATCTCCTCCTTGCATGACCGAGAGCGCCTCCTGGTGGAGAACAGAAGTGAGGAGAGCCAGAAGGCTGTTCTGTGGGCAGAGAGGGAGTTCCAAAGGCTCAAGGAAGAAAACCATTGCCTCAGGCAGAAGCTGGCCAACTCTGGGCCCAAGGTCCAGCCTGTCTCCGGTGGGCCTCCTGCTCCTGCTCCTGCTCCTGCTCCAGCTCCAGCTCCTGCTCCTGCTCTTCTGGGCACAGCCTCCAAATGCCCTCAAGGGCCACAGGCTCCCCTGAAAGCCCAGAAGCCCAAGAAGGGAGCAAGGGTGCACTGGCCAGACTCCAAGTTCTCGGGTCCCCTGCAGGTCTGATTCCCTTTCCCAGCAGCCACCAACACTCACAACCAGAGCACAAAAGCTCCTGTGCTTCCTTACCCCTTCAGCCACACCCATTGCTCCTTTGACTGGAGATCCACCCCATTCTTGAACTGATGCTACCTATTCCCTATAGCCATGTGAGGGAGCATTTTTCATTGTTAAGGACCAAAAAAATAAAACGATCAAATTGCTGATCCTACTGCGACTGAGAATTGATTGTATGAAGGGATTCTATGCCAAGCAACGAAGGGTTTTAAGTGTCCTTTACTGATCACTTAATTGTCCCAATAACCCAGTGTGTCCTATACTACTGAGGTTCAGAGAGGGGACACAACTTGCCCCAAGATCACACAGCTAGTGAATTTCAGAGCTCCCATTCCAAGCCAAGGTTGTCTCATTACCCACTGATGTGAAAATAACTACCACTCCTACCACTACGATGACTTCTGCTTCTTCATTTCTGAGAGAGAGAAAGAGCGAGGGCACACACACATGCAAGCGGGAGAGGGGCAGGGATAGAGAGATTCCTAGACAGCCTTCCCACTCAAGTGCACAACCAGACGCTGGGCTGGATTTCACAGACCATGGGACCACGCCCTGAGCCGAAATCAAGAGTCAGACGTTGACCTGACTAAGCCACACAGGCACCCTTCCCTTGTGCAAGGAACTTCTAGGCAAGCTGCTGTAAGGATCCCAGAAGGGCTTGACAAAATTTTCTCATAGGTCACGTTCTAGTTTGGATGCAAGGATTATGGTGATGCCTAGCTGAGGTAAAGTCCCTGCAAAGCATGGAGGGCAGCCTTTCAGGGTCTCCAACGATTCCCTTCATGGGTACACCTCGTTTTGTGTTCCATACTCTACCACTGGATTAGAGTCAGGAACTCCTGCCTCACTTCGAAAGGACAGAATATGGCCCGAGAGATAGATAGCATGTCCCTTCTGAGGCTCGTAGACAAAGACACTGGTCTCCTCTTGGGCTTGCTCTCGCTCCCTCACCATTGGTTTCGAGGGAAGCCGCCTGCTCCTTTTGGGTTGTATGATGGAGAGGCCCATGTGGCAAGGAATGAATATTTCTTGCTCACCGCAATGGAGGACCTCTGGCTGCTAGGAGCCACCCGAGTGAGCACACAAGCAGATTTCCCGCCAACAAGCCTGGAGATGACTGAAGACCCACATGACATCTTGACTGCAGCCTTGTGAGAGATCCTGAGACACAGGTCCCTGGCTAGATGCACCTGGATGCCTGTCCCACGGAAACCATATGCGGTTATCAATTGGTGTTTTCGGAAGCCCTCTGGGTTGCGGACAACATTCAAAAAAGACACAAGGGTGAAGCCACAGTTCTGGCTGCTGACCCACCCCCCTCTCCTGGGCTTGAAATTCCAGGGAAGTCAAGCGATGGTAGCAAGCACTGTGAGATTAGGGTAAACAATGCCAGAAAGAGGTCCTCTATTCTGTTCTCCATGTATCTCTCTGAGAGGACATGCACTCACCTGATCCACCCGAGCCAATAGGTGGCCCATGCAGGAGGAGACAACTGGCCGTGTGGTCCAAGTCGGCTGAGAGCACTAGACCCAGCGTCGCAGAGCCTCCTTGAAGGCAGAAAAAGAGCCCAGAAGTTCCCTGGTGTCCCTAGAGAAGGCACAGAAATTAGATGAGTTGAAAGCCTGGGACCTGGTCATTGGGCTTCTGGGCAAGAGGGGAGATGGCCTGTGGAAGGGACACTGCCTGCAACCCCTCTTGTACCAGACCCCACCTGTCTGCTTTGGGATACTGAGGATTAAGACGAGAGTGAACTAGTGTAGAAGAGATGGTGTTCTAATGCTTGGCAGGTTTAAAGCGATTCAAATCGTTGACATTCCTATTCTCCTCGTCCTCAGGACCACCATTAAGGGGAAGGGGCCTTCAAAGAAGCAAGAGGAGTTTATCACTTACAGCAGCCATGTCAAGTGTCAATATCCAACCACTCCAGTCCCTTCCACCCCCTTGGCAGCCCCACTGCTTTCATAAGGACACAGATACATTCCCCTACAGGCTTTGGAGCAAACGTTAAGTTTTGATTTCTCTAAGATAAATGCCATAGTGCCATGACCTGCTCCTAAGGCGGTAGCAAGTCTAGTTCTCAAAGAATCTGTGTGGAAGGGTTGAGCCACTCTATTGGACACCTGAAATTGATATTATACTGCATGTGAATGGGAATGTAACTCACGGCTTGGAAAAGGAAAAGAAACTCTTAACTGTTTTCAAGAGTCAGCTCTATCATTTTCCATTCCCAACTGTGATGCGGGAGTGATCCAGTCATTCCATATCCTGCCTTGCATTTGGTGGTGGGGTCTCTCTCTCCCTCTCTGGCGCATTTGGTTTGAATCACTGTGATAGGTGTGCAGTGAGAGCTCACTGGAGTTTTCATTTGAATTGCCCCAATGGCAACTTTCTATGTGGTTTCCATCTGTCTACGCTTTGGTAAAGGTGGCAGGCCCTTTACTTTTTCCCCACCCCCCTTCTATTTCCTTTTGCTAACTAGATTGCATGCTTACCTGGGGATCAAATTCTGAGTTTCCATGCTTCAGACAGGAGTCCTCTATTAGCTATGTGATTTGGACCTATTTCCTCCAAGTTGGTAGCTTGTCTTTGGGTCTTCTTAAGGAGGTCTTTCACACGGCACAGATTTACAATTCTGATTTTTGGATAAAGTCTAATTAATCAACTTTACCTTAGGGAAAATAATTTGATGTTCGACTGGAGGATTCTTTACCTAGCTTTCCATTCTGGAAATTTTTCCCCACATTTTCCCTATAAGATTTATCATTTTCCATGTAAGGCAGTGATTAATTTTGAGCTACTTTTTAAAATACTCTTTTTTTCTTTTTTTCCTTTGGGAGAGTGAACATGTGCATGAGCGGGCAGGGGCCTGGAGGGAGAAGGGAAAAGAGCATCCTCAAGCAGCCTCGCCAGTGAGCTTGGAGCCTGACTTTGTCCCGGGACGCTGAGAGCTTGACAAGAGCCGAAATCAAGAGCTGGGTGCCGCACAGGCTGCCTCACCCAGGCAGCCTGAGTTAAGTTTTGTATAGGGTTTGATACTTAGATTGTGGTCCCCGGCCTCCTCGTCCTCCACCTCCTCCTCCCCTCTCCCGCTCCCTCTTCTGCTTCTCCTTCTTCTTTCATGCCTATGCATGTCCACTTGCTCTAGCACCATTTATTCAAAACGCTGTCACTCCTCCACTGAACGGCTTTTTACCTTTGTCAAGGCCCCATTCGACATATGGGCGTAGTTCTCTTTCTGGGTCCCTGATTCTGTTCCACTTATCCATCTGTATTCTGTTCCATTGGTCTAGCTCTTCACCAACACCACGCACTTTTGATTACTGTAGAAGAATATCTTGAAATGGGGTAGAAGGATTCTTCTGGTTTTCTTCTTTAGTTTTAGTTTCTCCTCTTTTTCTAGGTTCTAAAATAGAAAGATTATAGTTTTGAGACTCCTTTTCTTTTTAGAGAGAGAGAGAGAGATAGACACAGAGACAGAGACAGAGACAGAGACAGAGACAGAGAAACGGAAGCGGTGCAGAAAGAGAGAGAGATGATTAAGCAGCCACCATGCCCAGCACCAGCACAATGCAGGTTCAGCCTCACTCTCCCAAGGTTGACCATGACCCGAGTCAAAATCAAGAGTTGGACTAACTGACTGAGCCACCCAGATGCTCCTCCTCCTTTCTAATGTATGCATTGAGTGCTAAAAATTGAGCTCTCTGTTGATTTAGCTGTGTCCCACCAATTTTAATACGTTGTAGTTTTATTTTCCTTCGGTTCAGTGCACTGAAATTTTATCTTTTGTCTCCGATAATCTAGAAAGTTACTTTCTACGTGTTTAGATTTTGTTATGTTTCTCCCTTTGATATCTAGTTTCATTTTTAACTTTTTTTTATAAGTGTCAAAGTTTAATTCCAAGACAATGCTACAGAGGGTTGCATTTTTTTCAGGTACACAATATAGAGATTCTCCTCCGCTGCCCAACGACTGTTAGCTCCTGTTGCCAGGCACTGATTTGCGTTGGAGTCTCGGGTGCACCTCCCCCACCCCTACTCCCTTCAGCTCCTGTTGCCAGGCACTGGTTTGCATTGGAGACGGAACCCTCGTAGGGGTTCCAAGCAGTTTCTAGTGGCCGAGAGGACACTGGTGATCAGAGACAAAGCCCCCAGGCTCTCTGGAGCCAGCTGGTGGCCATTACAATGTCTCCCCACACAGTTCTGGAGCCGCTGTGGGCTCTCCGGGAACAGCTGTGGGCTTCTGGGTTGCCGATAATCGAACGTTGGCCACATGGGCCACGAGACTCGGGGTTTGGCTGGGAGATCCTCGTGTGCACTGTGTTGCTGGTGTTCATTCCAGTAAAGTGTGGACTCCGCTTAAGAGGAAGAAAGGGGCACTGTGCCCAGAATGAAGTATCTGGAAAAGACATGGAGAAGACCGACCCGGATGCACCAGCCCATGGAGCCGTCGCATCATCGGAGCACAAGGCCAGTCCTCTCCCGCTACAGCTCCTTGCTCTGGCTGCCCTGAATCAAGATGTCGGGTACTTTTCTGTGGGAGACGCTACGCAACTGCTGAAGGGAGTTCGGCAAAGGCTGTTGAAGAAGAGCCCTCACCAGCTCACCGATGAAAATCCCATCTGTGGAGCAGCCCAGGACGATGGAGAACCCCCTGCGAGGAATATGCCAGAAGACTTCAAGGACAGCCCTGATCTGCGGGGAAGTGCAGACCCTCTGTCTCAGGACATTGGCAGCTGTGGACTGAGAGGGCAGGAAGAGGCAGGGGAGGCAGGCAGGCCAGAGCTTCCTGACGGAGGTGTGCCGTGGCAGGCCCCCGCTGAGGGCCAGAGCCAACACCACACCCTCAGCCAGATCCTACTGACGGTGATGCATCTGCTAGAGCTCCTTCGAGATCATCTGGAAGGTGGGGGCTCAAGGAGGCAGGTGCAGACTGGCTCCTCCTCCACTGATCACGTGCCCCGTGGGAGCCCCCTGAATCAAGGAAAGCCATCCAGGGCACTGAAGAAGGCACGTCAGGGGAATGAAGAGCTCCCAGGAAACACAACAATCCACAAAGCTGAGCAAGTATCTTTTCACCAGCGAAACAGCCTCCTGGAAAGGGAGATTCAGAAGCTGCACCTGAAGCTCGAGGCAGAGCCTAAGCTGTGCGAAGAGCACCTCAAACACCTGGAGAGGAAGATGATGGAGGAGAAGGCACGCTGCCTGCAAGTGAAGAACGAACTCGCCAAGGTGCGCAGGAAGGTGGATGCTGCCCACTGGAACTTAGGCCTCTACAAGAAGATGGCCGACGACCTGCACCGAGAATGGCAGAGAATCTCCTCCTTGCATGACCGAGAGCGCCTCCTGGTGGAGAACAGAAGTGAGGAGAGCCAGAAGGCTGTTCTGTGGGCAGAGAGGGAGTTCCAAAGGCTCAATGAAGAAAACCATTGCCTCAGGCAGAAGCTGGCCAACTCTGGGCCCAAGGTCCAGCCTGTCTCCGGGGGGCCTCCTGCTCCTGCTCCTGCTCCTGCTCCAGCTCCAGCTCCTGCTCCTGCTCTTCTGGGCACAGCCTCCAAATGCCCTCAAGGGCCACAGGCTCCCCTGAAAGCCCAGAAGCCCAAGAAGGGAGCAAGGGTGCACTGGCCAGACTCCAAGTTCTCGGGTCCCCTGCAGGTCTGATTCCCTTTCCCAGCAGCCACCAACACTCACAACCAGAGCACAAAAGCTCCTGTGCTTCCTTACCCCTTCAGCCACACCCATTGCTCTTTGACTGGAGATCCACCCCATTCTTGAACTGATGCTACCTATTCCCTATAGCCATGTGAGAGAGCATTTTTCATTGTTAAGGACCAAAAAAATAAAACGATCAAATTGCTGATCCTACTGCGACTGAGAATTGATTGTATGAAGGGATTCTATGCCAAGCAACGAAGGGTTTTAAGTGTCCTTTACTGATCACTTAATTGTCCCAATAACCCAGTGTGTCCTATACTACTGAGGTTCAGAGAGGGGACACAACTTGCCCCAAGATCACACAGCTAGTGAATTTCAGAGCTCCCATTCCAAGCCAAGGTTGTCTCATTACCCACTGATGTGAAAATAACTACCACTCCTACCACTACGATGACTTCTGCTTCTTCATTTCTGAGAGAGAGAAAGAGCGAGGGCACACACACATGCAAGCGGGAGAGGGGCAGGGAGAGAGAGATTCCTAGACAGCCTTCCCACTCAAGTGCACAACCAGACGCTGGGCTGGATTTCACAGACCATGGGACCACGCCCTGAGCCGAAATCAAGAGTCAGACGTTGACCTGACTAAGCCACACAGGCACCCTTCCCTTGTGCAAGGAACTTCTAGGCAAGCTGCTGTAAGGATCCCAGAAGGGCTTGACAAAATTTTCTCATAGGTCACGTTCTAGTTTGGATGCAAGGATTATGGTGATGCCTAGCTGAGGTAAAGTCCCTGCAAAGCATGGAGGGCAGCCTTTCAGGGTCTCCAACGATTCCCTTCATGGGTACACCTCGTTTTGTGTTCCATACTCTACCACTGGATTAGAGTCAGGAACTCCTGCCTCACTTCGAAAGGACAGAATATGGCCCGAGAGATAGATAGCATGTCCCTTCTGAGGCTCGTAGACAAAGACACTGGTCTCCTCTTGGGCTTGCTCTCGCTCCCTCACCATTGGTTTCGAGGGAAGCCGCCTGCTCCTTGTGGGCTGTATGATGGAGAGGCCCATGTGGCAAGGAATGAATATTTCTTGCTCACCGCAATGGAGGACCTCTGGCTGCTAGGAGGCACCCGAGTGAGCACACAAGCAGATTTCCCACCAACAAGCCTGGAGATGACTGAAGACCCACATGACATCTTGACTGCAGCCTTGTGAGAGATCCTGAGACACAGGTCCCTGGCTAGATGCACCTGGATGCCTGGCCCACGGAAACCATATGCGGTTATCAATTGGTGTTTTCGGAAGCCCTCTGGGTTGCGGACAACATTCAAAAAAGACACAAGGGTGAAGCCACAGTTCTGGCTGCTGACCCACCCCCCTCTCCTGGGCTTGAAATTCCAGGGAAGTCAAGCGATGGTAGCAAGCACTGTGAGATTAGGGTAAACAATGCCAGAAAGAGGTCCTCTATTCTGTTCTCCATGTATCTCTCTGAGAGGACATGCACTCACCTGATCCACCCGAGCCAATAGGTGGCCCATGCAGGAGGAGACAACTGGCCGTGTGGTCCAAGTCGGCTGAGAGCACTAGACCCAGCATCGCAGAGCCTCCTTGAAGGCAGAAAAAGAGCCCAGAAGTTCCCTGGTGTCCCTAGAGAAGGCACAGAAATTAGATGAGTTGAAAGCCTGGGACCTGGTCATTGGGCTTCTGGGCAAGAGGGGAGATGGCCTGTGGAAGGGACACTGCCTGCAACCCCTCTTGTACCAGACCCCACCTGTCTGCTTTGGGATACTGAGGATTAAGACGAGAGTGAACTAGTGTAGAAGAGATGGTGTTCTAATGCTTGGCAGGTTTAAAGCGATTCAAATCGTTGACATTCCTATTCTCCTCGTCCTCAGGACCACCATTAAGGGGAAGGGGCCTTCAAAGAAGCAAGAGGAGTTTATCACTTACAGCAGCCATGTCAAGTGTCAATATCCAACCACTCCAGTCCCTTCCACCCCCTTGGCAGCCCCACTGCTTTCATAAGGACACAGATACATTCCCCTACAGGCTTTGGAGCAAACGTTAAGTTTTGATTTCTCTAAGATAAATGCCATAGTGCCATGACCTGCTCCTAAGGCGGTAGCAAGTCTAGTTCTCAAAGAATCTGTGTGGAAGGGTTGAGCCACTCTATTGGACACCTGAAATTGATATTATACTGCATGTGAATGGGAATGTAACTCACGGCTTGGAAAAGGAAAAGAAACTCTTAACTGTTTTCAAGAGTCAGCTCTATCATTTTCCATTCCCAACTGTGATGCGGGAGTGATCCAGTCATTCCATATCCTGCCTTGCATTTGGTGGTGGGGTCTCTCTCTCCCTCTCTGGCGCATTTGGTTTGAATCACTGTGATAGGTGTGCAGTGAGAGCTCACTGGAGTTTTCATTTGAATTGCCCCAATGGCAACTTTCTATGTGGTTTCCATCTGTCTACGCTTTGGTAAAGGTGGCAGGCCCTTTACTTTTTCCCCACCCCCCTTCTATTTCCTTTTGCTAACTAGATTGCATGCTTACCTGGGGATCAAATTCTGAGTTTCCATGCTTCAGACAGGAGTCCTCTATTAGCTATGTGATTTGGACCTATTTCCTCCAAGTTGGTAGCTTGTCTTTGGGTCTTCTTAAGGAGGTCTTTCACACGGCACAGATTTACAATTCTGATTTTTGGATAAAGTCTAATTAATCAACTTTACCTTAGGGAAAATAATTTGATGTTCGACTGGAGGATTCTTTACCTAGCTTTCCATTCTGGAAATTTTTCCCCACATTTTCCCTATAAGATTTATCATTTTCCATGTAAGGCAGTGATTAATTTTGAGCTACTTTTTAAAATACTCTTTTTTACTTTTATTCCTTTGGGAGAGTGAACATGTGCATGAGCGGGCAGGGGCCTGGAGGGAGAAGGGAAAAGAGCATCCTCAAGCAGCCTCGCCAGTGAGCTTGGAGCCTGACTTTGTCCCGGGACGCTGAGAGCTTGACAAGAGCCGAAATCAAGAGCTGGCTGCCGCACAGGCTGCCTCACCCAGGCAGCCTGAGTTAAGTTTTGTATAGGGTTTGATACTTAGATTGTGGTCCCCGGCCTCCTCGTCCTCCACCTCCTCCTCCCCTCTCCCGCTCCCTCTTCTGCTTCTCCTTCTTCTTTGCCTATGCATGTCCACTTGCTCTAGCACCATTTATTCAAAACGCTGTCACTCCTCCACTGAACGGCTTTTTACCTTTGTCAAGGCCCCATTCGACATATGGGCATAGTTCTCTTTCTGGGTCCCTGATTCTCTTCCACTTATCCATCTGTATTCTGTTCCATTGGTCTAGCTCTTCACCAACACCACGCACTTTTGATTACTGTAGACGAATATCTTGAAATGGGGTAGAAGGATTCTTCTGGTTTTCTTCTTTAGTTTTAGTTTCTCCTCTTTTTCTAGGTTCTAAAATAGAAAGATTATAGTTTTGAGACTCCTTTTCTTTTTAGAGAGAGAGAGAGAGATAGACACAGAGACAGAGACAGAGACAGAGACAGAGAAACGGAAGCGGTGCAGAAAGAGAGAGAGATGATTAAGCAGCCACCATGCCCAGCACCAGCACAATGCAGGTTCAGCCTCACTATCCCAAGGTTGACCATGACCCGAGTCAAAATCAAGAGTTGGACTAACTGACTGAGCCACCCAGATGCTCCTCCTCCTTTCTAATGTATGCATTGAGTGCTAAAAATTGAGCTCTCTGTTGATTTAGCTGTGTCCCACCAATTTTAATACGTTGTAGTTTTATTTTCCTTCGGTTCAGTGCACTGAAATTTTATCTTTTGTCTCCGATAATCTAGAAAGTTACTTTCTACGTGTTTAGATTTTGTTATGTTTCTCCCTTTGATATCTAGTTTCATTTTTAACTTTTTTTTATAAGTGTCAAAGTTTAATTCCAAGACAATGCTACATAGGGTTGCATTTTTTTCAGGTACACAATATAGAGATTCTCCTCCGCTGCCCAACGACTGTTAGCTCCTGTTGCCAGGCACTGATTTGCGTTGGAGTCTCGGGTGCACCTCCCCCACCCCTACTCCCTTCAGCTCCTGTTGCCAGGCACTGGTTTGCATTGGAGACGGAACCCTCGTAGGGGTTCCAAGCAGTTTCTAGTGGCCGAGAGGACACCTGTGATCAGAGACAAAGCCCCCAGGCTCTCTGGAGCCAGCTGGTGGCCATTACAATGTCTCCCCACACAGTTCTGGAGCCGCTGTGGGCTCTCCGGGAACAGCTGTGGGCTTCTGGGTTGCCGATAATCGAACGTTGGCCACATGGGCCACGAGACTCTGGGTTTGGCTGGGAGATCCTCGTGTGCACTGTGTTGCTGGTGTTCATTCCAGTAAAGTGTGGACTCCGCTTAAGAGGAAGAAAGGGGCACTGTGCCCAGAATGAAGTATCTGGAAAAGACATGGAGAAGACCGACCCGGATGCACCAGCCCATGGAGCCGTCGCATCATCGGAGCACAAGGCCAGTCCTCTCCCGCTACAGATCCTTGCTCTGGCTGCCCTGAATCAAGATGTCGGGTACTTTTCTGTGGGAGACGCTACGCAACTGCTGAAGGGAGTTCGGCAAAGGCTGTTGAAGAAGAGCCCTCACCAGCTCACCGATGAAAATCCCATCTGTGGAGCAGCCCAGGACGATGGAGAACCCCCTGCGAGGAATATGCCAGAAGACTTCAAGGACAGCCCTGATCTGCGGGGAAGTGCAGACCCTCTGTCTCAGGACATTGGCAGCTGTGGACTGAGAGGGCAGGAAGAGGCAGGGGAGGCAGGCAGGCCAGAGCTTCCTGACGGAGGTGTGCCGTGGCAGGCCCCCGCTGAGGGCCAGAGCCAACACCACACCCTCAGCCAGATCCTACTGACGGTGATGCATCTGCTAGAGCTCCTTCGAGATCATCTGGAAGGTGGGGGCTCAAGGAGGCAGGTGCAGACTGGCTCCTCCTCCACTGATCACGTGCCCCGTGGGAGCCCCCTGAATCAAGGAAAGCCATCCAGGGCACTGAAGAAGGCACGTCAGGGGAATGAAGAGCTCCCAGGAAACACAACAATCCACAAAGCTGAGCAAGTATCTTTTCACCAGCGAAACAGCCTCCTGGAAAGGGAGATTCAGAAGCTGCACCTGAAGCTCGAGGCAGAGCCTAAGCTGTGCGAAGAGCACCTCAAACACCTGGAGAGGAAGATGATGGAGGAGAAGGCACGCTGCCTGCAAGTGAAGAACGATCTCGCCAAGGTGCGCAGGAAGGTGGATGCTGCCCACTGGAACTTAGGCCTCTACAAGAAGATGGCCGACGACCTGCACCGAGAATGGCAGAGAATCTCCTCCTTGCATGACCGAGAGCGCCTCCTGGTGGAGAACAGAAGTGAGGAGAGCCAGAAGGCTGTTCTGTGGGCAGAGAGGGAGTTCCAAAGGCTCAAGGAAGAAAACCATTGCCTCAGGCAGAAGCTGGCCAACTCTGGGCCCAAGGTCCAGCCTGTCTCCGGGGGGCCTCCTGCTCCTGCTCCTGCTCCTGCTCCAGCTCCAGCTCCTGCTCCTGCTCTTCTGGGCACAGCCTCCAAATGCCCTCAAGGGCCACAGGCTCCCCTGAAAGCCCAGAAGCCCAAGAAGGGAGCAAGGGTGCACTGGCCAGACTCCAAGTTCTCGGGTCCCCTGCAGGTCTGATTCCCTTTCCCAGCAGCCACCAACACTCACAACCAGAGCACAAAAGCTCCTGTGCTTCCTTACCCCTTCAGCCACACCCATTGCTCCTTTGACTGGAGATCCACCCCATTCTTGAACTGATGCTACCTATTCCCTATAGCCATGTGAGGGAGCATTTTTCATTGTTAAGGACCAAAAAAATAAAACGATCAAATTGCTGATCCTACTGCGACTGAGAATTGATTGTATGAAGGGATTCTATGCCAAGCAACGAAGGGTTTTAAGTGTCCTTTACTGATCACTTAATTGTCCCAATAACCCAGTGTGTCCTATACTACTGAGGTTCAGAGAGGGGACACAACTTGCCCCAAGATCACACAGCTAGTGAATTTCAGAGCTCCCATTCCAAGCCAAGGTTGTCTCATTACCCACTGATGTGAAAATAACTACCACTCCTACCACTACGATGACTTCTGCTTCTTCATTTCTGAGAGAGAGAAAGAGCGAGGGCACACACACATGCAAGCGGGAGAGGGGCAGGGATAGAGAGATTCCTAGACAGCCTTCCCACTCAAGTGCACAACCAGACGCTGGGCTGGATTTCACAGACCATGGGACCACGCCCTGAGCCGAAATCAAGAGTCAGACGTTGACCTGACTAAGCCACACAGGCACCCTTCCCTTGTGCAAGGAACTTCTAGGCAAGCTGCTGTAAGGATCCCAGAAGGGCTTGACAAAATTTTCTCATAGGTCACGTTCTAGTTTGGATGCAAGGATTATGGTGATGCCTAGCTGAGGTAAAGTCCCTGCAAAGCATGGAGGGCAGCCTTTCAGGGTCTCCAACGATTCCCTTCATGGGTACACCTCGTTTTGTGTTCCATACTCTACCACTGGATTAGAGTCAGGAACTCCTGCCTCACTTCGAAAGGACAGAATATGGCCCGAGAGATAGATAGCATGTCCCTTCTGAGGCTCGTAGACAAAGACACTGGTCTCCTCTTGGGCTTGCTCTCGCTCCCTCACCATTGGTTTCGAGGGAAGCCGCCTGCTCCTTTTGGGTTGTATGATGGAGAGGCCCATGTGGCAAGGAATGAATATTTCTTGCTCACCGCAATGGAGGACCTCTGGCTGCTAGGAGCCACCCGAGTGAGCACACAAGCAGATTTCCCGCCAACAAGCCTGGAGATGACTGAAGACCCACATGACATCTTGACTGCAGCCTTGTGAGAGATCCTGAGACACAGGTCCCTGGCTAGATGCACCTGGATGCCTGTCCCACGGAAACCATATGCGGTTATCAATTGGTGTTTTCGGAAGCCCTCTGGGTTGCGGACAACATTCAAAAAAGACACAAGGGTGAAGCCACAGTTCTGGCTGCTGACCCACCCCCCTCTCCTGGGCTTGAAATTCCAGGGAAGTCAAGCGATGGTAGCAAGCACTGTGAGATTAGGGTAAACAATGCCAGAAAGAGGTCCTCTATTCTGTTCTCCATGTATCTCTCTGAGAGGACATGCACTCACCTGATCCACCCGAGCCAATAGGTGGCCCATGCAGGAGGAGACAACTGGCCGTGTGGTCCAAGTCGGCTGAGAGCACTAGACCCAGCGTCGCAGAGCCTCCTTGAAGGCAGAAAAAGAGCCCAGAAGTTCCCTGGTGTCCCTAGAGAAGGCACAGAAATTAGATGAGTTGAAAGCCTGGGACCTGGTCATTGGGCTTCTGGGCAAGAGGGGAGATGGCCTGTGGAAGGGACACTGCCTGCAACCCCTCTTGTACCAGACCCCACCTGTCTGCTTTGGGATACTGAGGATTAAGACGAGAGTGAACTAGTGTAGAAGAGATGGTGTTCTAATGCTTGGCAGGTTTAAAGCGATTCAAATCGTTGACATTCCTATTCTCCTCGTCCTCAGGACCACCATTAAGGGGAAGGGGCCTTCAAAGAAGCAAGAGGAGTTTATCACTTACAGCAGCCATGTCAAGTGTCAATATCCAACCACTCCAGTCCCTTCCACCCCCTTGGCAGCCCCACTGCTTTCATAAGGACACAGATACATTCCCCTACAGGCTTTGGAGCAAACGTTAAGTTTTGATTTCTCTAAGATAAATGCCATAGTGCCATGACCTGCTCCTAAGGCGGTAGCAAGTCTAGTTCTCAAAGAATCTGTGTGGAAGGGTTGAGCCACTCTATTGGACACCTGAAATTGATATTATACTGCATGTGAATGGGAATGTAACTCACGGCTTGGAAAAGGAAAAGAAACTCTTAACTGTTTTCAAGAGTCAGCTCTATCATTTTCCATTCCCAACTGTGATGCGGGAGTGATCCAGTCATTCCATATCCTGCCTTGCATTTGGTGGTGGGGTCTCTCTCTCCCTCTCTGGCGCATTTGGTTTGAATCACTGTGATAGGTGTGCAGTGAGAGCTCACTGGAGTTTTCATTTGAATTGCCCCAATGGCAACTTTCTATGTGGTTTCCATCTGTCTACGCTTTGGTAAAGGTGGCAGGCCCTTTACTTTTTCCCCACCCCCCTTCTATTTCCTTTTGCTAACTAGATTGCATGCTTACCTGGGGATCAAATTCTGAGTTTCCATGCTTCAGACAGGAGTCCTCTATTAGCTATGTGATTTGGACCTATTTCCTCCAAGTTGGTAGCTTGTCTTTGGGTCTTCTTAAGGAGGTCTTTCACACGGCACAGATTTACAATTCTGATTTTTGGATAAAGTCTAATTAATCAACTTTACCTTAGGGAAAATAATTTGATGTTCGACTGGAGGATTCTTTACCTAGCTTTCCATTCTGGAAATTTTTCCCCACATTTTCCCTATAAGATTTATCATTTTCCATGTAAGGCAGTGATTAATTTTGAGCTACTTTTTAAAATACTCTTTTTTTCTTTTTTTCCTTTGGGAGAGTGAACATGTGCATGAGCGGGCAGGGGCCTGGAGGGAGAAGGGAAAAGAGCATCCTCAAGCAGCCTCGCCAGTGAGCTTGGAGCCTGACTTTGTCCCGGGACGCTGAGAGCTTGACAAGAGCCGAAATCAAGAGCTGGCTGCCGCACAGGCTGCCTCACCCAGGCAGCCTGAGTTAAGTTTTGTATAGGGTTTGATACTTAGATTGTGGTCCCCGGCCTCCTCGTCCTCCACCTCCTCCTCCCCTCTCCCGCTCCCTCTTCTGCTTCTCCTTCTTCTTTCATGCCTATGCATGTCCACTTGCTCTAGCACCATTTATTCAAAACGCTGTCACTCCTCCACTGAACGGCTTTTTACCTTTGTCAAGGCCCCATTCGACATATGGGCGTAGTTCTCTTTCTGGGTCCCTGATTCTGTTCCACTTATCCATCTGTATTCTGTTCCATTGGTCTAGCTCTTCACCAACACCACGCACTTTTGATTACTGTAGAAGAATATCTTGAAATGGGGTAGAAGGATTCTTCTGGTTTTCTTCTTTAGTTTTAGTTTCTCCTCTTTTTCTAGGTTCTAAAATAGAAAGATTATAGTTTTGAGACTCCTTTTCTTTTTAGAGAGAGAGAGAGAGATAGACACAGAGACAGAGACAGAGACAGAGACAGAGACAGAGAAACGGAAGCGGTGCAGAAAGAGAGAGAGATGATTAAGCAGCCACCATGCCCAGCACCAGCACAATGCAGGTTCAGCCTCACTCTCCCAAGGTTGACCATGACCCGAGTCAAAATCAAGAGTTGGACTAACTGACTGAGCCACCCAGATGCTCCTCCTCCTTTCTAATGTATGCATTGAGTGCTAAAAATTGAGCTCTCTGTTGATTTAGCTGTGTCCCACCAATTTTAATACGTTGTAGTTTTATTTTCCTTCGGTTCAGTGCACTGAAATTTTATCTTTTGTCTCCGATAATCTAGAAAGTTACTTTCTACGTGTTTAGATTTTGTTATGTTTCTCCCTTTGATATCTAGTTTCATTTTTAACTTTTTTTTATAAGTGTCAAAGTTTAATTCCAAGACAATGCTACAGAGGGTTGCATTTTTTTCAGGTACACAATATAGAGATTCTCCTCCGCTGCCCAACGACTGTTAGCTCCTGTTGCCAGGCACTGATTTGCCTTGGAGTCTCGGGTGCACCTCCCCCACCCCTACTCCCTTCAGCTCCTGTTGCCAGGCACTGGTTTGCATTGGAGACGGAACCCTCGTAGGGGTTCCAAGCAGTTTCTAGTGGCCGAGAGGACACTGGTGATCAGAGACAAAGCCCCCAGGCTCTCTGGAGCCAGCTGGTGGCCATTACAATGTCTCCCCACACAGTTCTGGAGCCGCTGTGGGCTCTCCGGGAACAGCTGTGGGCTTCTGGGTTGCCGATAATCGAACGTTGGCCACATGGGCCACGAGACTCTGGGTTTGGCTGGGAGATCCTCGTGTGCACTGTGTTGCTGGTGTTCATTCCAGTAAAGTGTGGACTCCGCTTAAGAGGAAGAAAGGGGCACTGTGCCCAGAATGAAGTATCTGGAAAAGACATGGAGAAGACCGACCCGGATGCACCAGCCCATGGAGCCGTCGCATCATCGGAGCACAAGGCCAGTCCTCTCCCGCTACAGCTCCTTGCTCTGGCTGCCCTGAATCAAGATGTCGGGTACTTTTCTGTGGGAGACGCTACGCAACTGCTGAAGGGAGTTCGGCAAAGGCTGTTGAAGAAGAGCCCTCACCAGCTCACCGATGAAAATCCCATCTGTGGAGCAGCCCAGGACGATGGAGAACCCCCTGCGAGGAATATGCCAGAAGACTTCAAGGACAGCCCTGATCTGCGGGGAAGTGCAGACCCTCTGTCTCAGGACATTGGCAGCTGTGGACTGAGAGGGCAGGAAGAGGCAGGGGAGGCAGGCAGGCCAGAGCTTCCTGACGGAGGTGTGCCGTGGCAGGCCCCCGCTGAGGGCCAGAGCCAACACCACACCCTCAGCCAGATCCTACTGACGGTGATGCATCTGCTAGAGCTCCTTCGAGATCATCTGGAAGGTGGGGGCTCAAGGAGGCAGGTGCAGACTGGCTCCTCCTCCACTGATCACGTGCCCCGTGGGAGCCCCCTGAATCAAGGAAAGCCATCCAGGGCACTGAAGAAGGCACGTCAGGGGAATGAAGAGCTCCCAGGAAACACAACAATCCACAAAGCTGAGCAAGTATCTTTTCACCAGCGAAACAGCCTCCTGGAAAGGGAGATTCAGAAGCTGCACCTGAAGCTCGAGGCAGAGCCTAAGCTGTGCGAAGAGCACCTCAAACACCTGGAGAGGAAGATGATGGAGGAGAAGGCACGCTGCCTGCAAGTGAAGAACGAACTCGCCAAGGTGCGCAGGAAGGTGGATGCTGCCCACTGGAACTTAGGCCTCTACAAGAAGATGGCCGACGACCTGCACCGAGAATGGCAGAGAATCTCCTCCTTGCATGACCGAGAGCGCCTCCTGGTGGAGAACAGAAGTGAGGAGAGCCAGAAGGCTGTTCTGTGGGCAGAGAGGGAGTTCCAAAGGCTCAAGGAAGAAAACCATTGCCTCAGGCAGAAGCTGGCCAACTCTGGGCCCAAGGTCCAGCCTGTCTCCGGGGGGCCTCCTGCTCCTGCTCCTGCTCCTGCTCCAGCTCCAGCTCCTGCTCCTGCTCTTCTGGGCACAGCCTCCAAATGCCCTCAAGGGCCACAGGCTCCCCTGAAAGCCCAGAAGCCCAAGAAGGGAGCAAGGGTGCACTGGCCAGACTCCAAGTTCTCGGGTCCCCTGCAGGTCTGATTCCCTTTCCCAGCAGCCACCAACACTCACAACCAGAGCACAAAAGCTCCTGTGCTTCCTTACCCCTTCAGCCACACCCATTGCTCCTTTGACTGGAGATCCACCCCATTCTTGAACTGATGCTACCTATTCCCTATAGCCATGTGAGGGAGCATTTTTCATTGTTAAGGACCAAAAAAATAAAACGATCAAATTGCTGATCCTACTGCGACTGAGAATTGATTGTATGAAGGGATTCTATGCCAAGCAACGAAGGGTTTTAAGTGTCCTTTACTGATCACTTAATTGTCCCAATAACCCAGTGTGTCCTATACTACTGAGGTTCAGAGAGGGGACACAACTTGCCCCAAGATCACACAGCTAGTGAATTTCAGAGCTCCCATTCCAAGCCAAGGTTGTCTCATTACCCACTGATGTGAAAATAACTACCACTCCTACCACTACGATGACTTCTGCTTCTTCATTTCTGAGAGAGAGAAAGAGCGAGGGCACACACACATGCAAGCGGGAGAGGGGCAGGGAGAGAGAGATTCCTAGACAGCCTTCCCACTCAAGTGCACAACCAGACGCTGGGCTGGATTTCACAGACCATGGGACCACGCCCTGAGCCGAAATCAAGAGTCAGACGTTGACCTGACTAAGCCACACAGGCACCCTTCCCTTGTGCAAGGAACTTCTAGGCAAGCTGCTGTAAGGATCCCAGAAGGGCTTGACAAAATTTTCTCATAGGTCACGTTCTAGTTTGGATGCAAGGATTATGGTGATGCCTAGCTGAGGTAAAGTCCCTGCAAAGCATGGAGGGCAGCCTTTCAGGGTCTCCAACGATTCCCTTCATGGGTACACCTCGTTTTGTGTTCCATACTCTACCACTGGATTAGAGTCAGGAACTCCTGCCTCACTTCGAAAGGACAGAATATGGCCCGAGAGATAGATAGCATGTCCCTTCTGAGGCTCGTAGACAAAGACACTGGTCTCCTCTTGGGCTTGCTCTCGCTCCCTCACCATTGGTTTCGAGGGAAGCCGCCTGCTCCTTGTGGGCTGTATGATGGAGAGGCCCATGTGGCAAGGAATGAATATTTCTTGCTCACCGCAATGGAGGACCTCTGGCTGCTAGGAGGCACCCGAGTGAGCACACAAGCAGATTTCCCACCAACAAGCCTGGAGATGACTGAAGACCCACATGACATCTTGACTGCAGCCTTGTGAGAGATCCTGAGACACAGGTCCCTGGCTAGATGCACCTGGATGCCTGGCCCACGGAAACCATATGCGGTTATCAATTGGTGTTTTCGGAAGCCCTCTGGGTTGCGGACAACATTCAAAAAAGACACAAGGGTGAAGCCACAGTTCTGGCTGCTGACCCACCCCCCTCTCCTGGGCTTGAAATTCCAGGGAAGTCAAGCGATGGTAGCAAGCACTGTGAGATTAGGGTAAACAATGCCAGAAAGAGGTCCTCTATTCTGTTCTCCATGTATCTCTCTGAGAGGACATGCACTCACCTGATCCACCCGAGCCAATAGGTGGCCCATGCAGGAGGAGACAACTGGCTGTGTGGTCCAAGTCGGCTGAGAGCACTAGACCCAGCATCGCAGAGCCTCCTTGAAGGCAGAAAAAGAGCCCAGAAGTTCCCTGGTGTCCCTAGAGAAGGCACAGAAATTAGATGAGTTGAAAGCCTGGGACCTGGTCATTGGGCTTCTGGGCAAGAGGGGAGATGGCCTGTGGAAGGGACACTGCCTGCAACCCCTCTTGTACCAGACCCCACCTGTCTGCTTTGGGATACTGAGGATTAAGACGAGAGTGAACTAGTGTAGAAGAGATGGTGTTCTAATGCTTGGCAGGTTTAAAGCGATTCAAATCGTTGACATTCCTATTCTCCTCGTCCTCAGGACCACCATTAAGGGGAAGGGGCCTTCAAAGAAGCAAGAGGAGTTTATCACTTACAGCAGCCATGTCAAGTGTCAATATCCAACCACTCCAGTCCCTTCCACCCCCTTGGCAGCCCCACTGCTTTCATAAGGACACAGATACATTCCCCTACAGGCTTTGGAGCAAACGTTAAGTTTTGATTTCTCTAAGATAAATGCCATAGTGCCATGACCTGCTCCTAAGGCGGTAGCAAGTCTAGTTCTCAAAGAATCTGTGTGGAAGGATTGAGCCACTCTATTGGACACCTGAAATTGATATTATACTGCATGTGAATGGGAATGTAACTCACGGCTTGGAAAAGGAAAAGAAACTCTTAACTGTTTTCAAGAGTCAGCTCTATCATTTTCCATTCCCAACTGTGATGCGGGAGTGATCCAGTCATTCCATATCCTGCCTTGCATTTGGTGGTGGGGTCTCTCTCTCCCTCTCTGGCGCATTTGGTTTGAATCACTGTGATAGGTGTGCAGTGAGAGCTCACTGGAGTTTTCATTTGAATTGCCCCAATGGCAACTTTCTATGTGGTTTCCATCTGTCTACGCTTTGGTAAAGGTGGCAGGCCCTTTACTTTTTCCCCACCCCCCTTCTATTTCCTTTTGCTAACTAGATTGCATGCTTACCTGGGGATCAAATTCTGAGTTTCCATGCTTCAGACAGGAGTCCTCTATTAGCTATGTGATTTGGACCTATTTCCTCCAAGTTGGTAGCTTGTCTTTGGGTCTTCTTAAGGAGGTCTTTCACACGGCACAGATTTACAATTCTGATTTTTGGATAAAGTCTAATTAATCAACTTTACCTTAGGGAAAATAATTTGATGTTCGACTGGAGGATTCTTTACCTAGCTTTCCATTCTGGAAATTTTTCCCCACATTTTCCCTATAAGATTTATCATTTTCCATGTAAGGCAGTGATTAATTTTGAGCTACTTTTTAAAATACTCTTTTTTTCTTTTTGTCCTTTGGGAGAGTGAACATGTGCATGAGCGGGCAGGGGCCTGGAGGGAGAAGGGAAAAGAGCATCCTCAAGCAGCCTCGCCAGTGAGCTTGGAGCCTGACTTTGTCCCGGGACGCTGAGAGCTTGACAAGAGCCGAAATCAAGAGCTGGCTGCCGCACAGGCTGCCTCACCCAGGCAGCCTGAGTTAAGTTTTGTATAGGGTTTGATACTTAGATTGTGGTCCCCGGCCTCCTCGTCCTCCACCTCCTCCTCCCCTCTCCCGCTCCCTCTTCTGCTTCTCCTTCTTCTTTGCCTATGCATGTCCACTTGCTCTAGCACCATTTATTCAAAACGCTGTCACTCCTCCACTGAACGGCTTTTTACCTTTGTCAAGGCCCCATTCGACATATGGGCATAGTTCTCTTTCTGGGTCCCTGATTCTCTTCCACTTATCCATCTGTATTCTGTTCCATTGGTCTAGCTCTTCACCAACACCACGCACTTTTGATTACTGTAGACGAATATCTTGAAATGGGGTAGAAGGATTCTTCTGGTTTTCTTCTTTAGTTTTAGTTTCTCCTCTTTTTCTAGGTTCTAAAATAGAAAGATTATAGTTTTGAGACTCCTTTTCTTTTTAGAGAGAGAGAGAGAGATAGACACAGAGACAGAGACAGAGACAGAGACAGAGAAACGGAAGCGGTGCAGAAAGAGAGAGAGATGATTAAGCAGCCACCATGCCCAGCACCAGCACAATGCAGGTTCAGCCTCACTATCCCAAGGTTGACCATGACCCGAGTCAAAATCAAGAGTTGGACTAACTGACTGAGCCACCCAGATGCTCCTCCTCCTTTCTAATGTATGCATTGAGTGCTAAAAATTGAGCTCTCTGTTGATTTAGCTGTGTCCCACCAATTTTAATACGTTGTAGTTTTATTTTCCTTCGGTTCAGTGCACTGAAATTTTATCTTTTGTCTCCGATAATCTAGAAAGTTACTTTCTACGTGTTTAGATTTTGTTATGTTTCTCCCTTTGATATCTAGTTTCATTTTTAACTTTTTTTTATAAGTGTCAAAGTTTAATTCCAAGACAATGCTACAGAGGGTTGCATTTTTTTCAGGTACACAATATAGAGATTCTCCTCCGCTGCCCAACGACTGTTAGCTCCTGTTGCCAGGCACTGATTTGCGTTGGAGTCTCGGGTGCACCTCCCCCACCCCTACTCCCTTCAGCTCCTGTTGCCAGGCACTGGTTTGCATTGGAGACGGAACCCTCGTAGGGGTTCCAAGCAGTTTCTAGTGGCCGAGAGGACACCTGTGATCAGAGACAAAGCCCCCAGGCTCTCTGGAGCCAGCTGGTGGCCATTACAATGTCTCCCCACACAGTTCTGGAGCCGCTGTGGGCTCTCCGGGAACAGCTGTGGGCTTCTGGGTTGCCGATAATCGAACGTTGGCCACATGGGCCACGAGACTCTGGGTTTGGCTGGGAGATCCTCGTGTGCACTGTGTTGCTGGTGTTCATTCCAGTAAAGTGTGGACTCCGCTTAAGAGGAAGAAAGGGGCACTGTGCCCAGAATGAAGTATCTGGAAAAGACATGGAGAAGACCGACCCGGATGCACCAGCCCATGGAGCCGTCGCATCATCAGAGCACAAGGCCAGTCCTCTCCCGCTACAGATCCTTGCTCTGGCTGCCCTGAATCAAGATGTCGGGTACTTTTCTGTGGGAGACGCTACGCAACTGCTGAAGGGAGTTCGGCAAAGGCTGTTGAAGAAGAGCCCTCACCAGCTCACCGATGAAAATCCCATCTGTGGAGCAGCCCAGGACGATGGAGAACCCCCTGCGAGGAATATGCCAGAAGACTTCAAGGACAGCCCTGATCTGCGGGGAAGTGCAGACCCTCTGTCTCAGGACATTGGCAGCTGTGGACTGAGAGGGCAGGAAGAGGCAGGGGAGGCAGGCAGGCCAGAGCTTCCTGACGGAGGTGTGCCGTGGCAGGCCCCCGCTGAGGGCCAGAGCCAACACCACACCCTCAGCCAGATCCTACTGACGGTGATGCATCTGCTAGAGCTCCTTCGAGATCATCTGGAAGGTGGGGGCTCAAGGAGGCAGGTGCAGACTGGCTCCTCCTCCACTGATCACGTGCCCCGTGGGAGCCCCCTGAATCAAGGAAAGCCATCCAGGGCACTGAAGAAGGCACGTCAGGGGAATGAAGAGCTCCCAGGAAACACAACAATCCACAAAGCTGAGCAAGTATCTTTTCACCAGCGAAACAGCCTCCTGGAAAGGGAGATTCAGAAGCTGCACCTGAAGCTCGAGGCAGAGCCTAAGCTGTGCGAAGAGCACCTCAAACACCTGGAGAGGAAGATGATGGAGGAGAAGGCACGCTGCCTGCAAGTGAAGAACGATCTCGCCAAGGTGCGCAGGAAGGTGGATGCTGCCCACTGGAACTTAGGCCTCTACAAGAAGATGGCCGACGACCTGCACCGAGAATGGCAGAGAATCTCCTCCTTGCATGACCGAGAGCGCCTCCTGGTGGAGAACAGAAGTGAGGAGAGCCAGAAGGCTGTTCTGTGGGCAGAGAGGGAGTTCCAAAGGCTCAAGGAAGAAAACCATTGCCTCAGGCAGAAGCTGGCCAACTCTGGGCCCAAGGTCCAGCCTGTCTCCGGTGGGCCTCCTGCTCCTGCTCCTGCTCCTGCTCCAGCTCCAGCTCCTGCTCCTGCTCTTCTGGGCACAGCCTCCAAATGCCCTCAAGGGCCACAGGCTCCCCTGAAAGCCCAGAAGCCCAAGAAGGGAGCAAGGGTGCACTGGCCAGACTCCAAGTTCTCGGGTCCCCTGCAGGTCTGATTCCCTTTCCCAGCAGCCACCAACACTCACAACCAGAGCACAAAAGCTCCTGTGCTTCCTTACCCCTTCAGCCACACCCATTGCTCCTTTGACTGGAGATCCACCCCATTCTTGAACTGATGCTACCTATTCCCTATAGCCATGTGAGGGAGCATTTTTCATTGTTAAGGACCAAAAAAATAAAACGATCAAATTGCTGATCCTACTGCGACTGAGAATTGATTGTATGAAGGGATTCTATGCCAAGCAACGAAGGGTTTTAAGTGTCCTTTACTGATCACTTAATTGTCCCAATAACCCAGTGTGTCCTATACTACTGAGGTTCAGAGAGGGGACACAACTTGCCCCAAGATCACACAGCTAGTGAATTTCAGAGCTCCCATTCCAAGCCAAGGTTGTCTCATTACCCACTGATGTGAAAATAACTACCACTCCTACCACTACGATGACTTCTGCTTCTTCATTTCTGAGAGAGAGAAAGAGCGAGGGCACACACACATGCAAGCGGGAGAGGGGCAGGGAGAGAGAGATTCCTAGACAGCCTTCCCACTCAAGTGCACAACCAGACGCTGGGCTGGATTTCACAGACCATGGGACCACGCCCTGAGCCGAAATCAAGAGTCAGACGTTGACCTGACTAAGCCACACAGGCACCCTTCCCTTGTGCAAGGAACTTCTAGGCAAGCTGCTGTAAGGATCCCAGAAGGGCTTGACAAAATTTTCTCATAGGTCACGTTCTAGTTTGGATGCAAGGATTATGGTGATGCCTAGCTGAGGTAAAGTCCCTGCAAAGCATGGAGGGCAGCCTTTCAGGGTCTCCAACGATTCCCTTCATGGGTACACCTCGTTTTGTGTTCCATACTCTACCACTGGATTAGAGTCAGGAACTCCTGCCTCACTTCGAAAGGACAGAATATGGCCCGAGAGATAGATAGCATGTCCCTTCTGAGGCTCGTAGACAAAGACACTGGTCTCCTCTTGGGCTTGCTCTCGCTCCCTCACCATTGGTTTCGAGGGAAGCCGCCTGCTCCTTTTGGGCTGTATGATGGAGAGGCCCATGTGGCAAGGAATGAATATTTCTTGCTCACCGCAATGGAGGACCTCTGGCTGCTAGGAGCCACCCGAGTGAGCACACAAGCAGATTTCCCGCCAACAAGCCTGGAGATGACTGAAGACCCACATGACATCTTGACTGCAGCCTTGTGAGAGATCCTGAGACACAGGTCCCTGGCTAGATGCACCTGGATGCCTGTCCCACGGAAACCATATGCGGTTATCAATTGGTGTTTTCGGAAGCCCTCTGGGTTGCGGACAACATTCAAAAAAGACACAAGGGTGAAGCCACAGTTCTGGCTGCTGACCCACCCCCCTCTCCTGGGCTTGAAATTCCAGGGAAGTCAAGCGATGGTAGCAAGCACTGTGAGATTAGGGTAAACAATGCCAGAAAGAGGTCCTCTATTCTGTTCTCCATGTATCTCTCTGAGAGGACATGCACTCACCTGATCCACCCGAGCCAATAGGTGGCCCATGCAGGAGGAGACAACTGGCCGTGTGGTCCAAGTCGGCTGAGAGCACTAGACCCAGCGTCGCAGAGCCTCCTTGAAGGCAGAAAAAGAGCCCAGAAGTTCCCTGGTGTCCCTAGAGAAGGCACAGAAATTAGATGAGTTGAAAGCCTGGGACCTGGTCATTGGGCTTCTGGGCAAGAGGGGAGATGGCCTGTGGAAGGGACACTGCCTGCAACCCCTCTTGTACCAGACCCCACCTGTCTGCTTTGGGATACTGAGGATTAAGACGAGAGTGAACTAGTGTAGAAGAGATGGTGTTCTAATGCTTGGCAGGTTTAAAGCGATTCAAATCGTTGACATTCCTATTCTCCTCGTCCTCAGGACCACCATTAAGGGGAAGGGGCCTTCAAAGAAGCAAGAGGAGTTTATCACTTACAGCAGCCATGTCAAGTGTCAATATCCAACCACTCCAGTCCCTTCCACCCCCTTGGCAGCCCCACTGCTTTCATAAGGACACAGATACATTCCCCTACAGGCTTTGGAGCAAACGTTAAGTTTTGATTTCTCTAAGATAAATGCCATAGTGCCATGACCTGCTCCTAAGGCGGTAGCAAGTCTAGTTCTCAAAGAATCTGTGTGGAAGGATTGAGCCACTCTATTGGACACCTGAAATTGATATTATACTGCACGTGAATGGGAATGTAACTCACGGCTTGGAAAAGGAAAAGAAACTCTTAACTGTTTTCAAGAGTCAGCTCTATCATTTTCCATTCCCAACTGTGATGCGGGAGTGATCCAGTCATTCCATATCCTGCCTTGCATTTGGTGGTGGGGTCTCTCTCTCCCTCTCTGGCGCATTTGGTTTGAATCACTGTGATAGGTGTGCAGTGAGAGCTCACTGGAGTTTTCATTTGAATTGCCCCAATGGCAACTTTCTATGTGGTTTCCATCTGTCTACGCTTTGGTAAAGGTGGCAGGCCCTTTACTTTTTCCCCACCCCCCTTCTATTTCCTTTTGCTAACTAGATTGCATGCTTACCTGGGGATCAAATTCTGAGTTTCCATGCTTCAGACAGGAGTCCTCTATTAGCTATGTGATTTGGACCTATTTCCTCCAAGTTGGTAGCTTGTCTTTGGGTCTTCTTAAGGAGGTCTTTCACACGGCACAGATTTACAATTCTGATTTTTGGATAAAGTCTAATTAATCAACTTTACCTTAGGGAAAATAATTTGATGTTCGACTGGAGGATTCTTTACCTAGCTTTCCATTCTGGAAATTTTTCCCCACATTTTCCCTATAAGATTTATCATTTTCCATGTAAGGCAGTGATTAATTTTGAGCTACTTTTTAAAATACTCTTTTTTTCTTTTTTTCCTTTGGGAGAGTGAACATGTGCATGAGCGGGCAGGGGCCTGGAGGGAGAAGGGAAAAGAGCATCCTCAAGCAGCCTCGCCAGTGAGCTTGGAGCCTGACTTTGTCCCGGGACGCTGAGAGCTTGACAAGAGCCGAAATCAAGAGCTGGCTGCCGCACAGGCTGCCTCACCCAGGCAGCCTGAGTTAAGTTTTGTATAGGGTTTGATACTTAGATTGTGGTCCCCGGCCTCCTCGTCCTCCACCTCCTCCTCCCCTCTCCCGCTCCCTCTTCTGCTTCTCCTTCTTCTTTCATGCCTATGCATGTCCACTTGCTCTAGCACCATTTATTCAAAACGCTGTCACTCCTCCACTGAACGGCTTTTTACCTTTGTCAAGGCCCCATTCGACATATGGGCGTAGTTCTCTTTCTGGGTCCCTGATTCTGTTCCACTTATCCATCTGTATTCTGTTCCATTGGTCTAGCTCTTCACCAACACCACGCACTTTTGATTACTGTAGAAGAATATCTTGAAATGGGGTAGAAGGATTCTTCTGGTTTTCTTCTTTAGTTTTAGTTTCTCCTCTTTTTCTAGGTTCTAAAATAGAAAGATTATAGTTTTGAGACTCCTTTTCTTTTTAGAGAGAGAGAGAGAGATAGACACAGAGACAGAGACAGAGACAGAGACAGAGACAGAGAAACGGAAGCGGTGCAGAAAGAGAGAGAGATGATTAAGCAGCCACCATGCCCAGCACCAGCACAATGCAGGTTCAGCCTCACTCTCCCAAGGTTGACCATGACCCGAGTCAAAATCAAGAGTTGGACTAACTGACTGAGCCACCCAGATGCTCCTCCTCCTTTCTAATGTATGCATTGAGTGCTAAAAATTGAGCTCTCTGTTGATTTAGCTGTGTCCCACCAATTTTAATACGTTGTAGTTTTATTTTCCTTCGGTTCAGTGCACTGAAATTTTATCTTTTGTCTCCGATAATCTAGAAAGTTACTTTCTACGTGTTTAGATTTTGTTATGTTTCTCCCTTTGATATCTAGTTTCATTTTTAACTTTTTTTTATAAGTGTCAAAGTTTAATTCCAAGACAATGCTACAGAGGGTTGCATTTTTTTCAGGTACACAATATAGAGATTCTCCTCCGCTGCCCAACGACTGTTAGCTCCTGTTGCCAGGCACTGATTTGCCTTGGAGTCTCGGGTGCACCTCCCCCACCCCTACTCCCTTCAGCTCCTGTTGCCAGGCACTGGTTTGCATTGGAGACGGAACCCTCGTAGGGGTTCCAAGCAGTTTCTAGTGGCCGAGAGGACACTGGTGATCAGAGACAAAGCCCCCAGGCTCTCTGGAGCCAGCTGGTGGCCATTACAATGTCTCCCCACACAGTTCTGGAGCCGCTGTGGGCTCTCCGGGAACAGCTGTGGGCTTCTGGGTTGCCGATAATCGAACGTTGGCCACATGGGCCACGAGACTCTGGGTTTGGCTGGGAGATCCTCGTGTGCACTGTGTTGCTGGTGTTCATTCCAGTAAAGTGTGGACTCCGCTTAAGAGGAAGAAAGGGGCACTGTGCCCAGAATGAAGTATCTGGAAAAGACATGGAGAAGACCGACCCGGATGCACCAGCCCATGGAGCCGTCGCATCATCGGAGCACAAGGCCAGTCCTCTCCCGCTACAGCTCCTTGCTCTGGCTGCCCTGAATCAAGATGTCGGGTACTTTTCTGTGGGAGACGCTACGCAACTGCTGAAGGGAGTTCGGCAAAGGCTGTTGAAGAAGAGCCCTCACCAGCTCACCGATGAAAATCCCATCTGTGGAGCAGCCCAGGACGATGGAGAACCCCCTGCGAGGAATATGCCAGAAGACTTCAAGGACAGCCCTGATCTGCGGGGAAGTGCAGACCCTCTGTCTCAGGACATTGGCAGCTGTGGACTGAGAGGGCAGGAAGAGGCAGGGGAGGCAGGCAGGCCAGAGCTTCCTGACGGAGGTGTGCCGTGGCAGGCCCCCGCTGAGGGCCAGAGCCAACACCACACCCTCAGCCAGATCCTACTGACGGTGATGCATCTGCTAGAGCTCCTTCGAGATCATCTGGAAGGTGGGGGCTCAAGGAGGCAGGTGCAGACTGGCTCCTCCTCCACTGATCACGTGCCCCGTGGGAGCCCCCTGAATCAAGGAAAGCCATCCAGGGCACTGAAGAAGGCACGTCAGGGGAATGAAGAGCTCCCAGGAAACACAACAATCCACAAAGCTGAGCAAGTATCTTTTCACCAGCGAAACAGCCTCCTGGAAAGGGAGATTCAGAAGCTGCACCTGAAGCTCGAGGCAGAGCCTAAGCTGTGCGAAGAGCACCTCAAACACCTGGAGAGGAAGATGATGGAGGAGAAGGCACGCTGCCTGCAAGTGAAGAACGAACTCGCCAAGGTGCGCAGGAAGGTGGATGCTGCCCACTGGAACTTAGGCCTCTACAAGAAGATGGCCGACGACCTGCACCGAGAATGGCAGAGAATCTCCTCCTTGCATGACCGAGAGCGCCTCCTGGTGGAGAACAGAAGTGAGGAGAGCCAGAAGGCTGTTCTGTGGGCAGAGAGGGAGTTCCAAAGGCTCAAGGAAGAAAACCATTGCCTCAGGCAGAAGCTGGCCAACTCTGGGCCCAAGGTCCAGCCTGTCTCCGGGGGGCCTCCTGCTCCTGCTCCTGCTCCTGCTCCAGCTCCAGCTCCTGCTCCTGCTCTTCTGGGCACAGCCTCCAAATGCCCTCAAGGGCCACAGGCTCCCCTGAAAGCCCAGAAGCCCAAGAAGGGAGCAAGGGTGCACTGGCCAGACTCCAAGTTCTCGGGTCCCCTGCAGGTCTGATTCCCTTTCCCAGCAGCCACCAACACTCACAACCAGAGCACAAAAGCTCCTGTGCTTCCTTACCCCTTCAGCCACACCCATTGCTCCTTTGACTGGAGATCCACCCCATTCTTGAACTGATGCTACCTATTCCCTATAGCCATGTGAGGGAGCATTTTTCATTGTTAAGGACCAAAAAAATAAAACGATCAAATTGCTGATCCTACTGCGACTGAGAATTGATTGTATGAAGGGATTCTATGCCAAGCAACGAAGGGTTTTAAGTGTCCTTTACTGATCACTTAATTGTCCCAATAACCCAGTGTGTCCTATACTACTGAGGTTCAGAGAGGGGACACAACTTGCCCCAAGATCACACAGCTAGTGAATTTCAGAGCTCCCATTCCAAGCCAAGGTTGTCTCATTACCCACTGATGTGAAAATAACTACCACTCCTACCACTACGATGACTTCTGCTTCTTCATTTCTGAGAGAGAGAAAGAGCGAGGGCACACACACATGCAAGCGGGAGAGGGGCAGGGAGAGAGAGATTCCTAGACAGCCTTCCCACTCAAGTGCACAACCAGACGCTGGGCTGGATTTCACAGACCATGGGACCACGCCCTGAGCCGAAATCAAGAGTCAGACGTTGACCTGACTAAGCCACACAGGCACCCTTCCCTTGTGCAAGGAACTTCTAGGCAAGCTGCTGTAAGGATCCCAGAAGGGCTTGACAAAATTTTCTCATAGGTCACGTTCTAGTTTGGATGCAAGGATTATGGTGATGCCTAGCTGAGGTAAAGTCCCTGCAAAGCATGGAGGGCAGCCTTTCAGGGTCTCCAACGATTCCCTTCATGGGTACACCTCGTTTTGTGTTCCATACTCTACCACTGGATTAGAGTCAGGAACTCCTGCCTCACTTCGAAAGGACAGAATATGGCCCGAGAGATAGATAGCATGTCCCTTCTGAGGCTCGTAGACAAAGACACTGGTCTCCTCTTGGGCTTGCTCTCGCTCCCTCACCATTGGTTTCGAGGGAAGCCGCCTGCTCCTTGTGGGCTGTATGATGGAGAGGCCCATGTGGCAAGGAATGAATATTTCTTGCTCACCGCAATGGAGGACCTCTGGCTGCTAGGAGGCACCCGAGTGAGCACACAAGCAGATTTCCCACCAACAAGCCTGGAGATGACTGAAGACCCACATGACATCTTGACTGCAGCCTTGTGAGAGATCCTGAGACACAGGTCCCTGGCTAGATGCACCTGGATGCCTGGCCCACGGAAACCATATGCGGTTATCAATTGGTGTTGTCGGAAGCCCTCTGGGTTGCGGAAAACATTCAAAAAAGACACAAGGGTGAAGCCACAGTTCTGGCTGCTGACCCACCCCCCTCTCCTGGGCTTGAAATTCCAGGGAAGTCAAGCGATGGTAGCAACCACTGAGAGATTAGGGTAAACAATGCCAGAAAGAGGTCCTCTATTCTGTTCTCCATGTATCTCTCTGAGAGGACATGCCCTCACCTGATCCACCCGAGCCAATAGGTGGCCCATGCAGGAGGAGACAACTGGCCGTGTGGTCCAAGTCGGCTGAGAGCACTAGACCCAGCGTCGCAGAGCCTCCTTGAAGCCAGAAAAAGAGCCCAGAAGTTCCCTGGTGTCCCTAGAGAAGGCACAGAAATTAGATGAGTTGAAAGCCTGGGACCTGGTCATTGGGCTTCTGGGCAAGAGGGGAGATGGCCTGTGGAAGGGACACTGCCTGCAACCCCTCTTGAACCAGACCCCACCTGTCTGCTTTGGGATACTGAGGATTAAGACGAGAGTGAACTAGTGTAGAAGAGATGGTGTTCTAATGCTTGGCAGGTTTAAAGCGATTGAAATCGTTGACATTCCTATTCTCCTCGTCCTCAGGACCACCATTAAGGGGAAGGGGCCTTCAAAGAAGCAAGAGGAGTTTATCACTTACAGCAGCCATGTCAAGTGTCAATATCCAACCACTCCAGTCCCTTCCACCCCCTTGGCAGCCCCACTGCTTTCATAAGGACACAGATACATTCCCCTACAGACTTTGGAGCAAACGTTAAGTTTTGATTTCTCTAAGATAAATGCCATAGTGCCATGACCTGCTCCTAAGGCGGTAGCAAGTCTAGTTCTCAAAGAATCTGTGTGGAAGGGTTGAGCCACTCTATTGGACACCTGAAATTGATATTATACTGCATGTGAATGGGAATGTAACTCACGGCTTGGAAAAGGAAGAGAAACTCTTAACTGTTTTCAAGAGTCAGCTCTATCATTTTCCATTCCCAACTGTGATGCGGGAGTGATCCAGTCATTCCATATCCTGCCTTGCATTTGGTGGTGGGGTCTCTCTCTCCCTCTCTGGCGCATTTGGTTTGAATCACTGTGATAGGTGTGCAGTGAGAGCTCACTGGAGTTTTCATTTGAATTGCCCCAATGGCAACTTTCTATGTGGTTTCCATCTGTCTACGCTTTGGTAAAGGTGGCAGGCCCTTTACTTTTTCCCCACCCTCCTTCTATTTCCTTTTGCTAACTAGATTGCATGCTTACTTGGGGATCAAATTCTGAGTTTCCATGCTTCAGACAGGAGTCCTCTATTAGCTATGTGATTTGGACCTATTTCCTCCAAGTTGGTAGCTTGTCTTTTGGGTCTTCTTAAGGAGGTCTTTCACATGAAACAGATTTACAATTCTGATTGTTGGATAAAGTCTAATTAATCAACTTTACCTTAGGGAAAATAATTTGATGTTCGACTGGAGGATTCTTTACCTAGCTTTCCATTCTGGAAATTTTTCCCCACATTTTCCCTATAAGATTTATCATTTTCCATGTAAGGCAGTGATTAATTTTGAGCTACTTTTTAAAATACTCTTTTTTTCTTTTTGTCCTTTGGGAGAGTGAACATGTTCATGAGCGGGCAGGGGCCTGGAGGGAGAAGGGAAAAGAGCATCCTCAAGCAGCCTCGCCAGTGAGCTGGAGCCTGACTTTGTCCCGGGACGCTGAGAGCTTGACAAGAGCCGAAATCAAGAGCTGGCTGCCGCACAGGCTGCCTCACCCAGGCAGCCTGAGTTAAGTTTTGTATAGGGTTTGATACTTAGATTGTGGTCCCCGGCCTCCTCGTCCTCCACCTCCTCCTCCCCTCTCCCGCTCCCTCTTCTGCTTCTCCTTCTTCTTTGCCTATGCATGTCCACTTGCTCTAGCACCATTTATTCAAAACGCTGTCACTCCTCCACTGAACGGCTTTTTACCTTTGTCAAGGCCCCATTCGACATATGGGTGTAGTTCTCTTTCTGGGTCCCTGATTCTGTTCCACTTATCCATCTTTATTCTGTTCCATTGGTCTAGCTCTTCACCAACACCACGCACTTTTGATTACTGTAGACGAATATCTTGAAATGGGGTAGAAGGATTCTTCTGGTTTTCTTCTTTAGTTTAAGTTTCTCCTCTTTTTCTAGGTTCTAAAATAGAAAGATTATAGTTTTGAGACTCCTTTTCTTTTTAGAGAGAGAGACAGAGACAGAGACAGAGAAAGGGAGAGAGAGATGATTAAGCAGCCACCATGCCCAGCACCAGCACAATGCAGGTTCAGCCTCACTATCCCAAGGTTGACCATGACCCGAGTCAAAATCAAGAGTTGGACTAACTGACTGAGCCACCCAGATGCTCCTCCTCCTTTCTAATGTATGCATTGAGTGCTATAAATTGAGCTCTCTGTTGATTTAGCTGTGTCCCACCAATTTTAATACGTTGTAGTTTTATTTTCCTTCGGGTCAGTGCACTGAAATTTTATCTTTTGTCTCCGATAATCTAGAAAGTTACTTTCTACGTGTTTAGATTTTGTTATGTTTCTCCCTTTGATATCTAGTTTCATTTTTAACTTTTTTTTATAAGTGTCAAAGTTTAATTCCAAGACAATGCTACAGAGGGTTGCATTTTTTTCAGGTCCACAATATAGAGATTCTCCTCCGCTGCCCAACGACTGTTAGCTCCTGTTGCCAGGCACTGATTTGCGTTGGAGTCTTGGGTGCACCTCCCCCACCCCTACTCCCTTCAGCTCCTGTTGCCAGGCACTGGTTTGCATTGGAGACGGAACCCTCGTAGGGGTTCCAAGCAGTTTCTAGTGGCCGAGAGGACACTGGTGATCAGAGACAAAGCCCCCAGGCTCTCTGGAGCCAGCTGGTGGCCATTACAATGTCTCCCCACACAGTTCTGGAGCCGCTGTGGGCTCTCCGGGAACAGCTGTGGGCTTCTGGGTTGCCGATAATCGAACGTTGGCCACATGGGCCACGAGACTCTGGGTTTGGCTGGGAGATCCTCGTGTGCACTGTGTTGCTGGTGTTCATTCCAGTAAAGTGTGGACTCCGCTTAAGAGGAAGAAAGGGGCACTGTGCCCAGAATGAAGTATCTGGAAAAGACATGGAGAAGACCGACCCGGATGCACCAGCCCATGGAGCCGTCGCATCATCGGAGCACAAGGCCAGTCCTCTCCCGCTACAGCTCCTTGCTCTGGCTGCCCTGAATCAAGATGTCGGGTACTTTTCTGTGGGAGACGCTACGCAACTGCTGAAGGGAGTTCGGCAAAGGCTGTTGAAGAAGAGCCCTCACCAGCTCACCGATGAAAATCCCATCTGTGGAGCAGCCCAGGACGATGGAGAACCCCCTGCGAGGAATATGCCAGAAGACTTCAAGGACAGCCCTGATCTGCGGGGAAGTGCAGACCCTCTGTCTCAGGACATTGGCAGCTGTGGACTGAGAGGGCAGGAAGAGGCAGGGGAGGCAGGCAGGCCAGAGCTTCCTGACGGAGGTGTGCCGTGGCAGGCCCCCGCTGAGGGCCAGAGCCAACACCACACCCTCAGCCAGATCCTACTGACGGTGATGCATCTGCTAGAGCTCCTTCGAGATCATCTGGAAGGTGGGGGCTCAAGGAGGCAGGTGCAGACTGGCTCCTCCTCCACTGATCACGTGCCCCGTGGGAGCCCCCTGAATCAAGGAAAGCCATCCAGGGCACTGAAGAAGGCACGTCAGGGGAATGAAGAGCTCCCAGGAAACACAACAATCCACAAAGCTGAGCAAGTATCTTTTCACCAGCGAAACAGCCTCCTGGAAAGGGAGATTCAGAAGCTGCACCTGAAGCTCGAGGCAGAGCCTAAGCTGTGCGAAGAGCACCTCAAACACCTGGAGAGGAAGATGATGGAGGAGAAGGCACGCTGCCTGCAAGTGAAGAACGATCTCGCCAAGGTGCGCAGGAAGGTGGATGCTGCCCACTGGAACTTAGGCCTCTACAAGAAGATGGCCGACGACCTGCACCGAGAATGGCAGAGAATCTCCTCCTTGCATGACCGAGAGCGCCTCCTGGTGGAGAACAGAAGTGAGGAGAGCCAGAAGGCTGTTCTGTGGGCAGAGAGGGAGTTCCAAAGGCTCAAGGAAGAAAACCATTGCCTCAGGCAGAAGCTGGCCAACTCTGGGCCCAAGGTCCAGCCTGTCTCCGGGGGGCCTCCTGCTCCTGCTCCTGCTCCTGCTCCAGCTCCAGCTCCTGCTCCTGCTCTTCTGGGCACAGCCTCCAAATGCCCTCAAGGGCCACAGGCTCCCCTGAAAGCCCAGAAGCCCAAGAAGGGAGCAAGGGTGCACTGGCCAGACTCCAAGTTCTCGGGTCCCCTGCAGGTCTGATTCCCTTTCCCAGCAGCCACCAACACTCACAACCAGAGCACAAAAGCTCCTGTGCTTCCTTACCCCTTCAGCCACACCCATTGCTCCTTTGACTGGAGATCCACCCCATTCTTGAACTGATGCTACCTATTCCCTATAGCCATGTGAGAGAGCATTTTTCATTGTTAAGGACCAAAAAAATAAAACGATCAAATTGCTGATCCTAATGCGACTGAGAATTGATTGTATGAAGGGATTCTATGCCAAGCAACGAAGGGTTTTAAGTGTCCTTTACTGATCACTTAATTGTCCCAATAACCCAGTGTGTCCTATACTACTGAGGTTCAGAGAGGGGACACAACTTGCCCCAAGATCACACAGCTAGTGAATTTCAGAGCTCCCATTCCAAGCCAAGGTTGTCTCATTACCCACTGATGTGAAAATAACTACCACTCCTACCACTACGATGACTTCTGCTTCTTCATTTCTGAGAGAGAGAAAGAGCGAGGGCACACACACATGCAAGCGGGAGAGGGGCAGGGAGAGAGAGATTCCTAGACAGCCTTCCCACTCAAGTGCACAACCAGACGCTGGGCTGGATTTCACAGACCATGGGACCACGCCCTGAGCCGAAATCAAGAGTCAGACGTTGACCTGACTAAGCCACACAGGCACCCTTCCCTTGTGCAAGGAACTTCTAGGCAAGCTGCTGTAAGGATCCCAGAAGGGCTTGACAAAATTTTCTCATAGGTCACGTTCTAGTTTGGATGCAAGGATTATGGTGATGCCTAGCTGAGGTAAAGTCCCTGCAAAGCATGGAGGGCAGCCTTTCAGGGTCTCCAACGATTCCCTTCATGGGTACACCTCGTTTTGTGTTCCATACTCTACCACTGGATTAGAGTCAGGAACTCCTGCCTCACTTCGAAAGGACAGAATATGGCCCGAGAGATAGATAGCATGTCCCTTCTGAGGCTCGTAGACAAAGACACTGGTCTCCTCTTGGGCTTGCTCTCGCTCCCTCACCATTGGTTTCGAGGGAAGCCGCCTGCTCCTTTTGGGCTGTATGATGGAGAGGCCCATGTGGCAAGGAATGAATATTTCTTGCTCACCGCAATGGAGGACCTCTGGCTGCTAGGAGCCACCCGAGTGAGCACACAAGCAGATTTCCCGCCAACAAGCCTGGAGATGACTGAAGACCCACATGACATCTTGACTGCAGCCTTGTGAGAGATCCTGAGACACAGGTCCCTGGCTAGATGCACCTGGATGCCTGGCCCACGGAAACCATATGCGGTTATCAATTGGTGTTTTCGGAAGCCCTCTGGGTTGCGGACAACATTCAAAAAAGACACAAGGGTGAAGCCACAGTTCTGGCTGCTGACCCACCCCCCTCTCCTGGGCTTGAAATTCCAGGGAAGTCAAGCGATGGTAGCAAGCACTGTGAGATTAGGGTAAACAATGCCAGAAAGAGGTCCTCTATTCTGTTCTCCATGTATCTCTCTGAGAGGACATGCACTCACCTGATCCACCCGAGCCAATAGGTGGCCCATGCAGGAGGAGACAACTGGCCGTGTGGTCCAAGTCGGCTGAGAGCACTAGACCCAGCGTCGCAGAGCCTCCTTGAAGCCAGAAAAAGAGCCCAGAAGTTCCCTGGTGTCCCTAGAGAAGGCACAGAAATTAGATGAGTTGAAAGCCTGGGACCTGGTCATTGGGCTTCTGGGCAAGAGGGAGATGGCCTGTGGAAGGGACACTGCCTGCAACCCCTCTTGTACCAGACCCCACCTGTCTGCTTTGGGATACTGAGGATTAAGACGAGAGTGAACTAGTGTAGAAGAGATGGTGTTCTAATGCTTGGCAGGTTTAAAGCGATTCAAATCGTTGACATTCCTATTCTCCTCGTCCTCAGGACCACCATTAAGGGGAAGGGGCCTTCAAAGAAGCAAGAGGAGTTTATCACTTACAGCAGCCATGTCAAGTGTCAATATCCAACCACTCCAGTCCCTTCCACCCCCTTGGCAGCCCCACTGCTTTCATAAGGACACAGATACATTCCCCTACAGGCTTTGGAGCAAACGTTAAGTTTTGATTTCTCTAAGATAAATGCCATAGTGCCATGACCTGCTCCTAAGGCGGTAGCAAGTCTAGTTCTCAAAGAATCTGTGTGGAAGGGTTGAGCCACTCTATTGGACACCTGAAATTGATATTATACTGCATGTGAATGGGAATGTAACTCACGGCTTGGAAAAGGAAAAGAAACTCTTAACTGTTTTCAAGAGTCAGCTCTATCATTTTCCATTCCCAACTGTGATGCGGGAGTGATCCAGTCATTCCATATCCTGCCTTGCATTTGGTGGTGGGGTCTCTCTCTCCCTCTCTGGCGCATTTGGTTTGAATCACTGTGATAGGTGTGCAGTGAGAGCTCACTGGAGTTTTCATTTGAATTGCCCCAATGGCAACTTTCTATGTGGTTTCCATCTGTCTACGCTTTGGTAAAGGTGGCAGGCCCTTTACTTTTTCCCCACCCCCCTTCTATTTCCTTTTGCTAACTAGATTGCATGCTTACCTGGGGATCAAATTCTGAGTTTCCATGCTTCAGACAGGAGTCCTCTATTAGCTATGTGATTTGGACCTATTTCCTCCAAGTTGGTAGCTTGTCTTTGGGTCTTCTTAAGGAGGTCTTTCACACGGCACAGATTTACAATTCTGATTTTTGGATAAAGTCTAATTAATCAACTTTACCTTAGGGAAAATAATTTGATGTTCGACTGGAGGATTCTTTACCTAGCTTTCCATTCTGGAAATTTTTCCCCACATTTTCCCTATAAGATTTATCATTTTCCATGTAAGGCAGTGATTAATTTTGAGCTACTTTTTAAAATACTCTTTTTTTCTTTTTTTCCTTTGGGAGAGTGAACATGTGCATGAGCGGGCAGGGGCCTGGAGGGAGAAGGGAAAAGAGCATCCTCAAGCAGCCTCGCCAGTGAGCTTGGAGCCTGACTTTGTCCCGGGACGCTGAGAGCTTGACAAGAGCCGAAATCAAGAGCTGGCTGCCGCACAGGCTGACTCACCCAGGCAGCCTGAGTTAAGTTTTGTATAGGGTTTGATACTTAGATTGTGGTCCCCGGCCTCCTCGTCCTCCACCTCCTCCTCCCCTCTCCCGCTCCCTCTTCTGCTTCTCCTTCTTCTTTGCCTATGCATGTCCACTTGCTCTAGCACCATTTATTCAAAACGCTGTCACTCCTCCACTGAACGGCTTTTTACCTTTGTCAAGGCCCCATTCGACATATGGGCGTAGTTCTCTTTCTGGGTCCCTGATTCTGTTCCACTTATCCATCTGTATTCTGTTCCATTGGTCTAGCTCTTCACCAACACCACGCACTTTTGATTACTGTAGACGAATATCTTGAAATGGGGTAGAAGGATTCTTCTGGTTTTCTTCTTTAGTTTTAGTTTCTCCTCTTTTTCTAGGTTCTAAAATAGAAAGATTATAGTTTTGAGACTCCTTTTCTTTTTAGAGAGAGAGAGAGAGATAGACACAGAGACAGAGACAGAGACAGAGACAGAGAAACGGAAGCGGTGCAGAAAGAGAGAGAGATGATTAAGCAGCCACCATGCCCAGCACCAGCACAATGCAGGTTCAGCCTCACTATCCCAAGGTTGACCATGACCCGAGTCAAAATCAAGAGTTGGACTAACTGACTGAGCCACCCAGATTCTCCTCCTCCTTTCTAATGTATGCATTGAGTGCTAAAAATTGAGCTCTCTGTTGATTTAGCTGTGTCCCACCAATTTTAATACGTTGTAGTTTTATTTTCCTTCGGTTCAGTGCACTGAAATTTTATCTTTTGTCTCCGATAATCTAGAAAGTTACTTTCTACGTGTTTAGATTTTGTTATGTTTCTCCCTTTGATATCTAGTTTCATTTTTAACTTTTTTTTATAAGTGTCAAAGTTTAATTCCAAGACAATGCTACAGAGGGTTGCATTTTTTTCAGGTACACAATATAGAGATTCTCCTCCGCTGCCCAACGACTGTTAGCTCCTGTTGCCAGGCACTGATTTGCCTTGGAGTCTCGGGTGCACCTCCCCCACCCCTACTCCCTTCAGCTCCTGTTGCCAGGCACTGGTTTGCATTGGAGACGGAACCCTCGTAGGGGTTCCAAGCAGTTTCTAGTGGCCGAGAGGACACTGGTGATCAGAGACAAAGCCCCCAGGCTCTCTGGAGCCAGCTGGTGGCCATTACAATGTCTCCCCACACAGTTCTGGAGCCGCTGTGGGCTCTCCGGGAACAGCTGTGGGCTTCTGGGTTGCCGATAATCGAACGTTGGCCACATGGGCCACGAGACTCTGGGTTTGGCTGGGAGATCCTCGTGTGCACTGTGTTGCTGGTGTTCATTCCAGTAAAGTGTGGACTCCGCTTAAGAGGAAGAAAGGGGCACTGTGCCCAGAATGAAGTATCTGGAAAAGACATGGAGAAGACCGACCCGGATGCACCAGCCCATGGAGCCGTCGCATCATCGGAGCACAAGGCCAGTCCTCTCCCGCTACAGCTCCTTGCTCTGGCTGCCCTGAATCAAGATGTCGGGTACTTTTCTGTGGGAGACGCTACGCAACTGCTGAAGGGAGTTCGGCAAAGGCTGTTGAAGAAGAGCCCTCACCAGCTCACCGATGAAAATCCCATCTGTGGAGCAGCCCAGGACGATGGAGAACCCCCTGCGAGGAATATGCCAGAAGACTTCAAGGACAGCCCTGATCTGCGGGGAAGTGCAGACCCTCTGTCTCAGGACATTGGCAGCTGTGGACTGAGAGGGCAGGAAGAGGCAGGGGAGGCAGGCAGGCCAGAGCTTCCTGACGGAGGTGTGCCGTGGCAGGCCCCCGCTGAGGGCCAGAGCCAACACCACACCCTCAGCCAGATCCTACTGACGGTGATGCATCTGCTAGAGCTCCTTCGAGATCATCTGGAAGGTGGGGGCTCAAGGAGGCAGGTGCAGACTGGCTCCTCCTCCACTGATCACGTGCCCCGTGGGAGCCCCCTGAATCAAGGAAAGCCATCCAGGGCACTGAAGAAGGCACGTCAGGGGAATGAAGAGCTCCCAGGAAACACAACAATCCACAAAGCTGAGCAAGTATCTTTTCACCAGCGAAACAGCCTCCTGGAAAGGGAGATTCAGAAGCTGCACCTGAAGCTCGAGGCAGAGCCTAAGCTGTGCGAAGAGCACCTCAAACACCTGGAGAGGAAGATGATGGAGGAGAAGGCACGCTGCCTGCAAGTGAAGAACGATCTCGCCAAGGTGCGCAGGAAGGTGGATGCTGCCCACTGGAACTTAGGCCTCTACAAGAAGATGGCCGACGACCTGCACCGAGAATGGCAGAGAATCTCCTCCTTGCATGACCGAGAGCGCCTCCTGGTGGAGAACAGAAGTGAGGAGAGCCAGAAGGCTGTTCTGTGGGCAGAGAGGGAGTTCCAAAGGCTCAAGGAAGAAAACCATTGCCTCAGGCAGAAGCTGGCCAACTCTGGGCCCAAGGTCCAGCCTGTCTCCGGGGGGCCTCCTGCTCCTGCTCCTGCTCCTGCTCGAGCTCCAGCTCCTGCTCCTGCTCTTCTGGGCACAGCCTCCAAATGCCCTCAAGGGCCACAGGCTCCCCTGAAAGCCCAGAAGCCCAAGAAGGGAGCAAGGGTGCACTGGCCAGACTCCAAGTTCTCGGGTCCCCTGCAGGTCTGATTCCCTTTCCCAGCAGCCACCAACACTCACAACCAGAGCACAAAAGCTCCTGTGCTTCCTTACCCCTTCAGCAACACCCATTGCTCCTTTGACTGGAGATCCACCCCATTCTTGAACTGATGCTACCTATTCCCTATAGCCATGTGAGGGAGCATTTTTCATTGTTAAGGACCAAAAAAATAAAACGATCAAATTGCTGATCCTACTGCGACTGAGAATTGATTGTATGAAGGGATTCTATGCCAAGCAACGAAGGGTTTTAAGTGTCCTTTACTGATCACTTAATTGTCCCAATAACCCAGTGTGTCCTATACTACTGAGGTTCAGAGAGGGGACACAACTTGCCCCAAGATCACACAGCTAGTGAATTTCAGAGCTCCCATTCCAAGCCAAGGTTGTCTCATTACCCACTGATGTGAAAATAACTACCACTCCTACCACTACGATGACTTCTGCTTCTTCATTTCTGAGAGAGAGAAAGAGCGAGGGCACACACACATGCAAGCGGGAGAGGGGCAGGGATAGAGAGATTCCTAGACAGCCTTCCCACTCAAGTGCACAACCAGACGCTGGGCTGGATTTCACAGACCATGGGACCACGCCCTGAGCCGAAATCAAGAGTCAGACGTTGACCTGACTAAGCCACACAGGCACCCTTCCCTTGTGCAAGGAACTTCTAGGCAAGCTGCTGTAAGGATCCCAGAAGGGCTTGACAAAATTTTCTCATAGGTCACGTTCTAGTTTGGATGCAAGGATTATGGTGATGCCTAGCTGAGTTAAAGTCCCAGCAAAGCATGGAGGGCAGCCTTTCAGGGTCTCCAACGATTCCCTTCATGGGTACACCTCGTTTTGTGTTCCATACTCTACCACTGGATTAGAGTCAGGAACTCCTGCCTCACTTCGAAAGGACAGAATATGGCCCGAGAGATAGATAGCATGTCCCTTCTGAGGCTCGTAGACAAAGACACTGGTCTCCTCTTGGGCTTGCTCTCGCTCCCTCACCATTGGTTTCGAGGGAAGCCGCCTGCTCCTTGTGGGCTGTATGATGGAGAGGCCCATGTGGCAAGGAATGAATATTTCTTGCTCACCGCAATGGAGGACCTCTGGCTGCTAGGAGGCACCCGAGTGAGCACACAAGCAGATTTCCCGCCAACAAGCCTGGAGATGACTGAAGACCCACATGACATCTTGACTGCAGCCTTGTGAGAGATCCTGAGACACAGGTCCCTGGCTAGATGCACCTGGATGCCTGGCCCACGGAAACCATATGCGGTTATCAATTGGTGTTTTCGGAAGCCCTCTGGGTTGCGGACAACATTCAAAAAAGACACAAGGGTGAAGCCACAGTTCTGGCTGCTGACCCACCCCCCTCTCCTGGGCTTGAAATTCCAGGGAAGTCAAGCGATGGTAGCAAGCACTGTGAGATTAGGGTAAACAATGCCAGAAAGAGGTCCTCTATTCTGTTCTCCATGTATCTCTCTGAGAGGACATGCACTCACCTGATCCACCCGAGCCAATAGGTGGCCCATGCAGGAGGAGACAACTGGCCGTGTGGTCCAAGTCGGCTGAGAGCACTAGACCCAGCGTCGCAGAGCCTCCTTGAAGGCAGAAAAAGAGCCCAGAAGTTCCCTGGTGTCCCTAGAGAAGGCACAGAAATTAGATGAGTTGAAAGCCTGGGACCTGGTCATTGGGCTTCTGGGCAAGAGGGGAGATGGCCTGTGGAAGGGACACTGCCTGCAACCCCTCTTGTACCAGACCCCACCTGTCTGCTTTGGGATACTGAGGATTAAGACGAGAGTGAACTAGTGTAGAAGAGATGGTGTTCTAATGCTTGGCAGGTTTAAAGCGATTCAAATCGTTGACATTCCTATTCTCCTCGTCCTCAGGACCACCATTAAGGGGAAGGGGCCTTCAAAGAAGCAAGAGGAGTTTATCACTTACAGCAGCCATGTCAAGTGTCAATATCCAACCACTCCAGTCCCTTCCACCCCCTTGGCAGCCCCACTGCTTTCATAAGGACACAGATACATTCCCCTACAGGCTTTGGAGCAAACGTTAAGTTTTGATTTCTCTAAGATAAATGCCATAGTGCCATGACCTGCTCCTAAGGCGGTAGCAAGTCTAGTTCTCAAAGAATCTGTGTGGAAGGGTTGAGCCACTCTATTGGACACCTGAAATTGATATTATACTGCATGTGAATGGGAATGTAACTCACGGCTTGGAAAAGGAAAAGAAACTCTTAACTGTTTTCAAGAGTCAGCTCTATCATTTTCCATTCCCAACTGTGATGCGGGAGTGATCCAGTCATTCCATATCCTGCCTTGCATTTGGTGGTGGGGTCTCTCTCTCCCTCTCTGGCGCATTTGGTTTGAATCACTGTGATAGGTGTGCAGTGAGAGCTCACTGGAGTTTTCATTTGAATTGCCCCAATGGCAACTTTCTATGTGGTTTCCATCTGTCTACGCTTTGGTAAAGGTGGCAGGCCCTTTACTTTTTCCCCACCCCCCTTCTATTTCCTTTTGCTAACTAGATTGCATGCTTACCTGGGGATCAAATTCTGAGTTTCCATGCTTCAGACAGGAGTCCTCTATTAGCTATGTGATTTGGACCTATTTCCTCCAAGTTGGTAGCTTGTCTTTGGGTCTTCTTAAGGAGGTCTTTCACACGGCACAGATTTACAATTCTGATTTTTGGATAAAGTCTAATTAATCAACTTTACCTTAGGGAAAATAATTTGATGTTCGACTGGAGGATTCTTTACCTAGCTTTCCATTCTGGAAATTTTTCCCCACATTTTCCCTATAAGATTTATCATTTTCCATGTAAGGCAGTGATTAATTTTGAGCTACTTTTTAAAATACTCTTTTTTTCTTTTTTTCCTTTGGGAGAGTGAACATGTGCATGAGCGGGCAGGGGCCTGGAGGGAGAAGGGAAAAGAGCATCCTCAAGCAGCCTCGCCAGTGAGCTTGGAGCCTGACTTTGTCCCGGGACGCTGAGAGCTTGACAAGAGCCGAAATCAAGAGCTGGCTGCCGCACAGGCTGCCTCACCCAGGCAGCCTGAGTTAAGTTTTGTATAGGGTTTGATACTTAGATTGTGGTCCCCGGCCTCCTCGTCCTCCACCTCCTCCTCCCCTCTCCCGCTCCCTCTTCTGCTTCTCCTTCTTCTTTGCCTATGCATGTCCACTTGCTCTAGCACCATTTATTCAAAACGCTGTCACTCCTCCACTGAACGGCTTTTTACCTTTGTCAAGGCCCCATTCGACATATGGGCGTAGTTCTCTTTCTGGGTCCCTGATTCTCTTCCACTTATCCATCTGTATTCTGTTCCATTGGTCTAGCTCTTCACCAACACCACGCACTTTTGATTACTGTAGAAGAATATCTTGAAATGGGGTAGAAGGATTCTTCTGGTTTTCTTCTTTAGTTTTAGTTTCTCCTCTTTTTCTAGGTTCTAAAATAGAAAGATTATAGTTTTGAGACTCCTTTTCTTTTTAGAGAGAGAGAGAGAGATAGACACAGAGACAGAGACAGAGACAGAGACAGAGACAGAGAAACGGAAGCGGTGCAGAAAGAGAGAGAGATGATTAAGCAGCCACCATGCCCAGCACCAGCACAATGCAGGTTCAGCCTCACTATCCCAAGGTTGACCATGACCCGAGTCAAAATCAAGAGTTGGACTAACTGACTGAGCCACCCAGATGCTCCTCCTCCTTTCTAATGTATGCATTGAGTGCTAAAAATTGAGCTCTCTGTTGATTTAGCTGTGTCCCACCAATTTTAATACGTTGTAGTTTTATTTTCCTTCGGTTCAGTGCACTGAAATTTTATCTTTTGTCTCCGATAATCTAGAAAGTTACTTTCTACGTGTTTAGATTTTGTTATGTTTCTCCCTTTGATATCTAGTTTCATTTTTAACTTTTTTTTATAAGTGTCAAAGTTTAATTCCAAGACAATGCTACATAGGGTTGCATTTTTTTCAGGTACACAATATAGAGATTCTCCTCCGCTGCCCAACGACTGTTAGCTCCTGTTGCCAGGCACTGATTTGCGTTGGAGTCTCGGGTGCACCTCCCCCACCCCTACTCCCTTCAGCTCCTGTTGCCAGGCACTGGTTTGCATTGGAGACGGAACCCTCGTAGGGGTTCCAAGCAGTTTCTAGTGGCCGAGAGGACACTGGTGATCAGAGACAAAGCCCCCAGGCTCTCTGGAGCCAGCTGGTGGCCATTACAATGTCTCCCCACACAGTTCTGGAGCCGCTGTGGGCTCTCCGGGAACAGCTGTGGGCTTCTGGGTTGCCGATAATCGAACGTTGGCCACATGGGCCACGAGACTCTGGGTTTGGCTGGGAGATCCTCGTGTGCACTGTGTTGCTGGTGTTCATTCCAGTAAAGTGTGGACTCCGCTTAAGAGGAAGAAAGGGGCCCTGTGCCCAGAATGAAGTATCTGGAAAAGACATGGAGAAGACCGACCCGGATGCACCAGCCCATGGAGCCGTCGCATCATCGGAGCACAAGGCCAGTCCTCTCCCGCTACAGATCCTTGCTCTGGCTGCCCTGAATCAAGATGTCGTGTACTTTTCTGTGGGAGACGCTACGCAACTGCTGAAGGGAGTTCGGCAAAGGCTGTTGAAGAAGAGCCCTCACCAGCTCACCGATGAAAATCCCATCTGTGGAGCAGCCCAGGACGATGGAGAACCCCCTGCGAGGAATATGCCAGAAGACTTCAAGGACAGCCCTGATCTGCGGGGAAGTGCAGACCCTCTGTCTCAGGACATTGGCAGCTGTGGACTGAGAGGGCAGGAAGAGGCAGGGGAGACAGGCAGGCCAGAGCTTCCTGACGGAGGTGTGCCGTGGCAGGCCCCCGCTGAGGGCCAGAGCCAACACCACACCCTCAGCCAGATCCTACTGACGGTGATGCATCTGCTAGAGCTCCTTCGAGATCATCTGGAAGGTGGGGGCTCAAGGAGGCAGGTGCAGACTGGCTCCTCCTCCACTGATCACGTGCCCCGTGGGAGCCCCCTGAATCAAGGAAAGCCATCCAGGGCACTGAAGAAGGCACGTCAGGGGAATGAAGAGCTCCCAGGAAACACAACAATCCACCAAGCTGAGCAAGTATCTTTTCACCAGCGAAACAGCCTCCTGGAAAGGGAGATTCAGAAGCTGCACCTGAAGCTCGAGGCAGAGCCTAAGCTGTGCGAAGAGCACCTCAAACACCTGGAGAGGAAGATGATGGAGGAGAAGGCACGCTGCCTGCAAGTGAAGAACGATCTCGCCAAGGTGCGCAGGAAGGTGGATGCTGCCCACTGGAACTTAGGCCTCTACAAGAAGATGGCCGACGACCTGCACCGAGAATGGCAGAGAATCTCCTCCTTGCATGACCGAGAGCGCCTCCTGGTGGAGAACAGAAGTGAGGAGAGCCAGAAGGCTGTTCTGTGGGTAGAGAGGGAGTTCCAAAGGCTCAAGGAAGAAAACCATTGCCTCAGGCAGAAGCTGGCCAACTCTGGGCCCAAGGTCCAGCCTGTCTCCGGGGGGCCTCCTGCTCCTGCTCCTGCTCCTGCTCGAGCTCCAGCTCCTGCTCCTGCTCTTCTGGGCACAGCCTCCAAATGCCCTCAAGGGCCACAGGCTCCCCTGAAAGCCCAGAAGCCCAAGAAGGGAGCAAGGGTGCACTGGCCAGACTCCAAGTTCTCGGGTCCCCTGCAGGTCTGATTCCCTTTCCCAGCAGCCACCAACACTCACAACCAGAGCACAAAAGCTCCTGTGCTTCCTTACCCCTTCAGCAACACCCATTGCTCCTTTGACTGGAGATCCACCCCATTCTTGAACTGATGCTACCTATTCCCTATAGCCATGTGAGGGAGCATTTTTCATTGTTAAGGACCAAAAAAATAAAACGATCAAATTGCTGATCCTACTGCGACTGAGAATTGATTGTATGAAGGGATTCTATGCCAAGCAACGAAGGGTTTTAAGTGTCCTTTACTGATCACTTAATTGTCCCAATAACCCAGTGTGTCCTATACTACTGAGGTTCAGAGAGGGGACACAACTTGCCCCAAGATCACACAGCTAGTGAATTTCAGAGCTCCCATTCCAAGCCAAGGTTGTCTCATTACCCACTGATGTGAAAATAACTACCACTCCTACCACTACGATGACTTCTGCTTCTTCATTTCTGAGAGAGAGAAAGAGCGAGGGCACACACACATGCAAGCGGGAGAGGGGCAGGGATAGAGAGATTCCTAGACAGCCTTCCCACTCAAGTGCACAACCAGACGCTGGGCTGGATTTCACAGACCATGGGACCACGCCCTGAGCCGAAATCAAGAGTCAGACGTTGACCTGACTAAGCCACACAGGCACCCTTCCCTTGTGCAAGGAACTTCTAGGCAAGCTGCTGTAAGGATCCCAGAAGGGCTTGACAAAATTTTCTCATAGGTCACGTTCTAGTTTGGATGCAAGGATTATGGTGATGCCTAGCTGAGTTAAAGTCCCAGCAAAGCATGGAGGGCAGCCTTTCAGGGTCTCCAACGATTCCCTTCATGGGTACACCTCGTTTTGTGTTCCATACTCTACCACTGGATTAGAGTCAGGAACTCCTGCCTCACTTCGAAAGGACAGAATATGGCCCGAGAGATAGATAGCATGTCCCTTCTGAGGCTCGTAGACAAAGACACTGGTCTCCTCTTGGGCTTGCTCTCGCTCCCTCACCATTGGTTTCGAGGGAAGCCGCCTGCTCCTTGTGGGCTGTATGATGGAGAGGCCCATGTGGCAAGGAATGAATATTTCTTGCTCACCGCAATGGAGGACCTCTGGCTGCTAGGAGGCACCCGAGTGAGCACACAAGCAGATTTCCCGCCAACAAGCCTGGAGATGACTGAAGACCCACATGACATCTTGACTGCAGCCTTGTGAGAGATCCTGAGACACAGGTCCCTGGCTAGATGCACCTGGATGCCTGGCCCACGGAAACCATATGCGGTTATCAATTGGTGTTTTCGGAAGCCCTCTGGGTTGCGGACAACATTCAAAAAAGACACAAGGGTGAAGCCACAGTTCTGGCTGCTGACCCACCCCCCTCTCCTGGGCTTGAAATTCCAGGGAAGTCAAGCGATGGTAGCAAGCACTGTGAGATTAGGGTAAACAATGCCAGAAAGAGGTCCTCTATTCTGTTCTCCATGTATCTCTCTGAGAGGACATGCACTCACCTGATCCACCCGAGCCAATAGGTGGCCCATGCAGGAGGAGACAACTGGCCGTGTGGTCCAAGTCGGCTGAGAGCACTAGACCCAGCGTCGCAGAGCCTCCTTGAAGGCAGAAAAAGAGCCCAGAAGTTCCCTGGTGTCCCTAGAGAAGGCACAGAAATTAGATGAGTTGAAAGCCTGGGACCTGGTCATTGGGCTTCTGGGCAAGAGGGGAGATGGCCTGTGGAAGGGACACTGCCTGCAACCCCTCTTGTACCAGACCCCACCTGTCTGCTTTGGGATACTGAGGATTAAGACGAGAGTGAACTAGTGTAGAAGAGATGGTGTTCTAATGCTTGGCAGGTTTAAAGCGATTCAAATCGTTGACATTCCTATTCTCCTCGTCCTCAGGACCACCATTAAGGGGAAGGGGCCTTCAAAGAAGCAAGAGGAGTTTATCACTTACAGCAGCCATGTCAAGTGTCAATATCCAACCTCTCCAGTCCCTTCCACCCCCTTGGCAGCCCCACTGCTTTCATAAGGACACAGATACATTCCCCTACAGGCTTTGGAGCAAACGTTAAGTTTTGATTTCTCTAAGATAAATGCCATAGTGCCATGACCTGCTCCTAAGGCGGTAGCAAGTCTAGTTCTCAAAGAATCTGTGTGGAAGGGTTGAGCCACTCTATTGGACACCTGAAATTGATATTATACTGCATGTGAATGGGAATGTAACTCACGGCTTGGAAAAGGAAAAGAAACTCTTAACTGTTTTCAAGAGTCAGCTCTATCATTTTCCATTCCCAACTGTGATGCGGGAGTGATCCAGTCATTCCATATCCTGCCTTGCATTTGGTGGTGGGGTCTCTCTCTCCCTCTCTGGCGCATTTGGTTTGAATCACTGTGATAGGTGTGCAGTGAGAGCTCACTGGAGTTTTCATTTGAATTGCCCCAATGGCAACTTTCTATGTGGTTTCCATCTGTCTACGCTTTGGTAAAGGTGGCAGGCCCTTTACTTTTTCCCCACCCCCCTTCTATTTCCTTTTGCTAACTAGATTGCATGCTTACCTGGGGATCAAATTCTGAGTTTCCATGCTTCAGACAGGAGTCCTCTATTAGCTATGTGATTTGGACCTATTTCCTCCAAGTTGGTAGCTTGTCTTTGGGTCTTCTTAAGGAGGTCTTTCACACGGCACAGATTTACAATTCTGATTTTTGGATAAAGTCTAATTAATCAACTTTACCTTAGGGAAAATAATTTGATGTTCGACTGGAGGATTCTTTACCTAGCTTTCCATTCTGGAAATTTTTCCCCACATTTTCCCTATAAGATTTATCATTTTCCATGTAAGGCAGTGATTAATTTTGAGCTACTTTTTAAAATACTCTTTTTTTCTTTTTTTCCTTTGGGAGAGTGAACATGTGCATGAGCGGGCAGGGGCCTGGAGGGAGAAGGGAAAAGAGCATCCTCAAGCAGCCTCGCCAGTGAGCTTGGAGCCTGACTTTGTCCCGGGACGCTGAGAGCTTGACAAGAGCCGAAATCAAGAGCTGGCTGCCGCACAGGCTGCCTCACCCAGGCAGCCTGAGTTAAGTTTTGTATAGGGTTTGATACTTAGATTGTGGTCCCCGGCCTCCTCGTCCTCCACCTCCTCCTCCCCTCTCCCGCTCCCTCTTCTGCTTCTCCTTCTTCTTTGCCTATGCATGTCCACTTGCTCTAGCACCATTTATTCAAAACGCTGTCACTCCTCCACTGAACGGCTTTTTACCTTTGTCAAGGCCCCATTCGACATATGGGCGTAGTTCTCTTTCTGGGTCCCTGATTCTCTTCCACTTATCCATCTGTATTCTGTTCCATTGGTCTAGCTCTTCACCAACACCACGCACTTTTGATTACTGTAGAAGAATATCTTGAAATGGGGTAGAAGGATTCTTCTGGTTTTCTTCTTTAGTTTTAGTTTCTCCTCTTTTTCTAGGTTCTAAAATAGAAAGATTATAGTTTTGAGACTCCTTTTCTTTTTAGAGAGAGAGAGAGAGATAGACACAGAGACAGAGACAGAGACAGAGACAGAGACAGAGAAACGGAAGCGGTGCAGAAAGAGAGAGAGATGATTAAGCAGCCACCATGCCCAGCACCAGCACAATGCAGGTTCAGCCTCACTATCCCAAGGTTGACCATGACCCGAGTCAAAATCAAGAGTTGGACTAACTGACTGAGCCACCCAGATGCTCCTCCTCCTTTCTAATGTATGCATTGAGTGCTAAAAATTGAGCTCTCTGTTGATTTAGCTGTGTCCCACCAATTTTAATACGTTGTAGTTTTATTTTCCTTCGGTTCAGTGCACTGAAATTTTATCTTTTGTCTCCGATAATCTAGAAAGTTACTTTCTACGTGTTTAGATTTTGTTATGTTTCTCCCTTTGATATCTAGTTTCATTTTTAACTTTTTTTTATAAGTGTCAAAGTTTAATTCCAAGACAATGCTACATAGGGTTGCATTTTTTTCAGGTACACAATATAGAGATTCTCCTCCGCTGCCCAACGACTGTTAGCTCCTGTTGCCAGGCACTGATTTGCGTTGGAGTCTCGGGTGCACCTCCCCCACCCCTACTCCCTTCAGCTCCTGTTGCCAGGCACTGGTTTGCATTGGAGACGGAACCCTCGTAGGGGTTCCAAGCAGTTTCTAGTGGCCGAGAGGACACTGGTGATCAGAGACAAAGCCCCCAGGCTCTCTGGAGCCAGCTGGTGGCCATTACAATGTCTCCCCACACAGTTCTGGAGCCGCTGTGGGCTCTCCGGGAACAGCTGTGGGCTTCTGGGTTGCCGATAATCGAACGTTGGCCACATGGGCCACGAGACTCTGGGTTTGGCTGGGAGATCCTCGTGTGCACTGTGTTGCTGGTGTTCATTCCAGTAAAGTGTGGACTCCGCTTAAGAGGAAGAAAGGGGCCCTGTGCCCAGAATGAAGTATCTGGAAAAGACATGGAGAAGACCGACCCGGATGCACCAGCCCATGGAGCCGTCGCATCATCGGAGCACAAGGCCAGTCCTCTCCCGCTACAGATCCTTGCTCTGGCTGCCCTGAATCAAGATGTCGGGTACTTTTCTGTGGGAGACGCTACGCAACTGCTGAAGGGAGTTCGGCAAAGGCTGTTGAAGAAGAGCCCTCACCAGCTCACCGATGAAAATCCCATCTGTGGAGCAGCCCAGGACGATGGAGAACCCCCTGCGAGGAATATGCCAGAAGACTTCAAGGACAGCCCTGATCTGCGGGGAAGTGCAGACCCTCTGTCTCAGGACATTGGCAGCTGTGGACTGAGAGGGCAGGAAGAGGCAGGGGAGACAGGCAGGCCAGAGCTTCCTGACGGAGGTGTGCCGTGGCAGGCCCCCGCTGAGGGCCAGAGCCAACACCACACCCTCAGCCAGATCCTACTGATGGTGATGCATCTGCTAGAGCTCCTTCGAGATCATCTGGAAGGTGGGGGCTCAAGGAGGCAGGTGCAGACTGGCTCCTCCTCCACTGATCACGTGCCCCGTGGGAGCCCCCTGAATCAAGGAAAGCCATCCAGGGCACTGAAGAAGGCACGTCAGGGGAATGAAGAGCTCCCAGGAAACACAACAATCCACAAAGCTGAGCAAGTATCTTTTCACCAGCGAAACAGCCTCCTGGAAAGGGAGATTCAGAAGCTGCACCTGAAGCTCGAGGCAGAGCCTAAGCTGTGCGAAGAGCACCTCAAACACCTGGAGAGGAAGATGATGGAGGAGAAGGCACGCTGCCTGCAAGTGAAGAACGATCTCGCCAAGGTGCGCAGGAAGGTGGATGCTGCCCACTGGAACTTAGGCCTCTACAAGAAGATGGCCGACGACCTGCACCGAGAATGGCAGAGAATCTCCTCCTTGCATGACCGAGAGCGCCTCCTGGTGGAGAACAGAAGTGAGGAGAGCCAGAAGGCTGTTCTGTGGGCAGAGAGGGAGTTCCAAAGGCTCAAGGAAGAAAACCATTGCCTCAGGCAGAAGCTGGCCAACTCTGGGCCCAAGGTCCAGCCTGTCTCCGGGGGGCCTCCTGCTCCTGCTCCTGCTCCTGCTCCAGCTCCAGCTCCTGCTCCTGCTCTTCTGGGCACAGCCTCCAAATGCCCTCAAGGGCCACAGGCTCCCCTGAAAGCCCAGAAGCCCAAGAAGGGAGCAAGGGTGCACTGGCCAGACTCCAAGTTCTCGGGTCCCCTGCAGGTCTGATTCCCTTTCCCAGCAGCCACCAACACTCACAACCAGAGCACAAAAGCTCCTGTGCTTCCTTACCCCTTCAGCCACACCCATTGCTCCTTTGACTGGAGATCCACCCCATTCTTGAACTGATGCTACCTATTCCCTATAGCCATGTGAGGGAGCATTTTTCATTGTTAAGGACCAAAAAAATAAAACGATCAAATTGCTGATCCTACTGCGACTGAGAATTGATTGTATGAAGGGATTCTATGCCAAGCAACGAAGGGTTTTAAGTGTCCTTTACTGATCACTTAATTGTCCCAATAACCCAGTGTGTCCTATACTACTGAGGTTCAGAGAGGGGACACAACTTGCCCCAAGATCACACAGCTAGTAAATTTCAGAGCTCCCATTCCAAGCCAAGGTTGTCTCATTACCCACTGATGTGAAAATAACTACCACTCCTACCACTACGATGACTTCTGCTTCTTCATTTCTGAGAGAGAGAAAGAGCGAGGGCACACACACATGCAAGCGGGAGAGGGGCAGGGATAGAGAGATTCCTAGACAGCCTTCCCACTCAAGTGCACAACCAGACGCTGGGCTGGATTTCACAGACCATGGGACCACGCCCTGAGCCGAAATCAAGAGTCAGACGTTGACCTGACTAAGCCACACAGGCACCCTTCCCTTGTGCAAGGAACTTCTAGGCAAGCTGCTGTAAGGATCCCAGAAGGGCTTGACAAAATTTTCTCATAGGTCACGTTCTAGTTTGGATGCAAGGATTATGGTGATGCCTAGCTGAGGTAAAGTCCCAGCAAAGCATGGAGGGCAGCCTTTCAGGGTCTCCAACGATTCCCTTCATGGGTACACCTCGTTTTGTGTTCCATACTCTACTACTGGATTAGAGTCAGGAACTCCTGCCTCACTTCGAAAGGACAGAATATGGCCCGAGAGATAGATCGCATGTCCCTTCTGAGGCTCGTAGACAAAGACACTGGTCTCCTCTTGGGCTTGCTCTCGCTCCCTCACCATTGGTTTCGAGGGAAGCCGCCTGCTCCTTGTGGGCTGTATGATGGAGAGGCCCATGTGGCAAGGAATGAATATTTCTTGCTCACCGCAATGGAGGACCTCTGGCTGCTAGGAGCCACCCGAGTGAGCACACAAGCAGATTTCCCGCCAACAAGCCTGGAGATGACTGAAGACCCACATGACATCTTGACTGCAGCCTTGTGAGAGATCCTGAGACACAGGTCCCTGGCTAGATGCACCTGGATGCCTGGCCCACGGAAACCATATGCGGTTATCAATTGGTGTTTTCGGAAGCCCTCTGGGTTGCGGACAACATTCAAAAAAGACACAAGGGTGAAGCCACAGTTCTGGCTGCTGACCCACCCCCCTCTCCTGGGCTTGAAATTCCAGGGAAGTCAAGCGATGGTAGCAAGCACTGTGAGATTAGGGTAAACAATGCCAGAAAGAGGTCCTCTATTCTGTTCTCCATGTATCTCTCTGAGAGGACATGCACTCACCTGATCCACCCGAGCCAATAAGTGGCCCATGCAGGAGGAGACAACTGGCCGTGTGGTCCAAGTCGGCTGAGAGCACTAGACCCAGCGTCGCAGAGCCTCCTTGAAGCCAGAAAAAGAGCCCAGAAGTTCCCTGGTGTCCCTAGAGAAGGCACAGAAATTAGATGAGTTGAAAGCCTGGGACCTGGTCATTGGGCTTCTGGGCAAGAGGGGAGATGGCCTGTGGAAGGGACACTGCCTGCAACCCCTCTTGTACCAGACCCCACCTGTCTGCTTTGGGATACTGAGGATTAAGACGAGAGTGAACTAGTGTAGAAGAGATGGTGTTCTAATGCTTGGCAGGTTTAAAGCGATTCAAATTGTTGACATTCCTATTCTCCTCGTCCTCAGGACCACCATTAAGGGGAAGGGGCCTTCAAAGAAGCAAGAGGAGTTTATCACTTACAGCAGCCATGTCAAGTGTCAATATCCAACCACTCCAGTCCCTTCCACCCCCTTGGCAGCCCCACTGCTTTCATAAGGACACAGATACATTCCCCTACAGGCTTTGGAGCAAACGTTAAGTTTTGATTTCTCTAAGATAAATGCCATAGTGCCATGACCTGCTCCTAAGGCGGTAGCAAGTCTAGTTCTCAAAGAATCTGTGTGGAAGGGTTGAGCCACTCTATTGGACACCTGAAATTGATATTATACTGCATGTGAATGGGAATGTAACTCACGGCTTGGAAAAGGAAAAGAAACTCTTAACTGTTTTCAAGAGTCAGCTCTATCATTTTCCATTCCCAACTGTGATGCGGGAGTGATCCAGTCATTCCATATCCTGCCTTGCATTTGGTGGTGGGGTCTCTCTCTCCCTCTCTGGCGCATTTGGTTTGAATCACTGTGATAGGTGTGCAGTGAGAGCTCACTGGAGTTTTCATTTGAATTGCCCCAATGGCAACTTTCTATGTGGTTTCCATCTGTCTACGCTTTGGTAAAGGTGGCAGGCCCTTTACTTTTTCCCCACCCCCCTTCTATTTCCTTTTGCTAACTAGATTGCATGCTTACCTGGGGATCAAATTCTGAGTTTCCATGCTTCAGACAGGAGTCCTCTATTAGCTATGTGATTTGGACCTATTTCCTCCAAGTTGGTAGCTTGTCTTTGGGTCTTCTTAAGGAGGTCTTTCACACGGCACAGATTTACAATTCTGATTTTTGGATAAAGTCTAATTAATCAACTTTACCTTAGGGAAAATAATTTGATGTTCGACTGGAGGATTCTTTACCTAGCTTTCCATTCTGGAAATTTTTCCCCACATTTTCTCTATAAGATTTATCATTTTCCATGTAAGGCAGTGATTAATTTTGAGCTACTTTTTAAAATACTCTTTTTTTCTTTTTTTCCTTTGGGAGAGTGAACATGTGCATGAGCGGGCAGGGGCCTGGAGGGAGAAGGGAAAAGAGCATCCTCAAGCAGCCTCGCCAGTGAGCTTGGAGCCTGACTTTGTCCCGGGACGCTGAGAGCTTGACAAGAGCCGAAATCAAGAGCTGGCTGCCGCACAGGCTGCCTCACCCAGGCAGCCTGAGTTAAGTTTTGTATAGGGTTTGATACTTAGATTGTGGTCCCCGGCCTCCTCGTCCTCCACCTCCTCCTCCCCTCTCCCGCTCCCTCTTCTGCTTCTCCTTCTTCTTTGCCTATGCATGTCCACTTGCTCTAGCACCATTTATTCAAAACGCTGTCACTCCTCCACTGAACGGCTTTTTACCTTTGTCAAGGCCCCATTCGACATATGGGCGTAGTTCTCTTTCTGGGTCCCTGATTCTGTTCCACTTATCCATCTGTATTCTGTTCCATTGGTCTAGCTCTTCACCAACACCACGCACTTTTGATTACTGTAGACGAATATCTTGAAATGGGGTAGAAGGATTCTTCTGGTTTTCTTCTTTAGTTTTAGTTTCTCCTCTTTTTCTAGGTTCTAAAATAGAAAGATTATAGTTTTGAGACTCCTTTTCTTTTTAGAGAGAGAGAGAGAGATAGACACAGAGACAGAGACAGAGACAGAGACAGAGAAACGGAAGCGGTGCAGAAAGAGAGAGAGATGATTAAGCAGCCACCATGCCCAGCACCAGCACAATGCAGGTTCAGCCTCACTATCCCAAGGTTGACCATGACCCGAGTCAAAATCAAGAGTTGGACTAACTGACTGAGCCACCCAGATGCTCCTCCTCCTTTCTAATGTATGCATTGAGTGCTAAAAATTGAGCTCTCTGTTGATTTAGCTGTGTCCCACCAATTTTAATACGTTGTAGTTTTATTTTCCTTCGGTTCAGTGCACTGAAATTTTATCTTTTGTCTCCGATAATCTAGAAAGTTACTTTCTACGTGTTTAGATTTTGTTATGTTTCTCCCTTTGATATCTAGTTTCATTTTTAACTTTTTTATATAAGTGTCAAAGTTTAATTCCAAGACAATGCTACAGAGGGTTGCATTTTTTTCAGGTACACAATATAGAGATTCTCCTCCGCTGCCCAACGACTGTTAGCTCCTGTTGCCAGGCACTGATTTGCCTTGGAGTCTCGGGTGCACCTCCCCCACCCCTACTCCCTTCAGCTCCTGTTGCCAGGCACTGGTTTGCATTGGAGACGGAACCCTCGTAGGGGTTCCAAGCAGTTTCTAGTGGCCGAGAGGACACTGGTGATCAGAGACAAAGCCCCCAGGCTCTCTGGAGCCAGCTGGTGGCCATTACAATGTCTCCCCACACAGTTCTGGAGCCGCTGTGGGCTCTCCGGGAACAGCTGTGGGCTTCTGGGTTGCCGATAATCGAACGTTGGCCACATGGGCCACGAGACTCTGGGTTTGGCTGGGAGATCCTCGTGTGCACTGTGTTGCTGGTGTTCATTCCAGTAAAGTGTGGACTCCGCTTAAGAGGAAGAAAGGGGCACTGTGCCCAGAATGAAGTATCTGGAAAAGACATGGAGAAGACCGACCCGGATGCACCAGCCCATGGAGCCGTCGCATCATCGGAGCACAAGGCCAGTCCTCTCCCGCTACAGATCCTTGCTCTGGCTGCCCTGAATCAAGATGTCGGGTACTTCTGTGGGAGATGTGGCAACCCGTTGCCGCCATTACAAGATGGCGCCGGAGAGCCTCGTAAACAAGTGGTTGGACGCGTGTCCTTAAGCTTATTCTGCCCAGCAACAAGGCTGACCTACCATAGTGAGCCACGTACCCCAGAATGAGACACGCCCCAGCTAGCCTGTATATATGTGCAGCCCTGGCTCTACCCAGGCGCTTCCTGCTTCCATCACCCTACAAACCTCAACCAAGTGCACTTCAATAAAGCGTGATAGAGAAGAATCCTGTGTCGGTGGTCTTCCTTCCTCGCGGGCGAGCGTTGGCGGGCCACAGCTGGTGCCGAAACCCGGGAATAGTTCGGCGGACACCGCGGGGAGCCTAGAAAGGATTCAGAACTCTACATGCGAAGTGGTCGGCGCCGGTAAGTATTCCCCGGTATGTTATTTTGGACACTTGAGCCTTGGGTAGCTGCTATAGCTATAATTGTCCTTGCAGTTGTAGCCTTGCTTTTTTGCTTTTGGATACGTGAGTGCAAATATCCAGACTTCGTGAGCCCCATACAGGCACTATTAAAAGAGAGGGGGTTAAGGATCTCAGAGAGGACAGTCAAATCCGTTCTTAAAGACATAGATGAGTGTGCCCCGTGGTTTGCCGTGTCAGGGTACTTAAACCTTCCCTGCTGGGAAAAGTTAGGAAGAGATCTGGATGCAGCCAAGGCCAATCAGCAGCTTAAATCAGGCACCCTACCCTTATGGAGAGTTGTACATGCGTGCTTACGGGACGGAAAACACGTAGAGCATCTGAAAAAGGGCAGGCGTGCTTTAGCGGAACATCAGGACAGCCTTTCGGAATCAAGTAGTATAAAGGAAGGGGGAAACAAAAAACAAATGAAGAAGTCAGAAAATGGATATAAAAGAGGAAGTGAAAAACAAAAGGAAACAGATGATAAAAGTAAGCACAAAAAACATCAGGCAACCGCTCCCAGTGCACCCATCTACCCGAGTTTAGATGAGTTCTATGAGGAATTCGCCGCTCTCAGTGTAAAGCAAGAGAGGGACTCGGGAGATGACTCACTAACGGAGGACGAGGAGGAGGAGTTAGAGGAAGAGGCGGCTAGATATGAGGAGGAGCGATACGGACTGCCGCCTCCGGCAAGAGCTCCGCCTCCGCCTTATCCAGGCAAGCAGAACGGAGGGGCCCATAGGCTCTCTCGAAAAACGCTCAGATGCCTTGCCGAGTTCACCCCGCTGGACGCTGTTGCGTTCCCTGTCTTTGAAAACCAAAACCAGCAAAGATATCATGAGCCCATACCCTACAAACAGTTGAATGACTTAGTAGAGGCCGCCCGTACTTGGGGGCCCAATGCACAGTATACGTTAATTTTACTGGATAGGATCACCACCGCAGCCCTGACACCAAATGATTGGTGGGAGATAGCTCGAGCGTGCCTAAACACAGGACAGTATCTAGACTATAGAGCAGTGGTTACAGAAGCCGCGCATAATCAGGCGCGAGTGAATGCTCGTACACCAAACACAGCACCCTGGACTGCTGATATGATACTGGGGCAGGGACAGTGGGCTGATAACCAGACGGCCTTCCCGGTGCCTGTTTATCAGCAGATCGTAGAAATATTTAAAAGAGCATGGAGGATGATACCTAAACGGGGAGAGGTATCAGGAAACCTGACTAAGATAATCCAAGGACCGAATGAGCCTTTTTCAGATTTTGTGGCTAGAATGATAGAGGCAGCTGGAAAAATTTTTGGAGACGCTCAGGAGGCCATGCCTCTAGTGCAACAGCTTGTTTATGAGCAATGCACTAAGGATTGCCAGCGAGCAATCACACCATGGAAAGGAAAAGGTTTAGATGCGTGGCTAAAGGCCTGCAGAGAGATAGGAGGACCACTCACCAATGAAGGACTGGCCAGAGCTATGATAGCGGCTACTAAGCACGGGAGACGTGATGGCTGCTTCATTTGCGGACAGCCGGGACACGTAAAGAGAAACTGTCCTAACAAGGAAGGCTTCAGGGCAAAGGGACCAAATACCAAGCAGCCAGGGACATGCCCAAGATGCAAGAAGGGGAAACATTGGGCCAATGAGTGTAGATCCACAAAAGACATTAATGGACAACCTATAAATAACCCATATGTCCCGGAGTCAAAAAACATGCAGAGGGGCCCACGCCCTCAGGGCCCGAAAATATATGGGGCGTTTCAGGAGGGGATCCTTCAGCCGCCGAGAGCACCCAACGAGCCACGACAGGCTCCGCGGGGCTGGACCTCTGCGCCACCGCCGGACTGGTTTTAACCCCTCGTATGGGTATACAAGCGGTTCCTACTGACATGTCAGGACCTCTTCCTGTAGGCTCGGCTGGGCTGGTTTTAGGCCGATCATCCAGCACCATGAGGGGCTTATTGGTCCTCCCCGGGATCATTGACCCAGACTATCAGGGTACAATTAGGGTTATGTGTCACTCACCTTTTGGCATTGTCTCCATTGCCCCTGGGGACAGAATAGCCCAGCTGGTAGTTCTCTCATCCTTGCATGACCGTTTCCCCGCCCAAAATAAGGTCAGAGGAGATAAGGGCTTTGGATCCTCTGGAGTCGATATGGCCTACTTATCTTTGGAGCTAACAGGTCGCCCCATGTGTAGTTTGGAGATAGAAGGAAAGGCCTTCACCGGTCTAATAGATACGGGGGCTGACCGAAGCGTCATGAGCCAACGATTCTGGCCAAGGAATTGGCCGCTGCAAAAGGCCTCTCAAACATTACAGGGGCTAGGCTATCAAAACACACCTGAGATTAGTGCAAAAACTCTACATTGGAGGATGGAAGGGAACAAAGGGACCTTTCAGCCGTTCGTACTGGACCTTCCCATCAATCTCTGGGGAAGAGATGTCCAGAGTCAATTAAATCTAATTCTGACTAATGAGGGAACGTATTCCAAACAGAGCAAAGATTTGATGATGAAACAAGGCTATATGCCAGGCAAAGGCCTAGGTAAATACTTGCAGGGAGAATCAGAGCTAGTCAGTCCTAGCTTGAAAAATGATAGAAAGGGATTGGGTTTGAGCGCGCTAACCGCACGCTTAAAGAACTAATACAAAAACAAAAAGGGGGAATAGAGGCGGTTATGACCCCTCGAGATCGCCTATCCCTAGCAATCTTTACTATCAATTTTTTAATTCTGGATGCCAATGGCAAAAGTGCGGCAGATAGACACGCAGAAGAGGCTGAGGCCATAAAGGAACGTGTAATGTGGAAAGATATCCTGGATAACAAATGGTATGGACCGGATCCCGTGATTAGGAGATCCAGGGGAGCTGTTTGTGTTTTTCCACAGGACCGCTCGGATCCGGTGTGGGTGCCATCACGACTGACGCGAAAGTTGGATGAAAGAACCGATGACAACACCAAAGAAGCAGACATGGACTCCAACCCTGGAGATGCTGATAGTGCTGATGATCTGCCTGACCAGAGTTGAGGGAGCTACCTTTTGGGCCGTTTCAAGAACATGGCCCATCCCCATGCCAGTCACAAACGCGACAAAAACATTACCCCATCTGTATGTTCCAGAATGTGTTTTTGATTTACCCTGTAAACAAATCAATAATAAGGTACAGCGTTATAACACTACAAATTTCAACCTTCAAGGCACCTTGTGCTTTACCACTCTCGGAGTAGGAGTCATGGGCATGCTAATGTTTGCAGGACTACTGGTGGCTTTGTTCTTAATTCTGAGGGTAATGAGGGCTCGCAGAAGAGAGAAGGTGGCCATAGCGCGTGCCTTTGCCGCTATAGAGGCTGGAACATCTCCCCAAGCTTGGCTCAGCAAGTTAAATGAAACATAGGTTGTGCTCTTGCACTCGGAGGGCTTTGAGTAGCCCATTGCACCCGAATAGAGACAACCTTGCATTTTCCGCGGGTGGTTTGCACCTAGGAGTGCACAGGGTGAGCCACCCTGAAAGTCATGAGTGTCTGCATACGGGTACCTCCGTTTCTCTCCCGTCCCTAGGCAAAGGAGGACATGTTTACTAGGGGACACTCCTCTGATTTTAGCCATGACTGCAAAATAAAAGAAAAAGGGGGAGATGTGGCAACCCGTTGCCGCCATTACAAGATGGCGCCGGAGAGCCTCGTAAACAAGTGGTTGGACGCGTGGCCTTAAGCTTATTCTGCCCAGCAACAAGGCTAACCTACCATAGTGAGCCACGTACCCCAGAATGAGACACGCCCCAGCTAGCCTGTATATATGTGCAGCCCTGGCTCTACCCAGGCGCTTCCTGCTTCCATCACCCTACAGACGTCAACCAAGTGCACTTCAATAAAGCGTGATAGAGAAGAATCCTGTGTCGGTGGTCTTCCTTCCTCGCGGGCGAGCGTTGGCGGGCCACAGGGAGACGCTACGCAACTGCTGAAGGGAGTTCGGCAAAGGCTGTTGAAGAAGAGCCCTCACCAGCTCACCGATGAAAATCCCATCTGTGGAGCAGCCCAGGACGATGGAGAACCCCCTGCGAGGAATATGCCAGAAGACTTCAAGGACAGCCCTGATCTGCGGGGAAGTGCAGACCCTCTGTCTCAGGACATTGGCAGCTGTGGACTGAGAGGGCAGGAAGAGGCAGGGGAGGCAGGCAGGCCAGAGCTTCCTGACGGAGGTGTGCCGTGGCAGGCCCCCGCTGAGGGCCAGAGCCAACACCACACCCTCAGCCAGATCCTACTGACGGTGATGCATCTGCTAGAGCTCCTTCGAGATCATCTGGAAGGTGGGGGCTCAAGGACGCAGGTGCAGACTGGCTCCTCCTCCACTGATCACGTGCCCCGTGGGAGCCCCCTGAATCAAGGAAAGCCATCCAGGGCACTGAAGAAGGCACGTCAGGGGAATGAAGAGCTCCCAGGAAACACAACAATCCACCAAGCTGAGCAAGTATCTTTTCACCAGCGAAACAGCCTCCTGGAAAGGGAGATTCAGAAGCTGCACCTGAAGCTCGAGGCAGAGCCTAAGCTGTGCGAAGAGCACCTCAAACACCTGGAGAGGAAGATGATGGAGGAGAAGGCACGCTGCCTGCAAGTGAAGAACGATCTCGCCAAGGTGCGCAGGAAGGTGGATGCTGCCCACTGGAACTTAGGCCTCTACAAGAAGATGGCCGACGACCTGCACCGAGAATGGCAGAGAATCTCCTCCTTGCATGACCGAGAGCGCCTCCTGGTGGAGAACAGAAGTGAGGAGAGCCAGAAGGCTGTTCTGTGGGCAGAGAGGGAGTTCCAAAGGCTCAAGGAAGAAAACCATTGCCTCAGGCAGAAGCTGGCCAACTCTGGGCCCAAGGTCCAGCCTGTCTCCGGGGGGCCTCCTGCTCCTGCTCCTGCTCCTGCTCCAGCTCCAGCTCCTGCTCCTGCTCTTCTGGGCACAGCCTCCAAATGCCCTCAAGGGCCACAGGCTCCCCTGAAAGCCCAGAAGCCCAAGAAGGGAGCAAGGGTGCACTGGCCAGACTCCAAGTTCTCGGGTCCCCTGCAGGTCTGATTCCCTTTCCCAGCAGCCACCAACACTCACAACCAGAGCACAAAAGCTCCTGTGCTTCCTTACCCCTTCAGCCACACCCATTGCTCCTTTGACTGGAGATCCACCCCATTCTTGAACTGATGCTACCTATTCCCTATAGCCATGTGAGAGAGCATTTTTCATTGTTAAGGACCAAAAAAATAAAACGATCAAATTGCTGATCCTACTGCGACTGAGAATTGATTGTATGAAGGGATTCTATGCCAAGCAACGAAGGGTTTTAAGTGTCCTTTACTGATCACTTAATTGTCCCAATAACCCAGTGTGTCCTATACTACTGAGGTTCAGAGAGGGGACACAACTTGCCCCAAGATCACACAGCTAGTGAATTTCAGAGCTCCCATTCCAAGCCAAGGTTGTCTCATTACCCACTGATGTGAAAATAACTACCACTCCTACCACTACGATGACTTCTGCTTCTTCATTTCTGAGAGAGAGAAAGAGCGAGGGCACACACACATGCAAGCGGGAGAGGGGCAGGGAGAGAGAGATTCCTAGACAGCCTTCCCACTCAAGTACACAACCAGACGCTGGGCTGGATTTCACAGACCATGGGACCACGCCCTGAGCCGAAATCAAGAGTCAGACGTTGTCCTGACTAAGCCACACAGGCACCCTTCCCTTGTGCAAGGAACTTCTAGGCAAGCTGCTGTAAGGATCCCAGAAGGGCTTGACAAAATTTTCTCATAGGTCACGTTCTAGTTTGGATGCAAGGATTATGGTGATGCCTAGCTGAGGTAAAGTCCCAGCAAAGCATGGAGGGCAGCCTTTCAGGGTCTCCAACGATTCCCTTCGTGAATACACCTCGTTTTGTGTTCCATACTCTACCACTGGATTAGAGTCAGGAACTCCTGCCTCACTTCGAAAGGACAGAATATGGCCCGAGAGATAGATAGCATGTCCCTTCTGAGGCTCGTAGACAAAGACACTGGTCTCCTCTTGGGCTTGCTCTCGCTCCCTCACCATTGGTTTCGAGGGAAGCCGCCTGCTCCTTGTGGGCTGTATGATGGAGAGGCCCATGTGGCAAGGAATGAATATTTCTTGCTCACCGCAATGGAGGACCTCTGGCTGCTAGGAGGCACCCGAGTGAGCACACAAGCAGATTTCCCGCCAACAAGCCTGGAGATGACTGAAGACCCACATGACATCTTGACTGCAGCCTTGTGAGAGATCCTGAGACACAGGTCCCTGGCTAGATGCACCTGGATGCCTGGCCCACGGAAACCATATGCGGTTATCAATTGGTGTTGTCGGAAGCCCTCTGGGTTGCGGAAAACATTCAAAAAAGACACAAGGGTGAAGCCACCGTTCTGGCTGCTGACCCACCCCCCTCTCCTGGGCTTGAAATTCCAGGGAAGTCAAGCGATGGTAGCAACCACTGAGAGATTAGGGTAAACAATGCCAGAAAGAGGTCCTCTATTCTGTTCTCCATGTATCTCTCTGAGAGGACATGCCCTCACCTGATCCACCCGAGCCAATAGGTGGCCCATGCAGGAGGAGACAACTGGCCGTGTGGTCCAAGTCGGCTGAGAGCACTAGACCCAGCGTCGCAGAGCCTCCTTGAAGCCAGAAAAAGAGCCCAGAAGTTCCCTGGTGTCCCTAGAGAAGGCACAGAAATTAGATGAGTTGAAAGCCTGGGACCTGGTCATTGGGCTTCTGGGCAAGAGGGGAGATGGCCTGTGGAAGGGACACTGCCTGCAACCCCTCTGGGACCAGACCCCACCTGTCTGCTTTGGGTTACTGAGGATTAAGACGAGAGTGAACTAGTGTAGAAGAGATGGTGTTCTAATGCTTGGCAGGTTTAAAGCGATTGAAATCGTTGACATTCCTATTCTCCTCGTCCTCAGGACCACCATTAAGGGGAAGGGGCCTTCAAAGAAGCAAGAGGAGTTTATCACTTACAGCAGCCCTGTCAAGTGTCAATATCCAACCACTCCAGTCCCTTCCACCCCCTTGGCAGCCCCAATGCTTTCATAAGGACACAGATACATTCCCCTACAGGCTTTGGAGCAAACGTTAAGTTTTAATTTCTCTAAGATAAACGCCATAGTGCCATGACCTGCTCCTATGGCGGTAGCAAGTCTAGTTCTCAAAGAATCTGTGTGGAAGGGTTGAGCCACTCTATTGGACACCTGAAATTGATATTATACTGCATGTGAACGGGAATGTAACTCACGGCTTGGAAAAGGAAAAGAAACTCTTAGCTGTTTTCAAGAGTCAGCTCTATCATTTTCCATTCCCAACTGTGATGCGGGAGTGATCCAGTCATTCCACATCCTGCCTTGCATTTGGTGGTGGGGTCTCTCTCTCCCTCTCTGGCGCATTTGGTTTGAATCACTGTGATAGGTGTGCAGTGAGAGCTCACTGGAGTTTTCATTTGAATTGCCCCAATGGCAACTTTCTATGTGGTTTCCATCTGTCTACGCTTTGGTAAAGGTAGCAGGCCCATTACTTTTTCCCCACCCCCCTTCTATTTCCTTTTGCTAACTAGATTGCATGCTTACTTGGGGATCAAATTCTGAGTTTCCATGCTTCAGACAGGAGTCCTCTATTAGCTATGTGATTTGGACCTATTTCCTCCAAGTTGGTAGCTTGTGTTTTGGGTCTTCTTAAGGAGGTCTTTCACATGGCACAGATTTACAATTCTGATTGTTGGAGAAAGTCTAATTAATCAACTTTACCTTAGGGAAAATAATTTGATGTTCGACTGGAGGATTCTTTACCTAGCTTTCCATTCTGGAAATTTTTCCCCACATTTTCCCTATAAGATTTATCATTTTCCATGTAAGGCAGTGATTAATTTTGAGCTACTTTTTAAAATACTCTTTTTTTCTTTTTGTCCTTTGGGAGAGTGAACATGTGCATGAGCGGGCAGGGGCCTGGAGGGATAAGGGAAAAGAGCATCCTCAAGCAGCCTCGCCAGTGAGCTTGGAGCCTGACTTTGTCCCGGGACGCTGAGAGCTTGACAAGAGCCGAAATCAAGAGCTGGCTGCCGCACAGGCTGCCTCACCCAGGCAGCCTGAGTTAAGTTTTGTATAGGGTTTGATACTTAGATTGTGGTCCCCGGCCTCCTCGTCCTCCACCTCCTCCTCCCCTCTCCCGCTCCCTCTTCTGCTTCTCCTTCTTCTTTGCCTATGCATGTCCACTTGCTCTAGCACCATTTATTCAAAACGCTGTCACTCCTCCACTGAACGGCTTTTTACCTTTGTCAAGGCCCCATTCGACATATGGGCGTAGTTCTCTTTCTGGGTCCCTGATTCTGTTCCACTTATCCATCTTTATTCTGTTCCATTGGTCTAGCTCTTCACCACCACCACGCAGTTTTGATTACTGTAGACGAATATCTTGAAATGGGGTAGAAGGATTCTTCTGGTTTTCTTCTTTAGTTTTAGTTTCTCCTCTTTTTCTAGGTTCTAAAATAGAAAGATTATAGTTTTGAGACTCCTTTTCTTTTTAGAGAGAGAGAGAGAGATAGACACAGAGACAGAGACAGAGACAGAGACAGAGAAATGGAAGCAGTGCAGAAAGAGAGAGAGATGATTAAGCAGTACCATGCCCAGCACCAGCACAATGCAGGTTCAGCCTCACTATCCCAAGGTTGACCATGACCCGAGTCAAAATCAAGAGTTGGACTAACTGACTGAGCCACCCAGATGCTCCTCCTCCTTTCTAATGTATGCATTGAGTGCTATAAATTGAGCTCTCTGTTGATTTAGCTGTGTCCCACCAATTTTAATACGTTGTAGTTTTATTTTCCTTCGGTTCAGTGCACTGAAATTTTATCTTTTGTCTCCGATAATCTAGAAAGTTACTTTCTACGTGTTTAGATTTTGTTATGTTTCTCCCTTTGATATCTAGTTTCATTTTTAACTTTTTTTTATAAGTGTCAAAGTTTAATTCCAAGACAATGCTACAGAGGGTTGCATTTTTTTCAGGTACACAATATAGAGATTCTCCTCCGCTGCCCAACGACTGTTAGCTCCTGTTGCCAGGCACTGATTTGCCTTGGAGTCTCGGGTGCACCTCCCCCACCCCTACTCCCTTCAGCTCCTGTTGCCAGGCACTGGTTTGCATTGGAGACGGAACCCTCGTAGGGGTTCCAAGCAGTTTCTAGTGGCCGAGAGGACACTGGTGATCAGAGACAAAGCCCCCAGGCTCTCTGGAGCCAGCTGGTGGCCATTACAATGTCTCCCCACACAGTTCTGGAGCCGCTGTGGGCTCTCCGGGAACAGCTGTGGGCTTCTGGGTTGCCGATAATCGAACGTTGGCCACATGGGCCACGAGACTCTGGGTTTGGCTGGGAGATCCTCGTGTGCACTGTGTTGCTGGTGTTCATTCCAGTAAAGTGTGGACTCCGCTTAAGAGGAAGAAAGGGGCACTGTGCCCAGAATGAAGTATCTGGAAAAGACATGGAGAAGACCGACCCGGATGCACCAGCCCATGGAGCCGTCGCATCATCGGAGCACAAGGCCAGTCCTCTCCCGCTACAGATCCTTGCTCTGGCTGCCCTGAATCAAGATGTCGGGTACTTTTCTGTGGGAGACGCTACGCAACTGCTGAAGGGAGTTCGGCAAAGGCTGTTGAAGAAGAGCCCTCACCAGCTCACCGATGAAAATCCCATCTGTGGAGCAGCCCAGGACGATGGAGAACCCCCTGCGAGGAATATGCCAGAAGACTTCAAGGACAGCCCTGATCTGCGGGGAAGTGCAGACCCTCTGTCTCAGGACATTGGCAGCTGTGGACTGAGAGGGCAGGAAGAGGCAGGGGAGGCAGGCAGGCCAGAGCTTCCTGACGGAGGTGTGCCGTGGCAGGCCCCCGCTGAGGGCCAGAGCCAACACCACACCCTCAGCCAGATCCTACTGACGGTGATGCATCTGCTAGAACTCCTTCGAGATCATCTGGAAGGTGGGGGCTCAAGGAGGCAGGTGCAGACTGGCTCCTCCTCCACTGATCACGTGCCCCGTGGGAGCCCCCTGAATCAAGGAAAGCCATCCAGGGCACTGAAGAAGGCACGTCAGGGGAATGAAGAGCTCCCAGGAAACACAACAATCCACCAAGCTGAGCAAGTATCTTTTCACCAGCGAAACAGCCTCCTGGAAAGGGAGATTCAGAAGCTGCACCTGAAGCTCGAGGCAGAGCCTAAGCTGTGCGAAGAGCACCTCAAACACCTGGAGAGGAAGATGATGGAGGAGAAGGCACGCTGCCTGCAAGTGAAGAACGAACTCGCCAAGGTGCGCAGGAAGGTGGATGCTGCCCACTGGAACTTAGGCCTCTACAAGAAGATGGCCGACGACCTGCACCGAGAATGGCAGAGAATCTCCTCCTTGCATGACCGAGAGCGCCGCCTGGTGGAGAACAGAAGTGAGGAGAGCCAGAAGGCTGTTCTGTGGGCAGAGAGGGAGTTCCAAAGGCTCAAGGAAGAAAACCATTGCCTCAGGCAGAAGCTGGCCAACTCTGGGCCCAAGGTCCAGCCTGTCTCCGGGGGGCCTCCTGCTCCTGCTCCTGCTCCTGCTCCAGCTCCAGCTCCTGCTCCTGCTCTTCTGGGCACAGCCTCCAAATGCCCTCAAGGGCCACAGGCTCCCCTGAAAGCCCAGAAGCCCAAGAAGGGAGCAAGGGTGCACTGGCCAGACTCCAAGTTCTCGGGTCCCCTGCAGGTCTGATTCCCTTTCCCAGCAGCCACCAACACTCACAACCAGAGCACAAAAGCTCCTGTGCTTCCTTACCCCTTCAGCCACACCCATTGCTCCTTTGACTGGAGATCCACCCCATTCTTGAACTGATGCTACCTATTCCCTATAGCCATGTGAGAGAGCATTTTTCATTGTTAAGGACCAAAAAAATAAAACGATCAAATTGCTGATCCTACTGCGACTGAGAATTGATTGTATGAAGGGATTCTATGCCAAGCAACAAAGGGTTTTAAGTGTCCTTTACTGATCACTTAATTGTCCCAATAACCCAGTGTGTCCTATACTACTGAGGTTCAGAGAGGGGACACAACTTGCCCCAAGATCACACAGCTAGTGAATTTCAGAGCTCCCATTCCAAGCCAAGGTTGTCTCATTACCCACTGATGTGAAAATAACTACCACTCCTACCACTACGATGACTTCTGCTTCTTCATTTCTGAGAGAGAGAAAGAGCGAGGGCACACACACATGCAAGCGGGGGAGGGGCAGGGAGAGAGAGATTCCTAGACAGCCTTCCCACTCAAGTGCACAACCAGACGCTGGGCTGGATTTCACAGACCATGGGACCACGCCCTGAGCCGAAATCAAGAGTCAGACGTTGACCTGACTAAGCCACACAGGCACCCTTCCCTTGTGCAAGGAACTTCTAGGCAAGCTGCTGTAAGGATCCCAGAAGGGCTTGACAAAATTTTCTCATAGGTCACGTTCTAGTTTGGATGCAAGGATTATGGTGATGCCTAGCTGAGGTAAAGTCCCAGCAAAGCATGGAGGGCAGCCTTTCAGGGTCTCCAACGATTCCCTTCGTGGGTACACCTCGTTTTGTGTTCCATACTCTACCACTGGATTAGAGTCAGGAACTCTTGCCTCACTTCGAAAGGACAGAATATGGCCCGAGAGATAGATAGCATGTCCCTTCTGAGGCTCGTAGACAAAGACACTGGTCTCCTCTTGGGCTTGCTCTCGCTCCCTCACCATTGGTTTCGAGGGAAGCCGCCTGCTCCTTGTGGGCTGTATGATGGAGAGGCCCATGTGGCAAGGAATGAATATTTCTTGCTCACCGCAATGGAGGACCTCTGGCTGCTAGGAGGCACCCGAGTGAGCACACAAGCAGATTTCCCGCCAACAAGCCTGGAGATGACTGAAGACCCACATGACATCTTGACTGCAGCCTTGTGAGAGATCCTGAGACACAGGTCCCTGGCTAGATACACCTGGATGCCTGGCCCACGGAAACCATATGCGGTTATCAATTGGTGTTGTCGGAAGCCCTCTGGGTTGCGGAAAACATTCAAAAAAGACACAAGGGTGAAGCCACAGTTCTGGCTGCTGACCCACCCCCCTCTCCTGGGCTTGAAATTCCAGGGAAGTCAAGCGATGGTAGCAACCACTGAGAGATTAGGGTAAACAATGCCAGAAAGAGGTCCTCTATTCTGTTCTCCATGTATCTCTCTGAGAGGACATGCCCTCACCTGATTCACCCGAGCCAATAGGTGGCCCATGCAGGAGGAGACAACGGGCCGTGTGGTCCAAGTCGGCTGAGAGCACTAGACCCAGCGTCGCAGAGCCTCCTTGAAGCCAGAAAAAGAGCCCAGAAGTTCCCTGGTGTCCCTAGAGAAGGCACAGAAATTAGATGAGTTGAAAGCCTGGGACCTGGTCATTGGGCTTCTGGGCAAGAGGGGAGATGGCCTGTGGAAGGGACACTGCCTGCAACCCCTCTTGGACCAGACCCCACCTGTCTGCTTTGGGATACTGACGATTAAGACGAGAGTGAACTAGTGTAGAAGAGATGGTGTTCTAATGCTTGGCAGGTTTAAAGCGATTGAAATTGTTGACATTCCTATTCTCCTTGTCCTCAGGACCACCATTAAGGGGAAGGGGCTTTCAAAGAAGCAAGAGGAGTTTATCACTTACAGCAGCCCTGTCAAGTGTCAATATCCAACCACTCCAGTCCCTTCCACCCCCTTGGCAGCCCCACTGCTTTCATAAGGACACAGATACATTCCCCTACAGGCTTTGGAGCAAACGTTAAGTTTTGATTTCTCTAAGATAAATGCCATAGTGCCATGACCTGCTCCTAAGGCGGTAGCAAGTCTAGTTCTCAAAGAATCTGTGTGGAAGGGTTGAGCCACTCTATTGGACACCTGAAATTGATATTATACTGCATGTGAACGGGAATGTAACTCACGGCTTGGAAAAGGAAAAGAAACTCTTAACTGTTTTCAAGAGTCAGCTCTATCATTTTCCATTCCCAACTGTGATGTGGGAGTGATCCAGTCATTCCACATCCTGCCTTGCATTTGGTGGTGGGGTCTCTCTCTCCCTCTCTGGCGCATTTGGTTTGAATCACTGTGATAGGTGTGCAGTGAGAGCTCACTGGAGTTTTCATTTGAATTGCCCCAATGGCAACTTTCTATGTGGTTTCCTTCTGTCTACGCTTTGGTAAAGTTGGCAGGCCCTTTCCTTTTTCCCCACCCCCTTCTATTTCCTTTTGCTAACTAGATTGCATGCTTACATGGGGATCAAATTCTGAGTTTCCATGCTTCAGACAGGAGTCCTCTATTAGCTATGTGATTTGGACCTATTTCCTCCAAGTTGGTAGCTTGTCTTTTGGGTCTTCTTAAGGAGGTCTTTCACACGGCACAGATTTACAATTCTGATTGTTGGAGAAAGTCTAATTAATCAACTTTACCTTAGGGAAAATAATTTGATGTTCGACTGGTGGATTCTTTACCTAGCTTTCCATTCTGGAAATTTTTCCCCACATTTTCCCTATAAGATTTATCATTTTCCATGTAAGGCAGTGATTAATTTTGAGCTACTTTTTAAAATACTCTTTTTTTCTTTTTGTCCTTTGGGAGAGTGAACATGTGCATGAGCGGGCAGGGGCCTGGAGGGAGAAGGGAAAAGAGCATCCTCAAGCAGCCTCGCCAGTGAGCTTGGAGCCTGACTTTGTCCCGGGTCGCTGAGAGCTTGACAAGAGCCGAAATCAAGAGCTGGGTGCCGCACAGGCTGCCTCACCCAGGCAGCCTGAGTTAAGTTTTGTATAGGGTTTGATACTTAGATTGTGGTCCCCGGCCTCCTCGTCCTCCACCTCCTCCTCCCCTCTCCCGCTCCCTCTTCTGCTTCTCCTTCTTCTTTCATGCCTATGCATGTCCACTTGCTCTAGCACCATTTATTCAAAACGCTGTCACTCCTCCACTGAACGGCTTTTTACCTTTGTCAAGGCCCCATTCGACATATGGGTGTAGTTCACTTTCTGGGTCCTTGATTCTGTTCCACTTATCCATCTTTATTCTGTTCCATTGGTCTAGCTCTTCACCAACACCACACACTTTTGATTACTGTAGACGAATATCTTGAAATGGGGTAGAAGGATTCTTCTGGTTTTCTTCTTTAGTTTTAGTTTCTCCTCTTTTTCTAGGTTCTAAAATAGAAAGATTATAGTTTTGAGACTCCTTTTCTTTTTAGAGAGAGAGACAGAGACAGAGAAAGGGAGAGAGAGATGATTAAGCAGCCACCATGCCCAGCACCAGCACAATGCAGGTTCAGCCTCACTATCCCAAGGTTGACCATGACCCGAGTCAAAATCAAGAGTTGGACTAACTGACTGAGCCACCCAGATGCTCCTCCTCCTTTCTAATGTATGCATTGAGTGCTATAAATTGAGCTCTCTGTTGATTTAGCTGTGTCCCACCAATTTTAATACGTTGTAGTTTTATTTTCCTTCGGGTCAGTGCACTGAAATTTTATCTTTTGTCTCCGATAATCTAGAAAGTTACTTTCTACGTGTTTAGATTTTGTTATGTTTCTCCCTTTGATATCTAGTTTCATTTTTAACTTTTTTTTATAAGTGTCAAAGTTTAATTCCAAGACAATGCTACAGAGGGTTGCATTTTTTTCAGGTACACAATATAGAGATTCTCCTCCGCTGCCCAACGACTGTTAGCTCCTGTTGCCAGGCACTGATTTGCCTTGGAGTCTCGGGTGCACCTCCCCCACCCCTACTCCCTTCAGCTCCTGTTGCCAGGCACTGGTTTGCATTGGAGACGGAACCCTCGTAGGGGTTCCAAGCAGTTTCTAGTGGCCGAGAGGACACTGGTGATCAGAGACAAAGCCCCCAGGCTCTCTGGAGCCAGCTGGTGGCCATTACAATGTCTCCCCACACAGTTCTGGAGCCGCTGTGGGCTCTCCGGGAACAGCTGTGGGCTTCTGGGTTGCCGATAATCGAACGTTGGCCACATGGGCCACGAGACTCTGGGTTTGGCTGGGAGATCCTCGTGTGCACTGTGTTGCTGGTGTTCATTCCAGTAAAGTGTGGACTCCGCTTAAGAGGAAGAAAGGGGCCCTGTGCCCAGAATGAAGTATCTGGAAAAGACATGGAGAAGACCGACCCGGATGCACCAGCCCATGGAGCCGTCGCATCATCGGAGCACAAGGCCAGTCCTCTCCCGCTACAGATCCTTGCTCTGGCTGCCCTGAATCAAGATGTCGGGTACTTTTCTGTGGGAGACGCTACGCAACTGCTGAAGGGATTTCGGCAAAGGCTGTTGAAGAAGAGCCCTCACCAGCTCACCGATGAAAATCCCATCTGTGGAGCAGCCCAGGACGATGGAGAACCCCCTGCGAGGAATATGCCAGAAGACTTCAAGGACAGCCCTGATCTGCGGGGAAGTGCAGACCCTCTGTCTCAGGACATTGGCAGCTGTGGACTGAGAGGGCAGGAAGAGGCAGGGGAGGCAGGCAGGCCAGAGCTTCCTGACGGAGGTGTGCCGTGGCAGGCCCCCGCTGAGGGCCAGAGCCAACACCACACCCTCAGCCAGATCCTACTGACGGTGATGCATCTGCTAGAGCTCCTTCGAGATCATCTGGAAGGTGGGGGCTCAAGGAGGCAGGTGCAGACTGGCTCCTCCTCCACTGATCACGTGCCCCGTGGGAGCCCCCTGAATCAAGGAAAGCCATCCAGGGCACTGAAGAAGGCACGTCAGGGGAATGAAGAGCTCCCAGGAAACACAACAATCCACCAAGCTGAGCAAGTATCTTTTCACCAGCGAAACAGCCTCCTGGAAAGGGAGATTCAGAAGCTGCACCTGAAGCTCGAGGCAGAGCCTAAGCTGTGCGAAGAGCACCTCAAACACCTGGAGAGGAAGATGATGGAGGAGAAGGCACGCTGCCTGCAAGTGAAGAACGAACTCGCCAAGGTGCGCAGGAAGGTGGATGCTGCCCACTGGAACTTAGGCCTCTACAAGAAGATGGCCGACGACCTGCACCGAGAATGGCAGAGAATCTCCTCCTTGCATGACCGAGAGCGCCGCCTGGTGGAGAACAGAAGTGAGGAGAGCCAGAAGGCTGTTCTGTGGGCAGAGAGGGAGTTCCAAAGGCTCAAGGAAGAAAACCATTGCCTCAGGCAGAAGCTGGCCAACTCTGGGCCCAAGGTCCAGCCTGTCTCCGGGGGGCCTCCTGCTCCTGCTCCTGCTCCTGCTCCAGCTCCAGCTCCTGCTCCTGCTCTTCTGGGCACAGCCTCCAAATGCCCTCAAGGGCCACAGGCTCCCCTGAAAGCCCAGAAGCCCAAGAAGGGAGCAAGGGTGCACTGGCCAGACTCCAAGTTCTCGGGTCCCCTGCAGGTCTGATTCCCTTTCCCAGCAGCCACCAACACTCACAACCAGAGCACAAAAGCTCCTGTGCTTCCTTACCCCTTCAGCCACACCCATTGCTCCTTTGACTGGAGATCCACCCCATTCTTGAACTGATGCTACCTATTCCCTATAGCCATGTGAGAGAGCATTTTTCATTGTTAAGGACCAAAAAAATAAAACGATCAAATTGCTGATCCTACTGCGACTGAGAATTGATTGTATGAAGGGATTCTATGCCAAGCAACGAAGGGTTTTAAGTGTCCTTTACTGATCACTTAATTGTCCCAATAACCCAGTGTGTCCTATACTACTGAGGTTCAGAGAGGGGACACAACTTGCCCCAAGATCACACAGCTAGTGAATTTCAGAGCTCCCATTCCAAGCCAAGGTTGTCTCATTACCCACTGATGTGAAAATAACTACCACTCCTACCACTACGATGACTTCTGCTTCTTCATTTCTGAGAGAGAGAAAGAGCGAGGGCACACACACATGCAAGCGGGGGAGGGGCAGGGAGAGAGAGATTCCTAGACAGCCTTCCCACTCAAGTGCACAACCAGACGCTGGGCTGGATTTCACAGACCATGGGACCACGCCCTGAGCCGAAATCAAGAGTCAGACGTTGACCTGACTAAGCCACACAGGCACCCTTCCCTTGTGCAAGGAACTTCTAGGCAAGCTGCTGTAAGGATCCCAGAAGGGCTTGACAAAATTTTCTCATAGGTCACGTTCTAGTTTGGATGCAAGGATTATGGTGATGCCTAGCTGAGGTAAAGTCCCAGCAAAGCATGGAGGGCAGCCTTTCAGGGTCTCCAACGATTCCCTTCGTGGGTACACCTCGTTTTGTGTTCCATACTCTACCACTGGATTAGAGTCAGGAACTCTTGCCTCACTTCGAAAGGACAGAATATGGCCCGAGAGATAGATAGCATGTCCCTTCTGAGGCTCGTAGACAAAGACACTGGTCTCCTCTTGGGCTTGCTCTCGCTCCCTCACCATTGGTTTCGAGGGAAGCCGCCTGCTCCTTGTGGGCTGTATGATGGAGAGGCCCATGTGGCAAGGAATGAATATTTCTTGCTCACCGCAATGGAGGACCTCTGGCTGCTAGAAGGCACCCGAGTGAGCACACAAGCAGATTTCCCGCCAACAAGCCTGGAGAAGACTGAAGACCCACATGACATCTTGACTGCAGCCTTGTGAGAGATCCTGAGACACAGGTCCCTGGCTAGATACACCTGGATGCCTGGCCCACGGAAACCATATGCGGTTATCAATTGGTGTTGTCGGAAGCCCTCTGGGTTGCGGAAAACATTCAAAAAAGACACAAGGGTGAAGCCACAGTTCTGGCTGCTGACCCACCCCCCTCTCCTGGGCTTGAAATTCCAGGGAAGTCAAGCGATGGTAGCAACCACTGAGAGATTAGGGTAAACAATGCCAGAAAGAGGTCCTCTATTCTGTTCTCCATGTATCTCTCTGAGAGGACATGCCCTCACCTGATTCACCCGAGCCAATAGGTGGCCCATGCAGGAGGAGACAACGGGCCGTGTGGTCCAAGTCGGCTGAGAGCACTAGACCCAGCGTCGCAGAGCCTCCTTGAAGCCAGAAAAAGAGCCCAGAAGTTCCCTGGTGTCCCTAGAGAAGGCACAGAAATTAGATGAGTTGAAAGCCTGGGACCTGGTCATTGGGCTTCTGGGCAAGAGGGGAGATGGCCTGTGGAAGGGACACTGCCTGCAACCCCTCTTGGACCAGACCCCACCTGTCTGCTTTGGGATACTGACGATTAAGACGAGAGTGAACTAGTGTAGAAGAGATGGTGTTCTAATGCTTGGCAGGTTTAAAGCGATTGAAATTGTTGACATTCCTATTCTCCTTGTCCTCAGGACCACCATTAAGGGGAAGGGGCTTTCAAAGAAGCAAGAGGAGTTTATCACTTACAGCAGCCCTGTCAAGTGTCAATATCCAACCACTCCAGTCCCTTCCACCCCCTTGGCAGCCCCACTGCTTTCATAAGGACACAGATACATTCCCCTACAGGCTTTGGAGCAAACGTTAAGTTTTGATTTCTCTAAGATAAATGCCATAGTGCCATGACCTGCTCCTAAGGCGGTAGCAAGTCTAGTTCTCAAAGAATCTGTGTGGAAGGGTTGAGCCACTCTATTGGACACCTGAAATTGATATTATACTGCATGTGAACGGGAATGTAACTCACGGCTTGGAAAAGGAAAAGAAACTCTTAACTGTTTTCAAGAGTCAGCTCTATCATTTTCCATTCCCAACTGTGATGTGGGAGTGATCCAGTCATTCCACATCCTGCCTTGCATTTGGTGGTGGGGTCTCTCTCTCCCTCTCTGGCGCATTTGGTTTGAATCACTGTGATAGGTGTGCAGTGAGAGCTCACTGGAGTTTGCATTTGAATTGCCCCAATGGCAACTTTCTATGTGGTTTCCATCTGTCTACGCTTTGGTAAAGTTGGCAGGCCCTTTACTTTTTCCCCACCCCCCTCTATTTCCTTTTGCTAACTAGATTGCATGCTTACATGGGGATCAAATTCTGAGTTTCCATGCTTCAGACAGGAGTCCTCTATTAGCTATGTGATTTGGACCTATTTCCTCCAAGTTGGTAGCTTGTCTTTTGGGTCTTCTTAAGGAGGTCTTTCACACGGCACAGATTTACAATTCTGATTGTTGGATACAGTCCAATTAATCAACTTTACCTTAGGGAAAATAATTTGATGTTCGACTGGAGGATTTTTACCTAGCTTTCCATTCTGGAAATTTTTCCCCACATTTTCCCTATAAGATTTATCATTTTCCATGTAAGGCAGTGATTAATTTTGAGCTACTTTTTAAAATACTCTTTTTTTCTTTTTGTTCTTTGGGAGAGTGAACATGTGCATGAGCGGGCAGGGGCCTGGAGGGAGAAGGGAAAAGAGCATCCTCAAGCAGCCTCGCCAGTGAGCTTGGAGCCTGACTTTGTCCCGGGACGCTGAGAGCTTGACAAGAGCCGAAATCAAGAGCTGGCTGCCGCACAGGCTGCCTCACCCAGGCAGCCTGAGTTAAGTTTTGTATAGGGTTTGATACTTAGATTGTGGTCCCCGGCCTCCTCGTCCTCCACCTCCTCCTCCCCTCTCCCGCTCCCTCTTCTGCTTCTCCTTCTTCTTTCATGCCTATGCATGTCCACTTGCTCTAGCACCATTTATTCAAAACGCTGTCACTCCTCCACTGAACGGCTTTTTACCTTTGTCAAGGCCCCATTCGACATATGGGTGTAGTTCACTTTCTGGGTCCTTGATTCTGTTCCACTTATCCATCTTTATTCTGTTCCATTGGTCTAGCTCTTCACCACCACCACGCAGTTTTGATTACTGTAGACGAATATCTTGAAATGGGGTAGAAGGATTCTTCTGGTTTTCTTCTTTAGTTTTAGTTTCTCCTCTTTTTCTAGGTTCTAAAATAGAAAGATTATAGTTTTGAGACTCCTTTTCTTTTTAGAGAGAGAGACAGAGACAGAGAAAGGGAGAGAGAGATGATTAAGCAGCCACCATGCCCAGCACCAGCACAATGCAGGTTCAGCCTCACTATCCGAAGGTTGACCATGACCCGAGTCAAAATCAAGAGTTGGACTAACTGACTGAGCCACCCAGATGCTCCTCCTCCTTTCTAATGTATGCATTGAGTGCTAAAAATTGAGCTCTCTGTTGATTTAGCTGTGTCCCATCAATTTTAATACGTTGTAGTTTTATTTTCCTTCGGGTCAGTGCACTGAAATTTTATCTTTTGTCTCCGATAATCTAGAAAGTTACTTTCTACGTGTTTAGATTTTGTTATGTTTCTCCCTTTGATATCTAGTTTCATTTTTAACTTTTTTTTATAAGTGTCAAAGTTTAATTCCAAGACAATGCTACATAGGGTTGCATTTTTTTCAGGTACACAATATAGAGATTCTCCTCCGCTGCCCAACGACTGTTAGCTCCTGTTGCCAGGCACTGATTTGCCTTGGAGTCTCGGGTGCACCTCCCCCACCCCTACTCCCTTCAGCTCCTGTTGCCAGGCACTGGTTTGCATTGGAGACGGAACCCTCGTAGGGGTTCCAAGCAGTTTCTAGTGGCCGAGAGGACACTGGTGATCAGAGACAAAGCCCCCAGGCTCTCTGGAGCCAGCTGGTGGCCATTACAATGTCTCCCCACACAGTTCTGGAGCCGCTGTGGGCTCTCCGGGAACAGCTGTCGGCTTCTGGGTTGCCGATAATCGAACGTTCGCCACATGGGCCACGAGACTCTGGGTTTGGCTGGGAGATCCTCGTGTGCACTGTGTTGCTGGTGTTCATTCCAGTAAAGTGTGGACTCCGCTTAAGAGGAAGAAAGGGGCACTGTGCCCAGAATGAAGTATCTGGAAAAGACATGGAGAAGACCGACCCGGATGCACCAGCCCATGGAGCCGTCGCATCATCGGAGCACAAGGCCAGTCCTCTCCCGCTACAGCTCCTTGCTCTGGCTGCCCTGAATCAAGATGTCGGGTACTTTTCTGTGGGAGACGCTACGCAACTGCTGAAGGAAGTTCGGCAAAGGCTGTTGAAGAAGAGCCCTCACCAGCTCACCGATGAAAATCCCATCTGTGGAGCAGCCCAGGACGATGGAGAACCCCCTGCGAGGAATATGCCAGAAGACTTCAAGGACAGCCCTGATCTGCGGGGACGTGCAGACCCTCTGTCTCAGGACATTGGCAGCTGTGGACTGAGAGGGCAGGAAGAGGCAGGGGAGGCAGGCAGGCCAGAGCTTCCTGACGGAGGTGTGCCGTGGCAGGCCCCCGCTGAGGGCCAGAGCCAACACCACACCCTCAGCCAGATCCTACTGACGGTGATGCATCTGCTAGAGCTCCTTCGAGATCATCTGGAAGGTGGGGGCTCAAGGAGGCAGGTGCAGACTGGCTCCTCCTCCACTGATCACGTGCCCCGTGGGAGCCCCCTGAATCAAGGAAAGCCATCCAGGGCACTGAAGAAGGCACGTCAGGGGAATGAAGAGCTCCCAGGAAACACAACAATCCACCAAGCTGAGCAAGTATCTTTTCACCAGCGAAACAGCCTCCTGGAAAGGGAGATTCAGAAGCTGCACCTGAAGCTCGAGGCAGAGCCTAAGCTGTGCGAAGAGCACCTCAAACACCTGGAGAGGAAGATGATGGAGGAGAAGGCACGCTGCCTGCAAGTGAAGAACGATCTCGCCAAGGTGCGCAGGAAGGTGGATGCTGCCCACTGGAACTTAGGCCTCTACAAGAAGATGGCCGACGACCTGCACCGAGAATGGCAGAGAATCTCCTCCTTGCATGACCGAGAGCGCCTCCTGGTGGAGAACAGAAGTGAGGAGAGCCAGAAGGCTGTTCTGTGGGCAGAGAGGGAGTTCCAAAGGCTCAAGGAAGAAAACCATTGCCTCAGGCAGAAGCTGGCCAACTCTGGGCCCAAGGTCTAGCCTGTCTCCGGGGGGCCTCCTGCTCCTGCTCCTGCTCCTGCTCCAGCTCCAGCTCCTGCTCCTGCTCTTCTGGGCACAGCCTCCAAATGCCCTCAAGGGCCACAGGCTCCCCTGAAAGCCCAGAAGCCCAAGAAGGGAGCAAGGGTGCACTGGCCAGACTCCAAGTTCTCGGGTCCCCTGCAGGTCTGATTCCCTTTCCCAGCAGCCACCAACACTCACAACCAGAGCACAAAAGCTCCTGTGCTTCCTTACCCCTTCAGCAACACCCATTGCTCCTTTGACTGGAGATCCACCCCATTCTTGAACTGATGCTACCTATTCCCTATAGCCATGTGAGAGAGCATTTTTCATTGTTAAGGACCAAAAAAATAAAACGATCAAATTGCTGATCCTACTGCGACTGAGAATTGATTGTATGAAGGGATTCTATGCCAAGCAACGAAGGGTTTTAAGTGTCCTTTACTGATCACTTAATTGTCCCAATAACCCAGTGTGTCCTATACTACTGAGGTTCAGAGAGGGGACACAACTTGCCCCAAGATCACACAGCTAGTGAATTTCAGAGCTCCCATTCCAAGCCAAGGTTGTCTCATTACCCACTGATGTGAAAATAACTACCACTCCTACCACTACGATGACTTCTGCTTCTTCATTTCTGAGAGAGAGAAAGAGCGAGGGCACACACACATGCAAGCGGGGGAGGGGCAGGGAGATAGAGATTCCTAGACAGCCTTCCCACTCAAGTGCACAACCAGACGCTGGGCTGGATTTCACAGACCATGGGACCACGCCCTGAGCCGAAATCAAGAGTCAGACGTTGACCTGACTAAGCCACACAGGCACCCTTCCCTTGTGCAAGGAACTTCTAGGCAAGCTGCTGTAAGGATCCCAGAAGGGCTTGACAAAATTTTCTCATAGGTCACGTTCTAGTTTGGATGCAAGGATTATGGTGATGCCTAGCTGAGGTAAAGTCCCAGCAAAGCATGGAGGGCAGCCTTTCAGGGTCTCCAACGATTCCCTTCGTGGGTACACCTCGTTTTGTGTTCCATACTCTACCACTGGATTAGAGTCAGGAACTCTTGCCTCACTTCGAAAGGACAGAATATGGCCCGAGAGATAGATAGCATGTCCCTTCTGAGGCTCGTAGACAAAGACACTGGTCTCCTCTTGGGCTTGCTCTCGCTCCCTCACCATTGGTTTCGAGGGAAGCCGCCTGCTCCTTGTGGGCTGTATGATGGAGAGGCCCATGTGGCAAGGAATGAATATTTCTTGCTCACCGCAATGGAGGACCTCTGGCTGCTAGGAGCCACCCGAGTGAGCACACAAGCAGATTTCCCGCCAACAAGCCTGGAGATGACTGAAGACCCACATGACATCTTGACTGCAGCCTTGTGAGAGATCCTGAGACACAGGTCCCTGGCTAGATGCACCTGGATGCCTGGCCCACGGAAACCATATGCGGTTATCAATTGGTGTTGTCGGAAGCCCTCTGGGTTGCGGAAAACATTCAAAAAAGACACAAGGGTGAAGCCACAGTTCTGGCTGCTGACCCACCCCCCTCTCCTGGGCTTGAAATTCCAGGGAAGTCAAGCGATGGTAGCAACCACTGAGAGATTAGGGTAAACAATGCCAGAAAGAGGTCCTCTATTCTGTTCTCCATGTATCTCTCTGAGAGGACATGCCCTCACCTGATTCACCCGAGCCAATAGGTGGCCCATGCAGGAGGAGACAATTGGCCGTGTGGTCCAAGTCGGCTGAGAGCACTAGACCCAGCGTCGCAGAGCCTCCTTGAAGCCAGAAAAAGAGCCCAGAAGTTCCCTGGTGTCCCTAGAGAAGGCACAGAAATTAGATGAGTTGAAAGCCTGGGACCTGGTCATTGGGCTTCTGGGCAAGAGGGGAGATGGCCTGTGGAAGGGACACTGCCTGCAACCCCTCTTGGACCAGACCCCACCTGTCTGCTTTGGGATACTGAGGATTAAGACGAGAGTGAACTAGTGTAGAAGAGATGGTGTTCTAATGCTTGGCAGGTTTAAAGCGATTGAAATTGTTGACATTCCTATTCTCCTTGTCCTCAGGACCACCATTAAGGGGAAGGGGCTTTCAAAGAAGCAAGAGGAGTTTATCACTTACAGCAGCCCTGTCAAGTGTCAATATCCAACCACTCCAGTCCCTTCCACCCCTTGGTAGCCCCACTGCTTTCATAAGGACACAGATACATTCCCCTACAGGCTTTGGAGCAAACGTTAAGTTTTGATTTCTCTAAGATAAATGCCATAGTGCCATGACCTGCTCCTAAGGCGGTAGCAAGTCTAGTTCTCAAAGAATCTGTGTGGAAGGGTTGAGCCACTCTATTGGACACCTGAAATTGATATTATACTGCATGTGAACGGGAATGTAACTCACGGCATGGAAAAGGAAAAGAAACTCTTAACTGTTTTCAAGAGTCAGCTCTATCATTTTCCATTCCCAACTGTGATGTGGGAGTGATCCAGTCATTCCACATCCTGCCTTGCATTTGGTGGTGGGGTCTCTCTCTCCCTCTCTGACGCATTTGGTTTGAATCACTGTGATAGGTGTGCAGTGAGAGCTCACTGGAATTTTCATTTGAATTGCCCCAATGGCAACTTTCTATGTGGTTTCTATCTGTCTACGCTTTGGTAAAGTTGGCAGGCCCTTTACTTTTTCCCCACCCCCCTTCTATTTCCTTTTGCTAACTAGATTGCATGCTTACATGGGGATCAAATTCTGAGTTTCCATGCTTCAGACAGGAGTCCTCTATTAGCTATGTGATTTGGACCTATTTCCTCCAAGTTGGTAGCTTGTCTTTTGGGTCTTCTTAAGGAGGTCTTTCACACGGCACAGATTTACAATTCTGATTTTTGGATAAAGTCTAATTAATCAACTTTACCTTAGGGAAAATAATTTGATGTTCGACTGGAGGATTCTTTACCTAGCTTTCCATTCTGGAAATTTTTCCCCACATTTTCCCTATAAGATTTATCATTTTCCATGTAAGGCAGTGATTAATTTTGAGCTACTTTTTAAAATACTCTTTTTTTCTTTTTTTCCTTTGGGAGAGTGAACATGTGCATGAGCGGGCAGGGGCCTGGAGGGAGAAGGGAAAAGAGCATCCTCAAGCAGCCTCGCCAGTGAGCTTGGAGCCTGACTTTGTCCCGGGACGCTGAGAGCTTGACAAGAGCCGAAATCAAGAGCTGGGTGCCGCACAGGCTGCCTCACCCAGGCAGCCTGAGTTAAGTTTTGTATAGGGTTTGATACTTAGATTGTGGTCCCCGGCCTCCTCGTCCTCCACCTCCTCCTCCCCTCTCCCGCTCCCTCTTCTGCTTCTCCTTCTTCTTTCATGCCTATGCATGTCCACTTGCTCTAGCACCATTTATTCAAAACGCTGTCACTCCTCCACTGAACGGCTTTTTACCTTTGTCAAGGCCCCATTCGACATATGGGTGTAGTTCACTTTCTGGGTCCTTGATTCTGTTCCACTTATCCATCTTTATTCTGTTCCATTGGTCTAGCTCTTCACCAACACCACACACTTTTGATTACTGTAGACGAATATCTTGAAATGGGGTAGAAGGATTCTTCTGGTTTTCTTCTTTAGTTTTAGTTTCTCCTCTTTTTCTAGGTTCTAAAATAGAAAGATTATAGTTTTGAGACTCCTTTTCTTATTAGAGAGAGAGACAGAGACAGAGAAAGGGAGAGAGAGATGATTAAGCAGCCACCATGCCCAGCACCAGCACAATGCAGGTTCAGCCTCACTATCCCAAGGTTGACCATGACCCGAGTCAAAATCAAGAGTTGGACTAACTGACTGAGCCACCCAGATGCTCCTCCTCCTTTCTAATGTATGCATTGAGTGCTATAAATTGAGCTCTCTGTTGATTTAGCTGTGTCCCACCAGTTTTAATACGTTGCAGTTTTATTTTCCTTCCGTTCAGTGCACTGAAATTTTATCTTTTGTCTCCGATAATCTAGAAAGTTACTTTCTACGTGTTTAGATTTTGTTATGTTTCTCCCTTTGATATCTAGTTTCATTTTTAACTTTTTTTTATAAGTGTCAAAGTTTAATTCCAAGACAATGCTACAGAGGGTTGCATTTTTTTCAGGTACACAATATAGAGATTCTCCTCCGCTGCCCAACGACTGTTAGCTCCTGTTGCCAGGCACTGATTTGCCTTGGAGTCTCGGGTGCACCTCCCCCACCCCTACTCCCTTCAGCTCCTGTTGCCAGGCACTGGTTTGCATTGGAGACGGAACCCTCGTAGGGGTTCCAAGCAGTTTCTAGTGGCCGAGAGGACACTGGTGATCAGAGACAAAGCCCCCAGGCTCTCTGGAGCCAGCTGGTGGCCATTACAATGTCTCCCCACACAGTTCTGGAGCCGCTGTGGGCTCTCCGGGAACAGCTGTGGGCTTCTGGGTTGCCGATAATCGAACGTTGGCCACATGGGCCACGAGACTCTGGGTTTGGCTGGGAGATCCTCGTGTGCACTGTGTTGCTGGTGTTCATTCCAGTAAAGTGTGGACTCCGCTTAAGAGGAAGAAAGGGGCACTGTGCCCAGAATGAAGTATCTGGAAAAGACATGGAGAAGACCGACCCGGATGCACCAGCCCATGGAGCCGTCGCATCATCGGAGCACAAGGCCAGTCCTCTCCCGCTACAGCTCCTTGCTCTGGCTGCCCTGAATCAAGATGTCGGGTACTTTTCTGTGGGAGACGCTACGCAACTGCTGAAGGGAGTTCGGCAAAGGCTGTTGAAGAAGAGCCCTCACCAGCTCACCGATGAAAATCCCATCTGTGGAGCAGCCCAGGACGATGGAGAACCCCCTGCGAGGAATATGCCAGAAGACTTCAAGGACAGCCCTGATCTGCGGGGAAGTGCAGACCCTCTGTCTCAGGACATTGGCAGCTGTGGACTGAGAGGGCAGGAAGAGGCAGGGGAGGCAGGCAGGCCAGAGCTTCCTGACGGAGGTGTGCTGTGGCAGGCCCCCGCTGAGGGCCAGAGCCAACACCACACCCTCAGCCAGATCCTACTGACGGTGATGCATCTGCTAGAGCTCCTTCGAGATCATCTGGAAGGTGGGGGCTCAAGGAGGCAGGTGCAGACTGGCTCCTCCTCCACTGATCACGTGCCCCGTGGGAGCCCCCTGAATCAAGGAAAGCCATCCAGGGCACTGAAGAAGGCACGTCAGGGGAATGAAGAGCTCCCAGGAAACACAACAATCCACCAAGCTGAGCAAGTATCTTTTCACCAGCGAAACAGCCTCCTGGAAAGGGAGATTCAGAAGCTGCACCTGAAGCTCGAGGCAGAGCCTAAGCTGTGCGAAGAGCACCTCAAACACCTGGAGAGGAAGATGATGGAGGAGAAGGCACGCTGCCTGCAAGTGAAGAACGAACTCGCCAAGGTGCGCAGGAAGGTGGATGCTGCCCACTGGAACTTAGGCCTCTACAAGAAGATGGCCGACGACCTGCACCGAGAATGGCAGAGAATCTCCTCCTTGCATGACCGAGAGCGCCTCCTGGTGGAGAACAGAAGTGAGGAGAGCCAGAAGGCTGTTCTGTGGGCAGAGAGGGAGTTCCAAAGGCTCAAGGAAGAAAACCATTGCCTCAGGCAGAAGCTGGCCAACTCTGGGCCCAAGGTCCAGCCTGTCTCCGGGGGGCCTCCTGCTCCTGCTCCTGCTCCTGCTCCAGCTCCAGCTCCTGCTCCTGCTCTTCTGGGCACAGCCTCCAAATGCCCTCAAGGGCCACAGGCTCCCCTGAAAGCCCAGAAGCCCAAGAAGGGAGCAAGGGTGCACTGGCCAGACTCCAAGTTCTCGGGTCCCCTGCAGGTCTGATTCCCTTTCCCAGCAGCCACCAACACTCACAACCAGAGCACAAAAGCTCCTGTGCTTCCTTACCCCTTCAGCCACACCCATTGCTCCTTTGACTGGAGATCCACCCCATTCTTGAACTGATGCTACCTATTCCCTATAGCCATGTGAGAGAGCATTTTTCATTGTTAAGGACCAAAAAAATAAAACGATCAAATTGCTGATCCTACTGCGACTGAGAATTGATTGTATGAAGGGATTCTATGCCAAGCAACGAAGGGTTTTAAGTGTCCTTTACTGATCACTTAATTGTCCCAATAACCCAGTGTGTCCTATACTACTGAGGTTCAGAGAGGGGACACAACTTGCCCCAAGATCACACAGCTAGTGAATTTCAGAGCTCCCATTCCAAGCCAAGGTTGTCTCATTACCCACTGATGTGAAAATAACTACCACTCCTACCACTACGATGACTTCTGCTTCTTCATTTCTTAGGGAGAGAAAGAGCGAGGGCACACACACATGCAAGCGGGAGAGGGGCAGGGAGAGAAAGATTCCTAGACAGCCTTCCCACTCAAGTGCACAACCAGACGCTGGGCTGGATTTCACAGACCATGGGACCACGCCCTGAGCCGAAATCAAGAGTCAGACGTTGACCTGACTAAGCCACACAGGCACCCTTCCCTTGTGCAAGGAACTTCTAGGCAAGCTGCTGTAAGGATCCCAGAAGGGCTTGACAAAATTTTCTCATAGGTCACGTTCTAGTTTGGATGCAAGGATTATGGTGATGCCTAGCTGAGGTAAAGTCCCAGCAAAGCATGGAGGGCAGCCTTTCAGAATCTCCAACGATTCCCTTCGTGGGTACACCTCGTTTTGTGTTCCATACTCTACCACTGGATTAGAGTCAGGAACTCCTGCCTCACTTCGAAAGGACAGAATATGGCCCGAGAGATAGATAGCATGTCCCTTCTGAGGCTCGTAGACAAAGACACTGGTCTCCTCTTGGGCTTGCTCTCGCTCCCTCACCATTGGTTTCGAGGGAAGCCGCCTGCTCCTTGTGGGCTGTATGATGGAGAGGCCCATGTGGCAAGGAATGAATATTTCTTGCTCACCGCAATGGAGGACCTCTGGCTGCTAGGAGGCACCCGAGTGAGCACACAAGCAGATTTCCCGCCAACAAGCCTGGAGATGACTGAAGACCCACATGACATCTTGACTGCAGCCTTGTGAGAGATCCTGAGACACAGGTCCCTGGCTAGATGCACCTGGATGCCTGGCCCACGGAAACCATATGCGGTTATCAATTGGTGTTGTCGGAAGCCCTCTGGGTTGCGGAAAACATTCAAAAAAGACACAAGGGTGAAGCCACAGTTCTGGCTGCTGACCCACCCCCCTCTCCTGGGCTTGAAATTCCAGGGAAGTCAAGCGATGGTAGCAACCACTGAGAGATTAGGGTAAACAATGCCAGAAAGAGGTCCTCTATTCTGTTCTCCATGTATCTCTCTGAGAGGACATGCCCTCACCTGATCCACCCGAGCCAATAGGTGGCCCATGCAGGAGGAGACAACTGGCCGTGTGGTCCAAGTCGGCTGAGAGCACTAGACCCAGCATCGCAGAGCCTCCTTGAAGCCAGAAAAAGAGCCCAGAAGTTCCCTGGTGTCCCTAGAGAAGGCACAGAAATTAGATGAGTTGAAAGCCTGGGACCTGGTCATTGGGCTTCTGGGCAAGAGGGGAGATGGCCTGTGGAAGGGACACTGCCTGCAACCCCTCTTGAACCAGACCCCACCTGTCTGCTTTGGGATACTGAGGATTAAGACGAGAGTGAACTAGTGTAGAAGAGATGGTGTTCTAATGCTTGGCAGGTTTAAAGCGATTGAAATCGTTGACATTCCTATTCTCCTCGTCCTCAGGACCACCATTAAGGGGAAGGGGCCTTCAAAGAAGCAAGAGGAGTTTATCACTTACAGCAGCCATGTCAAGTGTCAATATCCAACCACTCCAGTCCCTTCCACCCCCTTGGCAGCCCCACTGCTTTCATAAGGACACAGATACATTCCCCTACAGGCTTTGGAGCAAACGTTAAGTTTTGATTTCTCTAAGATAAATGCCATAGTGCCATGACCTGCTCCTAAGGCGGTAGCAAGTCTAGTTCTCAAAGAATCTGTGTGGAAGGGTTGAGCCACTCTATTGGACACCTGAAATTGATATTATACTGCATGTGAACGGGAATGTAACTCATGGCTTGGAAAAGGAAAAGAAACTCTTAACTGCTTTCAAGAGTCAGCTCTATCATTTTCCATTCCCAACTGTGATGTGGGAGTGATCCAGTCATTCCACATCCTGCCTTGCATTTGGTGGTGGGGTCTCTCTCTCCCTCTCTGGCGCATTTGGTTTGAATCACTGTGATAGGTGTGCAGTGAGAGCTCACTGGAGTTTGCATTTGAATTGCCCCAATGGCAACTTTCTATGTGGTTTCCATCTGTCTACGCTTTGGTAAAGTTGGCAGGCCCTTTACTTTTTCCCCACCCCCCTCTATTTCCTTTTGCTAACTAGATTGCATGCTTACATGGGGATCAAATTCTGAGTTTCCATGCTTCAGACAGGAGTCCTCTATTAGCTATGTGATTTGGACCTATTTCCTCCAAGTTGGTAGCTTGTCTTTTGGGTCTTCTTAAGAAGGTCTTTCACACGGCACAGATTTACAATTCTGATTGTTGGATAAAGTCCAATTAATCAACTTTACCTTAGGAAAAATAATTTGATGTTCGACTGGAGGATTTTTACCTAGCTTTCCATTCTGGAAATTTTTCCCCACATTTTCCCTATAAGATTTATCATTTTCCATGTAAGGCAGTGATTAATTTTGAGCTACTTTTTAAAATACTCTTTTTTTCTTTTTGTTCTTTGGGAGAGTGAACATGTGCATGAGCGGGCAGGGGCCTGGAGGGAGAAGGGAAAAGAGCATCCTCAAGCAGCCTCGCCAGTGAGCTTGGAGCCTGACTTTGTCCCGGGACGCTGAGAGCTTGACAAGAGCCGAAATCAAGAGCTGGCTGCCGCACAGGCTGCCTCACCCAGGCAGCCTGAGTTAAGTTTTGTATAGGGTTTGATACTTAGATTGTGGTCCCCGGCCTCCTCGTCCTCCACCTCCTCCTCCCCTCTCCCGCTCCCTCTTCTGCTTCTCCTTCTTCTTTGCCTATGCATGTCCACTTGCTCTAGCACCATTTATTCAAAACGCTGTCACTCCTCCACTGAACGGCTTTTTACCTTTGTCAAGGCCCCATTCGACATATGGGTGTAGTTCACTTTCTGGGTCCTTGATTCTGTTCCACTTATCCATCTTTATTCTGTTCCATTGGTCTAGCTCTTCACCAACACCACACACTTTTGATTACTGTAGACGAATATCTTGAAATGGGGTAGAAGGATTCTTCTGGTTTTCTTCTTTAGTTTTAGTTTCTCCTCTTTTTCTAGGTTCTAAAATAGAAAGATTATAGTTTTGAGACTCCTTTTCTTTTTAGAGAGAGAGACAGAGACAGAGACAGAGAAAGGGAGAGAGAGATGATTAAGCAGCCACCATGCCCAGCACCAGCACAATGCAGGTTCAGCCTCACTATCCCAAGGTTGACCATGACCCGAGTCAAAATCAAGAGTTGGACTAACTGACTGAGCCACCCAGATGCTCCTCCTCCTTTCTAATGTATGCATTGAGTGCTATAAATTGAGCTCTCTGTTGATTTAGCTGTGTCCCACCAATTTTAATACGTTGTAGTTTTATTTTCCTTCCGTTCAGTGCACTGAAATTTTATCTTTTGTCTCCGATAATCTAGAAAGTTACTTTCTACGTGTTTAGATTTTGTTATGTTTCTCCCTTTGATATCTAGTTTCATTTTTAACTTTTTTTTATAAGTGTCAAAGTTTAATTCCAAGACAATGCTACAGAGGGTTGCATTTTTTTCAGGTACACAATATAGAGATTCTCCTCCGCTGCCCAACGACTGTTAGCTCCTGTTGCCAGGCACTGATTTGCCTTGGAGTCTCGGGTGCACCTCCCCCACCCCTACTCCCTTCAGCTCCTGTTGCCAGGCACTGGTTTGCATTGGAGACGGAACCCTCGTAGGGGTTCCAAGCAGTTTCTAGTGGCCGAGAGGACACTGGTGATCAGAGACAAAGCCCCCAGGCTCTCTGGAGCCAGCTGGTGGCCATTACAATGTCTCCCCACACAGTTCTGGAGCCGCTGTGGGCTCTCCGGGAACAGCTGTGGGCTTCTGGGTTGCCGATAATCGAACGTTGGCCACATGGGCCACGAGACTCTGGGTTTGGCTGGGAGATCCTCGTGTGCACTGTGTTGCTGGTGTTCATTCCAGTAAAGTGTGGACTCCGCTTAAGAGGAAGAAAGGGGCACTGTGCCCAGAATGAAGTATCTGGAAAAGACATGGAGAAGACCGACCCGGATGCACCAGCCCATGGAGCCGTCGCATCATCGGAGCACAAGGCCAGTCCTCTCCCGCTACAGATCCTTGCTCTGGCTGCCCTGAATCAAGATGTCGGGTACTTTTCTGTGGGAGACGCTACGCAACTGCTGAAGGGAGTTCGGCAAAGGCTGTTGAAGAAGAGCCCTCACCAGCTCACCGATGAAAATCCCATCTGTGGAGCAGCCCAGGACGATGGAGAACCCCCTGCGAGGAATATGCCAGAAGACTTCAAGGACAGCCCTGATCTGCGGGGAAGTGCAGACCCTCTGTCTCAGGACATTGGCAGCTGTGGACTGAGAGGGCAGGAAGAGGCAGGGGAGGCAGGCAGGCCAGAGCTTCCTGACGGAGGTGTGCCGTGGCAGGCCCCCGCTGAGGGCCAGAGCCAACACCACACCCTCAGCCAGATCCTACTGACGGTGATGCATCTGCTAGAGCTCCTTCGAGATCATCTGGAAGGTGGGGGCTCAAGGAGGCAGGTGCAGACTGGCTCCTCCTCCACTGATCACGTGCCCCGTGGGAGCCCCCTGAATCAAGGAAAGCCATCCAGGGCACTGAAGAAGGCACGTCAGGGGAATGAAGAGCTCCCAGGAAACACAACAATCCACCAAGCTGAGCAAGTATCTTTTCACCAGCGAAACAGCCTCCTGGAAAGGGAGATTCAGAAGCTGCACCTGAAGCTCGAGGCAGAGCCTAAGCTGTGCGAAGAGCACCTCAAACACCTGGAGAGGAAGATGATGGAGGAGAAGGCACGCTGCCTGCAAGTGAAGAACGAACTCGCCAAGGTGCGCAGGAAGGTGGATGCTGCCCACTGGAACTTAGGCCTCTACAAGAAGATGGCCGACGACCTGCACCGAGAATGGCAGAGAATCTCCTCCTTGCATGACCGAGAGCGCCTCCTGGTGGAGAACAGAAGTGAGGAGAGCCAGAAGGCTGTTCTGTGGGCAGAGAGGGAGTTCCAAAGGCTCAAGGAAGAAAACCATTGCCTCAGGCAGAAGCTGGCCAACTCTGGGCCCAAGGTCCAGCCTGTCTCCGGGGGGCCTCCTGCTCCTGCTCCTGCTCCTGCTCCAGCTCCAGCTCCTGCTCCTGCTCTTCTGGGCACAGCCTCCAAATGCCCTCAAGGGCCACAGGCTCCCCTGAAAGCCCAGAAGCCCAAGAAGGGAGCAAGGGTGCACTGGCCAGACTCCAAGTTCTCGGGTCCCCTGCAGGTCTGATTCCCTTTCCCAGCAGCCACCAACACTCACAACCAGAGCACAAAAGCTCCTGTGCTTCCTTACCCCTTCAGCCACACCCATTGCTCCTTTGACTGGAGATCCACCCCATTCTTGAACTGATGCTACCTATTCCCTATAGCCATGTGAGAGAGCATTTTTCATTGTTAAGGACCAAAAAAATAAAACGATCAAATTGCTGATCCTACTGCGACTGAGAATTGATTGTATGAAGGGATTCTATGCCAAGCAACCAAGGGTTTTAAGTGTCCTTTACTGATCACTTAATTGTCCCAATAACCCAGTGTGTCCTATACTACTGAGGTTCAGAGAGGGGACACAACTTGCCCCAAGATCACACAGCTAGTGAATTTCAGAGCTCCCATTCCAAGCCAAGGTTGTCTCATTACCCACTGATGTGAAAATAACTACCACTCCTACCACTACGATGACTTCTGCTTCTTCATTTCTGAGAGAGAGAAAGAGCGAGGGCACACACACATGCAAGCGGGGGAGGGGCAGGGAGAGAGAGATTCCTAGACAGCCTTCCCACTCAAGTGCACAACCAGACGCTGGGCTGGATTTCACAGACCATGGGACCACGCCCTGAGCCGAAATCAAGAGTCAGACGTTGACCTGACTAAGCCACACAGGCACCCTTCCCTTGTGCAAGGAAATTCTAGGCAAGCTGCTGTAAGGATCCCAGAAGGGCTTGACAAAATTTTCTCATAGGTCACGTTCTAGTTTGGATGCAAGGATTATGGTGATGCCTAGCTGAGGTAAAGTCCCAGCAAAGCATGGAGGGCAGCCTTTCAGGGTCTCCAACGATTCCCTTCGTGGGTACACCTCGTTTTGTGTTCCATACTCTACCACTGGATTAGAGTCAGGAACTCTTGCCTCACTTCGAAAGGACAGAATATGGCCCGAGAGATAGATAGCATGTCCCTTCTGAGGCTCGTAGACAAAGACACTGGTCTCCTCTTGGGCTTGCTCTCGCTCCCTCACCATTGGTTTCGAGGGAAGCCGCCTGCTCCTTGTGGGCTGTATGATGGAGAGGCCCATATGGCAAGGAATGAATATTTCTTGCTCACCGCAATGGAGGACCTCTGGCTGCTAGGAGGCACCCGAGTGAGCACACAAGCAGATTTCCCGCCAACAAGCCTGGAGATGACTGAAGACCCACATGACATCTTGACTGCAGCCTTGTGAGAGATCCTGAGACACAGGTCCCTGGCTAGATGCACCTGGATGCCTGGCCCACGGAAACCATATGCGGTTATCAATTGGTGTTGTCGGAAGCCCTCTGGGTTGCGGAAAACATTCAAAAAAGACACAAGGGTGAAGCCACAGTTCTGGCTGCTGACCCACCCCCCTCTCCTGGGCTTGAAATTCCAGGGAAGTCAAGCGATGGTAGCAACCACTGAGAGATTAGGGTAAACAATGCCAGAAAGAGGTCCTCTATTCTGTTCTCCATGTATCTCTCTGAGAGGACATGCCCTCACCTGATCCACCCGAGCCAATAGGTGGCCCATGCAGGAGGAGACAACTGGCCGTGTGGTCCAAGTCGGCTGAGAGCACTAGACCCAGCGTCGCAGAGCCTCCTTGAAGCCAGAAAAAGAGCCCAGAAGTTCCCTGGTGTCCCTAGAGAAGGCACAGAAATTAGATGAGTTGAAAGCCTGGGACCTGGTCATTGGGCTTCTGGGCAAGAGGGGAGATGGCCTGTGGAAGGGACACTGCCTGCAACCCCTCTTGGACCAGACCCCACCTGTCTGCTTTGGGATACTGAGGATTAAGACGAGAGTGAACTAGTGTAGAAGAGATGGTGTTCTAATGCTTGGCAGGTTTAAAGCGATTGAAATTGTTGACATTCCTATTCTCCTTGTCCTCAGGACCACCATTAAGTGGAAGGGGCTTTCAAAGAAGCAAGAGGAGTTTATCACTTACAGCAGCCCTGTCAAGTGTCAATATCCAACCACTCCAGTCCCTTCCACCCCCTTGGCAGCCCCACTGCTTTCATAAGGACACAGATACATTCCCCTACAGGCTTTGGAGCAAACGTTAAGTTTTGATTTCTCTAAGATAAATGCCATAGTGCCATGACCTGCTCCTAAGGCGGTAGCAAGTCTAGTTCTCAAAGAATCTGTGTGGAAGGGTTGAGCCACTCTATTGGACACCTGAAATTGATATTATACTGCATGTGAACGGGAATGTAACTCACGGCTTGGAAAAGGAAAAGAAACTCTTAACTGTTTTCAAGAGTCAGCTCTATCATTTTCCATTCCCAACTGTGATGTGGGAGTGATCCAGTCATTCCACATCCTGCCTTGCATTTGGTGGTGGGGTCTCTCTCTCCCTCTCTGGCGCATTTGGTTTGAATCACTGTGATAGGTGTGCAGTGAGAGCTCACTGGAGTTTGCATTTGAATTGCCCCAATGGCAACTTTCTATGTGGTTTCCATCTGTCTACGCTTTGGTAAAGTTGGCAGGCCCTTTACTTTTTCCCCACCCCCTTCTATTTCCTTTTGCTAACTAGATTGCATGCTTACATGGGGATCAAATTCTGAGTTTCCATGCTTCAGACAGGAGTCCTCTATTAGCTATGTGATTTGGACCTATTTCCTCCAAGTTGGTAGCTTGTCTTTTGGGTCTTCTTAAGGAGGTCTTTCACACGGCACAGATTTACAATTCTGATTTTTGGATAAAGTCTAATTAATCAACTTTACCTTAGGGAAAATAATTTGATGTTCGACTGGAGGATTCTTTACCTAGCTTTCCATTCTGGAAATTTTTCCCCACATTTTCCCTATAAGATTTATCATTTTCCATGTAAGGCAGTGATTAATTTTGAGCTACTTTTTAAAATACTCTTTTTTTCTTTTTTTCCTTTGGGAGAGTGAACATGTGCATGAGCAGGCAGGGGCCTGAGGGAGAAGGGAAAAGAGCATCCTCAAGCAGCCTCGCCAGTGAGCTTGGAGCCTGACTTTGTCCCGGGACGCTGAGAGCTTGACAAGAGCCGAAATCAAGAGCTGGCTGCCGCACAGGCTGCCTCACCCAGGCAGCCTGAGTTAAGTTTTGTATAGGGTTTGATACTTAGATTGTGGTCCCCGGCCTCCTCGTCCTCCACCTCCTCCTCCCCTCTCCCGCTCCCTCTTCTGCTTCTCCTTCTTCTTTCATGCCTATGCATGTCCACTTGCTCTAGCACCATTTATTCAAAACGCTGTCACTCCTCCACTGAACGGCTTTTTACCTTTGTCAAGGCCCCATTCGACATATGGGTGTAGTTCACTTTCTGGGTCCTTGATTCTGTTCCACTTATCCATCTTTATTCTGTTCCATTGGTCTAGCTCTTCACCAACACCACACACTTTTGATTACTGTAGACGAATATCTTGAAATGGGGTAGAAGGATTCTTCTGGTTTTCTTCTTTAGTTTTAGTTTCTCCTCTTTTTCTAGGTTCTAAAATAGAAAGATTATAGTTTTGAGACTCCTTTTCTTTTTAGAGAGAGAGACAGAGACAGAGACAGAGAAAGGGAGAGAGAGATGATTAAGCAGCCACCATGCCCAGCACCAGCACAATGCAGGTTCAGCCTCACTATCCCAAGGTTGACCATGACCCGAGTCAAAATCAAGAGTTGGACTAACTGACTGAGCCACCCAGATGCTCCTCCTCCTTTCTAATGTATGCATTGAGTGCTATAAATTGAGCTCTCTGTTGATTTAGCTGTGTCCCACCAATTTTAATACGTTGCAGTTTTATTTTCCTTCCGTTCAGTGCACTGAAATTTTATCTTTTGTCTCCGATAATCTAGAAAGTTACTTTCTACGTGTTTAGATTTTGTTATGTTTCTCCCTTTGATATCTAGTTTCATTTTTAACTTTTTTTTATAAGTGTCAAAGTTTAATTCCAAGACAATGCTACAGAGGGTTGCATTTTTTTCAGGTACACAATATAGAGATTCTCCTCCGCTGCCCAACGACTGTTAGCTCCTGTTGCCAGGCACTGATTTGCCTTGGAGTCTCGGGTGCACCTCCCCCACCCCTACTCCCTTCAGCTCCTGTTGCCAGGCACTGGTTTGCATTGGAGACGGAACCCTCGTAGGGGTTCCAAGCAGTTTCTAGTGGCCGAGAGGACACTGGTGATCAGAGACAAAGCCCCCAGGCTCTCTGGAGCCAGCTGGTGGCCATTACAATGTCTCCCCACACAGTTCTGGAGCCGCTGTGGGCTCTCCGGGAACAGCTGTGGGCTTCTGGGTTGCCGATAATCGAACGTTGGCCACATGGGCCACGAGACTCTGGGTTTGGCTGGGAGATCCTCGTGTGCACTGTGTTGCTGGTGTTCATTCCAGTAAAGTGTGGACTCCGCTTAAGAGGAAGAAAGGGGCACTGTGCCCAGAATGAAGTATCTGGAAAAGACATGGAGAAGACCGACCCGGATGCACCAGCCCATGGAGCCGTCGCATCATCGGAGCACAAGGCCAGTCCTCTCCCGCTACAGCTCCTTGCTCTGGCTGCCCTGAATCAAGATGTCGGGTACTTTTCTGTGGGAGACGCTACGCAACTGCTGAAGGGAGTTCGGCAAAGGCTGTTGAAGAAGAGCCCTCACCAGCTCACCGATGAAAATCCCATCTGTGGAGCAGCCCAGGACGATGGAAAACCCCCTGCGAGGAATATGCCAGAAGACTTCAAGGACAGCCCTGATCTGCGGGGAAGTGCAGACCCTCTGTCTCAGGACATTGGCAGCTGTGGACTGAGAGGGCAGGAAGAGGCAGGGGAGGCAGGCAGGCCAGAGCTTCCTGACGGAGGTGTGCCGTGGCAGGCCCCCGCTGAGGGCCAGAGCCAACACCACACCCTCAGCCAGATCCTACTGACGGTGATGCATCTGCTAGAGCTCCTTCGAGATCATCTGGAAGGTGGGGGCTCAAGGAGGCAGGTGCAGACTGGCTCCTCCTCCACTGATCACGTGCCCCGTGGGAGCCCCCTGAATCAAGGAAAGCCATCCAGGGCACTGAAGAAGGCACGTCAGGGGAATGAAGAGCTCCCAGGAAACACAACAATCCACCAAGCTGAGCAAGTATCTTTTCACCAGCGAAACAGCCTCCTGGAAAGGGAGATTCAGAAGCTGCACCTGAAGCTCGAGGCAGAGCCTAAGCTGTGCGAAGAGCACCTCAAACACCTGGAGAGGAAGATGATGGAGGAGAAGGCACGCTGCCTGCAAGTGAAGAACGAACTCGCCAAGGTGCGCAGGAAGGTGGATGCTGCCCACTGGAACTTAGGCCTCTACAAGAAGATGGCCGACGACCTGCACCGAGAATGGCAGAGAATCTCCTCCTTGCATGACCGAGAGCGCCGCCTGGTGGAGAACAGAAGTGAGGAGAGCCAGAAGGCTGTTCTGTGGGCAGAGAGGGAGTTCCAAAGGCTCAAGGAAGAAAACCATTGCCTCAGGCAGAAGCTGGCCAACTCTGGGCCCAAGGTCCAGCCTGTCTCCGGGGGGCCTCCTGCTCCTGCTCCTGCTCCTGCTCCAGCTCCAGCTCCTGCTCCTGCTCTTCTGGGCACAGCCTCCAAATGCCCTCAAGGGCCACAGGCTCCCCTGAAAGCCCAGAAGCCCAAGAAGGGAGCAAGGGTGCACTGGCCAGACTCCAAGTTCTCGGGTCCCCTGCAGGTCTGATTCCCTTTCCCAGCAGCCACCAACACTCACAACCAGAGCACAAAAGCTCCTGTGCTTCCTTACCCCTTCAGCCACACCCATTGCTCCTTTGACTGGAGATCCACCCCATTCTTGAACTGATGCTACCTATTCCCTATAGCCATGTGAGAGAGCATTTTTCATTGTTAAGGACCAAAAAAATAAAACGATCAAATTGCTGATCCTACTGCGACTGAGAATTGATTGTATGAAGGGATTCTATGCCAAGCAACCAAGGGTTTTAAGTGTCCTTTACTGATCACTTAATTGTCCCAATAACCCAGTGTGTCCTATACTACTGAGGTTCAGAGAGGGGACACAACTTGCCCCAAGATCACACAGCTAGTGAATTTCAGAGCTCCCATTCCAAGCCAAGGTTGTCTCATTACCCACTGATGTGAAAATAACTACCACTCCTACCACTACGATGACTTCTGCTTCTTCATTTCTTAGGGAGAGAAAGAGCGAGGGCACACACACATGCAAGCGGGAGAGGGGCAGGGAGAGAAAGATTCCTAGACAGCCTTCCCACTCAAGTGCACAACCAGACGCTGGGCTGGATTTCACAGACCATGGGACCACGCCCTGAGCCGAAATCAAGAGTCAGACGTTGACCTGACTAAGCCACACAGGCACCCTTCCCTTGTGCAAGGAACTTCTAGGCAAGCTGCTGTAAGGATCCCAGAAGGGCTTGACAAAATTTTCTCATAGGTCACGTTCTAGTTTGGATGCAAGGATTATGGTGATGCCTAGCTGAGGTAAAGTCCCAGCAAAGCATGGAGGGCAGCCTTTCAGGGTCTCCAACGATTCCCTTCGTGGGTACACCTCGTTTTGTGTTCCATACTCTACCACTGGATTAGAGTCAGGAACTCCTGCCTCACTTCGAAAGGACAGAATATGGCCCGAGAGATAGATAGCATGTCCCTTCTGAGGCTCGTAGACAAAGACACTGGTCTCCTCTTGGGCTTGCTCTCGCTCCCTCACCATTGGTTTCGAGGGAAGCCGCCTGCTCCTTGTGGGCTGTATGATGGAGAGGCCCATGTGGCAAGGAATGAATATTTCTTGCTCACCGCAATGGAGGACCTCTGGCTGCTAGGAGGCACCCGAGTGAGCACACAAGCAGATTTCCCGCCAACAAGCCTGGAGATGACTGAAGACCCACATGACATCTTGACTGCAGCCTTGTGAGAGATCCTGAGACACAGGTCCCTGGCTAGATGCACCTGGATGCCTGGCCCACGGAAACCATATGCGATTATCAATTGGTGTTGTCGGAAGCCCTCTGGGTTGCGGAAAACATTCAAAAAAGACACAAGGGTGAAGCCACAGTTCTGGCTGCTGACCCACCCCCCTCTCCTGGGCTTGAAATTCCAGGGAAGTCAAGCGATGGTAGCAACCACTGAGAGATTAGGGTAAACAATGCCAGAAAGAGGTCCTCTATTCTGTTCTCCATGTATCTCTCTGAGAGGACATGCCCTCACCTGATCCACCCGAGCCAATAGGTGGCCCATGCAGGAGGAGACAACGGGCCGTGTGGTCCAAGTCGGCTGAGAGCACTAGACCCAGCGTCGCAGAGCCTCCTTGAAGCCAGAAAAAGAGCCCAGAAGTTCCCTGGTGTCCCTAGAGAAGGCACAGAAATTAGATGAGTTGAAAGCCTGGGACCTGGTCATTGGGCTTCTGGGCAAGAGGGGAGATGGCCTGTGGAAGGGACACTGCCTGCAACCCCTCTTGGACCAGACCCCACCTGTCTGCTTTGGGATACTGAGGATTAAGACGAGAGTGAACTAGTGTAGAAGAGATGGTGTTCTAATGCTTGGCAGGTTTAAAGCGATTGAAATTGTTGACATTCCTATTCTCCTTGTCCTCAGGACCACCATTAAGTGGAAGGGGCTTTCAAAGAAGCAAGAGGAGTTTATCACTTACAGCAGCCCTGTCAAGTGTCAATATCCAACCACTCCAGTCCCTTCCACCCCCTTGGCAGCCCCACTGCTTTCATAAGGACACAGATACATTCCCCTACAGGCTTTGGAGCAAACGTTAAGTTTTGATTTCTCTAAGATAAATGCCATAGTGCCATGACCTGCTCCTAAGGCGGTAGCAAGTCTAGTTCTCAAAGAATCTGTGTGGAAGGGTTGAGCCACTCTATTGGACACCTGAAATTGATATTATACTGCATGTGAACGGGAATGTAACTCACGGCTTGGAAAAGGAAAAGAAACTCTTAACTGTTTTCAAGAGTCAGCTCTATCATTTTCCATTCCCAACTGTGATGTGGGAGTGATCCAGTCATTCCACATCCTGCCTTGCATTTGGTGGTGGGGTCTCTCTCTCCCTCTCTGGCGCATTTGGTTTGAATCACTGTGATAGGTGTGCAGTGAGAGCTCACTGGAGTTTGCATTTGAATTGCCCCAATGGCAACTTTCTATGTGGTTTCCATCTGTCTACGCTTTGGTAAAGTTGGCAGGCCCTTTACTTTTTCCCCACCCCCCTCTATTTCCTTTTGCTAACTAGATTGCATGCTTACATGGGGATCAAATTCTGAGTTTCCATGCTTCAGACAGGAGTCCTCTATTAGCTATGTGATTTGGACCTATTTCCTCCAAGTTGGTAGCTTGTCTTTTGGGTCTTCTTAAGGAGGTCTTTCACACGGCACAGATTTACAATTCTGATTTTTGGATAAAGTCTAATTAATCAACTTTACCTTAGGGAAAATAATTTGATGTTCGACTGGAGGATTCTTTACCTAGCTTTCCATTCTGGAAATTTTTCCCCACATTTTCCCTATAAGATTTATCATTTTCCATGTAAGGCAGTGATTAATTTTGAGCTACTTTTTAAAATACTCTTTTTTTCTTTTTTTCCTTTGGGAGAGTGAACATGTGCATGAGCAGGCAGGGGCCTGAGGGAGAAGGGAAAAGAGCATCCTCAAGCAGCCTCGCCAGTGAGCTTGGAGCCTGACTTTGTCCCGGGACGCTGAGAGCTTGACAAGAGCCGAAATCAAGAGCTGGGTGCCGCACAGGCTGCCTCACCCAGGCAGCCTGAGTTAAGTTTTGTATAGGGTTTGATACTTAGATTGTGGTCCCCGGCCTCCTCGTCCTCCACCTCCTCCTCCCCTCTCCCGCTCCCTCTTCTGCTTCTCCTTCTTCTTTCATGCCTATGCATGTCCACTTGCTCTAGCACCATTTATTCAAAACGCTGTCACTCCTCCACTGAACGGCTTTTTACCTTTGTCAAGGCCCCATTCGACATATGGGTGTAGTTCACTTTCTGGGTCCTTGATTCTGTTCCACTTATCCATCTTTATTCTGTTCCATTGGTCTAGCTCTTCACCAACACCACACACTTTTGATTACTGTAGACGAATATCTTGAAATGGGGTAGAAGGATTCTTCTGGTTTTCTTCTTTAGTTTTAGTTTCTCCTCTTTTTCTAGGTTCTAAAATAGAAAGATTATAGTTTTGAGACTCCTTTTCTTTTTAGAGAGAGAGACAGAGACAGAGACAGAGAAAGGGAGAGAGAGATGATTAAGCAGCCACCATGCCCAGCACCAGCACAATGCAGGTTCAGCCTCACTATCCCAAGGTTGACCATGACCCGAGTCAAAATCAAGAGTTGGACTAACTGACTGAGCCACCCAGATGCTCCTCCTCCTTTCTAATGTATGCATTGAGTGCTATAAATTGAGCTCTCTGTTGATTTAGCTGTGTCCCACCAATTTTAATACGTTGCAGTTTTATTTTCCTTCCGTTCAGTGCACTGAAATTTTATCTTTTGTCTCCGATAATCTAGAAAGTTACTTTCTACGTGTTTAGATTTTGTTATGTTTCTCCCTTTGATATCTAGTTTCATTTTTAACTTTTTTTTATAAGTGTCAAAGTTTAATTCCAAGACAATGCTACAGAGGGTTGCATTTTTTTCAGGTACACAATATAGAGATTCTCCTCCGCTGCCCAACGACTGTTAGCTCCTGTTGCCAGGCACTGATTTGCCTTGGAGTCTCGGGTGCACCTCCCCCACCCCTACTCCCTTCAGCTCCTGTTGCCAGGCACTGGTTTGCATTGGAGACGGAACCCTCGTAGGGGTTCCAAGCAGTTTCTAGTGGCCGAGAGGACACTGGTGATCAGAGACAAAGCCCCCAGGCTCTCTGGAGCCAGCTGGTGGCCATTACAATGTCTCCCCACACAGTTCTGGAGCCGCTGTGGGCTCTCCGGGAACAGCTGTGGGCTTCTGGGTTGCCGATAATCGAACGTTGGCCACATGGGCCACGAGACTCTGGGTTTGGCTGGGAGATCCTCGTGTGCACTGTGTTGCTGGTGTTCATTCCAGTAAAGTGTGGACTCCGCTTAAGAGGAAGAAAGGGGCACTGTGCCCAGAATGAAGTATCTGGAAAAGACATGGAGAAGACCGACCCGGATGCACCAGCCCATGGAGCCGTCGCATCATCGGAGCACAAGGCCAGTCCTCTCCCGCTACAGATCCTTGCTCTGGCTGCCCTGAATCAAGATGTCGGGTACTTTTCTGTGGGAGACGCTACGCAACTGCTGAAGGGAGTTCGGCAAAGGCTGTTGAAGAAGAGCCCTCACCAGCTCACCGATGAAAATCCCATCTGTGGAGCAGCCCAGGACGATGGAGAACCCCCTGCGAGGAATATGCCAGAAGACTTCAAGGACAGCCCTGATCTGCGGGGAAGTGCAGACCCTCTGTCTCAGGACATTGGCAGCTGTGGACTGAGAGGGCAGGAAGAGGCAGGGGAGGCAGGCAGGCCAGAGCTTCCTGACGGAGGTGTGCCGTGGCAGGCCCCCGCTGAGGGCCAGAGCCAACACCACACCCTCAGCCAGATCCTACTGACGGTGATGCATCTGCTAGAGCTCCTTCGAGATCATCTGGAAGGTGGGGGCTCAAGGAGGCAGGTGCAGACTGGCTCCTCCTCCACTGATCACGTGCCCCGTGGGAGCCCCCTGAATCAAGGAAAGCCATCCAGGGCACTGAAGAAGGCACGTCAGGGGAATGAAGAGCTCCCAGGAAACACAACAATCCACCAAGCTGAGCAAGTATCTTTTCACCAGCGAAACAGCCTCCTGGAAAGGGAGATTCAGAAGCTGCACCTGAAGCTCGAGGCAGAGCCTAAGCTGTGCGAAGAGCACCTCAAACACCTGGAGAGGAAGATGATGGAGGAGAAGGCACGCTGCCTGCAAGTGAAGAACGAACTCGCCAAGGTGCGCAGGAAGGTGGATGCTGCCCACTGGAACTTAGGCCTCTACAAGAAGATGGCCGACGACCTGCACCGAGAATGGCAGAGAATCTCCTCCTTGCATGACCGAGAGCGCCTCCTGGTGGAGAACAGAAGTGAGGAGAGCCAGAAGGCTGTTCTGTGGGCAGAGAGGGAGTTCCAAAGGCTCAAGGAAGAAAACCATTGCCTCAGGCAGAAGCTGGCCAACTCTGGGCCCAAGGTCCAGCCTGTCTCCGGGGGGCCTCCTGCTCCTGCTCCTGCTCCTGCTCCAGCTCCAGCTCCTGCTCCTGCTCTTCTGGGCACAGCCTCCAAATGCCCTCAAGGGCCACAGGCTCCCCTGAAAGCCCAGAAGCCCAAGAAGGGAGCAAGGGTGCACTGGCCAGACTCCAAGTTCTCGGGTCCCCTGCAGGTCTGATTCCCTTTCCCAGCAGCCACCAACACTCACAACCAGAGCGCAAAAGCTCCTGTGCTTCCTTACCCCTTCAGCCACACCCATTGCTCCTTTGACTGGAGATCCACCCCATTCTTGAACTGATGCTACCTATTCCCTATAGCCATGTGAGAGAGCATTTTTCATTGTTAAGGACCAAAAAAATAAAACGCTCAAATTGCTGATCCTACTGCGACTGAGAATTGATTGTATGAAGGGATTCTATGCCAAGCAACCAAGGGTTTTAAGTGTCCTTTACTGATCACTTAATTGTCACAATAACCCAGTGTGTCCTATACTACTGAGGTTCAGAGAGGGGACACAACTTGCCCCAAGATCACACAGCTAGTGAATTTCAGAGCTCCCATTCCAAGCCAAGGTTGTCTCATTACCCACTGATGTGAAAATAACTACCACTCCTACCACTACGATGACTTCTGCTTCTTCATTTCTGAGAGAGAGAAAGAGCGAGGGCACACACACATGGAAGCGGGGGAGGGGCAGGGAGAGAGAGATTCCTAGACAGCCTTCCCAATCAAGTGCACAACCAGACGCTGGGCTGGATTTCACAGACCATGGGACCACGCCCTGAGCCGAAATCAAGAGTCAGACGTTGACCTGACTAAGCCACACAGGCACCCTTCCCTTGTGCAAGGAACTTCTAGGCAAGCTGCTGTAAGGATCCCAGAAGGGCTTGACAAAATTTTCTCATAGGTCACGTTCTAGTTTGGATGCAAGGATTATGGTGATGCCTAGCTGAGGTAAAGTCCCAGCAAAGCATGGAGGGCAGCCTTTCAGGGTCTCCAACGATTCCCTTCGTGGGTACACCTCGTTTTGTGTTCCATACTCTACCACTGGATTAGAGTCAGGAACTCCTGCCTCACTTCGAAAGGACAGAATATGGCCCGAGAGATAGATAGCATGTCCCTTCTGAGGCTCGTAGACAAAGACACTGGTCTCCTCTTGGGCTTGCTCTCGCTCCCTCACCATTGGTTTCGAGGGAAGCCGCCTGCTCCTTGTGGGCTGTATGATGGAGAGGCCCATGTGGCAAGGAATGAATATTTCTTGCTCACCGCAATGGAGGACGTCTGGCTGCTAGGAGCCACCCGAGTGAGCACACAAGCAGATTTCCCGCCAACAAGCCTGGAGAAGGCTGAAGACCCACATGACATCTTGACTGCAGCCTTGTGAGAGATCCTGAGACACAGGTCCCTGGCTAGATGCACCTGGATGCCTGGCCCACGGAAACCATATGCGGTTATCAATTGGTGTTGTCGGAAGCCCTCTGGGTTGCGGAAAACATTCAAAAAAGACACAAGGGTGAAGCCACAGTTCTGGCTGCTGACCCACCCCCCTCTCCTGGGCTTGAAATTCCAGGGAAGTCAAGCGATGGTAGCAACCACTGAGAGATTAGGGTAAACAATGCCAGAAAGAGGTCCTCTATTCTGTTCTCCATGTATCTCTCTGAGAGGACATGCCCTCACCTGATCCACCCGAGCCAATAGGTGGCCCATGCAGGAGGAGACAACTGGCCGTGTGGTCCAAGTCGGCTGAGAGCACTAGACCCAGCGTCGCAGAGCCTCCTTGAAGCCAGAAAAAGAGCCCAGAAGTTCCCTGGTGTCCCTAGAGAAGGCACAGAAATTATATGAGTTGACTGGTCATTGGGCTTCTGGGCAAGAGGGGAGACGGCCTGTGGAAGGGACACTGCCTGCAACCCCTCTTGGACCAGACCCCACCTGTCTGCTTTGGGATACTGAGGATTAAGACGAGAGTGAACTAGTGTAGAAGAGATGGTGTTCTAATGCTTGGCAGGTTTAAAGCGATTGAAATTGTTGACATTCCTATTCTCCTCGTCCTCAGGACCACCATTAAGGGGAAGGGGCCTTCAAAGAAGCAAGAGGAGTTTATCACTTACAGCAGCCCTGTCAAGTGTCAATATCCAACCACTCCAGTCCCTTCCACCCCCTTGGCAGCCCCACTGCTTTCATAAGGACACAGATACATTCCCCTACAGGCTTTGGAGCAAACGTTAAGTTTTGATTTCTCTAAGATAAATGCCATAGTGCCATGACCTGCTCCTAAGGCGGTAGCAAGTCTAGTTCTCAAAGAATCTGTGTGGAAGGGTTGAGCCACTCTATTGGACACCTGAAATTGATATTATACTGCATGTGAACGGGAATGTAACTCACGGCTTGGAAAAGGAAAAGAAACTCTTAACTGTTTTCAAGAGTCAGCTCTATCATTTTCCATTCCCAACTGTGATGTGGGAGTGATCCAGTCATTCCACATCCTGCCTTGCATTTGGTGGTGGGGTCTCTCTCTCCCTCACTGGCGCATTTGGTTTGAATCACTGTGATAGGTGTGCAGTGAGAGCTCACTGGAGTTTGCATTTGAATTGCCCCAATGGCAACTTTCTATGTGGTTTCCATCTGTCTACGCTTTGGTAAAGTTGGCAGGCCCTTTACTTTTTCCCCACCCCCCTCTATTTCCTTTTGCTAACTAGATTGCATGCTTACATGGGGATCAAATTCTGAGTTTCCATGCTTCAGACAGGAGTCCTCTATTAGCTATGTGATTTGGACCTATTTCCTCCAAGTTGGTAGCTTGTCTTTTGGGTCTTCTTAAGGAGGTCTTTCACACGGCACAGATTTACAATTCTGATTGTTGGATAAAGTCTAATTAATCAACTTTACCTTAGGGAAAATAATTTGATGTTCGACTGGTGGATTCTTTAACTAGCTTTCCATTCTGGAAATTTTTCCCCACATTTTCCCTATAAGATTTATCATTTTCCATGTAAGGCAGTGATTAATTTTGAGCTACTTTTTAAAATACTCTTTTTTTCTTTTTTTCCTTTGGGAGAGTGAACATGTGCATGAGCGGGCAGGGGCCTGGAGGGAGAAGGGAAAAGAGCATCCTCAAGCAGCCTCGCCAGTGAGCTTGGAGCCTGACTTTGTCCCGGACGCTGAGAGCTTGACAAGAACCGAAATCAAGAGCTGGCTGCCGCACAGGCTGCCTCACCCAGGCAGCCTGAGTTAAGTTTTGTATAGGGTTTGATACTTAGATTGTGGTCCCCGGCCTCCTCGTCCTCCACCTCCTCCTCCCCTCTCCCGCTCCCTCTTCTGCTTCTCCTTCTTCTTTGCCTATGCATGTCCACTTGCTCTAGCACCATTTATTCAAAACGCTGTCACTCCTCCACTGAACGGCTTTTTACCTTTGTCAAGGCCCCATTCGACATATGGGCGTAGTTCTCTTTCTGGGTCCCTGATTCTGTTCCACTTATCCATCTGTATTCTGTTCCATTGGTCTAGCTCTTCACCAACACCACGCACTTTTGATTACTGTAGACGAATATCTTGAAATGGGGTAGAAGGATTCTTCTGGTTTTCTTCTTTAGTTTTAGTTTCTCCTCTTTTTCTAGGTTCTAAAATAGAAAGATTATAGTTTTGAGACTCCTTTTCTTTTTAGAGAGAGAGACAGAGACAGAGACAGAGAAAGGGAGAGAGAGATGATTAAGCAGCCACCATGCCCAGCACCAGCACAATGCAGGTTCAGCCTCACTATCCCAAGGTTGACCATGACCCGAGTCAAAATCAAGAGTTGGACTAACTGACTGAGCCACCCAGATGCTCCTCCTCCTTTCTAATGTATGCATTGAGTGCTATAAATTGAGCTCTCTGTTGATTTAGCTGTGTCCCACCAATTTTAATACGTTGCAGTATTATTTTCCTTCCGTTCAGTGCACTGAAATTTTATCTTTTGTCTCCGATAATCTAGAAAGTTACTTTCTACGTGTTTAGATTTTGTTATGTTTCTCCCTTTGATATCTAGTTTCATTTTTAACTTTTTTTTATAAGTGTCAAAGTTTAATTCCAAGACAATGCTACAGAGGGTTGCATTTTTTTCAGGTACACAATATAGAGATTCTCCTCCGCTGCCCAACGACTGTTAGCTCCTGTTGCCAGGCACTGATTTGCCTTGGAGTCTCGGGTGCACCTCCCCCACCCCTACTCCCTTCAGCTCCTGTTGCCAGGCACTGGTTTGCATTGGAGACGGAACCCTCGTAGGGGTTCCAAGCAGTTTCTAGTGGCCGAGAGGACACTGGTGATCAGAGACAAAGCCCCCAGGCTCTCTGGAGCCAGCTGGTGGCCATTACAATGTCTCCCCACACAGTTCTGGAGCCGCTGTGGGCTCTCCGGGAACAGCTGTGGGCTTCTGGGTTGCCGATAATCGAACGTTGGCCACATGGGCCACGAGACTCTGGGTTTGGCTGGGAGATCCTCGTGTGCACTGTGTTGCTGGTGTTCATTCCAGTAAAGTGTGGACTCCGCTTAAGAGGAAGAAAGGGGCACTGTGCCCAGAATGAAGTATCTGGAAAAGACATGGAGAAGACCGACCCGGATGCACCAGCCCATGGAGCCGTCGCATCATCGGAGCACAAGGCCAGTCCTCTCCCGCTACAGCTCCTTGCTCTGGCTGCCCTGAATCAAGATGTCGGGTACTTTTCTGTGGGAGACGCTACGCAACTGCTGAAGGGAGTTCGGCAAAGGCTGTTGAAGAAGAGCCCTCACCAGCTCACCGATGAAAATCCCATCTGTGGAGCAGCCCAGGACGATGGAGAACCCCCTGAGGAATATGCCAGAAGACTTCAAGGACAGCCCTGATCTGCGGGGAAGTGCAGACCCTCTGTCTCAGGACATTGGCAGCTGTGGACTGAGAGGGCAGGAAGAGGCAGGGGAGGCAGGCAGGCCAGAGCTTCCTGACGGAGGTGTGCCGTGGCAGGCCCCCGCTGAGGGCCAGAGCCAACACCACACCCTCAGCCAGATCCTACTGACGGTGATGCATCTGCTAGAGCTCCTTCGAGATCATCTGGAAGGTGGGGGCTCAAGGAGGCAGGTGCAGACTGGCTCCTCCTCCACTGATCACGTGCCCCGTGGGAGCCCCCTGAATCAAGGAAAGCCATCCAGGGCACTGAAGAAGGCACGTCAGGGGAATGAAGAGCTCCCAGGAAACACAACAATCCACCAAGCTGAGCAAGTATCTTTTCACCAGCGAAACAGCCTCCTGGAAAGGGAGATTCAGAAGCTGCACCTGAAGCTCGAGGCAGAGCCTAAGCTGTGCGAAGAGCACCTCAAACACCTGGAGAGGAAGATGATGGAGGAGAAGGCACGCTGCCTGCAAGTGAAGAACGAACTCGCCAAGGTGCGCAGGAAGGTGGATGCTGCCCACTGGAACTTAGGCCTCTACAAGAAGATGGCCGACGACCTGCACCGAGAATGGCAGAGAATCTCCTCCTTGCATGACCGAGAGCGCCTCCTGGTGGAGAACAGAAGTGAGGAGAGCCAGAAGGCTGTTCTGTGGGCAGAGAGGGAGTTCCAAAGGCTCAAGGAAGAAAACCATTGCCTCAGGCAGAAGCTGGCCAACTCTGGGCCCAAGGTCCAGCCTGTCTCCGGGGGGCCTCCTGCTCCTGCTCCTGCTCCTGCTCCAGCTCCAGCTCCTGCTCCTGCTCTTCTGGGCACAGCCTCCAAATGCCCTCAAGGGCCACAGGCTCCCCTGAAAGCCCAGAAGCCCAAGAAGGGAGCAAGGGTGCACTGGCCAGACTCCAAGTTCTCGGGTCCCCTGCAGGTCTGATTCCCTTTCCCAGCAGCCACCAACACTCACAACCAGAGCACAAAAGCTCCTGTGCTTCCTTACCCCTTCAGCCACACCCATTGCTCCTTTGACTGGAGATCCACCCCATTCTTGAACTGATGCTACCTATTCCCTATAGCCATGTGAGAGAGCATTTTTCATTGTTAAGGACCAAAAAAATAAAACGATCAAATTGCTGATCCTACTGCGACTGAGAATTGATTGTATGAAGGGATTCTATGCCAAGCAACCAAGGGTTTTAAGTGTCCTTTACTGATCACTTAATTGTCCCAATAACCCAGTGTGTCCTATACTACTGAGGTTCAGAGAGGGGACACAACTTGCCCCAAGATCACACAGCTAGTGAATTTCAGAGCTCCCATTCCAAGCCAAGGTTGTCTCATTACCCACTGATGTGAAAATAACTACCACTCCTACCACTACGATGACTTCTGCTTCTTCATTTCTGAGAGAGAGACAGAGCGAGGGCACACACACATGCAAGCGGGAGAGGGGCAGGGAGAGAGAGATTCCTAGACAGCCTTCCCACTCAAGTGCACAACCAGACGCTGGGCTGGATTTCACAGACCATGGGACCACGCCCTGAGCCGAAATCAAGAGTCAGACGTTGACCTGACTAAGCCACACAGGCACCCTTCCCTTGTGCAAGGAACTTCTAGGCAAGCTGCTGTAAGGATCCCAGAAGGGCTTGACAAAATTTTCTCATAGGTCACGTTCTAGTTTGGATGCAAGGATTATGGTGATGCCTAGCTGAGGTAAAGTCCCAGCAAAGCATGGAGGGCAGCCTTTCAGGGTCTCCAACGATTCCCTTCGTGGGTACACCTCGTTTTGTGTTCCATACTCTACCACTGGATTAGAGTCAGGAACTCCTGCCTCACTTCGAAAGGACAGAATATGGCCCGAGAGATAGATAGCATGTCCCTTCTGAGGCTCGTAGACAAAGACACTGGTCTCCTCTTGGGCTTGCTCTCGCTCCCTCACCATTGGTTTCGAGGGAAGCCGCCTGCTCCTTGTGGGCTGTATGATGGAGAGGCCCATGTGGCAAGGAATGAATATTTCTTGCTCACCGCAATGGAGGACCTCTGGCTGCTAGGAGACACCCGAGTGAGCACACAAGCAGATTTCCCGCCAACAAGCCTGGAGATGACTGAAGACCCACATGACATCTTGACTGCAGCCTTGTGAGAGATCCTGAGACACAGGTCCCTGGCTAGATGCACCTGGATGCCTGGCCCACGGAAACCATATGCGGTTATCAATTGGTGTTGTCGGAAGCCCTCTGGGTTGCGGAAAACATTCAAAAAAGACACAAGGGTGAAGCCACAGTTCTGGCTGCTGACCCACCCCCCTCTCCTGGGCTTGAAATTCCAGGGAAGTCAAGCGATGGTAGCAACCACTGAGAGATTAGGGTAAACAATGCCAGAAAGAGGTCCTCTATTCTGTTCTCCATGTATCTCTCTGAGAGGACATGCCCTCACCTGATTCACCCGAGCCAATAGGTGGCCCATGCAGGAGGAGACAACGGGCCGTGTGGTCCAAGTCGGCTGAGAGCACTAGACCCAGCGTCGCAGAGCCTCCTTGAAGCCAGAAAAAGAGCCCAGAAGTTCCCTGGTGTCCCTAGAGAAGGCACAGAAATTAGATGAGTTGAAAGCCTGGGACCTGGTCATTGGGCTTCTGGGCAAGAGGGGAGATGGCCTGTGGAAGGGACACTGCCTGCAACCCCTCTTGGACCAGACCCCACCTGTCTGCTTTGGGATACTGAGGATTAAGACGAGAGTGAACTAGTGTAGAAGAGATGGTGTTCTAATGCTTGGCAGGTTTAAAGCGATTGAAATTGTTGACATTCCTATTCTCCTTGTCCTCAGGACCACCATTAAGGGGAAGGGGCCTTCAAAGAAGCAAGAGGAGTTTATCACTTACAGCAGCCCTGTCAAGTGTCAATATCCAACCACTCCAGTCCCTTCCACCCCCTTGGCAGCCCCACTGCTTTCATAAGGACACAGATACATTCCCCTACAGGCTTTGGAGCAAACGTTAAGTTTTGATTTCTCTAAGATAAATGCCATAGTGCCATGACCTGCTCCTAAGGCGGTAGCAAGTCTAGTTCTCAAAGAATCTGTGTGGAAGGGTTGAGCCACTCTATTGGACACCTGAAATTGATATTATACTGCATGTGAACGGGAATGTAACTCACGGCTTGGAAAAGGAAAAGAAACTCTTAACTGTTTTCAAGAGTCAGCTCTATCATTTTCCATTCCCAACTGTGATGTGGGAGTGATCCAGTCATTCCACATCCTGCCTTGCATTTGGTGGTGGGGTCTCTCTCTCCCTCTCTGGCGCATTTGGTTTGAATCACTGTGATAGGTGTGCAGTGAGAGCTCACTGGAGTTTTCATTTGAATTGCCCCAATGGCAACTTTCTATGTGGTTTCCTTCTGTCTACGCTTTGGTAAAGTTGGCAGGCCCTTTCCTTTTTCCCCACCCCCTTCTATTTCCTTTTGCTAACTAGATTGCATGCTTACATGGGGATCAAATTCTGAGTTTCCATGCTTCAGACAGGAGTCCTCTATTAGCTATGTGATTTGGACCTATTTCCTCCAAGTTGATAGCTTGTCTTTTGGGTCTTCTTAAGGAGGTCTTTCACACGGCACAGATTTACAATTCTGATTGTTGGAGAAAGTCTAATTAATCAACTTTACCTTAGGGAAAATAATTTGATGTTCGACTGGTGGATTCTTTACCTAGCTTTCCATTCTGGAAATTTTTCCCCACATTTTCCCTATAAGATTTATCATTTTCCATGTAAGGCAGTGATTAATTTTGAGCTACTTTTTAAAATACTCTTTTTTTCTTTTTGTCCTTTGGGAGAGTGAACATGTGCATGAGCGGGCAGGGGCCTGGAGGGAGAAGGGAAAAGAGCATCCTCAAGCAGCCTCGCCAGTGAGCTTGGAGCCTGACTTTGTCCCGGGACGCTGTGAGCTTGACAAGAGCCGAAATCAAGAGCTGGCTGCCGCACAGGCTGCCTCACCCAGGCAGCCTGAGTTAAGTTTTGTATAGGGTTTGATACTTAGATTGTGGTCCCGGCCTCCTCGTCCTCCACCTCCTCCTCCCCTCTCCCGCTCCCTCTTCTGCTTCTCCTTCTTCTTTGCCTATGCATGTCCACTTGCTCTAGCACCATTTATTCAAAACGCTGTCACTCCTCCACTGAACGGCTTTTTACCTTTGTCAAGGCCCCATTCGACATATGGGTGTAGTTCACTTTCTGGGTCCTTGATTCTGTTCCACTTATCCATCTTTATTCTGTTCCATTGGTCTAGCTCTTCACCAACACCACACACTTTTGATTACTGTAGACGAATATCTTGAAATGGGGTAGAAGGATTCTTCTGGTTTTCTTCTTTAGTTTTAGTTTCTCCTCTTTTTCTAGGTTCTAAAATAGAAAGATTATAGTTTTGAGACTCCTTTTCTTTTTAGAGAGAGAGACAGAGACAGAGAAAGGGAGAGAGAGATGATTAAGCAGCCACCATGCCCAGCACCAGCACAATGCAGGTTCAGCCTCACTATCCCAAGGTTGACCATGACCCGAGTCAAAATCAAGAGTTGGACTAACTGACTGAGCCACCCAGATGCTCCTCCTCCTTTCTAATGTATGCATTGAGTGCTATAAATTGAGCTCTCTGTTGATTTAGCTGTGTCCCACCAATTTTAATACGTTCTAGTTTTATTTTCCTTCCATTCAGTGCACTGAAATTTTATCTTTTGTCTCCGATAATCTAGAAAGTTACTTTCTACGTGTTTAGATTTTGTTATGTTTCTCCCTTTGATATCTAGTTTCATTTTTAACTTTTTTTTATAAGTGTCAAAGTTTAATTCCAAGACAATGCTACAGAGGGTTGCATTTTTTTCAGGTACACAATATAGAGATTCTCCTCCGCTGCCCAACGACTGTTAGCTCCTGTTGCCAGGCACTGATTTGCCTTGGAGTCTCGGGTGCACCTCCCCCACCCCTACTCCCTTCAGCTCCTGTTGCCAGGCACTGGTTTGCATTGGAGACGGAACCCTCGTAGGGGTTCCAAGCAGTTTCTAGTGGCCGAGAGGACACTGGTGATCAGAGACAAAGCCCCCAGGCTCTCTGGAGCCAGCTGGTGGCCATTACAATGTCTCCCCACACAGTTCTGGAGCCGCTGTGGGCTCTCCGGGAACAGCTGTGGGCTTCTGGGTTGCCGATAATCGAACGTTGGCCACATGGGCCACGAGACTCTGGGTTTGGCTGGGAGATCCTCGTGTGCACTGTGTTGCTGGTGTTCATTCCAGTAAAGTGTGGACTCCGCTTAAGAGGAAGAAAGGGGCACTGTGCCCAGAATGAAGTGTCTGGAAAAGACATGGAGAAGACCGACCCGGATGCACCAGCCCATGGAGCCGTCGCATCACCGGAGCACAAGGCCAGTCCTCTCCCGCTACAGCTCCTTGCTCTGGCTGCCCTGAATCAAGATGTCGGGTACTTTTCTGTGGGAGACGCTACGCAACTGCTGAAGGGAGTTCGGCAAAGGCTGTTGAAGAAGAGCCCTCACCAGCTCACCGATGAAAATCCCATCTGTGGAGCAGCCCAGGACGATGGAGAACCCCCTGCGAGGAATATGCCAGAAGACTTCAAGGACAGCCCTGATCTGCAGGGAAGTGCAGACCCTCTGTCTCAGGACATTGGCAGCTGTGGACTGAGAGGGCAGGAAGAGGCAGGGGAGGCAGGCAGGCCAGAGCTTCCTGACGGAGGTGTGCCGTGGCAGGCCCCCGCTGAGGGCCAGAGCCAACACCACACCCTCAGCCAGATCCTACTGACGGTGATGCATCTGCTAGAGCTCCTTCGAGATCATCTGGAAGGTGGGGGCTCAAGGAGGCAGGTGCAGACTGGCTCCTCCTCCACTGATCACGTGCCCCGTGGGAGCCCCCTGAATCAAGGAAAGCCATCCAGGGCACTGAAGAAGGCACGTCAGGGGAATGAAGAGCTCCCAGGAAACACAACAATCCACCAAGCTGAGCAAGTATCTTTTCACCAGCGAAACAGCCTCCTGGAAAGGGAGATTCAGAAGCTGCACCTGAAGCTCGAGGCAGAGCCTAAGCTGTGCGAAGAGCACCTCAAACACCTGGAGAGGAAGATGATGGAGGAGAAGGCACGCTGCCTGCAAGTGAAGAACGAACTCGCCAAGGTGCGCAGGAAGGTGGATGCTGCCCACTGGAACTTAGGCCTCTACAAGAAGATGGCCGACGACCTGCACCGAGAATGGCAGAGAATCTCCTCCTTGCATGACCGAGAGCGCCTCCTGGTGGAGAACAGAAGTGAGGAGAGCCAGAAGGCTGTTCTGTGGGCAGAGAGGGAGTTCCAAAGGCTCAAGGAAGAAAACCATTGCCTCAGGCAGAAGCTGGCCAACTCTGGGCCCAAGGTCCAGCCTGTCTCCGGGGGGCCTCCTGCTCCTGCTCCTGCTCCTGCTCCAGCTCCAGCTCCTGCTCCTGCTCTTCTGGGCACAGCCTCCAAATGCCCTCAAGGGCCACAGGCTCCCCTGAAAGCCCAGAAGCCCAAGAAGGGAGCAAGGGTGCACTGGCCAGACTCCAAGTTCTCGGGTCCCCTGCAGGTCTGATTCCCTTTCCCAGCAGCCACCAACACTCACAACCAGAGCACAAAAGCTCCTGTGCTTCCTTACCCCTTCAGCCACACCCATTGCTCTTTGACTGGAGATCCACCCCATTCTTGAACTGATGCTACCTATTCCCTATAGCCATGTGAGAGAGCATTTTTCATTGTTAAGGACCAAAAAAATAAAACGATCAAATTGCTGATCCTACTGCGACTGAGAATTGATTGTATGAAGGGATTCTATGCCAAGAAACCAAGGGTTTTAAGTGTCCTTTACTGATCACTTAATTGTCCCAATAACCCAGTGTGTCCTATACTACTGAGGTTCAGAGAGGGGACACAACTTGCCTCAAGATCACACAGCTAGTGAATTTCAGAGCTCCCATTCCAAGCCAAGGTTGTCTCATTACCCACTGATGTGAAAATAACTACCACTCCTACCACTACGATGACTTCTGCTTCTTCATTTCTGAGAGAGAGAAAGAGCGAGGGCACACACACATGCAAGCGGGGGAGGGGCAGGGAGAGAGAGATTCCTAGACAGCCTTCCCACTCAAGTGCACAACCAGACGCTGGGCTGGATTTCACAGACCATGGGACCACGCCCTGAGCCGAAATCAAGAGTCAGACGTTGACCTGACTAAGCCACACAGGCACCCTTCCCTTCTGCAAGGAAATTCTAGGCAAGCTGCTGTAAGGATCCCAGAAGGGCTTGACAAAATTTTCTCATAGGTCACGTTCTAGTTTGGATGCAAGGATTATGGTGATGCCTAGCTGAGGTAAAGTCCCAGCAAAGCATGGAGGGCAGCCTTTCAGGGTCTCCAACGATTCCCTTCGTGGGTACACCTCGTTTTGTGTTCCATACTCTACCACTGGATTAGAGTCAGGAACTCTTGCCTCACTTCGAAAGGACAGAATATGGCCCGAGAGATAGATAGCATGTCCCTTCTGAGGCTCGTAGACAAAGACACTGGTCTCCTCTTGGGCTTGCTCTCGCTCCCTCACCATTGGTTTCGAGGGAAGCCGCCTGCTCCTTGTGGGCTGTATGATGGAGAGGCCCATGTGGCAAGGAATGAATATTTCTTGCTCACCGCAATGGAGGACCTCTGGCTGCTAGGAGACACCCGAGTGAGCACACAAGCAGATTTCCCGCCAACAAGCCTGGAGATGACTGAAGACCCACATGACATCTTGACTGCAGCCTTGTGAGAGATCCTGAGACACAGGTCCCTGGCTAGATGCACCTGGATGCCTGGCCCACGGAAACCATATGCGGTTATCAATTGGTGTTGTCGGAAGCCCTCTGGGTTGCGGAAAACATTCAAAAAAGACACAAGGGTGAAGCCACAGTTCTGGCTGCTGACCCACCCCCCTCTCCTGGGCTTGAAATTCCAGGGAAGTCAAGCGATGGTAGCAACCACTGAGAGATTAGGGTAAACAATGCCAGAAAGAGGTCCTCTATTCTGTTCTCCATGTATCTCTCTGAGAGGACATGCCCTCACCTGATTCACCCGAGCCAATAGGTGGCCCATGCAGGAGGAGACAACGGGCCGTGTGGTCCAAGTCGGCTGAGAGCACTAGACCCAGCGTCGCAGAGCCTCCTTGAAGCCAGAAAAAGAGCCCAGAAGTTCCCTGGTGTCCCTAGAGAAGGCACAGAAATTAGATGAGTTGAAAGCCTGGGACCTGGTCATTGGGCTTCTGGGCAAGAGGGGAGATGGCCTGTGGAAGGGACACTGCCTGCAACCCCTCTTGGACCAGACCCCACCTGTCTGCTTTGGGATACTGAGGATTAAGACGAGAGTGAACTAGTGTAGAAGAGATGGTGTTCTAATGCTTGGCAGGTTTAAAGCGATTGAAATTGTTGACATTCCTATTCTCCTTGTCCTCAGGACCACCATTAAGGGGAAGGGGCTTTCAAAGAAGCAAGAGGAGTTTATCACTTACAGCAGCCCTGTCAAGTGTCAATATCCAACCACTCCAGTCCCTTCCACCCCCTTGGCAGCCCCACTGCTTTCATAAGGACACAGATACATTCCCCTACAGGCTTTGGAGCAAACGTTAAGTTTTGATTTCTCTAAGATAAATGCCATAGTGCCATGACCTGCTCCTAAGGCGGTAGCAAGTCTAGTTCTCAAAGAATCTGTGTGGAAGGGTTGAGCCACTCTATTGGACACCTGAAATTGATATTATACTGCATGTGAACGGGAATGTAACTCACGGCTTGGAAAAGGAAAAGAAACTCTTAACTGTTTTCAAGAGTCAGCTCTATCATTTTCCATTCCCAACTGTGATGTGGGAGTGATCCAGTCATTCCACATCCTGCCTTGCATTTGGTGGTGGGGTCTCTCTCTCCCTCTCTGGCGCATTTGGTTTGAATCACTGTGATAGGTGTGCAGTGAGAGCTCACTGGAGTTTGCATTTGAATTGCCCCAATGGCAACTTTCTATGTGGTTTCCATCTGTCTACGCTTTGGTAAAGTTGGCAGGCCCTTTACTTTTTCCCCACCCCCTTCTATTTCCTTTTGCTAACTAGATTGCATGCTTACATGGGGATCAAATTCTGAGTTTCCATGCTTCAGACAGGAGTCCTCTATTAGCTATGTGATTTGGACCTATTTCCTCCAAGTTGGTAGCTTGTCTTTTGGGTCTTCTTAAGGAGGTCTTTCACACGGCACAGATTTACAATTCTGATTTTTGGATAAAGTCTAATTAATCAACTTTACCTTAGGGAAAATAATTTGATGTTCGACTGGAGGATTCTTTACCTAGCTTTCCATTCTGGAAATTTTTCCCCACATTTTCCCTATAAGATTTATCATTTTCCATGTAAGGCAGTGATTAATTTTGAGCTACTTTTTAAAATACTCTTTTTTTCTTTTTTTCCTTTGGGAGAGTGAACATGTGCATGAGCGGGCAGGGGCCTGAGGGAGAAGGGAAAAGAGCATCCTCAAGCAGCCTCGCCAGTGAGCTTGGAGCCTGACTTTGTCCCGGGACGCTGAGAGCTTGACAAGAGCCGAAATCAAGAGCTGGCTGCCGCACAGGCTGCCTCACCCAGGCAGCCTGAGTTAAGTTTTGTATAGGGTTTGATACTTAGATTGTGGTCCCCGGCCTCCTCGTCCTCCACCTCCTCCTCCCCTCTCCCGCTCCCTCTTCTGCTTCTCCTTCTTCTTTCATGCCTATGCATGTCCACTTGCTCTAGCACCATTTATTCAAAACGCTGTCACTCCTCCACTGAACGGCTTTTTACCTTTGTCAAGGCCCCATTCGACATATGGGTGTAGTTCACTTTCTGGGTCCTTGATTCTGTTCCACTTATCCATCTGTATTCTGTTCCATTGGTCTAGCTCTTCACCAACACCACACACTTTTGATTACTGTAGACGAATATCTTGAAATGGGGTAGAAGGATTCTTCTGGTTTTCTTCTTTAGTTTTAGTTTCTCCTCTTTTTCTAGGTTCTAAAATAGAAAGATTATAGTTTTGAGACTCCTTTTCTTTTTAGAGAGAGAGACAGAGACAGAGAAAGGGAGAGAGATATGATTAAGCAGCCACCATGCCCAGCACCAGCACAATGCAGGTTCAGCCTCACTATCCCAAGGTTGACCATGACCCGAGTCAAAATCAAGAGTTGGACTAACTGACTGAGCCACCCAGATGCTCCTCCTCCTTTCTAATGTATGCATTGAGTGCTAAAAATTGAGCTCTCTGTTGATTTAGCTGTGTCCCACCAATTTTAATACGTTGTAGTTTTATTTTCCTTCGGGTCAGTGCACTGAAATTTTATCTTTTGTCTCCGATAATCTAGAAAGTTACTTTCTACGTGTTTAGATTTTGTTATGTTTCTCCCTTTGATATCTAGTTTCATTTTTAACTTTTTTTTATAAGTGTCAAAGTTTAATTCCAAGACAATGCTACAGAGGGTTGCATTTTTTTCAGGTACACAATATAGAGATTCTCCTCCGCTGCCCAACGACTGTTAGCTCCTGTTGCCAGGCACTGATTTGCCTTGGAGTCTCGGGTGCACCTCCCCCACCCCTACTCCCTTCAGCTCCTGTTGCCAGGCACTGGTTTGCATTGGAGACGGAACCCTCGTAGGGGTTCCAAGCAGTTTCTAGTGGCCGAGAGGACACTGGTGATCAGAGACAAAGCCCCCAGGCTCTCTGGAGCCAGCTGGTGGCCATTACAATGTCTCCCCACACAGTTCTGGAGCCGCTGTGGGCTCTCCGGGAACAGCTGTGGGCTTCTGGGTTGCCGATAATCGAACGTTGGCCACATGGGCCACGAGACTCTGGGTTTGGCTGGGAGATCCTCGTGTGCACTGTGTTGCTGGTGTTCATTCCAGTAAAGTGTGGACTCCGCTTAAGAGGAAGAAAGGGGCACTGTGCCCAGAATGAAGTATCTGGAAAAGACATGGAGAAGACCGACCCGGATGCACCAGCCCATGGAGCCGTCGCATCATCGGAGCACAAGGCCAGTCCTCTCCCGCTACAGATCCTTGCTCTGGCTGCCCTGAATCAAGATGTCGGGTACTTTTCTGTGGGAGACGCTACGCAACTGCTGAAGGGAGTTCGGCAAAGGCTGTTGAAGAAGAGCCCTCACCAGCTCACCGATGAAAATCCCATCTGTGGAGCAGCCCAGGACGATGGAGAACCCCCTGCGAGGAATATGCCAGAAGACTTCAAGGACAGCCCTGATCTGCGGGGAAGTGCAGACCCTCTGTCTCAGGACATTGGCAGCTGTGGACTGAGAGGGCAGGAAGAGGCAGGGGAGGCAGGCAGGCCAGAGCTTCCTGACGGAGGTGTGCCGTGGCAGGCCCCCGCTGAGGGCCAGAGCCAACACCACACCCTCAGCCAGATCCTACTGACGGTGATGCATCTGCTAGAGCTCCTTCGAGATCATCTGGAAGGTGGGGGCTCAAGGAGGCAGGTGCAGACTGGCTCCTCCTCCACTGATCACGTGCCCCGTGGGAGCCCCCTGAATCAAGGAAAGCCATCCAGGGCACTGAAGAAGGCACGTCAGGGGAATGAAGAGCTCCCAGGAAACACAACAATCCACCAAGCTGAGCAAGTATCTTTTCACCAGCGAAACAGCCTCCTGGAAAGGGAGATTCAGAAGCTGCACCTGAAGCTCGAGGCAGAGCCTAAGCTGTGCGAAGAGCACCTCAAACACCTGGAGAGGAAGATGATGGAGGAGAAGGCACGCTGCCTGCAAGTGAAGAACGAACTCGCCAAGGTGCGCAGGAAGGTGGATGCTGCCCACTGGAACTTAGGCCTCTACAAGAAGATGGCCGACGACCTGCACCGAGAATGGCAGAGAATCTCCTCCTTGCATGACCGAGAGCGCCGCCTGGTGGAGAACAGAAGTGAGGAGAGCCAGAAGGCTGTTCTGTGGGCAGAGAGGGAGTTCCAAAGGCTCAAGGAAGAAAACCATTGCCTCAGGCAGAAGCTGGCCAACTCTGGGCCCAAGGTCCAGCCTGTCTCCGGGGGGCCTCCTGCTCCTGCTCCTGCTCCTGCTCCAGCTCCAGCTCCTGCTCCTGCTCTTCTGGGCACAGCCTCCAAATGCCCTCAAGGGCCACAGGCTCCCCTGAAAGCCCAGAAGCCCAAGAAGGGAGCAAGGGTGCACTGGCCAGACTCCAAGTTCTCGGGTCCCCTGCAGGTCTGATTCCCTTTCCCAGCAGCCACCAACACTCACAACCAGAGCACAAAAGCTCCTGTGCTTCCTTACCCCTTCAGCCACACCCATTGCTCCTTTGACTGGAGATCCACCCCATTCTTGAACTGATGCTACCTATTCCCTATAGCCATGTGAGAGAGCATTTTTCATTGTTAAGGACCAAAAAAATAAAACGATCAAATTGCTGATCCTACTGCGACTGAGAATTGATTGTATGAAGGGATTCTATGCCAAGCAACCAAGGGTTTTAAGTGTCCTTTACTGATCACTTAATTGTCCCAATAACCCAGTGTGTCCTATACTACTGAGGTTCAGAGAGGGGACACAACTTGCCCCAAGATCACACAGCTAGTGAATTTCAGAGCTCCCATTCCAAGCCAAGGTTGTCTCATTACCCACTGATGTGAAAATAACTACCACTCCTACCACTACGATGACTTCTGCTTCTTCATTTCTGAGAGAGAGAAAGAGCGAGGGCACACACACATGGAAGCGGGGGAGGGGCAGGGAGAGAGAGATTCCAAGACAGCCTTCCCACTCAAGTGCACAACCAGACGCTGGGCTGGATTTCACAGACCATGGGACCACGCCCTGAGCCGAAATCAAGAGTCAGACGTTGACCTGACTAAGCCACACAGGCACCCTTCCCTTGTGCAAGGAACTTCTAGGCAAGCTGCTGTAAGGATCCCAGAAGGGCTTGACAAAATTTTCTCATAGGTCACGTTCTAGTTTGGATGCAAGGATTATGGTGATGCCTAGCTGAGGTAAAGTCCCAGCAAAGCATGGAGGGCAGCCTTTCAGGGTCTCCAACGATTCCCTTCGTGGGTACACCTCGTTTTGTGTTCCATACTCTACCACTGGATTAGAGTCAGGAACTCCTGCCTCACTTCGAAAGGACAGAATATGGCCCGAGAGGTAGATAGCATGTCCCTTCTGAGGCTCGTAGACAAAGACACTGGTCTCCTCTTGGGCTTGCTCTCGCTCCCTCACCATTGGTTTCGAGGGAAGCCGCCTGCTCCTTGTGGGCTGTATGATGGAGAGGCCCATGTGGCAAGGAATGAATATTTCTTGCTCACCGCAATGGAGGACCTCTGGCTGCTAGGAGCCACCCGAGTGAGCACACAAGCAGATTTCCCGCCAACAAGCCTGGAGAAGGCTGAAGACCCACATGACATCTTGACTGCAGCCTTGTGAGAGATCCTGAGACACAGGTCCCTGGCTAGATGCACCTGGATGCCTGGCCCACGGAAACCATATGCGGTTATCAATTGGTGTTGTCGGAAGCCCTCTGGGTTGCGGAAAACATTCAAAAAAGACACAAGGGTGAAGCTACAGTTCTGGCTGCTGACCCACCCCCCTCTCCTGGGCTTGAAATTCCAGGGAAGTCAAGCGATGGTAGCAACCACTGAGAGATTAGGGTAAACAATGCCAGAAAGAGGTCCTCTATTCTGTTCTCCATGTATCTCTCTGAGAGGACATGCCCTCACCTGATCCACCCGAGCCAATAGGTGGCCCATGCAGGAGGAGACAACTGGCCGTGTGGTCCAAGTCGGCTGAGAGCACTAGACCCAGCGTCGCAGAGCCTCCTTGAAGCCAGAAAAAGAGCCCAGAAGTTCCCTGGTGTCCCTAGAGAAGGCACAGAAATTAGATGAGTTGAAAGCCTGGGACCTGGTCATTGGGCTTCTGGGCAAGAGGGGAGATGGCCTGTGGAAGGGACACTGCCTGCAACCCCTCTTGGACCAGACCCCACCTGTCTGCTTTGGGATACTGAGGATTAAGACGAGAGTGAACTAGTGTAGAAGAGATGGTGTTCTAATGCTTGGCAGGTTTAAAGCGATTGAAATTGTTGACATTCCTATTCTCCTTGTCCTCAGGACCACCATTAAGGGGAAGGGGCTTTCAAAGAAGCAAGAGGAGTTTATCACTTACAGCAGCCCTGTCAAGTGTCAATATCCAACCACTCCAGTCCCTTCCACCCCCTTGGCAGCCCCACTGCTTTCATAAGGACACAGATACATTCCCCTACAGGCTTTGGAGCAAACGTTAAGTTTTGATTTCTCTAAGATAAATGCCATAGTGCCATGACCTGCTCCTAAGGCGGTAGCAAGTCTAGTTCTCAAAGAATCTGTGTGGAAGGGTTGAGCCACTCTATTGGACACCTGAAATTGATATTATACTGCATGTGAACGGGAATGTAACTCACGGCTTGGAAAAGGAAAAGAAACTCTTAACTGTTTTCAAGAGTCAGCTCTATCATTTTCCATTCCCAACTGTGATGTGGGAGTGATCCAGTCATTCCACATCCTGCCTTGCATTTGGTGGTGGGGTCTCTCTCTCCCTCACTGGCGCATTTGGTTTGAATCACTGTGATAGGTGTGCAGTGAGAGCTCACTGGAGTTTGCATTTGAATTGCCCCAATGGCAACTTTCTATGTGGTTTCCATCTGTCTACGCTTTGGTAAAGTTGGCAGGCCCTTTACTTTTTCCCCACCCCCCTCTATTTCCTTTTGCTAACTAGATTGCATGCTTACATGGGGATCAAATTCTGAGTTTCCATGCTTCAGACAGGAGTCCTCTATTAGCTATGTGATTTGGACCTATTTCCTCCAAGTTGGTAGCTTGTCTTTTGGGTCTTCTTAAGGAGGTCTTTCACACGGCACAGATTTACAATTCTGATTGTTGGATAAAGTCTAATTAATCAACTTTACCTTAGGGAAAATAATTTGATGTTCGACTGGTGGATTCTTTACCTAGCTTTCCATTCTGGAAAATTTTCCCCACATTTTCCCTATAAGATTTATCATTTTCCATGTAAGGCAGTGATTAATTTTGAGCTACTTTTTAAAATACTCTTTTTTTCTTTTTTTCCTTTGGGAGAGTGAACATGTGCATGAGCGGGCAGGGGCCTGGAGGGAGAAGGGAAAAGAGCATCCTCAAGCAGCCTCGCCAGTGAGCTTGGAGCCTGACTTTGTCCCGGGACGCTGAGAGCTTGACAAGAACCGAAATCAAGAGCTGGCTGCCGCACAGGCTGCCTCACCCAGGCAGCCTGAGTTAAGTTTTGTATAGGGTTTGATACTTAGATTGTGGTCCCCGGCCTCCTCGTCCTCCACCTCCTCCTCCCCTCTCCCGCTCCCTCTTCTGCTTCTCCTTCTTCTTTGCCTATGCATGTCCACTTGCTCTAGCACCATTTATTCAAAACGCTGTCACTCCTCCACTGAACGGCTTTTTACCTTTGTCAAGGCCCCATTCGACATATGGGTGTAGTTCACTTTCTGGGTCCTTGATTCTGTTCCACTTATCCATCTTTATTCTGTTCCATTGGTCTAGCTCTTCCCCAACACCACGCACTTTTGATTACTGTAGACGAATATCTTGAAATGGGGTAGAAGGATTCTTCTGGTTTTCTTCTTTAGTTTTAGTTTCTCCTCTTTTTCTAGGTTCTAAAATAGAAAGATTATAGTTTTGAGACTCCTTTTCTTTTTAGAGAGAGAGACAGAGACAGAGACAGAGAAAGGGAGAGAGAGATGATTAAGCAGCCACCATGCCCAGCACCAGCACAATGCAGGTTCAGCCTCACTATCCCAAGGTTGACCATGACCCGAGTCAAAATCAAGAGTTGGACTAACTGACTGAGCCACCCAGATGCTCCTCCTCCTTTCTAATGTATGCATTGAGTGCTAAAAATTGAGCTCTCTGTTGATTTAGCTGTGTCCCACCAATTTTAATACGTTGTAGTTTTATTTTCCTTCGGGTCAGTGCACTGAAATTTTATCTTTTGTCTCCGATAATCTAGAAAGTTACTTTCTACGTGTTTAGATATTGTTATGTTTCTCCCTTTGATATCTAGTTTCATTTTTAACTTTTTTTTATAAGTGTCAAAGTTTAATTCCAAGACAATGCTACAGAGGGTTGCATTTTTTTCAGGTACACAATATAGAGATTCTCCTCCGCTGCCCAACGACTGTTAGCTCCTGTTGCCAGGCACTGATTTGCGTTGGAGTCTCGGGTGCACCTCCCCCACCCCTACTCCCTTCAGCTCCTGTTGCCAGGCACTGGTTTGCATTGGAGACGGAACCCTCGTAGGGGTTCCAAGCAGTTTCTAGTGGCCGAGAGGACACTGGTGATCAGAGACAAAGCCCCCAGGCTCTCTGGAGCCAGCTGGTGGCCATTACAATGTCTCCCCACACAGTTCTGGAGCCGCTGTGGGCTCTCCGGGAACAGCTGTGGGCTTCTGGGTTGCCGATAATCGAACGTTGGCCACATGGGCCACGAGACTCTGGGTTTGGCTGGGAGATCCTCGTGTGCACTGTGTTGCTGGTGTTCATTCCAGTAAAGTGTGGACTCCGCTTAAGAGGAAGAAAGGGGCACTGTGCCCAGAATGAAGTATCTGGAAAAGACATGGAGAAGACCGACCCGGATGCACCAGCCCATGGAGCCGTCGCATCATCGGAGCACAAGGCCAGTCCTCTCCCGCTACAGATCCTTGCTCTGGCTGCCCTGAATCAAGATGTCGGGTACTTTTCTGTGGGAGACGCTACGCAACTGCTGAAGGGAGTTCGGCAAAGGCTGTTGAAGAAGAGCCCTCACCAGCTCACCGATGAAAATCCCATCTGTGGAGCAGCCCAGGACGATGGAGAACCCCCTGCGAGGAATATGCCAGAAGACTTCAAGGACAGCCCTGATCTGCGGGGAAGTGCAGACCCTCTGTCTCAGGACATTGGCAGCTGTGGACTGAGAGGGCAGGAAGAGGCAGGGGAGGCAGGCAGGCCAGAGCTTCCTGACGGAGGTGTGCCGTGGCAGGCCCCCGCTGAGGGCCAGAGCCAACACCACACCCTCAGCCAGATCCTACTGACGGTGATGCATCTGCTGGAGCTCCTTCGAGATCATCTGGAAGGTGGGGGCTCAAGGAGGCAGGTGCAGACTGGCTCCTCCTCCACTGATCACGTGCCCCGTGGGAGCCCCCTGAATCAAGGAAAGCCATCCAGGGCACTGAAGAAGGCACGTCAGGGGAATGAAGAGCTCCCAGGAAACACAACAATCCACCAAGCGGAGCAAGTATCTTTTCACCAGCGAAACAGCCTCCTGGAAAGGGAGATTCAGAAGCTGCACCTGAAGCTCGAGGCAGAGCCTAAGCTGTGCGAAGAGCACCTCAAACACCTGGAGAGGAAGATGATGGAGGAGAAGGCACGCTGCCTGCAAGTGAAGAACGAACTCGCCAAGGTGCGCAGGAAGGTGGATGCTGCCCACTGGAACTTAGGCCTCTACAAGAAGATGGCCGACGACCTGCACCGAGAATGGCAGAGAATCTCCTCCTTGCATGACCGAGAGCGCCTCCTGGTGGAGAACAGAAGTGAGGAGAGCCAGAAGGCTGTTCTGTGGGCAGAGAGGGAGTTCCAAAGGCTCAAGGAAGAAAACCATTGCCTCAGGCAGAAGCTGGCCAACTCTGGGCCCAAGGTCCAGCCTGTCTCCGGGGGGCCTCCTGCTCCTGCTCCTGCTCCTGCTCCAGCTCCAGCTCCTGCTCCTGCTCTTCTGGGCACAGCCTCCAAATGCCCTCAAGGGCCACAGGCTCCCCTGAAAGCCCAGAAGCCCAAGAAGGGAGCAAGGGTGCACTGGCCAGACTCCAAGTTCTCGGGTCCCCTGCAGGTCTGATTCCCTTTCCCAGCAGCCACCAACACTCACAACCAGAGCACAAAAGCTCCTGTGCTTCCTTACCCCTTCAGCCACACCCATTGCTCCTTTGACTGGAGATCCACCCCATTCTTGAACTGATGCTACCTATTCCCTATAGCCATGTGAGAGAGCATTTTTCATTGTTAAGGACCAAAAAAATAAAACGATCAAATTGCTGATCCTACTGCGACTGAGAATTGATTGTATGAAGGGATTCTATGCCAAGCAACCAAGGGTTTTAAGTGTCCTTTACTGATCACTTAATTGTCCCAATAACCCAGTGTGTCCTATACTACTGAGGTTCAGAGAGGGGACACAACTTGCCCCAAGATCACACAGCTAGTGAATTTCAGAGCTCCCATTCCAAGCCAAGGTTGTCTCATTACCCACTGATGTGAAAATAACTACCACTCCTACCACTACGATGACTTCTGCTTCTTCATTTCTGAGAGAGAGAAAGAGCGAGGGCACACACACATGCAAGCGGGAGAGGGGCAGGGAGAGAGAGATTCCTAGACAGCCTTCCCACTCAAGTGCACAACCAGACGCTGGGCTGGATTTCACAGACCATGGGACCACGCCCTGAGCCGAAATCAAGAGTCAGACGTTGACCTGACTAAGCCACACAGGCACCCTTCCCTTGTGCAAGGAACTTCTAGGCAAGCTGCTGTAAGGATCCCAGAAGGGCTTGACAAAATTTTCTCATAGGTCACGTTCTAGTTTGGATGCAAGGATTATGGTGATGCCTAGCTGAGGTAAAGTCCCAGCAAAGCATGGAGGGCAGCCTTTCAGGGTCTCCAACGATTCCCTTCGTGGGTACACCTCGTTTTGTGTTCCATACTCTACCACTGGATTAGAGTCAGGAACTCCTACCTCACTTCGAAAGGACAGAATATGGCCCGAGAGGTAGATAGCATGTCCCTTCTGAGGCTCGTAGACAAAGACACTGGTCTCCTCTTGGGCTTGCTCTCGCTCCCTCACCATTGGTTTCGAGGGAAGCCGCCTGCTCCTTGTGGGCTGTATGATGGAGAGGCCCATGTGGCAAGGAATGAATATTTCTTGCTCACCGCAATGGAGGACCTCTGGCTGCTAGGAGCCACCCGAGTGAGCACACAAGCAGATTTCCCGCCAACAAGCCTGGAGAAGGCTGAAGACCAACATGACATCTTGACTGCAGCCTTGTGAGAGATCCTGAGACACAGGTCCCTGGCTAGATGCACCTGGATGCCTGGCCCACGGAAACCATATGCGGTTATCAATTGGTGTTGTCGGAAGCCCTCTGGGTTGCGGAAAACATTCAAAAAAGACACAAGGGTGAAGCTACAGTTCTGGCTGCTGACCCACCCCCCTCTCCTGGGCTTGAAATTCCAGGGAAGTCAAGCGATGGTAGCAACCACTGAGAGATTAGGGTAAACAATGCCAGAAAGAGGTCCTCTATTCTGTTCTCCATGTATCTCTCTGAGAGGACATGCCCTCACCTGATCCACCCGAGCCAATAGGTGGCCCATGCAGGAGGAGACAACTGGCCGTGTGGTCCAAGTCGGCTGAGAGCACTAGACCCAGCGTCGCAGAGCCTCCTTGAAGCCAGAAAAAGAGCCCAGAAGTTCCCTGGTGTCCCTAGAGAAGGCACAGAAATTAGATGAGTTGAAAGCCTGGGACCTTGTCATTGGGCTTCTGGGCAAGAGGGGAGACGGCCTGTGGAAGGGACACTGCCTGCAACCCCTCTTGGACCAGACCCCACCTGTCTGCTTTGGGATACTGACGATTAAGACGAGAGTGAACTAGTGTAGAAGAGATGGTGTTCTAATGCTTGGCAGGTTTAAAGCGATTGAAATTGTTGACATTCCTATTCTCCTTGTCCTCAGGACCACCATTAAGGGGAAGGGGCTTTCAAAGAAGCAAGAGGAGTTTATCACTTACAGCAGCCCTGTCAAGTGTCAATATCCAACCACTCCAGTCCCTTCCACCCCCTTGGCAGCCCCACTGCTTCCATAAGGACACAGATACATTCCCCTACAGGCTTTGGAGCAAACGTTAAGTTTTGATTTCTCTAAGATAAATGCCATAGTGCCATGACCTGCTCCTAAGGCGGTAGCAAGTCTAGTTCTCAAAGAATCTGTGTGGAAGGGTTGAGCCACTCTATTGGACACCTGAAATTGATATTATACTGCATGTGAACGGGAATGTAACTCACGGCTTGGAAAAGGAAAAGAAACTCTTAACTGTTTTCAAGAGTCAGCTCTATCATTTTCCATTCCCAACTGTGATGTGGGAGTGATCCAGTCATTCCACATCCTGCCTTGCATTTGGTGGTGGGGTCTCTCTCTCCCTCACTGGCGCATTTGGTTTGAATCACTGTGATAGGTGTGCAGTGAGAGCTCACTGGAGTTTGCATTTGAATTGCCCCAATGGCAACTTTCTATGTGGTTTCCATCTGTCTACGCTTTGGTAAAGTTGGCAGGCCCTTTACTTTTTCCCCACCCCCCTCTATTTCCTTTTGCTAACTAGATTGCATGCTTACATGGGGATCAAATTCTGAGTTTCCATGCTTCAGACAGGAGTCCTCTATTAGCTATGTGATTTGGACCTATTTCCTCCAAGTTGGTAGCTTGTCTTTTGGGTCTTCTTAAGGAGGTCTTTCACACGGCACAGATTTACAATTCTGATTGTTGGATAAAGTCTAATTAATCAACTTTACCTTAGGGAAAATAATTTGATGTTCGACTGGTGGATTCTTTACCTAGCTTTCCATTCTGGAAATTTTTCCCCACATTTTCCCTATAAGATTTATCATTTTCCATGTAAGGCAGTGATTAATTTTGAGCTACTTTTTAAAATACTCTTTTTTTCTTTTTTTCCTTTGGGAGAGTGAACATGTGCATGAGCGGGCAGGGGCCTGGAGGGAGAAGGGAAAAGAGCATCCTCAAGCAGCCTCGCCAGTGAGCTTGGAGCCTGACTTTGTCCCGGGACGCTGAGAGCTTGACAAGAACCGAAATCAAGAGCTGGCTGCCGCACAGGCTGCCTCACCCAGGCAGCCTGAGTTAAGTTTTGTATAGGGTTTGATACTTAGATTGTGGTCCCCGGCCTCCTCGTCCTCCACCTCCTCCTCCCCTCTCCCGCTCCCTCTTCTGCTTCTCCTTCTTCTTTGCCTATGCATGTCCACTTGCTCTAGCACCATTTATTCAAAACGCTGTCACTCCTCCACTGAACGGCTTTTTACCTTTGTCAAGGCCCCATTCGACATATGGGTGTAGTTCACTTTCTGGGTCCTTGATTCTGTTCCACTTATCCATCTTTATTCTGTTCCATTGGTCTAGCTCTTCCCCAACACCACGCACTTTTGATTACTGTAGACGAATATCTTGAAATGGGGTAGAAGGATTCTTTTGGTTTTCTTCTTTAGTTTTAGTTTCTCCTCTTTTTCTAGGTTCTAAAATAGAAAGATTATAGTTTTGAGACTCCTTTTCTTTTTAGAGAGAGAGACAGAGACAGAGACAGAGAAAGGGAGAGAGAGATGATTAAGCAGCCACCATGCCCAGCACCAGCACAATGCAGGTTCAGCCTCACTATCCCAAGGTTGACCATGACCCGAGTCAAAATCAAGAGTTGGACTAACTGACTGAGCCACCCAGATGCTCCTCCTCCTTTCTAATGTATGCATTGAGTGCTATAAATTGAGCTCTCTGTTGATTTAGCTGTGTCCCACCAGTTTTAATACGTTGCAGTTTTATTTTCCTTCCGTTCAGTGCACTGAAATTTTATCTTTTGTCTCCGATAATCTAGAAAGTTACTTTCTACGTGTTTAGATTTTGTTATGTTTCTCCCTTTGATATCTAGTTTCATTTTTAACTTTTTTTTATAAGTGTCAAAGTTTAATTCCAAGACAATGCTACAGAGGGTTGCATTTTTTTCAGGTACACAATATAGAGATTCTCCTCCGCTGCCCAACGACTGTTAGCTCCTGTTGCCAGGCACTGATTTGCCTTGGAGTCTCGGGTGCACCTCCCCCACCCCTACTCCCTTCAGCTCCTGTTGCCAGGCACTGGTTTGCATTGGAGACGGAACCCTCGTAGGGGTTCCAAGCAGTTTCTAGTGGCCGAGAGGACACTGGTGATCAGAGACAAAGCCCCCAGGCTCTCTGGAGCCAGCTGGTGGCCATTACAATGTCTCCCCACACAGTTCTGGAGCCGCTGTGGGCTCTCCGGGAACAGCTGTGGGCTTCTGGGTTGCCGATAATCGAACGTTGGCCACATGGGCCACGAGACTCTGGGTTTGGCTGGGAGATCCTCGTGTGCACTGTGTTGCTGGTGTTCATTCCAGTAAAGTGTGGACTCCGCTTAAGAGGAAGAAAGGGGCACTGTGCCCAGAATGAAGTATCTGGAAAAGACATGGAGAAGACCGCCCCGGATGCACCAGCCCATGGAGCCGTCGCATCATCGGAGCACAAGGCCAGTCCTCTCCCGCTACAGCTCCTTGCTCTGGCTGCCCTGAATCAAGATGTCGGGTACTTTTCTGTGGGAGACGCTACGCAACTGCTGAAGGGAGTTCGGCAAAGGCTGTTGAAGAAGAGCCCTCACCAGCTCACCGATGAAAATCCCATCTGTGGAGCAGCCCAGGACGATGGAGAACCCCCTGCGAGGAATATGCCAGAAGACTTCAAGGACAGCCCTGATCTGCGGGGAAGTGCAGACCCTCTGTCTCAGGACATTGGCAGCTGTGGACTGAGAGGGCAGGAAGAGGCAGGGGAGGCAGGCAGGCCAGAGCTTCCTGACGGAGGTGTGCCGTGGCAGGCCCCCGCTGAGGGCCAGAGCCAACACCACACCCTCAGCCAGATCCTACTGACGGTGATGCATCTGCTAGAGCTCCTTCGAGATCATCTGGAAGGTGGGGGCTCAAGGAGGCAGGTGCAGACTGGCTCCTCCTCCACTGATCACGTGCCCCGTGGGAGCCCCCTGAATCAAGGAAAGCCATCCAGGGCACTGAAGAAGGCACGTCAGGGGAATGAAGAGCTCCCAGGAAACACAACAATCCACCAAGCTGAGCAAGTATCTTTTCACCAGCGAAACAGCCTCCTGGAAAGGGAGATTCAGAAGCTGCACCTGAAGCTCGAGGCAGAGCCTAAGCTGTGCGAAGAGCACCTCAAACACCTGGAGAGGAAGATGATGGAGGAGAAGGCACGCTGCCTGCAAGTGAAGAACGAACTCGCCAAGGTGCGCAGGAAGGTGGATGCTGCCCACTGGAACTTAGGCCTCTACAAGAAGATGGCCGACGACCTGCACCGAGAATGGCAGAGAATCTCCTCCTTGCATGACCGAGAGCGCCTCCTGGTGGAGAACAGAAGTGAGGAGAGCCAGAAGGCTGTTCTGTGGGCAGAGAGGGAGTTCCAAAGGCTCAAGGAAGAAAACCATTGCCTCAGGCAGAAGCTGGCCAACTCTGGGCCCAAGGTCCAGCCTGTCTCCGGGGGGCCTCCTGCTCCTGCTCCTGCTCCTGCTCCAGCTCCAGCTCCTGCTCCTGCTCTTCTGGGCACAGCCTCCAAATGCCCTCAAGGGCCACAGGCTCCCCTGAAAGCCCAGAAGCCCAAGAAGGGAGCAAGGGTGCACTGGCCAGACTCCAAGTTCTCGGGTCCCCTGCAGGTCTGATTCCCTTTCCCAGCAGCCACCAACACTCACAACCAGAGCACAAAAGCTCCTGTGCTTCCTTACCCCTTCAGCCACACCCATTGCTCCTTTGACTGGAGATCCACCCCATTCTTGAACTGATGCTACCTATTCCCTATAGCCATGTGAGAGAGCATTTTTCATTGTTAAGGACCAAAAAAATAAAACGATCAAATTGCTGATCCTACTGCGACTGAGAATTGATTGTATGAAGGGATTCTATGCCAAGCAACCAAGGGTTTTAAGTGTCCTTTACTGATCACTTAATTGTCCCAATAACCCAGTGTGTCCTATACTACTGAGGTTCAGAGAGGGGACACAACTTGCCCCAAGATCACACAGCTAGTGAATTTCAGAGCTCCCATTCCAAGCCAAGGTTGTCTCATTACCCACTGATGTGAAAATAACTACCACTCCTACCACTACGATGACTTCTGCTTCTTCATTTCTTAGGGAGAGAAAGAGCGAGGGCACACACACATGCAAGCGGGAGAGGGGCAGGGAGAGAAAGATTCCTAGACAGCCTTCCCACTCAAGTGCACAACCAGACGCTGGGCTGGATTTCACAGACCATGGGACCACGCCCTGAGCCGAAATCAAGAGTCAGACGTTGACCTGACTAAGCCACACAGGCACCCTTCCCTTGTGCAAGGAACTTCTAGGCAAGCTGCTGTAAGGATCCCAGAAGGGCTTGACAAAATTTTCTCATAGGTCACGTTCTAGTTTGGATGCAAGGATTATGGTGATGCCTAGCTGAGGTAAAGTCCCAGCAAAGCATGGAGGGCAGCCTTTCAGAATCTCCAACGATTCCCTTCGTGGGTACACCTCGTTTTGTGTTCCATACTCTACCACTGGATTAGAGTCAGGAACTCCTGCCTCACTTCGAAAGGACAGAATATGGCCCGAGAGATAGATAGCATGTCCCTTCTGAGGCTCGTAGACAAAGACACTGGTCTCCTCTTGGGCTTGCTCTCGCTCCCTCACCATTGGTTTCGAGGGAAGCCGCCTGCTCCTTGTGGGCTGTATGATGGAGAGGCCCATGTGGCAAGGAATGAATATTTCTTGCTCACCGCAATGGAGGACCTCTGGCTGCTAGGAGGCACCCGAGTGAGCACACAAGCAGATTTCCCGCCAACAAGCCTGGAGATGACTGAAGACCCACATGACATCTTGACTGCAGCCTTGTGAGAGATCCTGAGACACAGGTCCCTGGCTAGATGCACCTGGATGCCTGGCCCACGGAAACCATATGCGGTTATCAATTGGTGTTGTCGGAAGCCCTCTGGGTTGCGGAAAACATTCAAAAAAGACACAAGGGTGAAGCCACAGTTCTGGCTGCTGACCCACCCCCCTCTCCTGGGCTTGAAATTCCAGGGAAGTCAAGCGATGGTAGCAACCACTGAGAGATTAGGGTAAACAATGCCAGAAAGAGGTCCTCTATTCTGTTCTCCATGTATCTCTCTGAGAGGACATGCCCTCACCTGATCCACCCGAGCCAATAGGTGGCCCATGCAGGAGGAGACAACTGGCCGTGTGGTCCAAGTCGGCTGAGAGCACTAGACCCAGCATCGCAGAGCCTCCTTGAAGCCAGAAAAAGAGCCCAGAAGTTCCCTGGTGTCCCTAGAGAAGGCACAGAAATTAGATGAGTTGAAAGCCTGGGACCTGGTCATTGGGCTTCTGGGCAAGAGGGGAGATGGCCTGTGGAAGGGACACTGCCTGCAACCCCTCTTGAACCAGACCCCACCTGTCTGCTTTGGGATACTGAGGATTAAGACGAGAGTGAACTAGTGTAGAAGAGATGGTGTTCTAATGCTTGGCAGGTTTAAAGCGATTGAAATCGTTGACATTCCTATTCTCCTCGTCCTCAGGACCACCATTAAGGGGAAGGGGCCTTCAAAGAAGCAAGAGGAGTTTATCACTTACAGCAGCCATGTCAAGTGTCAATATCCAACCACTCCAGTCCCTTCCACCCCCTTGGCAGCCCCACTGCTTTCATAAGGACACAGATACATTCCCCTACAGGCTTTGGAGCAAACGTTAAGTTTTGATTTCTCTAAGATAAATGCCATAGTGCCATGACCTGCTCCTAAGGCGGTAGCAAGTCTAGTTCTCAAAGAATCTGTGTGGAAGGGTTGAGCCACTCTATTGGACACCTGAAATTGATATTATACTGCATGTGAACGGGAATGTAACTCATGGCTTGGAAAAGGAAAAGAAACTCTTAACTGCTTTCAAGAGTCAGCTCTATCATTTTCCATTCCCAACTGTGATGTGGGAGTGATCCAGTCATTCCACATCCTGCCTTGCATTTGGTGGTGGGGTCTCTCTCTCCCTCTCTGGCGCATTTGGTTTGAATCACTGTGATAGGTGTGCAGTGAGAGCTCACTGGAGTTTGCATTTGAATTGCCCCAATGGCAACTTTCTATGTGGTTTCCATCTGTCTACGCTTTGGTAAAGTTGGCAGGCCCTTTACTTTTTCCCCACCCCCCTCTATTTCCTTTTGCTAACTAGATTGCATGCTTACATGGGGATCAAATTCTGAGTTTCCATGCTTCAGACAGGAGTCCTCTATTAGCTATGTGATTTGGACCTATTTCCTCCAAGTTGGTAGCTTGTCTTTTGGGTCTTCTTAAGAAGGTCTTTCACACGGCACAGATTTACAATTCTGATTGTTGGATAAAGTCCAATTAATCAACTTTACCTTAGGAAAAATAATTTGATGTTCGACTGGAGGATTTTTACCTAGCTTTCCATTCTGGAAATTTTTCCCCACATTTTCCCTATAAGATTTATCATTTTCCATGTAAGGCAGTGATTAATTTTGAGCTACTTTTTAAAATACTCTTTTTTTCTTTTTGTTCTTTGGGAGAGTGAACATGTGCATGAGCGGGCAGGGGCCTGGAGGGAGAAGGGAAAAGAGCATCCTCAAGCAGCCTCGCCAGTGAGCTTGGAGCCTGACTTTGTCCCGGGACGCTGAGAGCTTGACAAGAGCCGAAATCAAGAGCTGGCTGCCGCACAGGCTGCCTCACCCAGGCAGCCTGAGTTAAGTTTTGTATAGGGTTTGATACTTAGATTGTGGTCCCCGGCCTCCTCGTCCTCCACCTCCTCCTCCCCTCTCCCGCTCCCTCTTCTGCTTCTCCTTCTTCTTTGCCTATGCATGTCCACTTGCTCTAGCACCATTTATTCAAAACGCTGTCACTCCTCCACTGAACGGCTTTTTACCTTTGTCAAGGCCCCATTCGACATATGGGTGTAGTTCACTTTCTGGGTCCTTGATTCTGTTCCACTTATCCATCTTTATTCTGTTCCATTGGTCTAGCTCTTCACCAACACCACACACTTTTGATTACTGTAGACGAATATCTTGAAATGGGGTAGAAGGATTCTTCTGGTTTTCTTCTTTAGTTTTAGTTTCTCCTCTTTTTCTAGGTTCTAAAATAGAAAGATTATAGTTTTGAGACTCCTTTTCTTTTTAGAGAGAGAGACAGAGACAGAGACAGAGAAAGGGAGAGAGAGATGATTAAGCAGCCACCATGCCCAGCACCAGCACAATGCAGGTTCAGCCTCACTATCCCAAGGTTGACCATGACCCGAGTCAAAATCAAGAGTTGGACTAACTGACTGAGCCACCCAGATGCTCCTCCTCCTTTCTAATGTATGCATTGAGTGCTATAAATTGAGCTCTCTGTTGATTTAGCTGTGTCCCACCAATTTTAATACGTTGTAGTTTTATTTTCCTTCCGTTCAGTGCACTGAAATTTTATCTTTTGTCTCCGATAATCTAGAAAGTTACTTTCTACGTGTTTAGATTTTGTTATGTTTCTCCCTTTGATATCTAGTTTCATTTTTAACTTTTTTTTATAAGTGTCAAAGTTTAATTCCAAGACAATGCTACAGAGGGTTGCATTTTTTTCAGGTACACAATATAGAGATTCTCCTCCGCTGCCCAACGACTGTTAGCTCCTGTTGCCAGGCACTGATTTGCCTTGGAGTCTCGGGTGCACCTCCCCCACCCCTACTCCCTTCAGCTCCTGTTGCCAGGCACTGGTTTGCATTGGAGACGGAACCCTCGTAGGGGTTCCAAGCAGTTTCTAGTGGCCGAGAGGACACTGGTGATCAGAGACAAAGCCCCCAGGCTCTCTGGAGCCAGCTGGTGGCCATTACAATGTCTCCCCACACAGTTCTGGAGCCGCTGTGGGCTCTCCGGGAACAGCTGTGGGCTTCTGGGTTGCCGATAATCGAACGTTGGCCACATGGGCCACGAGACTCTGGGTTTGGCTGGGAGATCCTCGTGTGCACTGTGTTGCTGGTGTTCATTCCAGTAAAGTGTGGACTCCGCTTAAGAGGAAGAAAGGGGCACTGTGCCCAGAATGAAGTATCTGGAAAAGACATGGAGAAGACCGACCCGGATGCACCAGCCCATGGAGCCGTCGCATCATCGGAGCACAAGGCCAGTCCTCTCCCGCTACAGATCCTTGCTCTGGCTGCCCTGAATCAAGATGTCGGGTACTTTTCTGTGGGAGACGCTACGCAACTGCTGAAGGGAGTTCGGCAAAGGCTGTTGAAGAAGAGCCCTCACCAGCTCACCGATGAAAATCCCATCTGTGGAGCAGCCCAGGACGATGGAGAACCCCCTGCGAGGAATATGCCAGAAGACTTCAAGGACAGCCCTGATCTGCGGGGAAGTGCAGACCCTCTGTCTCAGGACATTGGCAGCTGTGGACTGAGAGGGCAGGAAGAGGCAGGGGAGGCAGGCAGGCCAGAGCTTCCTGACGGAGGTGTGCCGTGGCAGGCCCCCGCTGAGGGCCAGAGCCAACACCACACCCTCAGCCAGATCCTACTGACGGTGATGCATCTGCTAGAGCTCCTTCGAGATCATCTGGAAGGTGGGGGCTCAAGGAGGCAGGTGCAGACTGGCTCCTCCTCCACTGATCACGTGCCCCGTGGGAGCCCCCTGAATCAAGGAAAGCCATCCAGGGCACTGAAGAAGGCACGTCAGGGGAATGAAGAGCTCCCAGGAAACACAACAATCCACCAAGCTGAGCAAGTATCTTTTCACCAGCGAAACAGCCTCCTGGAAAGGGAGATTCAGAAGCTGCACCTGAAGCTCGAGGCAGAGCCTAAGCTGTGCGAAGAGCACCTCAAACACCTGGAGAGGAAGATGATGGAGGAGAAGGCACGCTGCCTGCAAGTGAAGAACGAACTCGCCAAGGTGCGCAGGAAGGTGGATGCTGCCCACTGGAACTTAGGCCTCTACAAGAAGATGGCCGACGACCTGCACCGAGAATGGCAGAGAATCTCCTCCTTGCATGACCGAGAGCGCCTCCTGGTGGAGAACAGAAGTGAGGAGAGCCAGAAGGCTGTTCTGTGGGCAGAGAGGGAGTTCCAAAGGCTCAAGGAAGAAAACCATTGCCTCAGGCAGAAGCTGGCCAACTCTGGGCCCAAGGTCCAGCCTGTCTCCGGGGGGCCTCCTGCTCCTGCTCCTGCTCCTGCTCCAGCTCCAGCTCCTGCTCCTGCTCTTCTGGGCACAGCCTCCAAATGCCCTCAAGGGCCACAGGCTCCCCTGAAAGCCCAGAAGCCCAAGAAGGGAGCAAGGGTGCACTGGCCAGACTCCAAGTTCTCGGGTCCCCTGCAGGTCTGATTCCCTTTCCCAGCAGCCACCAACACTCACAACCAGAGCACAAAAGCTCCTGTGCTTCCTTACCCCTTCAGCCACACCCATTGCTCCTTTGACTGGAGATCCACCCCATTCTTGAACTGATGCTACCTATTCCCTATAGCCATGTGAGAGAGCATTTTTCATTGTTAAGGACCAAAAAAATAAAACGATCAAATTGCTGATCCTACTGCGACTGAGAATTGATTGTATGAAGGGATTCTATGCCAAGCAACGAAGGGTTTTAAGTGTCCTTTACTGATCACTTAATTGTCCCAATAACCCAGTGTGTCCTATACTACTGAGGTTCAGAGAGGGGACACAACTTGCCCCAAGATCACACAGCTAGTGAATTTCAGAGCTCCCATTCCAAGCCAAGGTTGTCTCATTACCCACTGATGTGAAAATAACTACCACTCCTACCACTACGATGACTTCTGCTTCTTCATTTCTGAGAGAGAGAAAGAGCGAGGGCACACACACATGCAAGCGGGGGAGGGGCAGGGAGAGAGAGATTCCTAGACAGCCTTCCCACTCAAGTGCACAACCAGACGCTGGGCTGGATTTCACAGACCATGGGACCACGCCCTGAGCCGAAATCAAGAGTCAGACGTTGACCTGACTAAGCCACACAGGCACCCTTCCCTTGTGCAAGGAAATTCTAGGCAAGCTGCTGTAAGGATCCCAGAAGGGCTTGACAAAATTTTCTCATAGGTCACGTTCTAGTTTGGATGCAAGGATTATGGTGATGCCTAGCTGAGGTAAAGTCCCAGCAAAGCATGGAGGGCAGCCTTTCAGGGTCTCCAACGATTCCCTTCGTGGGTACACCTCGTTTTGTGTTCCATACTCTACCACTGGATTAGAGTCAGGAACTCTTGCCTCACTTCGAAAGGACAGAATATGGCCCGAGAGATAGATAGCATGTCCCTTCTGAGGCTCGTAGACAAAGACACTGGTCTCCTCTTGGGCTTGCTCTCGCTCCCTCACCATTGGTTTCGAGGGAAGCCGCCTGCTCCTTGTGGGCTGTATGATGGAGAGGCCCATATGGCAAGGAATGAATATTTCTTGCTCACCGCAATGGAGGACCTCTGGCTGCTAGGAGGCACCCGAGTGAGCACACAAGCAGATTTCCCGCCAACAAGCCTGGAGATGACTGAAGACCCACATGACATCTTGACTGCAGCCTTGTGAGAGATCCTGAGACACAGGTCCCTGGCTAGATGCACCTGGATGCCTGGCCCACGGAAACCATATGCGGTTATCAATTGGTGTTGTCGGAAGCCCTCTGGGTTGCGGAAAACATTCAAAAAAGACACAAGGGTGAAGCCACAGTTCTGGCTGCTGACCCACCCCCCTCTCCTGGGCTTGAAATTCCAGGGAAGTCAAGCGATGGTAGCAACCACTGAGAGATTAGGGTAAACAATGCCAGAAAGAGGTCCTCTATTCTGTTCTCCATGTATCTCTCTGAGAGGACATGCCCTCACCTGATCCACCCGAGCCAATAGGTGGCCCATGCAGGAGGAGACAACTGGCCGTGTGGTCCAAGTCGGCTGAGAGCACTAGACCCAGCGTCGCAGAGCCTCCTTGAAGCCAGAAAAAGAGCCCAGAAGTTCCCTGGTGTCCCTAGAGAAGGCACAGAAATTAGATGAGTTGAAAGCCTGGGACCTGGTCATTGGGCTTCTGGGCAAGAGGGGAGATGGCCTGTGGAAGGGACACTGCCTGCAACCCCTCTTGGACCAGACCCCACCTGTCTGCTTTGGGATACTGAGGATTAAGACGAGAGTGAACTAGTGTAGAAGAGATGGTGTTCTAATGCTTGGCAGGTTTAAAGCGATTGAAATTGTTGACATTCCTATTCTCCTTGTCCTCAGGACCACCATTAAGGGGAAGGGGCTTTCAAAGAAGCAAGAGGAGTTTATCACTTACAGCAGCCCTGTCAAGTGTCAATATCCAACCACTCCAGTCCCTTCCACCCCCTTGGCAGCCCCACTGCTTTCATAAGGACACAGATACATTCCCCTACAGGCTTTGGAGCAAACGTTAAGTTTTGATTTCTCTAAGATAAATGCCATAGTGCCATGACCTGCTCCTAAGGCGGTAGCAAGTCTAGTTCTCAAAGAATCTGTGTGGAAGGGTTGAGCCACTCTATTGGACACCTGAAATTGATATTATACTGCATGTGAACGGGAATGTAACTCACGGCTTGGAAAAGGAAAAGAAACTCTTAACTGTTTTCAAGAGTCAGCTCTATCATTTTCCATTCCCAACTGTGATGTGGGAGTGATCCAGTCATTCCACATCCTGCCTTGCATTTGGTGGTGGGGTCTCTCTCTCCCTCTCTGGCGCATTTGGTTTGAATCACTGTGATAGGTGTGCAGTGAGAGCTCACTGGAGTTTGCATTTGAATTGCCCCAATGGCAACTTTCTATGTGGTTTCCATCTGTCTACGCTTTGGTAAAGTTGGCAGGCCCTTTACTTTTTCCCCACCCCCTTCTATTTCCTTTTGCTAACTAGATTGCATGCTTACATGGGGATCAAATTCTGAGTTTCCATGCTTCAGACAGGAGTCCTCTATTAGCTATGTGATTTGGACCTATTTCCTCCAAGTTGGTAGCTTGTCTTTTGGGTCTTCTTAAGGAGGTCTTTCACACGGCACAGATTTACAATTCTGATTTTTGGATAAAGTCTAATTAATCAACTTTACCTTAGGGAAAATAATTTGATGTTCGACTGGAGGATTCTTTACCTAGCTTTCCATTCTGGAAATTTTTCCCCACATTTTCCCTATAAGATTTATCATTTTCCATGTAAGGCAGTGATTAATTTTGAGCTACTTTTTAAAATACTCTTTTTTTCTTTTTTTCCTTTGGGAGAGTGAACATGTGCATGAGCAGGCAGGGGCCTGAGGGAGAAGGGAAAAGAGCATCCTCAAGCAGCCTCGCCAGTGAGCTTGGAGCCTGACTTTGTCCCGGGACGCTGAGAGCTTGACAAGAGCCGAAATCAAGAGCTGGCTGCCGCACAGGCTGCCTCACCCAGGCAGCCTGAGTTAAGTTTTGTATAGGGTTTGATACTTAGATTGTGGTCCCCGGCCTCCTCGTCCTCCACCTCCTCCTCCCCTCTCCCGCTCCCTCTTCTGCTTCTCCTTCTTCTTTCATGCCTATGCATGTCCACTTGCTCTAGCACCATTTATTCAAAACGCTGTCACTCCTCCACTGAACGGCTTTTTACCTTTGTCAAGGCCCCATTCGACATATGGGTGTAGTTCACTTTCTGGGTCCTTGATTCTGTTCCACTTATCCATCTTTATTCTGTTCCATTGGTCTAGCTCTTCACCAACACCACACACTTTTGATTACTGTAGACGAATATCTTGAAATGGGGTAGAAGGATTCTTCTGGTTTTCTTCTTTAGTTTTAGTTTCTCCTCTTTTTCTAGGTTCTAAAATAGAAAGATTATAGTTTTGAGACTCCTTTTCTTTTTAGAGAGAGAGACAGAGACAGAGACAGAGAAAGGGAGAGAGAGATGATTAAGCAGCCACCATGCCCAGCACCAGCACAATGCAGGTTCAGCCTCACTATCCCAAGGTTGACCATGACCCGAGTCAAAATCAAGAGTTGGACTAACTGACTGAGCCACCCAGATGCTCCTCCTCCTTTCTAATGTATGCATTGAGTGCTATAAATTGAGCTCTCTGTTGATTTAGCTGTGTCCCACCAATTTTAATACGTTGCAGTTTTATTTTCCTTCCGTTCAGTGCACTGAAATTTTATCTTTTGTCTCCGATAATCTAGAAAGTTACTTTCTACGTGTTTAGATTTTGTTATGTTTCTCCCTTTGATATCTAGTTTCATTTTTAACTTTTTTTTATAAGTGTCAAAGTTTAATTCCAAGACAATGCTACAGAGGGTTGCATTTTTTTCAGGTACACAATATAGAGATTCTCCTCCGCTGCCCAACGACTGTTAGCTCCTGTTGCCAGGCACTGATTTGCCTTGGAGTCTCGGGTGCACCTCCCCCACCCCTACTCCCTTCAGCTCCTGTTGCCAGGCACTGGTTTGCATTGGAGACGGAACCCTCGTAGGGGTTCCAAGCAGTTTCCAGTGGCCGAGAGGACACTGGTGATCAGAGACAAAGCCCCCAGGCTCTCTGGAGCCAGCTGGTGGCCATTACAATGTCTCCCCACACAGTTCTGGAGCCGCTGTGGGCTCTCCGGGAACAGCTGTGGGCTTCTGGGTTGCCGATAATCGAACGTTGGCCACATGGGCCACGAGACTCTGGGTTTGGCTGGGAGATCCTCGTGTGCACTGTGTTGCTGGTGTTCATTCCAGTAAAGTGTGGACTCCGCTTAAGAGGAAGAAAGGGGCACTGTGCCCAGAATGAAGTATCTGGAAAAGACATGGAGAAGACCGCCCCGGATGCACCAGCCCATGGAGCCGTCGCATCATCGGAGCACAAGGCCAGTCCTCTCCCGCTACAGCTCCTTGCTCTGGCTGCCCTGAATCAAGATGTCGGGTACTTTTCTGTGGGAGACGCTACGCAACTGCTGAAGGGAGTTCGGCAAAGGCTGTTGAAGAAGAGCCCTCACCAGCTCACCGATGAAAATCCCATCTGTGGAGCAGCCCAGGACGATGGAGAACCCCCTGCGAGGAATATGCCAGAAGACTTCAAGGACAGCCCTGATCTGCGGGGAAGTGCAGACCCTCTGTCTCAGGACATTGGCAGCTGTGGACTGAGAGGGCAGGAAGAGGCAGGGGAGGCAGGCAGGCCAGAGCTTCCTGACGGAGGTGTGCCGTGGCAGGCCCCCGCTGAGGGCCAGAGCCAACACCACACCCTCAGCCAGATCCTACTGACGGTGATGCATCTGCTAGAGCTCCTTCGAGATCATCTGGAAGGTGGGGGCTCAAGGAGGCAGGTGCAGACTGGCTCCTCCTCCACTGATCACGTGCCCCGTGGGAGCCCCCTGAATCAAGGAAAGCCATCCAGGGCACTGAAGAAGGCACGTCAGGGGAATGAAGAGCTCCCAGGAAACACAACAATCCACCAAGCTGAGCAAGTATCTTTTCACCAGCGAAACAGCCTCCTGGAAAGGGAGATTCAGAAGCTGCACCTGAAGCTCGAGGCAGAGCCTAAGCTGTGCGAAGAGCACCTCAAACACCTGGAGAGGAAGATGATGGAGGAGAAGGCACGCTGCCTGCAAGTGAAGAACGAACTCGCCAAGGTGCGCAGGAAGGTGGATGCTGCCCACTGGAACTTAGGCCTCTACAAGAAGATGGCCGACGACCTGCACCGAGAATGGCAGAGAATCTCCTCCTTGCATGACCGAGAGCGCCGCCTGGTGGAGAACAGAAGTGAGGAGAGCCAGAAGGCTGTTCTGTGGGCAGAGAGGGAGTTCCAAAGGCTCAAGGAAGAAAACCATTGCCTCAGGCAGAAGCTGGCCAACTCTGGGCCCAAGGTCCAGCCTGTCTCCGGGGGGCCTCCTGCTCCTGCTCCTGCTCCTGCTCCAGCTCCAGCTCCTGCTCCTGCTCTTCTGGGCACAGCCTCCAAATGCCCTCAAGGGCCACAGGCTCCCCTGAAAGCCCAGAAGCCCAAGAAGGGAGCAAGGGTGCACTGGCCAGACTCCAAGTTCTCGGGTCCCCTGCAGGTCTGATTCCCTTTCCCAGCAGCCACCAACACTCACAACCAGAGCACAAAAGCTCCTGTGCTTCCTTACCCCTTCAGCCACACCCATTGCTCCTTTGACTGGAGATCCACCCCATTCTTGAACTGATGCTACCTATTCCCTATAGCCATGTGAGAGAGCATTTTTCATTGTTAAGGACCAAAAAAATAAAACGATCAAATTGCTGATCCTACTGCGACTGAGAATTGATTGTATGAAGGGATTCTATGCCAAGCAACGAAGGGTTTTAAGTGTCCTTTACTGATCACTTAATTGTCCCAATAACCCAGTGTGTCCTATACTACTGAGGTTCAGAGAGGGGACACAACTTGCCCCAAGATCACACAGCTAGTGAATTTCAGAGCTCCCATTCCAAGCCAAGGTTGTCTCATTACCCACTGATGTGAAAATAACTACCACTCCTACCACTACGATGACTTCTGCTTCTTCATTTCTGAGGGAGAGAAAGAGCGAGGGCACACACACATGCAAGCGGGGGAGGGGCAGGGAGAGAGAGATTCCTAGACAGCCTTCCCACTCAAGTGCACAACCAGACGCTGGGCTGGATTTCACAGACCATGGGACCACGCCCTGAGCCGAAATCAAGAGTCAGACGTTGACCTGACTAAGCCACACAGGCACCCTTCCCTTGTGCAAGGAACTTCTAGGCAAGCTGCTGTAAGGATCCCAGAAGGGCTTGACAAAATTTTCTCATAGGTCACGTTCTAGTTTGGATGCAAGGATTATGGTGATGCCTAGCTGAGGTAAAGTCCCAGCAAAGCATGGAGGGCAGCCTTTCAGGGTCTCCAACGATTCCCTTCGTGGGTACACCTCGTTTTGTGTTCCATACTCTACCACTGGATTAGAGTCAGGAACTCCTGCCTCACTTCGAAAGGACAGAATATGGCCCGAGAGATAGATAGCATGTCCCTTCTGAGGCTCGTAGACAAAGACACTGGTCTCCTCTTGGGCTTGCTCTCGCTCCCTCACCATTGGTTTCGAGGGAAGCCGCCTGCTCCTTGTGGGCTGTATGATGGAGAGGCCCATGTGGCAAGGAATGAATATTTCTTGCTCACCGCAATGGAGGACCTCTGGCTGCTAGGAGGCACCCGAGTGAGCACACAAGCAGATTTCCCGCCAACAAGCCTGGAGATGACTGAAGACCCACATGACATCTTGACTGCAGCCTTGTGAGAGATCCTGAGACACAGGTCCCTGGCTAGATGCACCTGGATGCCTGGCCCACGGAAACCATATGCGATTATCAATTGGTGTTGTCGGAAGCCCTCTGGGTTGCGGAAAACATTCAAAAAAGACACAAGGGTGAAGCCACAGTTCTGGCTGCTGACCCACCCCCCTCTCCTGGGCTTGAAATTCCAGGGAAGTCAAGCGATGGTAGCAACCACTGAGAGATTAGGGTAAACAATGCCAGAAAGAGGTCCTCTATTCTGTTCTCCATGTATCTCTCTGAGAGGACATGCCCTCACCTGATCCACCCGAGCCAATAGGTGGCCCATGCAGGAGGAGACAACGGGCCGTGTGGTCCAAGTCGGCTGAGAGCACTAGACCCAGCGTCGCAGAGCCTCCTTGAAGCCAGAAAAAGAGCCCAGAAGTTCCCTGGTGTCCCTAGAGAAGGCACAGAAATTAGATGAGTTGAAAGCCTGGGACCTGGTCATTGGGCTTCTGGGCAAGAGGGGAGATGGCCTGTGGAAGGGACACTGCCTGCAACCCCTCTTGGACCAGACCCCACCTGTCTGCTTTGGGATACTGAGGATTAAGACGAGAGTGAACTAGTGTAGAAGAGATGGTGTTCTAATGCTTGGCAGGTTTAAAGCGATTGAAATTGTTGACATTCCTATTCTCCTTGTCCTCAGGACCACCATTAAGGGGAAGGGGCTTTCAAAGAAGCAAGAGGAGTTTATCACTTACAGCAGCCCTGTCAAGTGTCAATATCCAACCACTCCAGTCCCTTCCACCCCCTTGGCAGCCCCACTGCTTTCATAAGGACACAGATACATTCCCCTACAGGCTTTGGAGCAAACGTTAAGTTTTGATTTCTCTAAGATAAATGCCATAGTGCCATGACCTGCTCCTAAGGCGGTAGCAAGTCTAGTTCTCAAAGAATCTGTGTGGAAGGGTTGAGCCACTCTATTGGACACCTGAAATTGATATTATACTGCATGTGAACGGGAATGTAACTCACGGCTTGGAAAAGGAAAAGAAACTCTTAACTGTTTTCAAGAGTCAGCTCTATCATTTTCCATTCCCAACTGTGATGTGGGAGTGATCCAGTCATTCCACATCCTGCCTTGCATTTGGTGGTGGGGTCTCTCTCTCCCTCTCTGGCGCATTTGGTTTGAATCACTGTGATAGGTGTGCAGTGAGAGCTCACTGGAGTTTGCATTTGAATTGCCCCAATGGCAACTTTCTATGTGGTTTCCATCTGTCTACGCTTTGGTAAAGTTGGCAGGCCCTTTACTTTTTCCCCACCCCCCTCTATTTCCTTTTGCTAACTAGATTGCATGCTTACATGGGGATCAAATTCTGAGTTTCCATGCTTCAGACAGGAGTCCTCTATTAGCTATGTGATTTGGACCTATTTCCTCCAAGTTGGTAGCTTGTCTTTTGGGTCTTCTTAAGGAGGTCTTTCACACGGCACAGATTTACAATTCTGATTTTTGGATAAAGTCTAATTAATCAACTTTACCTTAGGGAAAATAATTTGATGTTCGACTGGAGGATTCTTTACCTAGCTTTCCATTCTGGAAATTTTTCCCCACATTTTCCCTATAAGATTTATCATTTTCCATGTAAGGCAGTGATTAATTTTGAGCTACTTTTTAAAATACTCTTTTTTTCTTTTTTTCCTTTGGGAGAGTGAACATGTGCATGAGCAGGCAGGGGCCTGAGGGAGAAGGGAAAAGAGCATCCTCAAGCAGCCTCGCCAGTGAGCTTGGAGCCTGACTTTGTCCCGGGACGCTGAGAGCTTGACAAGAGCCGAAATCAAGAGCTGGGTGCCGCACAGGCTGCCTCACCCAGGCAGCCTGAGTTAAGTTTTGTATAGGGTTTGATACTTAGATTGTGGTCCCCGGCCTCCTCGTCCTCCACCTCCTCCTCCCCTCTCCCGCTCCCTCTTCTGCTTCTCCTTCTTCTTTCATGCCTATGCATGTCCACTTGCTCTAGCACCATTTATTCAAAACGCTGTCACTCCTCCACTGAACGGCTTTTTACCTTTGTCAAGGCCCCATTCGACATATGGGTGTAGTTCACTTTCTGGGTCCTTGATTCTGTTCCACTTATCCATCTTTATTCTGTTCCATTGGTCTAGCTCTTCACCAACACCACACACTTTTGATTACTGTAGACGAATATCTTGAAATGGGGTAGAAGGATTCTTCTGGTTTTCTTCTTTAGTTTTAGTTTCTCCTCTTTTTCTAGGTTCTAAAATAGAAAGATTATAGTTTTGAGACTCCTTTTCTTTTTAGAGAGAGAGACAGAGACAGAGACAGAGAAAGGGAGAGAGAGATGATTAAGCAGCCACCATGCCCAGCACCAGCACAATGCAGGTTCAGCCTCACTATCCCAAGGTTGACCATGACCCGAGTCAAAATCAAGAGTTGGACTAACTGACTGAGCCACCCAGATGCTCCTCCTCCTTTCTAATGTATGCATTGAGTGCTATAAATTGAGCTCTCTGTTGATTTAGCTGTGTCCCACCAATTTTAATACGTTGCAGTTTTATTTTCCTTCCGTTCAGTGCACTGAAATTTTATCTTTTGTCTCCGATAATCTAGAAAGTTACTTTCTACGTGTTTAGATTTTGTTATGTTTCTCCCTTTGATATCTAGTTTCATTTTTAACTTTTTTTTATAAGTGTCAAAGTTTAATTCCAAGACAATGCTACAGAGGGTTGCATTTTTTTCAGGTACACAATATAGAGATTCTCCTCCGCTGCCCAACGACTGTTAGCTCCTGTTGCCAGGCACTGATTTGCCTTGGAGTCTCGGGTGCACCTCCCCCACCCCTACTCCCTTCAGCTCCTGTTGCCAGGCACTGGTTTGCATTGGAGACGGAACCCTCGTAGGGGTTCCAAGCAGTTTCTAGTGGCCGAGAGGACACTGGTGATCAGAGACAAAGCCCCCAGGCTCTCTGGAGCCAGCTGGTGGCCATTACAATGTCTCCCCACACAGTTCTGGAGCCGCTGTGGGCTCTCCGGGAACAGCTGTGGGCTTCTGGGTTGCCGATAATCGAACGTTGGCCACATGGGCCACGAGACTCTGGGTTTGGCTGGGAGATCCTCGTGTGCACTGTGTTGCTGGTGTTCATTCCAGTAAAGTGTGGACTCCGCTTAAGAGGAAGAAAGGGGCACTGTGCCCAGAATGAAGTATCTGGAAAAGACATGGAGAAGACCGACCCGGATGCACCAGCCCATGGAGCCGTCACATCATCGGAGCACAAGGCCAGTCCTCTCCCGCTACAGATCCTTGCTCTGGCTGCCCTGAATCAAGATGTCGGGTACTTTTCTGTGGGAGACGCTACGCAACTGCTGAAGGGAGTTCGGCAAAGGCTGTTGAAGAAGAGCCCTCACCAGCTCACCGATGAAAATCCCATCTGTGGAGCAGCCCAGGACGATGGAGAACCCCCTGCGAGGAATATGCCAGAAGACTTCAAGGACAGCCCTGATCTGCGGGGAAGTGCAGACCCTCTGTCTCAGGACATTGGCAGCTGTGGACTGAGAGGGCAGGAAGAGGCAGGGGAGGCAGGCAGGCCAGAGCTTCCTGACGGAGGTGTGCCGTGGCAGGCCCCCGCTGAGGGCCAGAGCCAACACCACACCCTCAGCCAGATCCTACTGACGGTGATGCATCTGCTAGAGCTCCTTCGAGATCATCTGGAAGGTGGGGGCTCAAGGAGGCAGGTGCAGACTGGCTCCTCCTCCACTGATCACGTGCCCCGTGGGAGCCCCCTGAATCAAGGAAAGCCATCCAGGGCACTGAAGAAGGCACGTCAGGGGAATGAAGAGCTCCCAGGAAACACAACAATCCACCAAGCTGAGCAAGTATCTTTTCACCAGCGAAACAGCCTCCTGGAAAGGGAGATTCAGAAGCTGCACCTGAAGCTCGAGGCAGAGCCTAAGCTGTGCGAAGAGCACCTCAAACACCTGGAGAGGAAGATGATGGAGGAGAAGGCACGCTGCCTGCAAGTGAAGAACGAACTCGCCAAGGTGCGCAGGAAGGTGGATGCTGCCCACTGGAACTTAGGCCTCTACAAGAAGATGGCCGACGACCTGCACCGAGAATGGCAGAGAATCTCCTCCTTGCATGACCGAGAGCGCCTCCTGGTGGAGAACAGAAGTGAGGAGAGCCAGAAGGCTGTTCTGTGGGCAGAGAGGGAGTTCCAAAGGCTCAAGGAAGAAAACCATTGCCTCAGGCAGAAGCTGGCCAACTCTGGGCCCAAGGTCCAGCCTGTCTCCGGGGGGCCTCCTGCTCCTGCTCCTGCTCCTGCTCCAGCTCCAGCTCCTGCTCCTGCTCTTCTGGGCACAGCCTCCAAATGCCCTCAAGGGCCACAGGCTCCCCTGAAAGCCCAGAAGCCCAAGAAGGGAGCAAGGGTGCACTGGCCAGACTCCAAGTTCTCGGGTCCCCTGCAGGTCTGATTCCCTTTCCCAGCAGCCACCAACACTCACAACCAGAGCACAAAAGCTCCTGTGCTTCCTTACCCCTTCAGCCACACCCATTGCTCCTTTGACTGGAGATCCACCCCATTCTTGAACTGATGCTACCTATTCCCTATAGCCATGTGAGAGAGCATTTTTCATTGTTAAGGACCAAAAAAATAAAACGATCAAATTGCTGATCCTACTGCGACTGAGAATTGATTGTATGAAGGGATTCTATGCCAAGCAACCAAGGGTTTTAAGTGTCCTTTACTGATCACTTAATTGTCACAATAACCCAGTGTGTCCTATACTACTGAGGTTCAGAGAGGGGACACAACTTGCCCCAAGATCACACAGCTAGTGAATTTCAGAGCTCCCATTCCAAGCCAAGGTTGTCTCATTACCCACTGATGTGAAAATAACTACCACTCCTACCACTACGATGACTTCTGCTTCTTCATTTCTGAGAGAGAGAAAGAGCGAGGGCACACACACATGGAAGCGGGGGAGGGGCAGGGAGAGAGAGATTCCTAGACAGCCTTCCCAATCAAGTGCACAACCAGACGCTGGGCTGGATTTCACAGACCATGGGACCACGCCCTGAGCCGAAATCAAGAGTCAGACGTTGACCTGACTAAGCCACACAGGCACCCTTCCCTTGTGCAAGGAACTTCTAGGCAAGCTGCTGTAAGGATCCCAGAAGGGCTTGACAAAATTTTCTCATAGGTCACGTTCTAGTTTGGATGCAAGGATTATGGTGATGCCTAGCTGAGGTAAAGTCCCAGCAAAGCATGGAGGGCAGCCTTTCAGGGTCTCCAACGATTCCCTTCGTGGGTACACCTCGTTTTGTGTTCCATACTCTACCACTGGATTAGAGTCAGGAACTCCTGCCTCACTTCGAAAGGACAGAATATGGCCCGAGAGATAGATAGCATGTCCCTTCTGAGGCTCGTAGACAAAGACACTGGTCTCCTCTTGGGCTTGCTCTCGCTCCCTCACCATTGGTTTCGAGGGAAGCCGCCTGCTCCTTGTGGGCTGTATGATGGAGAGGCCCATGTGGCAAGGAATGAATATTTCTTGCTCACCGCAATGGAGGACGTCTGGCTGCTAGGAGCCACCCGAGTGAGCACACAAGCAGATTTCCCGCCAACAAGCCTGGAGAAGGCTGAAGACCCACATGACATCTTGACTGCAGCCTTGTGAGAGATCCTGAGACACAGGTCCCTGGCTAGATGCACCTGGATGCCTGGCCCACGGAAACCATATGCGGTTATCAATTGGTGTTGTCGGAAGCCCTCTGGGTTGCGGAAAACATTCAAAAAAGACACAAGGGTGAAGCCACAGTTCTGGCTGCTGACCCACCCCCCTCTCCTGGGCTTGAAATTCCAGGGAAGTCAAGCGATGGTAGCAACCACTGAGAGATTAGGGTAAACAATGCCAGAAAGAGGTCCTCTATTCTGTTCTCCATGTATCTCTCTGAGAGGACATGCCCTCACCTGATCCACCCGAGCCAATAGGTGGCCCATGCAGGAGGAGACAACTGGCCGTGTGGTCCAAGTCGGCTGAGAGCACTAGACCCAGCGTCGCAGAGCCTCCTTGAAGCCAGAAAAAGAGCCCAGAAGTTCCCTGGTGTCCCTAGAGAAGGCACAGAAATTATATGAGTTGACTGGTCATTGGGCTTCTGGGCAAGAGGGGAGACGGCCTGTGGAAGGGACACTGCCTGCAACCCCTCTTGGACCAGACCCCACCTGTCTGCTTTGGGATACTGATGATTAAGACGAGAGTGAACTAGTGTAGAAGAGATGGTGTTCTAATGCTTGGCAGGTTTAAAGCGATTGAAATTGTTGACATTCCTATTCTCCTCGTCCTCAGGACCACCATTAAGGGGAAGGGGCCTTCAAAGAAGCAAGAGGAGTTTATCACTTACAGCAGCCCTGTCAAGTGTCAATATCCAACCACTCCAGTCCCTTCCACCCCCTTGGCAGCCCCACTGCTTTCATAAGGACACAGATACATTCCCCTACAGGCTTTGGAGCAAACGTTAAGTTTTGATTTCTCTAAGATAAATGCCATAGTGCCATGACCTGCTCCTAAGGCGGTAGCAAGTCTAGTTCTCAAAGAATCTGTGTGGAAGGGTTGAGCCACTCTATTGGACACCTGAAATTGATATTATACTGCATGTGAACGGGAATGTAACTCACGGCTTGGAAAAGGAAAAGAAACTCTTAACTGTTTTCAAGAGTCAGCTCTATCATTTTCCATTCCCAACTGTGATGTGGGAGTGATCCAGTCATTCCACATCCTGCCTTGCATTTGGTGGTGGGGTCTCTCTCTCCCTCACTGGCGCATTTGGTTTGAATCACTGTGATAGGTGTGCAGTGAGAGCTCACTGGAGTTTGCATTTGAATTGCCCCAATGGCAACTTTCTATGTGGTTTCCATCTGTCTACGCTTTGGTAAAGTTGGCAGGCCCTTTACTTTTTCCCCACCCCCCTCTATTTCCTTTTGCTAACTAGATTGCATGCTTACATGGGGATCAAATTCTGAGTTTCCATGCTTCAGACAGGAGTCCTCTATTAGCTATGTGATTTGGACCTATTTCCTCCAAGTTGGTAGCTTGTCTTTTGGGTCTTCTTAAGGAGGTCTTTCACACGGCACAGATTTACAATTCTGATTGTTGGATAAAGTCTAATTAATCAACTTTACCTTAGGGAAAATAATTTGATGTTCGACTGGTGGATTCTTTACCTAGCTTTCCATTCTGGAAATTTTTCCCCACATTTTCCCTATAAGATTTATCATTTTCCATGTAAGGCAGTGATTAATTTTGAGCTACTTTTTAAAATACTCTTTTTTTCTTTTTTTCCTTTGGGAGAGTGAACATGTGCATGAGCGGGCAGGGGCCTGGAGGGAGAAGGGAAAAGAGCATCCTCAAGCAGCCTCGCCAGTGAGCTTGGAGCCTGACTTTGTCCCGGACGCTGAGAGCTTGACAAGAACCGAAATCAAGAGCTGGCTGCCGCACAGGCTGCCTCACCCAGGCAGCCTGAGTTAAGTTTTGTATAGGGTTTGATACTTAGATTGTGGTCCCCGGCCTCCTCGTCCTCCACCTCCTCCTCCCCTCTCCCGCTCCCTCTTCTGCTTCTCCTTCTTCTTTGCCTATGCATGTCCACTTGCTCTAGCACCATTTATTCAAAACGCTGTCACTCCTCCACTGAACGGCTTTTTACCTTTGTCAAGGCCCCATTCGACATATGGGCGTAGTTCTCTTTCTGGGTCCCTGATTCTGTTCCACTTATCCATCTGTATTCTGTTCCATTGGTCTAGCTCTTCACCAACACCACGCACTTTTGATTACTGTAGACGAATATCTTGAAATGGGGTAGAAGGATTCTTCTGGTTTTCTTCTTTAGTTTTAGTTTCTCCTCTTTTTCTAGGTTCTAAAATAGAAAGATTATAGTTTTGAGACTCCTTTTCTTTTTAGAGAGAGAGACAGAGACAGAGACAGAGAAAGGGAGAGAGAGATGATTAAGCAGCCACCATGCCCAGCACCAGCACAATGCAGGTTCAGCCTCACTATCCCAAGGTTGACCATGACCCGAGTCAAAATCAAGAGTTGGACTAACTGACTGAGCCACCCAGATGCTCCTCCTCCTTTCTAATGTATGCATTGAGTGCTATAAATTGAGCTCTCTGTTGATTTAGCTGTGTCCCACCAATTTTAATACGTTGCAGTATTATTTTCCTTCCGTTCAGTGCACTGAAATTTTATCTTTTGTCTCCGATAATCTAGAAAGTTACTTTCTACGTGTTTAGATTTTGTTATGTTTCTCCCTTTGATATCTAGTTTCATTTTTAACTTTTTTTTATAAGTGTCAAAGTTTAATTCCAAGACAATGCTACAGAGGGTTGCATTTTTTTCAGGTACACAATATAGAGATTCTCCTCTGCTGCCCAACGACTGTTAGCTCCTGTTGCCAGGCACTGATGTGCCTTGGAGTCTCGGGTGCACCTCCCCCACCCCTACTCCCTTCAGCTCCTGTTGCCAGGCACTGGTTTGCATTGGAGACGGAACCCTCGTAGGGGTTCCAAGCAGTTTCTAGTGGCCGAGAGGACACTGGTGATCAGAGACAAAGCCCCCAGGCTCTCTGGAGCCAGCTGGTGGCCATTACAATGTCTCCCCACACAGTTCTGGAGCCGCTGTGGGCTCTCCGGGAACAGCTGTGGGCTTCTGGGTTGCCGATAATCGAACGTTGGCCACATGGGCCACGAGACTCTGGGTTTGGCTGGGAGATCCTCGTGTGCACTGTGTTGCTGGTGTTCATTCCAGTAAAGTGTGGACTCCGCTTAAGAGGAAGAAAGGGGCACTGTGCCCAGAATGAAGTATCTGGAAAAGACATGGAGAAGACCGACCCGGATGCACCAGCCCATGGAGCCGTCGCATCATCGGAGCACAAGGCCAGTCCTCTCCCGCTACAGCTCCTTGCTCTGGCTGCCCTGAATCAAGATGTCGGGTACTTTTCTGTGGGAGACGCTACGCAACTGCTGAAGGGAGTTCGGCAAAGGCTGTTGAAGAAGAGCCCTCACCAGCTCACCGATGAAAATCCCATCTGTGGAGCAGCCCAGGACGATGGAGAACCCCCTGAGGAATATGCCAGAAGACTTCAAGGACAGCCCTGATCTGCGGGGAAGTGCAGACCCTCTGTCTCAGGACATTGGCAGCTGTGGACTGAGAGGGCAGGAAGAGGCAGGGGAGGCAGGCAGGCCAGAGCTTCCTGACGGAGGTGTGCCGTGGCAGGCCCCCGCTGAGGGCCAGAGCCAACACCACACCCTCAGCCAGATCCTACTGACGGTGATGCATCTGCTAGAGCTCCTTCGAGATCATCTGGAAGGTGGGGGCTCAAGGAGGCAGGTGCAGACTGGCTCCTCCTCCACTGATCACGTGCCCCGTGGGAGCCCCCTGAATCAAGGAAAGCCATCCAGGGCACTGAAGAAGGCACGTCAGGGGAATGAAGAGCTCCCAGGAAACACAACAATCCACCAAGCTGAGCAAGTATCTTTTCACCAGCGAAACAGCCTCCTGGAAAGGGAGATTCAGAAGCTGCACCTGAAGCTCGAGGCAGAGCCTAAGCTGTGCGAAGAGCACCTCAAACACCTGGAGAGGAAGATGATGGAGGAGAAGGCACGCTGCCTGCAAGTGAAGAACGAACTCGCCAAGGTGCGCAGGAAGGTGGATGCTGCCCACTGGAACTTAGGCCTCTACAAGAAGATGGCCGACGACCTGCACCGAGAATGGCAGAGAATCTCCTCCTTGCATGACCGAGAGCGCCTCCTGGTGGAGAACAGAAGTGAGGAGAGCCAGAAGGCTGTTCTGTGGGCAGAGAGGGAGTTCCAAAGGCTCAAGGAAGAAAACCATTGCCTCAGGCAGAAGCTGGCCAACTCTGGGCCCAAGGTCCAGCCTGTCTCCGGGGGGCCTCCTGCTCCTGCTCCTGCTCCTGCTCCAGCTCCAGCTCCTGCTCCTGCTCTTCTGGGCACAGCCTCCAAATGCCCTCAAGGGCCACAGGCTCCCCTGAAAGCCCAGAAGCCCAAGAAGGGAGCAAGGGTGCACTGGCCAGACTCCAAGTTCTCGGGTCCCCTGCAGGTCTGATTCCCTTTCCCAGCAGCCACCAACACTCACAACCAGAGCACAAAAGCTCCTGTGCTTCCTTACCCCTTCAGCCACACCCATTGCTCCTTTGACTGGAGATCCACCCCATTCTTGAACTGATGCTACCTATTCCCTATAGCCATGTGAGAGAGCATTTTTCATTGTTAAGGACCAAAAAAATAAAACGATCAAATTGCTGATCCTACTGCGACTGAGAATTGATTGTATGAAGGGATTCTATGCCAAGCAACGAAGGGTTTTAAGTGTCCTTTACTGATCACTTAATTGTCCCAATAACCCAGTGTGTCCTATACTACTGAGGTTCAGAGAGGGGACACAACTTGCCCCAAGATCACACAGCTAGTGAATTTCAGAGCTCCCATTCCAAGCCAAGGTTGTCTCATTACCCACTGATGTGAAAATAACTACCACTCCTACCACTACGATGACTTCTGCTTCTTCATTTCTGAGAGAGAGACAGAGCGAGGGCACACACACATGCAAGCGGGAGAGGGGCAGGGAGAGAGAGATTCCTAGACAGCCTTCCCACTCAAGTGCACAACCAGACGCTGGGCTGGATTTCACAGACCATGGGACCACGCCCTGAGCCGAAATCAAGAGTCAGACGTTGACCTGACTAAGCCACACAGGCACCCTTCCCTTGTGCAAGGAACTTCTAGGCAAGCTGCTGTAAGGATCCCAGAAGGGCTTGACAAAATTTTCTCATAGGTCACGTTCTAGTTTGGATGCAAGGATTATGGTGATGCCTAGCTGAGGTAAAGTCCCAGCAAAGCATGGAGGGCAGCCTTTCAGGGTCTCCAACGATTCCCTTCGTGGGTACACCTCGTTTTGTGTTCCATACTCTACCACTGGATTAGAGTCAGGAACTCCTGCCTCACTTCGAAAGGACAGAATATGGCCCGAGAGATAGATAGCATGTCCCTTCTGAGGCTCGTAGACAAAGACACTGGTCTCCTCTTGGGCTTGCTCTCGCTCCCTCACCATTGGTTTCGAGGGAAGCCGCCTGCTCCTTGTGGGCTGTATGATGGAGAGGCCCATGTGGCAAGGAATGAATATTTCTTGCTCACCGCAATGGAGGACCTCTGGCTGCTAGGAGACACCCGAGTGAGCACACAAGCAGATTTCCCGCCAACAAGCCTGGAGATGACTGAAGACCCACATGACATCTTGACTGCAGCCTTGTGAGAGATCCTGAGACACAGGTCCCTGGCTAGATGCACCTGGATGCCTGGCCCACGGAAACCATATGCGGTTATCAATTGGTGTTGTCGGAAGCCCTCTGGGTTGCGGAAAACATTCAAAAAAGACACAAGGGTGAAGCCACAGTTCTGGCTGCTGACCCACCCCCCTCTCCTGGGCTTGAAATTCCAGGGAAGTCAAGCGATGGTAGCAACCACTGAGAGATTAGGGTAAACAATGCCAGAAAGAGGTCCTCTATTCTGTTCTCCATGTATCTCTCTGAGAGGACATGCCCTCACCTGATTCACCCGAGCCAATAGGTGGCCCATGCAGGAGGAGACAACGGGCCGTGTGGTCCAAGTCGGCTGAGAGCACTAGACCCAGCGTCGCAGAGCCTCCTTGAAGCCAGAAAAAGAGCCCAGAAGTTCCCTGGTGTCCCTAGAGAAGGCACAGAAATTAGATGAGTTGAAAGCCTGGGACCTGGTCATTGGGCTTCTGGGCAAGAGGGGAGATGGCCTGTGGAAGGGACACTGCCTGCAACCCCTCTTGGACCAGACCCCACCTGTCTGCTTTGGGATACTGAGGATTAAGACGAGAGTGAACTAGTGTAGAAGAGATGGTGTTCTAATGCTTGGCAGGTTTAAAGCGATTGAAATTGTTGACATTCCTATTCTCCTTGTCCTCAGGACCACCATTAAGGGGAAGGGGCCTTCAAAGAAGCAAGAGGAGTTTATCACTTACAGCAGCCCTGTCAAGTGTCAATATCCAACCACTCCAGTCCCTTCCACCCCCTTGGCAGCCCCACTGCTTTCATAAGGACACAGATACATTCCCCTACAGGCTTTGGAGCAAACGTTAAGTTTTGATTTCTCTAAGATAAATGCCATAGTGCCATGACCTGCTCCTAAGGCGGTAGCAAGTCTAGTTCTCAAAGAATCTGTGTGGAAGGGTTGAGCCACTCTATTGGACACCTGAAATTGATATTATACTGCATGTGAACGGGAATGTAACTCACGGCTTGGAAAAGGAAAAGAAACTCTTAACTGTTTTCAAGAGTCAGCTCTATCATTTTCCATTCCCAACTGTGATGTGGGAGTGATCCAGTCATTCCACATCCTGCCTTGCATTTGGTGGTGGGGTCTCTCTCTCCCTCTCTGGCGCATTTGGTTTGAATCACTGTGATAGGTGTGCAGTGAGAGCTCACTGGAGTTTTCATTTGAATTGCCCCAATGGCAACTTTCTATGTGGTTTCCTTCTGTCTACGCTTTGGTAAAGTTGGCAGGCCCTTTCCTTTTTCCCCACCCCCTTCTATTTCCTTTTGCTAACTAGATTGCATGCTTACATGGGGATCAAATTCTGAGTTTCCATGCTTCAGACAGGAGTCCTCTATTAGCTATGTGATTTGGACCTATTTCCTCCAAGTTGATAGCTTGTCTTTTGGGTCTTCTTAAGGAGGTCTTTCACACGGCACAGATTTACAATTCTGATTGTTGGAGAAAGTCTAATTAATCAACTTTACCTTAGGGAAAATAATTTGATGTTCGACTGGTGGATTCTTTACCTAGCTTTCCATTCTGGAAATTTTTCCCCACATTTTCCCTATAAGATTTATCATTTTCCATGTAAGGCAGTGATTAATTTTGAGCTACTTTTTAAAATACTCTTTTTTTCTTTTTGTCCTTTGGGAGAGTGAACATGTGCATGAGCGGGCAGGGGCCTGGAGGGAGAAGGGAAAAGAGCATCCTCAAGCAGCCTCGCCAGTGAGCTTGGAGCCTGACTTTGTCCCGGGACGCTGTGAGCTTGACAAGAGCCGAAATCAAGAGCTGGCTGCCGCACAGGCTGCCTCACCCAGGCAGCCTGAGTTAAGTTTTGTATAGGGTTTGATACTTAGATTGTGGTCCCGGCCTCCTCGTCCTCCACCTCCTCCTCCCCTCTCCCGCTCCCTCTTCTGCTTCTCCTTCTTCTTTGCCTATGCATGTCCACTTGCTCTAGCACCATTTATTCAAAACGCTGTCACTCCTCCACTGAACGGCTTTTTACCTTTGTCAAGGCCCCATTCGACATATGGGTGTAGTTCACTTTCTGGGTCCTTGATTCTGTTCCACTTATCCATCTTTATTCTGTTCCATTGGTCTAGCTCTTCACCAACACCACACACTTTTGATTACTGTAGACGAATATCTTGAAATGGGGTAGAAGGATTCTTCTGGTTTTCTTCTTTAGTTTTAGTTTCTCCTCTTTTTCTAGGTTCTAAAATAGAAAGATTATAGTTTTGAGACTCCTTTTCTTTTTAGAGAGAGAGACAGAGACAGAGAAAGGGAGAGAGAGATGATTAAGCAGCCACCATGCCCAGCACCAGCACAATGCAGGTTCAGCCTCACTATCCCAAGGTTGACCATGACCCGAGTCAAAATCAAGAGTTGGACTAACTGACTGAGCCACCCAGATGCTCCTCCTCCTTTCTAATGTATGCATTGAGTGCTATAAATTGAGCTCTCTGTTGATTTAGCTGTGTCCCACCAATTTTAATACGTTCTAGTTTTATTTTCCTTCCATTCAGTGCACTGAAATTTTATCTTTTGTCTCCGATAATCTAGAAAGTTACTTTCTACGTGTTTAGATTTTGTTATGTTTCTCCCTTTGATATCTAGTTTCATTTTTAACTTTTTTTTATAAGTGTCAAAGTTTAATTCCAAGACAATGCTACAGAGGGTTGCATTTTTTTCAGGTACACAATATAGAGATTCTCCTCCGCTGCCCAACGACTGTTAGCTCCTGTTGCCAGGCACTGATTTGCCTTGGAGTCTCGGGTGCACCTCCCCCACCCCTACTCCCTTCAGCTCCTGTTGCCAGGCACTGGTTTGCATTGGAGACGGAACCCTCGTAGGGGTTCCAAGCAGTTTCTAGTGGCCGAGAGGACACTGGTGATCAGAGACAAAGCCCCCAGGCTCTCTGGAGCCAGCTGGTGGCCATTACAATGTCTCCCCACACAGTTCTGGAGCCGCTGTGGGCTCTCCGGGAACAGCTGTGGGCTTCTGGGTTGCCGATAATCGAACGTTGGCCACATGGGCCACGAGACTCTGGGTTTGGCTGGGAGATCCTCGTGTGCACTGTGTTGCTGGTGTTCATTCCAGTAAAGTGTGGACTCCGCTTAAGAGGAAGAAAGGGGCACTGTGCCCAGAATGAAGTGTCTGGAAAAGACATGGAGAAGACCGACCCGGATGCACCAGCCCATGGAGCCGTCGCATCACCGGAGCACAAGGCCAGTCCTCTCCCGCTACAGCTCCTTGCTCTGGCTGCCCTGAATCAAGATGTCGGGTACTTTTCTGTGGGAGACGCTACGCAACTGCTGAAGGGAGTTCGGCAAAGGCTGTTGAAGAAGAGCCCTCACCAGCTCACCGATGAAAATCCCATCTGTGGAGCAGCCCAGGACGATGGAGAACCCCCTGCGAGGAATATGCCAGAAGACTTCAAGGACAGCCCTGATCTGCAGGGAAGTGCAGACCCTCTGTCTCAGGACATTGGCAGCTGTGGACTGAGAGGGCAGGAAGAGGCAGGGGAGGCAGGCAGGCCAGAGCTTCCTGACGGAGGTGTGCCGTGGCAGGCCCCCGCTGAGGGCCAGAGCCAACACCACACCCTCAGCCAGATCCTACTGACGGTGATGCATCTGCTAGAGCTCCTTCGAGATCATCTGGAAGGTGGGGGCTCAAGGAGGCAGGTGCAGACTGGCTCCTCCTCCACTGATCACGTGCCCCGTGGGAGCCCCCTGAATCAAGGAAAGCCATCCAGGGCACTGAAGAAGGCACGTCAGGGGAATGAAGAGCTCCCAGGAAACACAACAATCCACCAAGCTGAGCAAGTATCTTTTCACCAGCGAAACAGCCTCCTGGAAAGGGAGATTCAGAAGCTGCACCTGAAGCTCGAGGCAGAGCCTAAGCTGTGCGAAGAGCACCTCAAACACCTGGAGAGGAAGATGATGGAGGAGAAGGCACGCTGCCTGCAAGTGAAGAACGAACTCGCCAAGGTGCGCAGGAAGGTGGATGCTGCCCACTGGAACTTAGGCCTCTACAAGAAGATGGCCGACGACCTGCACCGAGAATGGCAGAGAATCTCCTCCTTGCATGACCGAGAGCGCCTCCTGGTGGAGAACAGAAGTGAGGAGAGCCAGAAGGCTGTTCTGTGGGCAGAGAGGGAGTTCCAAAGGCTCAAGGAAGAAAACCATTGCCTCAGGCAGAAGCTGGCCAACTCTGGGCCCAAGGTCCAGCCTGTCTCCGGGGGGCCTCCTGCTCCTGCTCCTGCTCCTGCTCCAGCTCCAGCTCCTGCTCCTGCTCTTCTGGGCACAGCCTCCAAATGCCCTCAAGGGCCACAGGCTCCCCTGAAAGCCCAGAAGCCCAAGAAGGGAGCAAGGGTGCACTGGCCAGACTCCAAGTTCTCGGGTCCCCTGCAGGTCTGATTCCCTTTCCCAGCAGCCACCAACACTCACAACCAGAGCACAAAAGCTCCTGTGCTTCCTTACCCCTTCAGCCACACCCATTGCTCTTTGACTGGAGATCCACCCCATTCTTGAACTGATGCTACCTATTCCCTATAGCCATGTGAGAGAGCATTTTTCATTGTTAAGGACCAAAAAAATAAAACGATCAAATTGCTGATCCTACTGCGACTGAGAATTGATTGTATGAAGGGATTCTATGCCAAGAAACCAAGGGTTTTAAGTGTCCTTTACTGATCACTTAATTGTCCCAATAACCCAGTGTGTCCTATACTACTGAGGTTCAGAGAGGGGACACAACTTGCCTCAAGATCACACAGCTAGTGAATTTCAGAGCTCCCATTCCAAGCCAAGGTTGTCTCATTACCCACTGATGTGAAAATAACTACCACTCCTACCACTACGATGACTTCTGCTTCTTCATTTCTGAGAGAGAGAAAGAGCGAGGGCACACACACATGCAAGCGGGGGAGGGGCAGGGAGAGAGAGATTCCTAGACAGCCTTCCCACTCAAGTGCACAACCAGACGCTGGGCTGGATTTCACAGACCATGGGACCACGCCCTGAGCCGAAATCAAGAGTCAGACGTTGACCTGACTAAGCCACACAGGCACCCTTCCCTTCTGCAAGGAAATTCTAGGCAAGCTGCTGTAAGGATCCCAGAAGGGCTTGACAAAATTTTCTCATAGGTCACGTTCTAGTTTGGATGCAAGGATTATGGTGATGCCTAGCTGAGGTAAAGTCCCAGCAAAGCATGGAGGGCAGCCTTTCAGGGTCTCCAACGATTCCCTTCGTGGGTACACCTCGTTTTGTGTTCCATACTCTACCACTGGATTAGAGTCAGGAACTCTTGCCTCACTTCGAAAGGACAGAATATGGCCCGAGAGATAGATAGCATGTCCCTTCTGAGGCTCGTAGACAAAGACACTGGTCTCCTCTTGGGCTTGCTCTCGCTCCCTCACCATTGGTTTCGAGGGAAGCCGCCTGCTCCTTGTGGGCTGTATGATGGAGAGGCCCATGTGGCAAGGAATGAATATTTCTTGCTCACCGCAATGGAGGACCTCTGGCTGCTAGGAGACACCCGAGTGAGCACACAAGCAGATTTCCCGCCAACAAGCCTGGAGATGACTGAAGACCCACATGACATCTTGACTGCAGCCTTGTGAGAGATCCTGAGACACAGGTCCCTGGCTAGATGCACCTGGATGCCTGGCCCACGGAAACCATATGCGGTTATCAATTGGTGTTGTCGGAAGCCCTCTGGGTTGCGGAAAACATTCAAAAAAGACACAAGGGTGAAGCCACAGTTCTGGCTGCTGACCCACCCCCCTCTCCTGGGCTTGAAATTCCAGGGAAGTCAAGCGATGGTAGCAACCACTGAGAGATTAGGGTAAACAATGCCAGAAAGAGGTCCTCTATTCTGTTCTCCATGTATCTCTCTGAGAGGACATGCCCTCACCTGATTCACCCGAGCCAATAGGTGGCCCATGCAGGAGGAGACAACGGGCCGTGTGGTCCAAGTCGGCTGAGAGCACTAGACCCAGCGTCGCAGAGCCTCCTTGAAGCCAGAAAAAGAGCCCAGAAGTTCCCTGGTGTCCCTAGAGAAGGCACAGAAATTAGATGAGTTGAAAGCCTGGGACCTGGTCATTGGGCTTCTGGGCAAGAGGGGAGATGGCCTGTGGAAGGGACACTGCCTGCAACCCCTCTTGGACCAGACCCCACCTGTCTGCTTTGGGATACTGAGGATTAAGACGAGAGTGAACTAGTGTAGAAGAGATGGTGTTCTAATGCTTGGCAGGTTTAAAGCGATTGAAATTGTTGACATTCCTATTCTCCTTGTCCTCAGGACCACCATTAAGGGGAAGGGGCTTTCAAAGAAGCAAGAGGAGTTTATCACTTACAGCAGCCCTGTCAAGTGTCAATATCCAACCACTCCAGTCCCTTCCACCCCCTTGGCAGCCCCACTGCTTTCATAAGGACACAGATACATTCCCCTACAGGCTTTGGAGCAAACGTTAAGTTTTGATTTCTCTAAGATAAATGCCATAGTGCCATGACCTGCTCCTAAGGCGGTAGCAAGTCTAGTTCTCAAAGAATCTGTGTGGAAGGGTTGAGCCACTCTATTGGACACCTGAAATTGATATTATACTGCATGTGAACGGGAATGTAACTCACGGCTTGGAAAAGGAAAAGAAACTCTTAACTGTTTTCAAGAGTCAGCTCTATCATTTTCCATTCCCAACTGTGATGTGGGAGTGATCCAGTCATTCCACATCCTGCCTTGCATTTGGTGGTGGGGTCTCTCTCTCCCTCTCTGGCGCATTTGGTTTGAATCACTGTGATAGGTGTGCAGTGAGAGCTCACTGGAGTTTGCATTTGAATTGCCCCAATGGCAACTTTCTATGTGGTTTCCATCTGTCTACGCTTTGGTAAAGTTGGCAGGCCCTTTACTTTTTCCCCACCCCCTTCTATTTCCTTTTGCTAACTAGATTGCATGCTTACATGGGGATCAAATTCTGAGTTTCCATGCTTCAGACAGGAGTCCTCTATTAGCTATGTGATTTGGACCTATTTCCTCCAAGTTGGTAGCTTGTCTTTTGGGTCTTCTTAAGGAGGTCTTTCACACGGCACAGATTTACAATTCTGATTTTTGGATAAAGTCTAATTAATCAACTTTACCTTAGGGAAAATAATTTGATGTTCGACTGGAGGATTCTTTACCTAGCTTTCCATTCTGGAAATTTTTCCCCACATTTTCCCTATAAGATTTATCATTTTCCATGTAAGGCAGTGATTAATTTTGAGCTACTTTTTAAAATACTCTTTTTTTCTTTTTTTCCTTTGGGAGAGTGAACATGTGCATGAGCGGGCAGGGGCCTGAGGGAGAAGGGAAAAGAGCATCCTCAAGCAGCCTCGCCAGTGAGCTTGGAGCCTGACTTTGTCCCGGGACGCTGAGAGCTTGACAAGAGCCGAAATCAAGAGCTGGCTGCCGCACAGGCTGCCTCACCCAGGCAGCCTGAGTTAAGTTTTGTATAGGGTTTGATACTTAGATTGTGGTCCCCGGCCTCCTCGTCCTCCACCTCCTCCTCCCCTCTCCCGCTCCCTCTTCTGCTTCTCCTTCTTCTTTCATGCCTATGCATGTCCACTTGCTCTAGCACCATTTATTCAAAACGCTGTCACTCCTCCACTGAACGGCTTTTTACCTTTGTCAAGGCCCCATTCGACATATGGGTGTAGTTCACTTTCTGGGTCCTTGATTCTGTTCCACTTATCCATCTGTATTCTGTTCCATTGGTCTAGCTCTTCACCAACACCACACACTTTTGATTACTGTAGACGAATATCTTGAAATGGGGTAGAAGGATTCTTCTGGTTTTCTTCTTTAGTTTTAGTTTCTCCTCTTTTTCTAGGTTCTAAAATAGAAAGATTATAGTTTTGAGACTCCTTTTCTTTTTAGAGAGAGAGACAGAGACAGAGAAAGGGAGAGAGATATGATTAAGCAGCCACCATGCCCAGCACCAGCACAATGCAGGTTCAGCCTCACTATCCCAAGGTTGACCATGACCCGAGTCAAAATCAAGAGTTGGACTAACTGACTGAGCCACCCAGATGCTCCTCCTCCTTTCTAATGTATGCATTGAGTGCTAAAAATTGAGCTCTCTGTTGATTTAGCTGTGTCCCACCAATTTTAATACGTTGTAGTTTTATTTTCCTTCGGGTCAGTGCACTGAAATTTTATCTTTTGTCTCCGATAATCTAGAAAGTTACTTTCTACGTGTTTAGATTTTGTTATGTTTCTCCCTTTGATATCTAGTTTCATTTTTAACTTTTTTTTATAAGTGTCAAAGTTTAATTCCAAGACAATGCTACAGAGGGTTGCATTTTTTTCAGGTACACAATATAGAGATTCTCCTCCGCTGCCCAACGACTGTTAGCTCCTGTTGCCAGGCACTGATTTGCCTTGGAGTCTCGGGTGCACCTCCCCCACCCCTACTCCCTTCAGCTCCTGTTGCCAGGCACTGGTTTGCATTGGAGACGGAACCCTCGTAGGGGTTCCAAGCAGTTTCTAGTGGCCGAGAGGACACTGGTGATCAGAGACAAAGCCCCCAGGCTCTCTGGAGCCAGCTGGTGGCCATTACAATGTCTCCCCACACAGTTCTGGAGCCGCTGTGGGCTCTCCGGGAACAGCTGTGGGCTTCTGGGTTGCCGATAATCGAACGTTGGCCACATGGGCCACGAGACTCTGGGTTTGGCTGGGAGATCCTCGTGTGCACTGTGTTGCTGGTGTTCATTCCAGTAAAGTGTGGACTCCGCTTAAGAGGAAGAAAGGGGCACTGTGCCCAGAATGAAGTATCTGGAAAAGACATGGAGAAGACCGACCCGGATGCACCAGCCCATGGAGCCGTCGCATCATCGGAGCACAAGGCCAGTCCTCTCCCGCTACAGCTCCTTGCTCTGGCTGCCCTGAATCAAGATGTCGGGTACTTTTCTGTGGGAGACGCTACGCAACTGCTGAAGGGAGTTCGGCAAAGGCTGTTGAAGAAGAGCCCTCACCAGCTCACCGATGAAAATCCCATCTGTGGAGCAGCCCAGGACGATGGAGAACCCCCTGCGAGGAATATGCCAGAAGACTTCAAGGACAGCCCTGATCTGCGGGGAAGTGCAGACCCTCTGTCTCAGGACATTGGCAGCTGTGGACTGAGAGGGCAGGAAGAGGCAGGGGAGGCAGGCAGGCCAGAGCTTCCTGACGGAGGTGTGCCGTGGCAGGCCCCCGCTGAGGGCCAGAGCCAACACCACACCCTCAGCCAGATCCTACTGACGGTGATGCATCTGCTAGAGCTCCTTCGAGATCATCTGGAAGGTGGGGGCTCAAGGAGGCAGGTGCAGACTGGCTCCTCCTCCACTGATCACGTGCCCCGTGGGAGCCCCCTGAATCAAGGAAAGCCATCCAGGGCACTGAAGAAGGCACGTCAGGGGAATGAAGAGCTCCCAGGAAACACAACAATCCACCAAGCTGAGCAAGTATCTTTTCACCAGCGAAACAGCCTCCTGGAAAGGGAGATTCAGAAGCTGCACCTGAAGCTCGAGGCAGAGCCTAAGCTGTGCGAAGAGCACCTCAAACACCTGGAGAGGAAGATGATGGAGGAGAAGGCACGCTGCCTGCAAGTGAAGAACGAACTCGCCAAGGTGCGCAGGAAGGTGGATGCTGCCCACTGGAACTTAGGCCTCTACAAGAAGATGGCCGACGACCTGCACCGAGAATGGCAGAGAATCTCCTCCTTGCATGACCGAGAGCGCCGCCTGGTGGAGAACAGAAGTGAGGAGAGCCAGAAGGCTGTTCTGTGGGCAGAGAGGGAGTTCCAAAGGCTCAAGGAAGAAAACCATTGCCTCAGGCAGAAGCTGGCCAACTCTGGGCCCAAGGTCCAGCCTGTCTCCGGGGGGCCTCCTGCTCCTGCTCCTGCTCCTGCTCCAGCTCCAGCTCCTGCTCCTGCTCTTCTGGGCACAGCCTCCAAATGCCCTCAAGGGCCACAGGCTCCCCTGAAAGCCCAGAAGCCCAAGAAGGGAGCAAGGGTGCACTGGCCAGACTCCAAGTTCTCGGGTCCCCTGCAGGTCTGATTCCCTTTCCCAGCAGCCACCAACACTCACAACCAGAGCACAAAAGCTCCTGTGCTTCCTTACCCCTTCAGCCACACCCATTGCTCCTTTGACTGGAGATCCACCCCATTCTTGAACTGATGCTACCTATTCCCTATAGCCATGTGAGAGAGCATTTTTCATTGTTAAGGACCAAAAAAATAAAACGATCAAATTGCTGATCCTACTGCGACTGAGAATTGATTGTATGAAGGGATTCTATGCCAAGCAACCAAGGGTTTTAAGTGTCCTTTACTGATCACTTAATTGTCCCAATAACCCAGTGTGTCCTATACTACTGAGGTTCAGAGAGGGGACACAACTTGCCCCAAGATCACACAGCTAGTGAATTTCAGAGCTCCCATTCCAAGCCAAGGTTGTCTCATTACCCACTGATGTGAAAATAACTACCACTCCTACCACTACGATGACTTCTGCTTCTTCATTTCTGAGAGAGAGAAAGAGCGAGGGCACACACACATGGAAGCGGGGGAGGGGCAGGGAGAGAGAGATTCCAAGACAGCCTTCCCACTCAAGTGCACAACCAGACGCTGGGCTGGATTTCACAGACCATGGGACCACGCCCTGAGCCGAAATCAAGAGTCAGACGTTGACCTGACTAAGCCACACAGGCACCCTTCCCTTGTGCAAGGAACTTCTAGGCAAGCTGCTGTAAGGATCCCAGAAGGGCTTGACAAAATTTTCTCATAGGTCACGTTCTAGTTTGGATGCAAGGATTATGGTGATGCCTAGCTGAGGTAAAGTCCCAGCAAAGCATGGAGGGCAGCCTTTCAGGGTCTCCAACGATTCCCTTCGTGGGTACACCTCGTTTTGTGTTCCATACTCTACCACTGGATTAGAGTCAGGAACTCCTGCCTCACTTCGAAAGGACAGAATATGGCCCGAGAGGTAGATAGCATGTCCCTTCTGAGGCTCGTAGACAAAGACACTGGTCTCCTCTTGGGCTTGCTCTCGCTCCCTCACCATTGGTTTCGAGGGAAGCCGCCTGCTCCTTGTGGGCTGTATGATGGAGAGGCCCATGTGGCAAGGAATGAATATTTCTTGCTCACCGCAATGGAGGACCTCTGGCTGCTAGGAGCCACCCGAGTGAGCACACAAGCAGATTTCCCGCCAACAAGCCTGGAGAAGGCTGAAGACCCACATGACATCTTGACTGCAGCCTTGTGAGAGATCCTGAGACACAGGTCCCTGGCTAGATGCACCTGGATGCCTGGCCCACGGAAACCATATGCGGTTATCAATTGGTGTTGTCGGAAGCCCTCTGGGTTGCGGAAAACATTCAAAAAAGACACAAGGGTGAAGCTACAGTTCTGGCTGCTGACCCACCCCCCTCTCCTGGGCTTGAAATTCCAGGGAAGTCAAGCGATGGTAGCAACCACTGAGAGATTAGGGTAAACAATGCCAGAAAGAGGTCCTCTATTCTGTTCTCCATGTATCTCTCTGAGAGGACATGCCCTCACCTGATCCACCCGAGCCAATAGGTGGCCCATGCAGGAGGAGACAACTGGCCGTGTGGTCCAAGTCGGCTGAGAGCACTAGACCCAGCGTCGCAGAGCCTCCTTGAAGCCAGAAAAAGAGCCCAGAAGTTCCCTGGTGTCCCTAGAGAAGGCACAGAAATTAGATGAGTTGAAAGCCTGGGACCTGGTCATTGGGCTTCTGGGCAAGAGGGGAGATGGCCTGTGGAAGGGACACTGCCTGCAACCCCTCTTGGACCAGACCCCACCTGTCTGCTTTGGGATACTGAGGATTAAGACGAGAGTGAACTAGTGTAGAAGAGATGGTGTTCTAATGCTTGGCAGGTTTAAAGCGATTGAAATTGTTGACATTCCTATTCTCCTTGTCCTCAGGACCACCATTAAGGGGAAGGGGCTTTCAAAGAAGCAAGAGGAGTTTATCACTTACAGCAGCCCTGTCAAGTGTCAATATCCAACCACTCCAGTCCCTTCCACCCCCTTGGCAGCCCCACTGCTTTCATAAGGACACAGATACATTCCCCTACAGGCTTTGGAGCAAACGTTAAGTTTTGATTTCTCTAAGATAAATGCCATAGTGCCATGACCTGCTCCTAAGGCGGTAGCAAGTCTAGTTCTCAAAGAATCTGTGTGGAAGGGTTGAGCCACTCTATTGGACACCTGAAATTGATATTATACTGCATGTGAACGGGAATGTAACTCACGGCTTGGAAAAGGAAAAGAAACTCTTAACTGTTTTCAAGAGTCAGCTCTATCATTTTCCATTCCCAACTGTGATGTGGGAGTGATCCAGTCATTCCACATCCTGCCTTGCATTTGGTGGTGGGGTCTCTCTCTCCCTCACTGGCGCATTTGGTTTGAATCACTGTGATAGGTGTGCAGTGAGAGCTCACTGGAGTTTGCATTTGAATTGCCCCAATGGCAACTTTCTATGTGGTTTCCATCTGTCTACGCTTTGGTAAAGTTGGCAGGCCCTTTACTTTTTCCCCACCCCCCTCTATTTCCTTTTGCTAACTAGATTGCATGCTTACATGGGGATCAAATTCTGAGTTTCCATGCTTCAGACAGGAGTCCTCTATTAGCTATGTGATTTGGACCTATTTCCTCCAAGTTGGTAGCTTGTCTTTTGGGTCTTCTTAAGGAGGTCTTTCACACGGCACAGATTTACAATTCTGATTGTTGGATAAAGTCTAATTAATCAACTTTACCTTAGGGAAAATAATTTGATGTTCGACTGGTGGATTCTTTACCTAGCTTTCCATTCTGGAAAATTTTCCCCACATTTTCCCTATAAGATTTATCATTTTCCATGTAAGGCAGTGATTAATTTTGAGCTACTTTTTAAAATACTCTTTTTTTCTTTTTTTCCTTTGGGAGAGTGAACATGTGCATGAGCGGGCAGGGGCCTGGAGGGAGAAGGGAAAAGAGCATCCTCAAGCAGCCTCGCCAGTGAGCTTGGAGCCTGACTTTGTCCCGGGACGCTGAGAGCTTGACAAGAACCGAAATCAAGAGCTGGCTGCCGCACAGGCTGCCTCACCCAGGCAGCCTGAGTTAAGTTTTGTATAGGGTTTGATACTTAGATTGTGGTCCCCGGCCTCCTCGTCCTCCACCTCCTCCTCCCCTCTCCCGCTCCCTCTTCTGCTTCTCCTTCTTCTTTGCCTATGCATGTCCACTTGCTCTAGCACCATTTATTCAAAACGCTGTCACTCCTCCACTGAACGGCTTTTTACCTTTGTCAAGGCCCCATTCGACATATGGGTGTAGTTCACTTTCTGGGTCCTTGATTCTGTTCCACTTATCCATCTTTATTCTGTTCCATTGGTCTAGCTCTTCCCCAACACCACGCACTTTTGATTACTGTAGACGAATATCTTGAAATGGGGTAGAAGGATTCTTCTGGTTTTCTTCTTTAGTTTTAGTTTCTCCTCTTTTTCTAGGTTCTAAAATAGAAAGATTATAGTTTTGAGACTCCTTTTCTTTTTAGAGAGAGAGACAGAGACAGAGACAGAGAAAGGGAGAGAGAGATGATTAAGCAGCCACCATGCCCAGCACCAGCACAATGCAGGTTCAGCCTCACTATCCCAAGGTTGACCATGACCCGAGTCAAAATCAAGAGTTGGACTAACTGACTGAGCCACCCAGATGCTCCTCCTCCTTTCTAATGTATGCATTGAGTGCTAAAAATTGAGCTCTCTGTTGATTTAGCTGTGTCCCACCAATTTTAATACGTTGTAGTTTTATTTTCCTTCGGGTCAGTGCACTGAAATTTTATCTTTTGTCTCCGATAATCTAGAAAGTTACTTTCTACGTGTTTAGATATTGTTATGTTTCTCCCTTTGATATCTAGTTTCATTTTTAACTTTTTTTTATAAGTGTCAAAGTTTAATTCCAAGACAATGCTACAGAGGGTTGCATTTTTTTCAGGTACACAATATAGAGATTCTCCTCCGCTGCCCAACGACTGTTAGCTCCTGTTGCCAGGCACTGATTTGCGTTGGAGTCTCGGGTGCACCTCCCCCACCCCTACTCCCTTCAGCTCCTGTTGCCAGGCACTGGTTTGCATTGGAGACGGAACCCTCGTAGGGGTTCCAAGCAGTTTCTAGTGGCCGAGAGGACACTGGTGATCAGAGACAAAGCCCCCAGGCTCTCTGGAGCCAGCTGGTGGCCATTACAATGTCTCCCCACACAGTTCTGGAGCCGCTGTGGGCTCTCCGGGAACAGCTGTGGGCTTCTGGGTTGCCGATAATCGAACGTTGGCCACATGGGCCACGAGACTCTGGGTTTGGCTGGGAGATCCTCGTGTGCACTGTGTTGCTGGTGTTCATTCCAGTAAAGTGTGGACTCCGCTTAAGAGGAAGAAAGGGGCACTGTGCCCAGAATGAAGTATCTGGAAAAGACATGGAGAAGACCGACCCGGATGCACCAGCCCATGGAGCCGTCGCATCATCGGAGCACAAGGCCAGTCCTCTCCCGCTACAGATCCTTGCTCTGGCTGCCCTGAATCAAGATGTCGGGTACTTTTCTGTGGGAGACGCTACGCAACTGCTGAAGGGAGTTCGGCAAAGGCTGTTGAAGAAGAGCCCTCACCAGCTCACCGATGAAAATCCCATCTGTGGAGCAGCCCAGGACGATGGAGAACCCCCTGCGAGGAATATGCCAGAAGACTTCAAGGACAGCCCTGATCTGCGGGGAAGTGCAGACCCTCTGTCTCAGGACATTGGCAGCTGTGGACTGAGAGGGCAGGAAGAGGCAGGGGAGGCAGGCAGGCCAGAGCTTCCTGACGGAGGTGTGCCGTGGCAGGCCCCCGCTGAGGGCCAGAGCCAACACCACACCCTCAGCCAGATCCTACTGACGGTGATGCATCTGCTGGAGCTCCTTCGAGATCATCTGGAAGGTGGGGGCTCAAGGAGGCAGGTGCAGACTGGCTCCTCCTCCACTGATCACGTGCCCCGTGGGAGCCCCCTGAATCAAGGAAAGCCATCCAGGGCACTGAAGAAGGCACGTCAGGGGAATGAAGAGCTCCCAGGAAACACAACAATCCACCAAGCGGAGCAAGTATCTTTTCACCAGCGAAACAGCCTCCTGGAAAGGGAGATTCAGAAGCTGCACCTGAAGCTCGAGGCAGAGCCTAAGCTGTGCGAAGAGCACCTCAAACACCTGGAGAGGAAGATGATGGAGGAGAAGGCACGCTGCCTGCAAGTGAAGAACGAACTCGCCAAGGTGCGCAGGAAGGTGGATGCTGCCCACTGGAACTTAGGCCTCTACAAGAAGATGGCCGACGACCTGCACCGAGAATGGCAGAGAATCTCCTCCTTGCATGACCGAGAGCGCCTCCTGGTGGAGAACAGAAGTGAGGAGAGCCAGAAGGCTGTTCTGTGGGCAGAGAGGGAGTTCCAAAGGCTCAAGGAAGAAAACCATTGCCTCAGGCAGAAGCTGGCCAACTCTGGGCCCAAGGTCCAGCCTGTCTCCGGGGGGCCTCCTGCTCCTGCTCCTGCTCCTGCTCCAGCTCCAGCTCCTGCTCCTGCTCTTCTGGGCACAGCCTCCAAATGCCCTCAAGGGCCACAGGCTCCCCTGAAAGCCCAGAAGCCCAAGAAGGGAGCAAGGGTGCACTGGCCAGACTCCAAGTTCTCGGGTCCCCTGCAGGTCTGATTCCCTTTCCCAGCAGCCACCAACACTCACAACCAGAGCACAAAAGCTCCTGTGCTTCCTTACCCCTTCAGCCACACCCATTGCTCCTTTGACTGGAGATCCACCCCATTCTTGAACTGATGCTACCTATTCCCTATAGCCATGTGAGAGAGCATTTTTCATTGTTAAGGACCAAAAAAATAAAACGATCAAATTGCTGATCCTACTGCGACTGAGAATTGATTGTATGAAGGGATTCTATGCCAAGCAACCAAGGGTTTTAAGTGTCCTTTACTGATCACTTAATTGTCCCAATAACCCAGTGTGTCCTATACTACTGAGGTTCAGAGAGGGGACACAACTTGCCCCAAGATCACACAGCTAGTGAATTTCAGAGCTCCCATTCCAAGCCAAGGTTGTCTCATTACCCACTGATGTGAAAATAACTACCACTCCTACCACTACGATGACTTCTGCTTCTTCATTTCTGAGAGAGAGAAAGAGCGAGGGCACACACACATGCAAGCGGGAGAGGGGCAGGGAGAGAGAGATTCCTAGACAGCCTTCCCACTCAAGTGCACAACCAGACGCTGGGCTGGATTTCACAGACCATGGGACCACGCCCTGAGCCGAAATCAAGAGTCAGACGTTGACCTGACTAAGCCACACAGGCACCCTTCCCTTGTGCAAGGAACTTCTAGGCAAGCTGCTGTAAGGATCCCAGAAGGGCTTGACAAAATTTTCTCATAGGTCACGTTCTAGTTTGGATGCAAGGATTATGGTGATGCCTAGCTGAGGTAAAGTCCCAGCAAAGCATGGAGGGCAGCCTTTCAGGGTCTCCAACGATTCCCTTCGTGGGTACACCTCGTTTTGTGTTCCATACTCTACCACTGGATTAGAGTCAGGAACTCCTGCCTCACTTCGAAAGGACAGAATATGGCCCGAGAGATAGATAGCATGTCCCTTCTGAGGCTCGTAGACAAAGACACTGGTCTCCTCTTGGGCTTGCTCTCGCTCCCTCACCATTGGTTTCGAGGGAAGCCGCCTGCTCCTTGTGGGCTGTATGATGGAGAGGCCCATGTGGCAAGGAATGAATATTTCTTGCTCACCGCAATGGAGGACCTCTGGCTGCTAGGAGCCACCCGAGTGAGCACACAAGCAGATTTCCCGCCAACAAGCCTGGAGATGACTGAAGACCAACATGACATCTTGACTGCAGCCTTGTGAGAGATCCTGAGACACAGGTCCCTGGCTAGATGCACCTGGATGCCTGGCCCACGGAAACCATATGCGGTTATCAATTGGTGTTGTCGGAAGCCCTCTGGGTTGCGGAAAACATTCAAAAAAGACACAAGGGTGAAGCTACAGTTCTGGCTGCTGACCCACCCCCCTCTCCTGGGCTTGAAATTCCAGGGAAGTCAAGCGATGGTAGCAACCACTGAGAGATTAGGGTAAACAATGCCAGAAAGAGGTCCTCTATTCTGTTCTCCATGTATCTCTCTGAGAGGACATGCCCTCACCTGATCCACCCGAGCCAATAGGTGGCCCATGCAGGAGGAGACAACTGGCCGTGTGGTCCAAGTCGGCTGAGAGCACTAGACCCAGCGTCGCAGAGCCTCCTTGAAGCCAGAAAAAGAGCCCAGAAGTTCCCTGGTGTCCCTAGAGAAGGCACAGAAATTAGATGAGTTGAAAGCCTGGGACCTTGTCATTGGGCTTCTGGGCAAGAGGGGAGACGGCCTGTGGAAGGGACACTGCCTGCAACCCCTCTTGGACCAGACCCCACCTGTCTGCTTTGGGATACTGACGATTAAGACGAGAGTGAACTAGTGTAGAAGAGATGGTGTTCTAATGCTTGGCAGGTTTAAAGCGATTGAAATTGTTGACATTCCTATTCTCCTTGTCCTCAGGACCACCATTAAGGGGAAGGGGCTTTCAAAGAAGCAAGAGGAGTTTATCACTTACAGCAGCCCTGTCAAGTGTCAATATCCAACCACTCCAGTCCCTTCCACCCCCTTGGCAGCCCCACTGCTTCCATAAGGACACAGATACATTCCCCTACAGGCTTTGGAGCAAACGTTAAGTTTTGATTTCTCTAAGATAAATGCCATAGTGCCATGACCTGCTCCTAAGGCGGTAGCAAGTCTAGTTCTCAAAGAATCTGTGTGGAAGGGTTGAGCCACTCTATTGGACACCTGAAATTGATATTATACTGCATGTGAACGGGAATGTAACTCACGGCTTGGAAAAGGAAAAGAAACTCTTAACTGTTTTCAAGAGTCAGCTCTATCATTTTCCATTCCCAACTGTGATGTGGGAGTGATCCAGTCATTCCACATCCTGCCTTGCATTTGGTGGTGGGGTCTCTCTCTCCCTCACTGGCGCATTTGGTTTGAATCACTGTGATAGGTGTGCAGTGAGAGCTCACTGGAGTTTGCATTTGAATTGCCCCAATGGCAACTTTCTATGTGGTTTCCATCTGTCTACGCTTTGGTAAAGTTGGCAGGCCCTTTACTTTTTCCCCACCCCCCTCTATTTCCTTTTGCTAACTAGATTGCATGCTTACATGGGGATCAAATTCTGAGTTTCCATGCTTCAGACAGGAGTCCTCTATTAGCTATGTGATTTGGACCTATTTCCTCCAAGTTGGTAGCTTGTCTTTTGGGTCTTCTTAAGGAGGTCTTTCACACGGCACAGATTTACAATTCTGATTGTTGGATAAAGTCTAATTAATCAACTTTACCTTAGGGAAAATAATTTGATGTTCGACTGGTGGATTCTTTACCTAGCTTTCCATTCTGGAAATTTTTCCCCACATTTTCCCTATAAGATTTATCATTTTCCATGTAAGGCAGTGATTAATTTTGAGCTACTTTTTAAAATACTCTTTTTTTCTTTTTTTCCTTTGGGAGAGTGAACATGTGCATGAGCGGGCAGGGGCCTGGAGGGAGAAGGGAAAAGAGCATCCTCAAGCAGCCTCGCCAGTGAGCTTGGAGCCTGACTTTGTCCCGGGACGCTGAGAGCTTGACAAGAACCGAAATCAAGAGCTGGCTGCCGCACAGGCTGCCTCACCCAGGCAGCCTGAGTTAAGTTTTGTATAGGGTTTGATACTTAGATTGTGGTCCCCGGCCTCCTCGTCCTCCACCTCCTCCTCCCCTCTCCCGCTCCCTCTTCTGCTTCTCCTTCTTCTTTGCCTATGCATGTCCACTTGCTCTAGCACCATTTATTCAAAACGCTGTCACTCCTCCACTGAACGGCTTTTTACCTTTGTCAAGGCCCCATTCGACATATGGGTGTAGTTCACTTTCTGGGTCCTTGATTCTGTTCCACTTATCCATCTTTATTCTGTTCCATTGGTCTAGCTCTTCCCCAACACCACGCACTTTTGATTACTGTAGACGAATATCTTGAAATGGGGTAGAAGGATTCTTTTGGTTTTCTTCTTTAGTTTTAGTTTCTCCTCTTTTTCTAGGTTCTAAAATAGAAAGATTATAGTTTTGAGACTCCTTTTCTTTTTAGAGAGAGAGACAGAGACAGAGACAGAGAAAGGGAGAGAGAGATGATTAAGCAGCCACCATGCCCAGCACCAGCACAATGCAGGTTCAGCCTCACTATCCCAAGGTTGACCATGACCCGAGTCAAAATCAAGAGTTGGACTAACTGACTGAGCCACCCAGATGCTCCTCCTCCTTTCTAATGTATGCATTGAGTGCTAAAAATTGAGCTCTCTGTTGATTTAGCTGTGTCCCACCAATTTTAATACGTTGCAGTTTTATTTTCCTTCAGGTCAGTGCACTGAAATTTTATCTTTTGTCTCCGATAATCTAGAAAGTTACTTTCTACGTGTTTAGATTTTGTTATGTTTCTCCCTTTGATATCTAGTTTCATTTTTAACTTTTTTTTATAAGTGTCAAAGTTTAATTCCAAGACAATGCTACAGAGGGTTGCATTTTTTTCAGGTACACAATATAGAGATTCTCCTCCGCTGCCCAACGACTGTTAGCTCCTGTTGCCAGGCACTGATTTGCCTTGGAGTCTCGGGTGCACATCCCCCACCCCTACTCCCTTCAGCTCCTGTTGCCAGGCACTGGTTTGCATTGGAGACGGAACCCTCGTAGGGGTTCCAAGCAGTTTCTAGTGGCCGAGAGGACACTGGTGATCAGAGACAAAGCCCCCAGGCTCTCTGGAGCCAGCTGGTGGCCATTACAATGTCTCCCCACACAGTTCTGGAGCCGCTGTGGGCTCTCCGGGAACAGCTGTGGGCTTCTGGGTTGCCGATAATCGAACGTTGGCCACATGGGCCACGAGACTCTGGGTTTGGCTGGGAGATCCTCGTGTGCACTGTGTTGCTGGTGTTCATTCCAGTAAAGTGTGGACTCCGCTTAAGAGGAAGAAAGGGGCACTGTGCCCAGAATGAAGTATCTGGAAAAGACATGGAGAAGACCGACCCGGATGCACCAGCCCATGGAGCCGTCGCATCATCGGAGCACAAGGCCAGTCCTCTCCCGCTACAGATCCTTGCTCTGGCTGCCCTGAATCAAGATGTCGGGTACTTTTCTGTGGGAGACGCTACGCAACTGCTGAAGGGAGTTCGGCAAAGGCTGTTGAAGAAGAGCCCTCACCAGCTCACCGATGAAAATCCCATCTGTGGAGCAGCCCAGGACGATGGAGAACCCCCTGCGAGGAATATGCCAGAAGACTTCAAGGACAGCCCTGATCTGCGGGGAAGTGCAGACCCTCTGTCTCAGGACATTGGCAGCTGTGGACTGAGAGGGCAGGAAGAGGCAGGGGAGGCAGGCAGGCCAGAGCTTCCTGACGGAGGTGTGCCGTGGCAGGCCCCCGCTGAGGGCCAGAGCCAACACCACACCCTCAGCCAGATCCTACTGACGGTGATGCATCTGCTAGAGCTCCTTCGAGATCATCTGGAAGGTGGGGGCTCAAGGAGGCAGGTGCAGACTGGCTCCTCCTCCACTGATCACGTGCCCCGTGGGAGCCCCCTGAATCAAGGAAAGCCATCCAGGGCACTGAAGAAGGCACGTCAGGGGAATGAAGAGCTCCCAGGAAACACAACAATCCACCAAGCTGAGCAAGTATCTTTTCACCAGCGAAACAGCCTCCTGGAAAGGGAGATTCAGAAGCTGCACCTGAAGCTCGAGGCAGAGCCTAAGCTGTGCGAAGAGCACCTCAAACACCTGGAGAGGAAGATGATGGAGGAGAAGGCACGCTGCCTGCAAGTGAAGAACGAACTCGCCAAGGTGCGCAGGAAGGTGGATGCTGCCCACTGGAACTTAGGCCTCTACAAGAAGATGGCCGACGACCTGCACCGAGAATGGCAGAGAATCTCCTCCTTGCATGACCGAGAGCGCCTCCTGGTGGAGAACAGAAGTGAGGAGAGCCAGAAGGCTGTTCTGTGGGCAGAGAGGGAGTTCCAAAGGCTCAAGGAAGAAAACCATTGCCTCAGGCAGAAGCTGGCCAACTCTGGGCCCAAGGTCCAGCCTGTCTCCGGGGGGCCTCCTGCTCCTGCTCCTGCTCCTGCTCCAGCTCCAGCTCCTGCTCCTGCTCTTCTGGGCACAGCCTCCAAATGCCCTCAAGGGCCACAGGCTCCCCTGAAAGCCCAGAAGCCCAAGAAGGGAGCAAGGGTGCACTGGCCAGACTCCAAGTTCTCGGGTCCCCTGCAGGTCTGATTCCCTTTCCCAGCAGCCACCAACACTCACAACCAGAGCACAAAAGCTCCTGTGCTTCCTTACCCCTTCAGCCACACCCATTGCTCCTTTGACTGGAGATCCACCCCATTCTTGAACTGATGCTACCTATTCCCTATAGCCATGTGAGAGAGCATTTTTCATTGTTAAGGACCAAAAAAATAAAACGATCAAATTGCTGATCCTACTGCGACTGAGAATTGATTGTATGAAGGGATTCTATGCCAAGCAACCAAGGGTTTTAAGTGTCCTTTACTGATCACTTAATTGTCCCAATAACCCAGTGTGTCCTATACTACTGAGGTTCAGAGAGGGGACACAACTTGCCCCAAGATCACACAGCTAGTGAATTTCAGAGCTCCCATTCCAAGCCAAGGTTGTCTCATTACCCACTGATGTGAAAATAACTACCACTCCTACCACTACGATGACTTCTGCTTCTTCATTTCTGAGAGAGAGAAAGAGCGAGGGCACACACACATGGAAGCGGGGGAGGGGCAGGGAGAGAGAGATTCCTAGACAGCCTTCCCAATCAAGTGCACAACCAGACGCTGGGCTGGATTTCACAGACCATGGGACCACGCCCTGAGCCGAAATCAAGAGTCAGACGTTGACCTGACTAAGCCACACAGGCACCCTTCCCTTGTGCAAGGAACTTCTAGGCAAGCTGCTGTAAGGATCCCAGAAGGGCTTGACAAAATTTTCTCATAGGTCACGTTCTAGTTTGGATGCAAGGATTATGGTGATGCCTAGCTGAGGTAAAGTCCCAGCAAAGCATGGAGGGCAGCCTTTCAGGGTCTCCAACGATTCCCTTCGTGGGTACACCTCGTTTTGTGTTCCATACTCTACCACTGGATTAGAGTCAGGAACTCCTGCCTCACTTCGAAAGGACAGAATATGGCCCGAGAGATAGATAGCATGTCCCTTCTGAGGCTCGTAGACAAAGACACTGGTCTCCTCTTGGGCTTGCTCTCGCTCCCTCACCATTGGTTTCGAGGGAAGCCGCCTGCTCCTTGTGGGCTGTATGATGGAGAGGCCCATGTGGCAAGGAATGAATATTTCTTGCTCACCGCAATGGAGGACGTCTGGCTGCTAGGAGCCACCCGAGTGAGCACACAAGCAGATTTCCCGCCAACAAGCCTGGAGAAGGCTGAAGACCCACATGACATCTTGACTGCAGCCTTGTGAGAGATCCTGAGACACAGGTCCCTGGCTAGATGCACCTGGATGCCTGGCCCACGGAAACCATATGCGGTTATCAATTGGTGTTGTCGGAAGCCCTCTGGGTTGCGGAAAACATTCAAAAAAGACACAAGGGTGAAGCTACAGTTCTGGCTGCTGACCCACCCCCCTCTCCTGGGCTTGAAATTCCAGGGAAGTCAAGCGATGGTAGCAACCACTGAGAGATTAGGGTAAACAATGCCAGAAAGAGGTACTCTATTCTGTTCTCCATGTATCTCTCTGAGAGGACATGCCCTCACCTGATCCACCCGAGCCAATAGGTGGCCCATGCAGGAGGAGACAACTGGCCGTGTGGTCCAAGTCGGCTGAGAGCACTAGACCCAGCGTCGCAGAGCCTCCTTGAAGCCAGAAAAAGAGCCCAGAAGTTCCCTGGTGTCCCTAGAGAAGGCACAGAAATTATATGAGTTGAAAGCCTGGGATCTGGTCATTGGGCTTCTGGGCAAGAGGGGAGACGGCCTGTGGAAGGGACACTGCCTGCAACCCCTCTTGGACCAGACCCCACCTGTCTGCTTTGGGATACTGAGGATTAAGACGAGAGTGAACTAGTGTAGAAGAGATGGTGTTCTAATGCTTGGCAGGTTTAAAGCGATTGAAATTGTTGACATTCCTATTCTCCTCGTCCTCAGGACCACCATTAAGGGGAAGGGGCCTTCAAAGAAGCAAGAGGAGTTTATCACTTACAGCAGCCCTGTCAAGTGTCAATATCCAACCACTCCAGTCCCTTCCACCCCCTTGGCAGCCCCACTGCTTTCATAAGGACACAGATACATTCCCCTACAGGCTTTGGAGCAAACGTTAAGTTTTGATTTCTCTAAGATAAATGCCATAGTGCCATGACCTGCTCCTAAGGCGGTAGCAAGTCTAGTTCTCAAAGAATCTGTGTGGAAGGGTTGAGCCACTCTATTGGACACCTGAAATTGATATTATACTGCATGTGAACGGGAATGTAACTCACGGCTTGGAAAAGGAAAAGAAACTCTTAACTGTTTTCAAGAGTCAGCTCTATCATTTTCCATTCCCAACTGTGATGTGGGAGTGATCCAGTCATTCCACATCCTGCCTTGCATTTGGTGGTGGGGTCTCTCTCTCCCTCACTGGCGCATTTGGTTTGAATCACTGTGATAGGTGTGCAGTGAGAGCTCACTGGAGTTTGCATTTGAATTGCCCCAATGGCAACTTTCTATGTGGTTTCCATCTGTCTACGCTTTGGTAAAGTTGGCAGGCCCTTTACTTTTTCCCCACCCCCCTCTATTTCCTTTTGCTAACTAGATTGCATGCTTACATGGGGATCAAATTCTGAGTTTCCATGCTTCAGACAGGAGTCCTCTATTAGCTATGTGATTTGGACCTATTTCCTCCAAGTTGGTAGCTTGTCTTTTGGGTCTTCTTAAGGAGGTCTTTCACACGGCACAGATTTACAATTCTGATTGTTGGATAAAGTCTAATTAATCAACTTTACCTTAGGGAAAATAATTTGATGTTCGACTGGTGGATTCTTTACCTAGCTTTCCATTCTGGAAATTTTTCCCCACATTTTCCCTATAAGATTTATCATTTTCCATGTAAGGCAGTGATTAATTTTGAGCTACTTTTTAAAATACTCTTTTTTTCTTTTTTTCCTTTGGGAGAGTGAACATGTGCATGAGCGGGCAGGGGCCTGGAGGGAGAAGGGAAAAGAGCATCCTCAAGCAGCCTCGCCAGTGAGCTTGGAGCCTGACTTTGTCCCGGGACGCTGAGAGCTTGACAAGAACCGAAATCAAGAGCTGGCTGCCGCATAGGCTGCCTCACCCAGGCAGCCTGAGTTAAGTTTTGTATAGGGTTTGATACTTAGATTGTGGTCCCCGGCCTCCTCGTCCTCCACCTCCTCCTCCCCTCTCCCGCTCCCTCTTCTGCTTCTCCTTCTTCTTTGCCTATGCATGTCCACTTGCTCTAGCACCATTTATTCAAAACGCTGTCACTCCTCCACTGAACGGCTTTTTACCTTTGTCAAGGCCCCATTCGACATATGGGCGTAGTTCTCTTTCTGGGTCCCTGATTCTGTTCCACTTATCCATCTGTATTCTGTTCCATTGGTCTAGCTCTTCACCAACACCACGCACTTTTGATTACTGTAGACGAATATCTTGAAATGGGGTAGAAGGATTCTTCTGGTTTTCTTCTTTAGTTTTAGTTTCTCCTCTTTTTCTAGGTTCTAAAATAGAAAGATTATAGTTTTGAGACTCCTTTTCTTTTTAGAGAGAGAGACAGAGACAGAGACAGAGAAAGGGAGAGAGAGATGATTAAGCAGCCACCATGCCCAGCACCAGCACAATGCAGGTTCAGCCTCACTATCCCAAGGTTGACCATGACCCGAGTCAAAATCAAGAGTTGGACTAACTGACTGAGCCACCCAGATGCTCCTCCTCCTTTCTAATGTATGCATTGAGTGCTAAAAATTGAGCTCTCTGTTGATTTAGCTGTGTCCCACCAATTTTAATACGTTGTAGTTTTATTTTCCTTCGGGTCAGTGCACTGAAATTTTATCTTTTGTCTCCGATAATCTAGAAAGTTACTTTCTACGTGTTTAGATTTTGTTATGTTTCTCCCTTTGATATCTAGTTTCATTTTTAACTTTTTTTTATAAGTGTCAAAGTTTAATTCCAAGACAATGCTACAGAGGGTTGCATTTTTTTCAGGTACACAATATAGAGATTCTCCTCCGCTGCCCAACGACTGTTAGCTCCTGTTGCCAGGCACTGATTTGCCTTGGAGTCTCGGGTGCACCTCCCCCACCCCTACTCCCTTCAGCTCCTGTTGCCAGGCACTGGTTTGCATTGGAGACGGAACCCTCGTAGGGGTTCCAAGCAGTTTCTAGTGGCCGAGAGGACACTGGTGATCAGAGACAAAGCCCCCAGGCTCTCTGGAGCCAGCTGGTGGCCATTACAATGTCTCCCCACACAGTTCTGGAGCCGCTGTGGGCTCTCCGGGAACAGCTGTGGGCTTCTGGGTTGCCGATAATCGAACGTTGGCCACATGGGCCACGAGACTCTGGGTTTGGCTGGGAGATCCTCGTGTGCACTGTGTTGCTGGTGTTCATTCCAGTAAAGTGTGGACTCCGCTTAAGAGGAAGAAAGGGGCCCTGTGCCCAGAATGAAGTATCTGGAAAAGACATGGAGAAGACCGACCCGGATGCACCAGCCCATGGAGCCGTCGCATCATCGGAGCACAAGGCCAGTCCTCTCCCGCTACAGATCCTTGCTCTGGCTGCCCTGAATCAAGATGTCGGGTACTTTTCTGTGGGAGACGCTACGCAACTGCTGAAGGGAGTTCGGCAAAGGCTGTTGAAGAAGAGCCCTCACCAGCTCACCGATGAAAATCCCATCTGTGGAGCAGCCCAGGACGATGGAGAACCCCCTGCGAGGAATATGCCAGAAGACTTCAAGGACAGCCCTGATCTGCGGGGAAGTGCAGACCCTCTGTCTCAGGACATTGGCAGCTGTGGACTGAGAGGGCAGGAAGAGGCAGGGGAGGCAGGCAGGCCAGAGCTTCCTGACGGAGGTGTGCCGTGGCAGGCCCCCGCTGAGGGCCAGAGCCAACACCACACCCTCAGCCAGATCCTACTGACGGTGATGCATCTGCTAGAGCTCCTTCGGGATCATCTGGAAGGTGGGGGCTCAAGGAGGCAGGTGCAGACTGGCTCCTCCTCCACTGATCACGTGCCCCGTGGGAGCCCCCTGAATCAAGGAAAGCCATCCAGGGCACTGAAGAAGGCACGTCAGGGGAATGAAGAGCTCCCAGGAAACACAACAATCCACCAAGCTGAGCAAGTATCTTTTCACCAGCGAAACAGCCTCCTGGAAAGGGAGATTCAGAAGCTGCACCTGAAGCTCGAGGCAGAGCCTAAGCTGTGCGAAGAGCACCTCAAACACCTGGAGAGGAAGATGATGGAGGAGAAGGCACGCTGCCTGCAAGTGAAGAACGAACTCGCCAAGGTGCGCAGGAAGGTGGATGCTGCCCACTGGAACTTAGGCCTCTACAAGAAGATGGCCGACGACCTGCACCGAGAATGGCAGAGAATCTCCTCCTTGCATGACCGAGAGCGCCTCCTGGTGGAGAACAGAAGTGAGGAGAGCCAGAAGGCTGTTCTGTGGGCAGAGAGGGAGTTCCAAAGGCTCAAGGAAGAAAACCATTGCCTCAGGCAGAAGCTGGCCAACTCTGGGCCCAAGGTCCAGCCTGTCTCCGGGGGGCCTCCTGCTCCTGCTCCTGCTCCTGCTCCAGCTCCAGCTCCTGCTCCTGCTCTTCTGGGCACAGCCTCCAAATGCCCTCAAGGGCCACAGGCTCCCCTGAAAGCCCAGAAGCCCAAGAAGGGAGCAAGGGTGCACTGGCCAGACTCCAAGTTCTCGGGTCCCCTGCAGGTCTGATTCCCTTTCCCAGCAGCCACCAACACTCACAACCAGAGCACAAAAGCTCCTGTGCTTCCTTACCCCTTCAGCCACACCCATTGCTCCTTTGACTGGAGATCCACCCCATTCTTGAACTGATGCTACCTATTCCCTATAGCCATGTGAGAGAGCATTTTTCATTGTTAAGGACCAAAAAAATAAAACGATCAAATTGCTGATCCTACTGCGACTGAGAATTGATTGTATGAAGGGATTCTATGCCAAGCAACCAAGGGTTTTAAGTGTCCTTTACTGATCACTTAATTGTCCCAATAACCCAGTGTGTCCTATACTACTGAGGTTCAGAGAGGGGACACAACTTGCCCCAAGATCACACAGCTAGTGAATTTCAGAGCTCCCATTCCAAGCCAAGGTTGTCTCATTACCCACTGATGTGAAAATAACTACCACTCCTACCACTACGATGACTTCTGCTTCTTCATTTCTGAGAGAGAGAAAGAGCGAGGGCACACACACATGCAAGCGGGAGAGGGGCAGGGAGAGAGAGATTCCTAGACAGCCTTCCCACTCAAGTGCACAACCAGACGCTGGGCTGGATTTCACAGACCATGGGACCACGCCCTGAGCCGAAATCAAGAGTCAGACGTTGACCTGACTAAGCCACACAGGCACCCTTCCTTTGTGCAAGGAACTTCTAGGCAAGCTGCTGTAAGGATCCCAGAAGGGCTTGACAAAATTTTCTCATAGGTCACGTTCTAGTTTGGATGCAAGGATTATGGTGATGCCTAGCTGAGGTAAAGTCCCAGCAAAGCATGGAGGGCAGCCTTTCAGGGTCTCCAACGATTCCCTTCGTGGGTACACCTCGTTTTGTGTTCCATACTCTACCACTGGATTAGAGTCAGGAACTCCTGCCTCACTTCGAAAGGACAGAATATGGCCCGAGAGATAGATAGCATGTCCCTTCTGAGGCTCGTAGACAAAGACACTGGTCTCCTCTTGGGCTTGCTCTCGCTCCCTCACCATTGGTTTCGAGGGAAGCCGCCTGCTCCTTGTGGGCTGTATGATGGAGAGGCCCATGTGGCAAGGAATGAATATTTCTTGCTCACCGCAATGGAGGACCTCTGGCTGCTAGGAGCCACCCGAGTGAGCACACAAGCAGATTTCCCGCCAACAAGCCTGGAGATGACTGAAGACCCACATGACATCTTGACTGCAGCCTTGTGAGAGATCCTGAGACACAGGTCCCTGGCTAGATGCACCTGGATGCCTGGCCCACGGAAACCATATGCGGTTATCAATTGGTGTTGTCGGAAGCCCTCTGGGTTGCGGAAAACATTCAAAAAAGACACAAGGGTGAAGCCACCGTTCTGGCTGCTGACCCACCCCCCTCTCCTGGGCTTGAAATTCCAGGGAAGTCAAGCGATGGTAGCAACCACTGAGAGATTAGGGTAAACAATGCCAGAAAGAGGTCCTCTGTTCTGTTCTCCATGTATCTCTCTGAGAGGACATGCCCTCACCTGATCCACCCGAGCCAATAGGTGGCCCATGCAGGAGGAGACAACTGGCCGTGTGGTCCAAGTCGGCTGAGAGCACTAGACCCAGCGTCGCAGAGCCTCCTTGAAGCCAGAAAAAGAGCCCAGAAGTTCCCTGGTGTCCCTAGAGAAGGCACAGAAATTAGATGAGTTGAAAGCCTGGGACCTGGTCATTGGGCTTCTGGGCAAGAGGGGAGATGGCCTGTGGAAGGGACACTGCCTGCAACCCCTCTTGAACCAGACCCCACCTGTCTGCTTTGGGATACTGAGGATTAAGACGAGAGTGAACTAGTGTAGAAGAGATGGTGTTCTAATGCTTGGCAGGTTGAAAGCGATTGAAATCGTTGACATTCCTATTCTCCTCGTCCTCAGGACCACCATTAAGGGGAAGGGGCCTTCAAAGAAGCAAGAGGAGTTTATCACTTACAGCAGCCATGTCAAGTGTCAATATCCAACCACTCCAGTCCCTTCCACCCCCTTGGCAGCCCCACTGCTTTCATAAGGACACAGATACATTCCCCTACAGGCTTTGGAGCAAACGTTAAGTTTTGATTTCTCTAAGATAAATGCCATAGTGCCATGACCTGCTCCTAAGGCGGTAGCAAGTCTAGTTCTCAAAGAATCTGTGTGGAAGGGTTGAGCCACTCTATTGGACACCTGAAATTGATATTATACTGCATGTGAATGGGAATGTAACTCACGGCTTGGAAAAGGAAAAGAAACTCTTAACTGTTTTCAAGAGTCAGCTCTATCATTTTCCATTCCCAACTGTGATGCGGGAGTGATCCAGTCATTCCATATCCTGCCTTGCATTTGGTGGTGGGGTCTCTCTCTCCCTCTCTGGCGCATTTGGTTTGAATCACTGTGATAGGTGTGCAGTGAGAGCTCACTGGAGTTTTCATTTGAATTGCCCCAATGGCAACTTTCTATGTGGTTTCCATCTGTCTACGCTTTGGTAAAGGTGGCAGGCCCTTTACTTTTTCCCCACCCCCCTTCTATTTCCTTTTGCTAACTAGATTGCATGCTTACATGGGGATCAAATTCTGAGTTTCCATGCTTCAGACAGGAGTCCTCTATTAGCTATGTGATTTGGACCTATTTCCTCCAAGTTGGTAGCTTGTCTTTGGGTCTTCTTAAGGAGGTCTTTCACACGGCACAGATTTACAATTCTGATTGTTGGATAAAGTCTAATTAATCAACTTTACCTTAGGGAAAATAATTTGATGTTCGACTGGAGGATTCTTTACCTAGCTTTCCATTCTGGAAATTTTTCCCCACATTTTCCCTATAAGATTTATCATTTTCCATGTAAGGCAGTGATTAATTTTGAGCTACTTTTTAAAATACTCTTTTTTTCTTTTTTTCCTTTGGGAGAGTGAACATGTGCATGAGCGGGCAGGGGCCTGGAGGGAGAAGGGAAAAGAGCATCCTCAAGCAGCCTCGCCAGTGAGCTTGGAGCCTGACTTTGTCCCGGGACGCTGAGAGCTTGACAAGAGCCAAAATCAAGAGCTGGCTGCCGCACAGGCTGCCTCACCCAGGCAGCCTGAGTTAAGTTTTGTATAGGGTTTGATACTTAGATTGTGGTCCCCGGCCTCCTCGTCCTCCACCTCCTCCTCCCCTCTCCCGCTCCCTCTTCTGCTTCTCCTTCTTCTTTGCCTATGCATGTCCACTTGCTCTAGCACCATTTATTCAAAACGCTGTCACTCCTCCACTGAACGGCTTTTTACCTTTGTCAAGGCCCCATTCGACATATGGGCGTAGTTCTCTTTCTGGGTCCCTGATTCTGTTCCACTTATCCATCTGTATTCTGTTCCATTGGTCTAGCTCTTCACCAACACCACGCACTTTTGATTACTGTAGACGAATATCTTGAAATGGGGTAGAAGGATTCTTCTGGTTTTCTTCTTTAGTTTTAGTTTCTCCTCTTTTTCTAGGTTCTAAAATAGAAAGATTATAGTTTTAAGACTCCTTTTCTTTTTAGAGAGAGAGAGAGAGATAGACACAGAGACAGAGACAGAGACAGAGACAGAGAAACGGAAGCGGTGCAGAAAGAGAGAGAGATGATTAAGCAGCCACCATGCCCAGCACCAGCACAATGCAGGTTCAGCCTCACTATCCCAAGGTTGACCATGACCCGAGTCAAAATCAAGAGTTGGACTAACTGACTGAGCCACCCAGATGCTCCTCCTCCTTTCTAATGTATGCATTGAGTGCTAAAAATTGAGCTCTCTGTTGATTTAGCTGTGTCCCACCAATTTTAATACGTTGTAGTTTTATTTTCCTTCGGGTCAGTGCACTGAAATTTTATCTTTTGTCTCCGATAATCTAGAAAGTTACTTTCTACGTGTTTAGATTTTGTTATGTTTCTCCCTTTGATATCTAGTTTCATTTTTAACTTTTTTATATAAGTGTCAAAGTTTAATTCCAAGACAATGCTACAGAGGGTTGCATTTTTTTCAGGTACACTATATAGAGATTCTCCTCCGCTGCCCAACGACTGTTAGCTCCTGTTGCCAGGCACTGATTTGCCTTGGAGTCTCGGGTGCACCTCCCCCACCCCTACTCCCTTCAGCTCCTGTTGCCAGGCACTGGTTTGCATTGGAGACGGAACCCTCGTAGGGGTTCCAAGCAGTTTCTAGTGGCCGAGAGGACACTGGTGATCAGAGACAAAGCCCCCAGGCTCTCTGGAGCCAGCTGGTGGCCATTACAATGTCTCCCCACACAGTTCTGGAGCCGCTGTGGGCTCTCCGGGAACAGCTGTGGGCTTCTGGGTTGCCGATAATCGAACGTTGGCCACATGGGCCACGAGACTCTGGGTTTGGCTGGGAGATCCTCGTGTGCACTGTGTTGCTGGTGTTCATTCCAGTAAAGTGTGGACTCCGCTTAAGAGGAAGAAAGGGGCCCTGTGCCCAGAATGAAGTATCTGGAAAAGACATGGAGAAGACCGACCCGGATGCACCAGCCCATGGAGCCGTCGCATCATCGGAGCACAAGGCCAGTCCTCTCCCGCTACAGATCCTTGCTCTGGCTGCCCTGAATCAAGATGTCGGGTACTTTTCTGTGGGAGATGTGGCAACCCGTTGCCGCCATTACAAGATGGCGCCGGAGAGCCTCGTAAACAAGTGGTTGGACGCGTGTCCTTAAGCTTATTCTGCCCAGCAACAAGGCTGACCTACCATAGTGAGCCACGTACCCCAGAATGAGACACGCCCCAGCTAGCCTGTATATATGTGCAGCCCTGGCTCTACCCAGGCGCTTCCTGCTTCCATCACCCTACAAACCTCAACCAAGTGCACTTCAATAAAGCGTGATAGAGAAGAATCCTGTGTCGGTGGTCTTCCTTCCTCGCGGGCGAGCGTTGGCGGGCCACAGCTGGTGCCGAAACCCGGGAATAGTTCGGCGGACACCGCGGGGAGCCTAGAAAGGATTCAGAACTCTACATGCGAAGTGGTCGGCGCCGGTAAGTATTCCCCGGTATGTTATTTTGGACACTTGAGCCTTGGGTAGCTGCTATAGCTATAATTGTCCTTGCAGTTGTAGCCTTGCTTTTTTGCTTTTGGATACGTGAGTGCAAATATCCAGACTTCGTGAGCCCCATACAGGCACTATTAAAAGAGAGGGGGTTAAGGATCTCAGAGAGGACAGTCAAATCCGTTCTTAAAGACATAGATGAGTGTGCCCCGTGGTTTGCCGTGTCAGGGTACTTAAACCTTCCCTGCTGGGAAAAGTTAGGAAGAGATCTGGATGCAGCCAAGGCCAATCAGCAGCTTAAATCAGGCACCCTACCCTTATGGAGAGTTGTACATGCGTGCTTACGGGACGGAAAACACGTAGAGCATCTGAAAAAGGGCAGGCGTGCTTTAGCGGAACATCAGGACAGCCTTTCGGAATCAAGTAGTATAAAGGAAGGGGGAAACAAAAAACAAATGAAGAAGTCAGAAAATGGATATAAAAGAGGAAGTGAAAAACAAAAGGAAACAGATGATAAAAGTAAGCACAAAAAACATCAGGCAACCGCTCCCAGTGCACCCATCTACCCGAGTTTAGATGAGTTCTATGAGGAATTCGCCGCTCTCAGTGTAAAGCAAGAGAGGGACTCGGGAGATGACTCACTAACGGAGGACGAGGAGGAGGAGTTAGAGGAAGAGGCGGCTAGATATGAGGAGGAGCGATACGGACTGCCGCCTCCGGCAAGAGCTCCGCCTCCGCCTTATCCAGGCAAGCAGAACGGAGGGGCCCATAGGCTCTCTCGAAAAACGCTCAGATGCCTTGCCGAGTTCACCCCGCTGGACGCTGTTGCGTTCCCTGTCTTTGAAAACCAAAACCAGCAAAGATATCATGAGCCCATACCCTACAAACAGTTGAAGGACTTAGTAGAGGCCGCCCGTACTTGGGGGCCCAATGCACAGTATACGTTAATTTTACTGGATAGGATCACCACCGCAGCCCTGACACCAAATGATTGGTGGGAGATAGCTCGAGCGTGCCTAAACACAGGACAGTATCTAGACTATAGAGCAGTGGTTACAGAAGCCGCGCATAATCAGGCGCGAGTGAATGCTCGTACACCAAACACAGCACCCTGGACTGCTGATATGCTACTGGGGCAGGGACAGTGGGCTGATAACCAGACGGCCTTCCCGGTGCCTGTTTATCAGCAGATCATAGAAATATTTAAAAGAGCATGGAGGATGATACCTAAACGGGGAGAGGTATCAGGAAACCTAAGATAATCCAAGGACCGAATGAGCCTTTTTCAGATTTTGTGGCTAGAATGATAGAGGCAGCTGGAAAAATTTTTGGAGACGCTCAGGAGGCCATGCCTCTAGTGCAACAGCTTGTTTATGAGCAATGCACTAAGGATTGCCAGCGAGCAATCACACCATGGAAAGGAAAAGGTTTAGATGCGTGGCTAAAGGCCTGCAGAGAGATAGGAGGACCACTCACCAATGAAGGACTGGCCAGAGCTATGATAGCGGCTACTAAGCACGGGAGACGTGATGGCTGCTTCATTTGCGGACAGCCGGGACACGTAAAGAGAAACTGTCCTAACAAGGAAGGCTTCAGGGCAAAGGGACCAAATACCAAGCAGCCAGGGACATGCCCAAGATGCAAGAAGGGGAAACATTGGGCCAATGAGTGTAGATCCACAAAAGACATTAATGGACAACCTATAAATAACCCATATGTCCCGGAGTCAAAAAACATGCAGAGGGGCCCACGCCCTCAGGGCCCGAAAATATATGGGGCGTTTCAGGAGGGGATCCTTCAGCCGCCGAGAGCACCCGACGAGCCACGACAGGCTCCGCGGGGCTGGACCTCTGCGCCACCGCCGGACTGGTTTTAACCCCTCGTATGGGTATACAAGCGGTTCCTACTGACATGTCAGGACCTCTTCCTGTAGGCTCGGCTGGGCTGGTTTTAGGCCGATCATCCAGCACCATGAGGGGCTTATTGGTCCTCCCCGGGATCATTGACCCAGACTATCAGGGTACAATTAGGGTTATGTGTCACTCACCTTTTGGCATTGTCTCCATTGCCCCTGGGGACAGAATAGCCCAGCTGGTAGTTCTCTCATCCTTGCATGACCATTTCCCCGCCCAAAATAAGGTCAGAGGAGATAAGGGCTTTGGATCCTCTGGAGTCGATATGGCCTACTTATCTTTGGAGCTAACAGGTCGCCCCATGTGTAGTTTGGAGATAGAAGGAAAGGCCTTCACCGGTCTAATAGATACGGGGGCTGACCGAAGCGTCATGAGCCAACGATTCTGGCCAAGGAATTGGCCGCTGCAAAAGGCCTCTCAAACATTACAGGGGCTAGGCTATCAAAACACACCTGAGATTAGTGCAAAAACTCTACATTGGAGGATGGAAGGGAACAAAGGGACCTTTCAGCCGTTCGTACTGGACCTTCCCATCAATCTCTGGGGAAGAGATGTCCAGAGTCAATTAAATCTAATTCTGACTAATGAGGGAACGTATTCCAAACAGAGCAAAGATTTGATGATGAAACAAGGCTATATGCCAGGCAAAGGCCTAGGTAAATACTTGCAGGGAGAATCAGAGCTAGTCAGTCCTAGCTTGAAAAATGATAGAAAGGGATTGGGTTTGAGCGCGCTAACCGCACGCTTAAAGAACTAATACAAAAACAAAAAGGGGGAATAGAGGCGGTTATGACCCCTCGAGATCGCCTATCCCTAGCAATCTTTACTATCAATTTTTTAATTCTGGATGCCAATGGCAAAAGTGCGGCAGATAGACACGCAGAAGAGGCTGAGGCCATAAAGGAACGTGTAATGTGGAAAGATATCCTGGATAACAAATGGTATGGACCGGATCCCGTGATTAGGAGATCCAGGGGAGCTGTTTGTGTTTTTCCACAGGACCGCTCGGATCCGGTGTGGGTGCCATCACGACTGACGCGAAAGTTGGATGAAAGAACCGATGACAACACCAAAGAAGCAGACATGGACTCCAACCCTGGAGATGCTGATAGTGCTGATGATCTGCCTGACCAGAGTTGAGGGAGCTACCTTTTGGGCCGTTTCAAGAACATGGCCCATCCCCATGCCAGTCACAAACGCGACAAAAACATTACCCCATCTGTATGTTCCAGAATGTGTTTTTGATTTACCCTGTAAACAAATCAATAATAAGGTACAGCGTTATAACACTACAAATTTCAACCTTCAAGGCACCTTGTGCTTTACCACTCTCGGAGTAGGAGTCATGGGCATGCTAATGTTTGCAGGACTACTGGTGGCTTTGTTCTTAATTCTGAGGGTAATGAGGGCTCGCAGAAGAGAGAAGGTGGCCATAGCGCGTGCCTTTGCCGCTATAGAGGCTGGAACATCTCCCCAAGCTTGGCTCAGCAAGTTAAATGAAACATAGGTTGTGCTCTTGCACTCGGAGGGCTTTGAGTAGCCCATTGCACCCGAATAGAGACAACCTTGCATTTTCCGCGGGTGGTTTGCACCTAGGAGTGCACAGGGTGAGCCACCCTGAAAGTCATGAGTGTCTGCATACGGGTACCTCCGTTTCTCTCCCGTCCCTAGGCAAAGGAGGACATGTTTACTAGGGGACACTCCTCTGATTTTAGCCATGACTGCAAAATAAAAGAAAAAGGGGGAGATGTGGCAACCCGTTGCCGCCATTACAAGATGGCGCCGGAGAGCCTCGTAAACAAGTGGTTGGACGCGTGGCCTTAAGCTTATTCTGCCCAGCAACAAGGCTGACCTACCATAGTGAGCCACGTATCCCAGAATGAGACACGCCCCAGCTAGCCTGTATATATGTGCAGCCCTGGCTCTACCCAGGCGCTTCCTGCTTCCATCACCCTACAGACGTCAACCAAGTGCACTTCAATAAAGCGTGATAGAGAAGAATCCTGTGTCGGTGGTCTTCCTTCCTCGCGGGCGAGCGTTGGCGGGCCACAGGGAGACGCTACGCAACTGCTGAAGGGAGTTCGGCAAAGGCTGTTGAAGAAGAGCCCTCACCAGCTCACCGATGAAAATCCCATCTGTGGAGCAGCCCAGGACGATGGAGAACCCCCTGCGAGGATTATGCCAGAAGACTTCAAGGACAGCCCTGATCTGCGGGGAAGTGCAGACCCTCTGTCTCAGGACATTGGCAGCTGTGGACTGAGAGGGCAGGAAGAGGCAGGGGAGGCAGGCAGGCCAGAGCTTCCTGACGGAGGTGTGCCGTGGCAGGCCCCCGCTGAGGGCCAGAGCCAACACCACACCCTCAGCCAGATCCTACTGACGGTGATGCATCTGCTAGAACTCCTTTGAGATCATCTGGAAGGTGGGGGCTCAAGGAGGCAGGTGCAGACTGGCTCCTCCTCCACTGATCACGCGCCCCGTGGGAGCCCCCTGAATCAAGGAAAGCCATCCAGGGCACTGAAGAAGGCACGTCAGGGGAATGAAGAGCTCCCAGGAAACACAACAATCCACCAAGCTGAGCAAGTATCTTTTCACCAGCGAAACAGCCTCCTGGAAAGGGAGATTCAGAAGCTGCACCTGAAGCTCGAGGCAGAGCCTAAGCTGTGCGAAGAGCACCTCAAACACCTGGAGAGGAAGATGATGGAGGAGAAGGCACGCTGCCTGCAAGTGAAGAACGATCTCGCCAAGGTGCGCAGGAAGGTGGATGCTGCCCACTGGAACTTAGGCCTCTACAAGAAGATGGCCGACGACCTGCACCGAGAATGGCAGAGAATCTCCTCCTTGCATGACCGAGAGCGCCTCCTGGTGGAGAACAGAAGTGAGGAGAGCCAGAAGGCTGTTCTGTGGGCAGAGAGGGAGTTCCAAAGGCTCAAGGAAGAAAACCATTGCCTCAGGCAGAAGCTGGCCAACTCTGGGCCCAAGGTACAGCCTGTCTCCGGGGGGCCTCCTGCTCCTGCTCCTGCTCCTGCTCCAGCTCCAGCTCCTGCTCCTGCTCTTCTGGGCACAGCCTCCAAATGCCCTCAAGGGCCACAGGCTCCCCTGAAAGCCCAGAAGCCCAAGAAGGGAACAAGGGTGCACTGGCCAGACTCCAAGTTCTCGGGTCCCCTGCAGGTCTGATTCCCTTTCCCAGCAGCCACCAACACTCACAACCAGAGCACAAAAGCTCCTGTGCTTCCTTACCCCTTCAGCCACACCCATTGCTCCTTTGACTGGAGATCCACCCCATTCTTGAACTGATGCTACCTATTCCCTATAGCCATGTGAGGGAGCATTTTTCATTGTTAAGGACCAAAAAAATAAAACGATCAAATTGCTGATCCTACTGCGACTGAGAATTGATTGTATGAAGGGATTCTATGCCAAGCAACGAAGGGTTTTAAGTGTCCTTTACTGATCACTTAATTGTCCCAATAACCCAGTGTGTCCTATACTACTGAGGTTCAGAGAGGGGACACAACTTGCCTCAAGATCACACAGCTAGTGAATTTCAGAGCTCCCATTCCAAGCCAAGGTTGTCTCATTACCCACTGATGTGAAAATAACTAACACTCCTACCAATACGATGACTTCTGCTTCTTCATTTCTGAGAGAGAGAAAGAGCGAGGGCACACACACATGCAAGCGGGGGAGGGGCAGGGAGAGAGAGATTCCTAGACAGCCTTCCCACTCAAGTGCACAACCAGACGCTGGGCTGGATTTCACAGACCATGGGACCACGCCCTGAGACGAAATCAAGAGTCAGACGTTGACCTGACTAGGCCACACAGGCACCCTTCCCTTGTGCAAGGAACTTCTAGGCAAGCTGCTGTAAGGATCCCAGAAGGGCTTGACAAAATTTTCTCATAGGTCACGTTCTAGTTTGGATGCAAGGATTATGGTGATGCCTAGCTGAGGTAAAGTCCCAGCAAAGCATGGAGGGCAGCCTTTCAGGGTCTCCAACGATTCCCTTCGTGGGTACACCTCGTTTTGTGTTCCATACTCTACCACTGGATTAGAGTCAGGAACTCCTGCCTCACTTCGAAAGGACAGAATATGGCCCGAGAGATAGATAGCATGTCCCTTCTGAGACTCGTAGACAAAGACACTGGTCTCCTCTTGGGCTTGCTCTCGCTCCCTCACCATTGGTTTCGAGGGAAGCCGCCTGCTCCTTGTGGGCTGTATGATGGAGAGGCCCATGTGGCAAGGAATGAATATTTCTTGCTCACCGCAATGGAGGACCTCTGGCTGCTAGGAGCCGCCCGAGTGAGCACACAAGCAGATTTCGCGCCAACAAGCCTGGAGATGACTGAAGACCCACATGACATCTTGACTGCAGCCTTGTGAGAGATCCTGAGACACAGGTCCCTGGCTAGATGCACCTGGATGCCTGGCCCACGGAAACCATATGCGGTTATCAATTGGTGTTGTCGGAAGCCCTCTGGGTTGCGGAAAACATTCAAAAAAGACACAAGAGTGAAGCCACAGTTCTGGCTGCTGACCCAACCCCCTCTCCTGGGCTTGAAATTCCAGGGAAGTCAAGCGATGGTAGCAACCACTGAGAGATTAGGGTAAACAATGCCAGAAAGAGGTCCTCTATTCTGTTCTCCATGTATCTCTCTGAGAGGACATGCCCTCACCTGATCCACCCGAGCCAATAGGTGGCCCATCAGGAGGAGACAACTGGCCGTGTGGTCCAAGTCGGCTGAGAGCACTAGACCCAGCGTCGCAGAGCCTCCTTGAAGGCAGAAAAAGAGCCCAGAAGTTCCCTGGTGTCCCTAGAGAAGGCACAGAAATTAGATGAGTTGAAAGCCTGGGACCTGGTCTTTGGGCTTCTGGGCAATAGGGGAGATGGCCTGGGGAAGGGACACTGCCTGCAACCCCTCTAGGACCAGACCCCACCTGTCTGCTTTGGGATACTGAGGATTAAGACGAGAGTGAACTAGTGTAGAAGAGATGGTGTTCTAATGCTTGGCAGGTTGAAAGCGATTGAAATCGTTGACATTCCTATTCTCCTCGTCCTCAGGACCACCATTAAGGGGAAGGGGCCTTCAAAGAAGCAAGAGGAGTTTATCACTTACAGCAGCCCTGTCAAGTGTCAATATCCAACCACTCCAGTCCCTTCCACCCCCTTGGCAGCCCCACTGCTTTCATAAGGACACAGATACATTCCCCTACAGGCTTTGGAGCAAATGTTAAGTTTTGATTTCTCTAAGATAAATGCCATAGTGCCATGACCTGCTCCTATGGCGGTAGCAAGTCTAGTTCTCAAAGAATCTGTGTGGAAGGGTTGAGCCACTCTATTGGACACCTGAAATTGATATTATACTGCATGTGAACGGGAATGTAACTCACGGCTTGGAAAAGGAAAAGAAACTCTTAACTGTTTTCAAGAGTCAGCTCTATCATTTTCCATTCCCAACTGTGATGCGGGAGTGATCCAGTCATTCCCCATCCTGCCTTGCATTTGGTGGTGGGGTCTCTCTCTCCCTCTCTGGCGCATTTGGTTTGAATCACTGTGATAGGTGTGCAGTGAGAGCTCACTGGAGTTTTCATTTGAATTGCCCCAATGGCAACTTTCTATGTGGTTTCCATCTGTCTACGCTTTGGTAAAGGTGGCAGGCCCATTACTTTTTCCCCACCCCCCTTCTATTTCCTTTTGCTAACTAGATTGCATGCTTACTTGGGGATCAAATTCTGAGTTTCCATGCTTCAGACAGGAGTCCTCTATTAGCTATGTGATTTGGACCTATTTCCTCCAAGTTGGTAGCTTGTCTTTTGGGTCTTCTTAAGGAGGTCTTTCACACGGCACAGATTTACATTTCTGATTGTTGGATAAAGTCTAATTAATCAACTTAACCTTAGGGAAAATAATTTGATGTTCGACTGGAGGATTCTTTACCTAGCTTTCCATTCTGGAATTTTTTCCCCACATTTTCCCTATAAGATTTATCATTTTCCATGTAAGGCAGTGATTAATTTTGAGCTACTTTTTAAAATACTCTTTTTTTTTTTCTTTCTGGGAGAGTGAACATGTGCATGAGCGGGCAGGGGCCTGGAAGGAGAAGGGAAAAGAGCATCCTCAAGCAGCCTCACCAGTGAGCTTGGAGCCTGACTTTGTCCCGGGACGCTGAGAGCTTGACAAGAGCCGAAATCAAGAGCTGGCTGCCGCACAGGCTGCCTCACCCAGGCAGCCTGAGTTAAGTTTTGTATAGGGTTTGATACTTAGATTGTGGTCCCCGGCCTCCTCGTCCTCCACCTCCTCCTCCCCTCTCCCGCTCCCTCTTCTGCTTCTCTTTCTTCTTCTTTGCCTATGCATGTCCACTTGCTCTAGCACCATTTATTCAAAATGCTTTCTCTCCTCCACTGAAATGCCTTTTACCTTTGTCAAGGCCCCATTGTACATAGGGTGCAGTTCTCTTTCTGGGTCCTTGATTCTGTTCCACTTATCGATCTTTATTCTGTTCCATTGGTCTAGCACTTCATCAACACCACGCACTTTTGATTACTGTAGACGAATATCTTGAGATTGGGTAGAATGATTTTTCTGATTTTCCTCTTTAGTTTTATTTTCTCCTCTTTTTCTAGGTTCTAAAGTAGGGAGATTATAGTTTTGAGACTCTTTTTTAGAGAGAGAGAGACAGACAGAGACAGAGACAGGGAAAGGGTGCAGAAAGAGAGAGAGATGATTAAGCAGCCACCATGCCCAGCACCAGCACAATGCAGGTTTAGTCTCACTATACCAAGTTAACCCTGTAGTTGATCCATGTCATTGGAAATGGCAAGATTTCATTTCTTCTGATGAATGCATAGTATTCCATTTTATATATATATATATATATATATGATATATATCATATATATATATCATATCTTCTTTATCAAATCTTCTGTTGATGGACATATCTAGGTTCTTTCCATAGTTTGACTATAGTGGACAATGCTGCTATAAACATTTGAGTGCACATGCAACTTCAGATAGCTACATTTCCATCTTTAAGGTAAATACCCAGTATTGAGACTGCTGGGTTATAGGTTAGCTCTTAATTGCAATTTATCTATCATGCAGAGTGTAAATTAGTAGACCGCACCCATACATGGTAGAGACCTGGGGTGTCTATTTTTCAGTGATCTCCCATCACCCAAATCTCAAGTGGACTAAAACCTCCTCTATTTCTCCTGCTATAGGGAGTTTTTCACCACACTTTGAAGTTCCCTTTCTTTTTTTTTTTTTTTTCTATTTTTTTTAAAGACTTTATTTATTTGTCAGAGAGAGAGAGGGAGAGTGAGTGAGCACAGGCAGACAGAATGGCAGGCAGAGACAGGGAGATGCAGGCTCCCTGCCGATCAAGGAGCCTGATGTGGGACTCGATCTCTGGACACTGGGATCATGACCTGAGCCGAAGGCAGCTGCTTAACCAACTGAGCCACCCAGGCATCCCAGTTCCCTTTCTTTTTATAAACTTGCTTGTAAGCTCTCCGTATCTTCCTGATATAGACATTGGAATCCCAGCCTCAGACTTGATAGTCTCTTTTCATAGTCTTGACCCCAGAAGTACAGAGTATCAGCTTTTTTTTTTGCATGTTAGCTGATGCTTTTGGCCTCCAAATGTTTGGCATCTGGAAATTTCCCTGTTTCCTACAAAGTTCAATTACCTAATAAAACAAATGACAGGGTGGTGAAAGCCCGTACTCTGGAGACAAGTTGCTGGCACTAGCTGGGGGGACTTCAGGCAATGCTTTTCACCTCTCTGTGCCTCTGCCTCTCTATCTATAGACTGGAGTTCCTGGTACTTAGTTCATGGGTTATTATGAGGATTAAAGCAGGACACATGTTCAGTGCTTAGAATAACACCTAATACAGACTAAAGACAATATAGATGTTTGATCCTATGAAGTTTTTGAATTTTTTGTGTATTTTCACTTTATCCAATATTTGTACCTTAGGGTTCCTGACTATAACAACTCTGTCTTCTATGTTCTATTAGACTCAAGAACTAATACATTGAATAAAATGCGTAAGATTCTTTTTAGAGGAAAGTACTTATAGCAGACATCCTGGATATCTTAAGAATGTCTGACTTGTCCACAGTCTTCCTTTGAGGTATCATTTGCCTGGTATCTTCTAACTCCTTCCCCTGTAACCACACTTAGTTTGACACTGAACTTAAAGGCAGCCAGTGGATGATCAGGTGGAATGACAAGTGACTCCTGCCTAGCTGGGCTCACTCCACTTGACGGTGACTAACTGCTGATGTAGTCAGATCTTGGGGAGTTTACACTCAAAACAGCAACAACAAAAAAATCCTTTTTCAGTATCAGGAGCAAAGGCAGTAGACACAGGTAATAGCTCAATAACCACCATGGCAAGGTTCTCAAGCAGGGATCATAGGCACTGGACACACTGTCCTTTGCAAATGATCTTTTAGCCTCCAGAGGCAGGTCTGGAAATAGTCTCAATTCTTCCTGTGTTTCCTATAATAAACTGCTATTATCTGATGTATCTGGAGTATGTCTTTTCTTAAAACCTAACAAATGTACTACTGCTAAGAATATTTAAACAATAAATTAAAAATATCTGATCTCTAAGTCACTGGATTTATCTTCTCCCATCTATTTCCTCTTCAGGTAGTGGGGGAAAAAAGAGAGTAAGGCTGGATTTTAATCCATGCGCTATCACTTGACCAAACTGCTTAAACATTTAGAGCCAATGATTCCTAATCCTGAAATTGAGGAAAGAGCAATATATTGTTGCATAAGATTTTTGTGAGATTTATTTCATTTGGACACATTTGTTAAAGTTACTTTTATGCCTGGTATGGCAGTAGGTGCTAGGGATATAGCAGTTTCTGCCAGTGATGGGCTTACACTCATGGTACCAATGAGATATTGTCTGGAAAATGCTTAATTTGTTAGAGACTCTTAATGCACAGTAACTTCTGTTACTATGTCTACAGGAAAAGTATATTCTCCTCCTGTACAACTTCAAGAGCTGAGAGCAGATGCTTCTCCAAGTATGTTCCACTGTGAACATTAGAAACAATAAAACACTATTTTATTATGGATCTATTTAACCTTTTTTTATTGCTGTTCCTGGTGTTTTTGTTTTTTTTTTTTTAAGATTTTATTTATTTATTTGACAGAGATCACAAGCAGGCAGAGAGGCAGGCAGAGAGAGAAGAGGAAGCAGGCCCCCCGCTGAGCAGATTGCCCGATGCGGGGCTCGATCCCAGGACTCTGAGATCATGACCTGAGCTGAAGGCAGCGGCTTAACCCACTGAGCCACCCAGGCGCCCCGTGTTTTTGTTTCTTGACCTTTCCATTGGGTATTTGAACCTAATTGTTGATCAGTTATTTAATTTGAAACTATTTCCTCTCTTCTCAGGCTGGCATCTCTTTATCACACACATTAGATGGTATTTTCTACAACAGCTACTGACAAATAGGACACTTTATATAAAATAAAAATGGAAAATTTCAGAATAAGTTCTGTATAGACATTCTCTCTATTGGTACAAGCTACACAGCTTCGATACTTTTAAAGGCACAATTTACCCAGATGTAGAAAAGGATATCTAATGCTCTTCTTCAGAGGTATAAGACTAGATGACTGTTGGATGCTGCTGGCTGCTCCTCCAAATCTATTTTCCCCTTCTTAAGCTCTAGCAGAAGGGGTTTGCTCTGATACTCACTCTATACCTTCATTAGGAATGGGTCTTGATCAGCCAATCAGAACAATCAGTGCCCAGGAAATTTTGTTAGTGTGGAGATTAACATGTGTTGTGAATTGGCCAAATCAAATTAAAGGGAAGGATTATTATTTCATGGTGAGGGGGGCGGTCACTTTCCTGTTAAATGTAAACAAGGAAATGAATAACTGTATTTGCCAGTGGAAGCCTGTAATTAGGAAGGGAATGAGCTGTAGAGTGAAGCAGACTTTGTGGACTGTTGAGTGGGGAGAAAGAAAGAACCTGGGTCTTCGGTAATCTTGTTGAATCAAGCAATTAAGCTAGTCCTACCTCTGGGCCTCCTGTTATGTAATATAAAAATTTTACTGTATAGACCAGTTTGAGTCAGTTTGAGTCAGCTGTCCTACTTGTAACCAAAAGGACCCTGCATAATAACGGTCATTTTACTTAGTTATTTTTAAGGAATGAGATAACGAAACTGGTTCTTAAGCTCACCTTGTCCCCAGTGCACAACAAGGCAACAATTATATATATTGTAACTAACTGTTGAAATGTTGTGAGACTGGTGGAAGAGAACTTCTATAGCTAGTCATAAAGACCACCTCAAAAAAAGGTTGAGACAGAGGAGCCAAACCCCCAGTGCAACCAACCACAAACAGAAGGGATATCACAAGCACAGAAAAGCGAATCAGACCCCACTCCACCCCCCATCCATCACACTGGGCACCCATAGCCTTGGGCACCCATACTTGGAAGACAAGTCCCCATAATGTTTGACTTTGAAAATAAGCAGTCCTTAAATCTGAGATAATTGAGGGGTGATAGAAGACCATGTCCCCACCCTTAAAAAACCAGTCCAAGACACACCACAGAAGCAGCAGTTTAAAAACCCCTGGGATATAAGTGAAGGAGATTTTTCTCTTTATTTTTTAATTAATTTTAGGATATGTGTCAGAGAAATAGGGATCTACAGACTTCTCTAGAACAGATTTGCAGGGGTGGATGGGCCTTTTTACCTTGCTCTACCCTAGCCTAGATAATTGGATGTTTATAGAAGCCTGTTTTAGCACTTTCCTTCTACATTGCTAATACCCCCTGCTCCCTCACATTCCCTCTGGACCTACTCAACCCAACCTACCAGGTACTCCTTCCAAAGCAATTCCTGCTCAAACACAACTGGCAGGCAACCCTGGTTCAGACTGGCAATCCTTCAAAGTGATTCCTGCCCTGGAAATGGTGCAGGGAGGATATCCCCAGACACCAGGGCCCTCACATTTCCTGAAGTTGGATCTCTTAGCTGGCTACACAGTGAACAAGCTCTCTGCTTTAGTGTGCCCACAGCTGTCACAGTGGTTAATAGCAGCCAGGCTGTACCCATCAATGAGCCCATAAGCTTCAAAGCTCAGGTAACAACCTTACCCAGTGTACCAGCAGTGGACACACTTTTCACAGGGAAAGTGAGTCATTGCAGCCAGCTGGGCTGAGGTCCAGTCCCACCCACCAGCACACCCACAGTATCCATAGCTCAACCACAATAGGAAGTAACATGCAATCCATACACGAGACAACCCAGGAGTGTCCAGTTCTGGTGATGAGGGGGTATTGTGCTACAGGGCACCACAGGACATTTGCACAAGGCAACTAATTTCAAAACCAGGACACATAGCTGACCTAAAACATAGAAACAGAGTTAGCCAAAACAAAGAGACAAAGGAATCGGTGGTAAATGAAAGAATAGGCCTATATCACAGGAAAAAAACTAAATGAAATGGAGGTAAGAAATATGTCTGATACGGGCGCCTGGTGGCTCAGTGGATTAAGCCTCTGCCTTTGGCTCAGGTCATGATCTCAGGGTCCTGGGATCGAGCCCCACATCAGGCTCTGCTCAGCAGGGAGCCTGACCCCCCCCCACTCTGCCTGCCTCTCTGCCTACCTGTGATCTCTCTGTGTCAAATGAATAAATAAAATCTTAAAAAAAAAACAGAAATTTATCTGATAAACAGTTCAAAGTAATGGTCATAATGATACTCACCAGACTTGAAGAGTGGATTAATATACTAAAAACCTCAACAAAGAGCTAGAAGATGTAAAAATAATGAGTCTGAGTTAAAAAATGGCTCAGTGGGTTAAGCCACTGGCTTCGGCTCAGGTCATGATCACAGGGTCCTGGGATCCAGTCCCGCATGGGGCTCTCTGCTCAGCAGGTAGCCTGCTTCCCTTCCTCTCTGCCTCCCTCTCTGCCTACTTGTGATCTCTCTCTGTCAAATAAATCAATAAAAAATCTTTTAAAAAATATAAAAGCTGAAATAAAAATATACTACAGGGAATCAATAGCAGATTAGAGGATGAAGAAGAATGGATCAGTGATTGGGAAAGATAGGGTAATGGAGAGCTCTCAACCTGAGTAGCAAAAAGAAAAAAGTAATAAAAAATTATAATAGGTTAAGGGACCACTAAGTTTACCTTACAGGGGTCTCAGAAGAAGACAAAAGGGGGCAGAAAATTATTTGAAGAAATAATTGCTGAAAAATTCACTTGCCTGGAGAGGGAAACAAGTATCTAGGCCCAGGAAGCATAGGGAGCCCCTAACAAGATAAACCAAAAAACATTCACACCAACACACATAATAATTAAAACCTCAAAAATTAAAGACAAAGAGAATTTTAAAAAGAACATGAGAAAAGCAAAGTTATGCACCAAGAAACCCCATAAGGCTATAAGTTGGTTTTTTAGAAGAAATCTTGTGGGCCAGAAGAAAGTGAAATGATATATTCAAAGTACAAAGAAGGACAAAATAGAACAAAGAATATTCTACCCAGAAAGGTTATCATTCAGCATAAAAGGAGATATAGAGTTTCCCCAAAAAGGTTTAAGAAGTTCATCCCCACTAAACCAGCCTTACAATAAATGTTGAAAGGAATTTACTAAGTGAGGAGAAAAGAGAACTAGAAGTAAATAATAATAATAATAATAATCAAAGTAACACAAACAAGAGCAAGCATATAGTAAACATAGATCACTCACTTAAAAAGCCAGTATGAAGGTTAAAACACAAAAGTAGGAAATCAAATATATCTACAAAAGATACACAATAAGATGTAAATTACGACATTACAAACATAAAATATGATGGGGTTAGTAAAAATGTAGTGCTTTTAGAATGGATTCAAAATTAAGTAAACCAACTTAATATGGACTGCTATACGCTATAACAAATTGTGTTATATGTGAATCCCATGGTAACCGTGAATCAAAAATCTATAATAGAAACATTTTAAAAAGATGAAAGAAGCCAATTTAACACTAAAGAAAGTCATCAAAATACAGGGGAAGAAAGCAAGAAAGGAAGGAATAGAGAACTACAAAACACCCCGAAAACAATAAACAAAATAACAAGATGTACAGACCTATCAAAAATTACTTTAAATGTAGACATACACACACTGAAAGTGAAGGGATGAAAAAAGACATTTCATGAAAATGGAAACAAACAAAAAAATTGAAGTAACAATAATTAGAACAGCAGATATGGAACTTAAAGTCTCTAACAAGAAAGAAAGAAAGCAAGCAAGCAAGCAGGCAGGCATTATATGATAAAGGAATCAATTCAACAAGATGATAGAACATTTGTAAATATATATGCATCCAAAATAGGAGTACCAAAATATATAAAGCAAATATTAATAGAATAAAGGGAGATGTTGACAGATACAATAATAGTAGGGGATTGAACAAGCCATTTACAACAATGGATAGATCAGCCAGGCAGGAGTTGATAAGAAAGTAGTAGCTTTGAATGACATATTGGACCAAATGGACTTAACAGATATATAGAAAACATTCTATCCAAGAACAGACTATGCATTCTTTTCAAGTGCATATGCCCATTCTCCAAGATAGATTATGTATTAATGAATATTGAAATTATATCAAAATGATTAATGAATATTGAAATTATATCAAGCACCTTTTTCAACCACAATGATATAAAACTAAAAATTAATTACAAGAAGAAAATTGGAAAAAAACACAAACATATGAAGGCTAAACATAGTATTAAACAACAAATGAGTGAATGAAATCCAAGCAAAAGATTTAAAAAAATATATGGAGGCAAATAAAAATGGAAACACAATGGTCCAAACTCTGGGACACAGAAAAAGCAGTTCTAACAGTGAAGTTTATAGCAATCTAGGCCTACTATTAAGGAATAAGACAATTTGAAATGAACAATTTAGTCTTATAACTAAAGGAACTAGAAGGAAAGAAACAATACATATTAGAGTAGAAATGAATGAGATAGTAAATATGCAAACAAACAAACAAAAAAACAAGAGAAAAGATCACTGAAACTAAGAGGTGGTTCTTTGGAAAGATTAAAAATAAATAAAAAAAATTAGTTAACCTATAGCCAGATTCATGAAAAAAAAAAAGAGAGACAACTCAAAATCAGAAATGACAACTGACAAATCATTAAATTCTACTCCTGAAACTAATAACGCAGTAAATGTTAACTAAGTTAAATTTAAATAAAAATTTTTAAGAGATGTTAATTGAAATATGCATTCTAAAAAAAAAATCAGAAATGTAAGAGGAATAAGCACCAACACCACAGAAATACAAAGGATAATAAAATACTATGAAAAATAATATGCCAACGAAGTGGAAAACCTAGAAGAAATGGATAGATTCCTTGAAACATACAATCTTCCAGAACTGAATTGGGAAGAAAGAGAAAATCTGAACAGACTGATTACTAGGGGAAAAAAGAAAAGAGGGAATCAATCAGTAATCAAAAAACTTGAAACAAATGTCCGGGACCAGATAGCTTCACAGATTAATTCTATCAAACATTCAAAGAAAAGTTAATACCTATTCTTCTCAAACTGTTCCAAAAATTGGAAGAGGAAGGAAAGCTTCCAAACTCATTCTATGAGGCCACAATTATCCTGCACCCCAAACTAGGAAAACACACTTAAAAAAAAGAAAGAAAGAAAGAAAGAAAGCTACAGGCCAATATCTCTGATGAATATAGATGCAAAAATATGCAAGAAGATATGAGAAAACTGAATTCACAATACAAAAGAATCAGTGAGATTTATTCCAGAGATGAATTAATATTTGATATAAAAATGCGATATGTCATTAAGAGGAAATATAAAAACCATATAATTATCTCAATAGATTCAGAAAAAAGATCTGACTGAATACACCATCTTTAAATGATTAAAAAAAAAAAAAGTGCACAGGGCCACATACTTCAACATCATAAAGACCAGACATGAAAAACCCGCAACTAACATTATACTAAATGGTGAAAAACAGTTTTCCCCTAAGATCGGTAACAAGACAAGGATGTGTTTCACCATTTTTATTCACTATAGTACTAGAAGTTTTACCTGCAGAAATCAGACAAGACAAACATTTATATTTGTAAAGAAGTTAAACCATCACTATTTACAGATGACATGATATTCTACATAGAAAACTCCAAAGAATCTATTTAAAAATTGTAAGAACTGATAAGTAAATTTAGTAAAGTTGCAGGATACAGAATTAATAACCCAGAAATTGGCTCAGTGCTTTTATACACTGATAATGAAGTAACAGAAGAAGAAATTAAGAAAATAATTCCAGAGATGCCTGAGTGGCTTAGTTGTTTGAGGGTCTAGCTGTTGATCTCAGTTCAAGACTTGAACTCAGGGTTATGAGTGCAAGTCCTGCCTTGGGCTCAACACTGGGCATGGGGCCTAATTTAAAAAGAAAAGAAAAAGGAAAACAATTTCATTACAGTTGCACCAAAGATAATAAAAGACTTAGGAATAAACTTAACCATGGAGGTGAAAAACCTTTTCTCTGAAAACTACAAAACACTGATGAAAGAAACTGAAGATGATACAAATGTAAAGATATTTCATGCTCATGGATTGAAAGAATTGATTTTATTAAAATGTCCATCACTAAATCCAATCTACAGATTCAATCAAAATACCAACAGCACTTTTCATAGAACAAATAATCCTTAAATTTGTGTGGAACCACAAAAGATCCTGAATAACCAAAGCAATCTTGAAAAAGAATGAAGCTGAAGGTATCAAAATCCTACATTTTAAGATGTACTACCAGGGGGAAGGATTAAGATGGCAGGGGAGTAGGGGACCCTAAGTTTGTCTGGTCTCTGGAATTCAGCTAGTTATCAAACCATTATGAACACCTGTAAAAACAAGTGGAGATCTGAGAAAAGAAATGCTGCAATTAAAGTGACTAGTTTTTGGAAGGTAGGTAGTGTGATATATCAGAGGATATGGGAGTGGGGAGGGAGCTGGCTTAAGGAGACTATGGCAAATTACTATAAGCATCAAAACACAAAATCTGAACTTTTAGAAGTTTGCTGCAGTGGGGGATATCTCTGGCTTAAAGGTGCTTGGTGGTGAAGCAAGGTAGAATCCCAGGTGGGACAGCATGGTCTCAGGATCCCCAGGGTCATAAGAAGGATGGGGGCGGGGGGCTGCCTGATGCTGTAGAGTTCCCAGTTATCAGATGGGGAAGCCAGACACAGACAGAAAGCCTGGGCATCAGCTTTGTGCTTGGGGTTGCCATAAACTGTGAATCACTGCACAGTCGCAGGACCATTCTCCTAGAAGGTGTCTAGGCAGGCAGAAGCATGGAGATATCCCCCTCCCTTCCTCAGAAGGAACAACATGGGTCTGTTCTGCAAAAGTCTCTAAAATTTGGAGACTTGAAAATCCGTCGCATGCCTGAGATAAATGCTCGGTCACAGACTGGGTGAACTCAGAGTTGGGACAGAAACCAGGGGACACAAGTAATTGACTACATTCCAGTGAGGGCTCACTGAAGAGGTGGGGGTGGGGGTGGAAACTTTCAGCTCTGGGGCTAGAGAGCAGCACCACCATTTTCATTCCCCTCATCACTGCAGAAAGCCTTCAGTGATCAAAAAGCATCACATAGCAGAGTCCAGAGCCACTTACACTGAACCTGGCCCTGGAAAGAGGCATATTTCCACATGTGTAAGGGCACCTGAAAATCAGTTCAACAGGTCTCTGTCCCAAAAGACTAGCAGGAACAGCTGGCTACTGCCAAGTTTACCAATTATTGAAAACTATATAATCTTCTGCTCTTGGGGAAAACAGTATATAGTACTTGCATTTTTTTTTAATTCTTTAGTATTTCAGTTTTATTCTTTTCAGCTATTTTCTTATTTTTTTCAATTCTTTTATATATATAATGTATATATATAAATATATGTTCGGGTTTCCTTTCATTCTATATTTTATTTTTGTATATATGTTTTTCTTTCTTTATTTCCTATTTGGGGATCTAGTTTTTTTTAACAAGCCAAAATACACCAGGATCTAGTGTTCTTTGTTTGTTTTGTTTTGTTCTGTTTTGGTTATTTGATTTTCTCTTGTTTTGTTTTCTTCTGAATTCTTGTGGGGTTTTTCCCCCTATTGTTGTTACTGTTTTCCTTCCTCCCTCTCTCCCTCTGATATAATGAGATGGAGAAATTCACCCCAAAAGAAATAATAGGAGGTAGTACTCACTACCAGGGGTTTAATCAATATAGATATAAGTAAGATCTCTGAACTAGAACTTAAAACAGCAATTCTGAAGAACACTTGCTGGGCTTGAAAAAGGCATAGAAGATACTAGAGAATCCCTTACTGGAGAAATAAAAGAACTAAAATCTAATCAGGCCAAAATAAAAAAAAATTACTATTACTGAGATGCAGTCATAAATGGAGGGTTTAATAGTGGGGATAAATGACATAGAAGAGATTCAGTGATGCAGAAGACAAAATAATGGAAAATAAGGAAAAGAATAGAGAAAGACAACTATTGGATCATGAAGGGAACCTTTGAGACCTCAGCAATTCCATTAAGCAAAATAATATCTGGATAATAGGAGTTCCAGAAGATAAAGAGAGAGTGATGGGGGCAGAAGGTTTATTTGAACAAATTATACCTGAGAAACTCCCTAATCTAGGGAAAGAAACAGACATTCAAGTCCAAGAGTCACAGAGAATTCCCCTCAAAATTAATAAAAATAGGTCAACACCTTGACATATAATAGTGAAGCTTGAAAATTTCAGAGATAAATAGAAAATTCTGAAAGCAGCTTGGGACAGGAGGTCCTTAATATATAAGGGCATAAACATAAGTCTGGCAGCAGACAGGCCCAGAGAGACCTGCCCAACCAGAAAGGACTGGCATGATATATTCAAGGTGCTAAATGGGGAAAAAATATGCAGCCAAGAATACTTTACCCAGCAAGGCTGTCATTCAGAATAGAAGAGACAAAGAGTTTCCCAAAGGAATTCACAAACATTAAACCAGCTCTTCAAGAACTATTAAATTAGGGGATCCTTTAAGTAAAGATAAAACCCAAAAGTAACAAATAACAGAAGGAATAGATAATCTACAGACATTGTGACTTCACAGTTTAATACAATGGCATTAAATTCATATCTTTCATTATTTACTCTGAATGTAGATGGACTAAATACTCCAGTAAAAAGACATATGATATCAGATTCATTAGGATACACTATAAAGCTATAGAAATCAAAAGAGTAAGATACTGGCACAAAGATACACACAGAGCAATGGAACAGGATAGAGTGTCCAGAAATAGACCCATTTTTATATGATCAATTAATCTGTGATAAAGGAGGCAAAAATATATACATTTACTTCTGGGGGGGCAAACAATCTTTAATGAATAGTGCTAGATAAACTGGACAGTTGCAGGCAGTTAATGCACCTGAACTACTTCTATAAACTCAGAATGGATACAACCTAAATATGAGACCTGAAATAATAAAAATTCAAGAAGAAAACAAAAGCAGTAATCTTTGGACTTTGGCATTTCGAAAATATTGATGGATATTTCTCCTCTGATAAGGAAAACAAAAGCCAAAATGAACTACTGGGACTACACAAAAATAAAAAGCTTTTCACAGCTAAAGGGGGCTCCACTTAAGATTAAGATTCCTTCCCAGGGGTAGCCCAAATGTACACACTAAATTATGCTGAGGCACAAAGTCTTGTGTCCCTTGTCTTAACTTGAAATTTTGTTGAAGGGCCAGCCCTGCTTTACTGTTCTCTGTGAAATGTTTTTTTTTAGTTTATTTTTTATTTATTTTCAGCATAACAGTATTCATTATTTTTGCTCCACACCCAGTGCTCCATGCAATCCATGCCCTCTATAATACCCACCACCTAGTACCCCGACCTCCAACCCCCCGCCCCTTCAAAACCCTCAGATTGTTTTTCAGAGTCCATAGTCTCTCATGGTTCACCTCCCCTTCCAATTTCCTCCAACTCCCTTCTCCTCTCTAACTCCTCATGTCCTCCATGCTATTTGTTATGCTCCACAAATAAGTGAAACCATAAGATAACTGACTCTCTCTGCTGGACTTATTTCACTCAGCATAATCTCTTCCAGTCCCGTCCATGTTGCTACAAAAGTTGGGTATTCGTCCTTTCTGATGAAGGCATAATACTCCATAGTGTATATGGACCACATCTTCCTTATCCATTCATCTGTTGAAGGGCATCTTGGTTCTTTTCACAGTTTGGCGACCGTGACCATTGCTGCTATAAACATTGGGGTACAGATGGCCCTTCTTTTCACTACATCTGTATCTTTGGGATAAATACCCAGTAGTGCAATTGCAGGGTCATAGGGAAGTCAAACTCTCTCTCTTCGCAGATGACATGATTCTTTATATTGGAAAGATATAAAGACTCCACCCCCAAACTACTAGAACTCATACAGCAATTCAGCAATGTGGCAGGATATAAAGTCAATGTACAGAAATCAGTGGCTTTCTTATACACTAACAATGAAAATACAGAAAGGGAAATTAGAGAACCGATTCCATTTACTATAGCACCCAGAACCATAAGATACCTGGGAATAAACCTAACCAAAGAGGTAAAGGATCTGTATTTGAGGAACTAGAAAACACTCATGAAAGAAATTGAAGAAGACACAGAAAGATGGAAGACCATTCCATGCTCTTGGATCAGAAGAATAAACATTGTTAAAATGTCTATACTGCCTAGAGCAATCTATACTTTTAATGCCATTCTGATCAAAATTCCACCAGTATTCTTCAAAGAGCTGGAGCAAATAATCCAAAAATTTGTATGGAATCAGCAGAGACTCCAAATCACTAAAGAAATGTTGAAAAACAAAAATAAAACTGGGGGCATCACATTACGGGATTTCAAGCTTTACTACAAAGCTGTGATCACCAAGAAAGCATGGTACTGGCATAAAAACAGACACATAGACCAGTGGAACAGAGTAGAGAGAGCCCAGATATGGACCCTCAACTCTATGGGCAAATAATCTTCGACAAAACGGAAAAAATATACTGTGAAATCTGTTTTAACTGCATAGAAGTTCAAGTTTCCTACTAATTTGTACTTCCTTCATTCCCTTATAGCTGTTCATTTGTGAGAGTACTCCTCAGTAAAGTGCTTCCATGAAGATTTTCCACGCAGAGTTCATTCCCTGGGAGAACTTGGTTTGTGACATGACCTGTCTCTAGGTTCCTAGCAGAAAAAAGGAAATCTTTCAAAGAATTCCCACAGATGAAGTTCCAAAATATGAACTATCAATACTTATTAAGGATACCAGGAAATAAGCCACCATGGGCAAAAGTCAGAAGAAACAACTAAGAGCAGAATTAGACCTGTACAGCTTGCTGATGTTGAAGTGATCAGGGAGAGTAAAGTTTGGAAAAAAGTTTTCCTGCCAAGGACCTAATGGTAAATATTTTAGGCTTGTAGGCCATACAGTCTCTGTTGCAACTATTCAATTCTGACATAGTATGGTTCACAACCCAGATGGTATGAAACAAGTAGATATGACTCTGTTTTAGTACAATACTATTGACTAAAACAGGTGGAGAGCTGGATATAGTATAATGTCTGAGATAAAGAATATGATATAAGGTGATGAAAGGAGGGAATACAGAAAGTACATTCAAGAAATTATTGAAAACATAAAGAAACAGTTATAAAATATAAAGCAGCTTAGAGTCATGTAACATAGTATGAGACAACCTATTCTGTTTCTGATCTACACACATCACTCAGCCATAAAGTACTCAAAACTTTTTTCTTTGAATCAAGAATGAAGATGGCTATGGTCATCATTTTTTTTAAAGATTTTATTTATTTATTTATTTATTTGACAGAGAGAGATTACAAGTAGGCAGAGAGGCAGGCAAAGAGAGAGAGGAGGAAGCAGACTCCCTGATGAGCAGAGAGTCCGATGGGGGACTCAATCCCAGGACCCTGAGATCATGACCTGAGCCGAAGGCAGCGGCTTAACCCACTGAGCCACTCAGGTGCCCCATCATTTTTATTCAACAGAATTAGTGCAACATAAACAAGACACAAAGGGTAGGGGTATTAAAAAGAAAAATGTCAGCTTTCATAGATGATATGACTAACCACATAGAAAACTTTAGAATATCTATAGTTATACAACTGGTGAGAGAATTTAGCATGGTCAACTGCTATGTAATTAAAATTCAAAAGTCCTATGAATTTCTATAAATTATCAACACATAAAATATTATGTAAAAATATATCATCCACAAAAATATAAGGTATTTAGCAACACATCTATAACAAAAGATACACAAATTATTTAAAGAGTAAATGATAAAATGTTATGAAAAGAAATTAAAGGTGACAAATAAACAGAAACACAGCATATTTAATTTCAATCAAAATTTTGATTTATTTGTTAAAATTGGATAATTCAAATCTGAACAATACTGAAACAGCAAATGGTGAGGAAGAGGCAAGTACTCCTACAGAAGAAGTAGAGTGACTTGTCATAAATATCAAGATATTATAAAGCTATAGTAATTAAGATTGTGGAATTGGCATGAGGACAGACAATTAGGTCAGCAGTAGATTCTTAAAGAGAAACTTGATCATTGACAGATGTAGTGTTGCAGGTCAGTAGGGAAAGGATGGACTGTTTAATAAATATAACTGGGACAACTAGTTATTCACATGGGAATAAAATTAACTTGGGCCTTTACACAATTTAAGTTGGATTAAGAACTGAAAGGTGAAACCTTAGAAGACTTTGTAGACAAAATAACTTCAGGGTAGACAAAATAACTTCAGGGTAGAAATCGCCTCAGGGTAGAAAGGGATTTGTCAAACAAGATGCAGAAATAATAAATTTATGATTAATTCAGTTCTATTAAATTTAGGAGCTTTTCATCAAAATATACTGTAGAAAAAGTCAAAAGTCAAGTCACACATGGAAAGAAGATATGTAAGCATCAATCAGAAGATGAGCATCAACATGAAAACAGAGTGCGTATTTATGAAAATGGGCAAAAGATATGAACATGTATTTCAAAAGAAATAAATGATAAAAATATGAATAGATGCTCAGTATTATTGTAAACAGGGAAGTGGAAATGAAAACCAAACTATGACACCATTTCACAACTACAGTTCTTCAATTTTGACAGTATCAGGAAAATTGCAATTGAAACTTGCCTCTTTGCTCAGTTGAATATAAATTGGAGTAGCACCTTGAAAGAATACAGTTTGGTGTTAACTAGTAAATTGAAAACACTCATGCACATGTGCACCAGGAAAATCACACAGGAGTGTTCAACACAGATTTATTTCATAATCACAGAACAAAGAAAAATGTGAATTTCCACCAGTAGTAGAAATGGTAAGTTGTAGGTCTCCACAAAAATGGAGCTTTAAACATCAGTTAAAATAGATGAATTACAAGGAGAATTCATGATGCTAACATAGGAAGACCCTAAACTCACCTCCTCCATGGACACACCAAATCTATACCTATATATCAAGAATTCCTTCTGAAGAAGACCTGAGGACTGTCTGAACAGCTTCTGCACAACAGAGGACAGAGGGACTACATAGAGAGGAGCAGAAAGATGAAGACACTGTAATACAGGAATACCTACCCTTGATGTTAGGAACTGCAGCAGGGAAAGAGGGGACAGAACTGAGGAACTGAGATTTGTCTCCCCTGGGGCAAAGAAAAAAAGCTACCATTTAAAAGTGCAAGTACTACATAAAAAAAACTAGCCCTTCATCAAACTCTGGAACTTTCTGTGTCAAAGGGTGGCCATGCCATGGATTGGATCCCCTTTTCAGCTTCATAATGAGCAGGGTCTAGATGCCACACAGCTGATTTGTCCCTCATCAAGTTCCAGACACCCGTTCCAGATCCTAAGATGGCTCGAGCATGGTACACACCAAGACACACCTCAAAACCACTTGCTGTAGCTCCAGTCATCTCACAGAGACAACATAGGCACAAGGCACCATAGAACACTCCAGGTCTTTATCACTTCAGCTTTAAATGACTCTCCAGGATACCAATGACATAGAGCACCCCAGAACCTCCCAGTCTACTCCCACTTTAGCTCTAGTTGTTCCATCAGAATCTCCCTGTGCAGAGTACCCAGGATTGCCTGGCCTATGCCTGCCATGGTCCCAGTCATCCTAGCAGTGTGTCTCCTGAGTAGAGCACTACAGGACCTTCAACACCCACCTCAGATCTCTATACCCCAGAAAAATACACCACTATCCCTGGCTTCCACTTGCTTTGGCTCCAGCCAGACTGTGAGAGTGCCCTTTCACAGACTTACTCAGGATTCCTTGACTTGAACTCACTTCAGCTTCAGCTGTCCTCTAAGGACACACCCTGGATGAAGAACACTGGAACAGCCCCACCCCCTTGGCCTGTACATACTTCAGTTCTGGCTTTCCCATCAAAGTGGCCTAGCACAAAGTGGCCCAGACCCTTATCCCATGCCAGATACAGTTCTAGCTACCAGCCACGCAGTGACATGAGGTACACACAGTTGACACTGGGGGCATCTAAAAACAAGGCCATTCCTTCAAGTTTAGGAGACATAGCTATTAGGTCTAATTCACAGAAAGAGAGAAAGTCAAACAAAATGTGAGGCAGAGGAATATGATCCAAAGGAAAGAACAGGACAAAGCCTCAGGGAAAAAAAAGAGTGCAGAGATTAATCATCATATTAACAAGAAAAAGGAAAAAAACCATATATCATGTCAATAGAAAAAGTATTTGACAAAGTACAACCTCTCATGGTAAAATCTTTCATGATAAAGGCTGCCAGTGAAGTGGCTTTAGAGAGAATGTATCTCAACATAATAAAGGCTATTAGGAAAAATACACAACTAATATCATACTCAATGGTGAAAACTGAAAGCTCTTCCTCTAAGATCTGGAAGATGACAAGAATACGGACTCTCACCACTTTTATTGAACATAGTACTGGGCATCCTAGCTGCAGCAATTAGACAAGAAATAAAAAGATATCCAAATTGGTAAGGAAAAGTAAAATTTTCACCCTTTGCAGATGACATTATACTATATTTAGAAAATCCTAAAGACTACCAGAAAATGACTAGAACAGATATATAAATTCAGTAAGATCAAAGGATTCAAAAACCAATATACAGAAATCCAATGCAGTGCTACACACAAATAACAAAGTAGTGGAAAGCAAAATTAACAATCTCATTTATATTAGTGCAAAATATAATAAAATGTCACCATAGAGGTGAAATACCTGTATTCCAAAAACTATAAAACAATGATGAAAGAAAATGAAGACAACACAAACAAATAGAAAGATATCCCATGCTCATGAATTGGGAGAACAGTTATTGTTAAAATGTCCATACTATCCAAAGCAATCTACAGATTTAATGCAATCCCTATCAAAATACCAACAGCATTTTTAACAGAAATAGAACGATCTTAAAATTTGTATGGAATCATAAAAGAACCTGAATAGCCCAAGAAATCTTGAAAAAGAAGAAAATTGAAAGTATCACAATCTGAGATTTCAAGATATTCTACAAGCTATAGTAATCAAACCACAATGGTACTGGTATAAAAACAGACAGGTTGATCAATGGAACAGAATAAAGAGTCCAGGAATAAACCTACAATTATATGGTCAATTACTCTATGACAAAGGATGGAACAATATGTAATCAGAAAAAAGACAGTCTCTTCAAATGGTGTTAGGAAAACTGGACAACTACATGCAAAGAATAAAAATGGACCACTTTCTTATACCATACCCAAAAAATAAACTCAAAATGGAGTAGAGACACAAATCTGAGACTTGAAACCATAAAAATCCTAAAAGAAATCAGAAGCAATAATATCATGGACACTGGCTACAGCAATGTTTCTCTGGATATGTCTCCTACAGCAAAGACACAAAAGCAAAAATAAGGGGCACCTGGGTGGCTCAGTGGTTAAGCCTCTGCCTTTGGCTCGGTTCATGATCCCAGGGTCCTGGGATAGAGCCCCGCATCTGGCTCTCTGCTCAGCGGGGAGCCTGCTTCCTCATCTCTCTCTCTCTCTGCCTGCCTCTCTGCCTACTTGTGGTCTCTGTCTGTCAAATAAATAAAATCTTTAAAAAAAAAAAGCAAAAATAAGATATTGGGACTACATCAAAATAAAAATATTCTGCAAAGCAAAGGAAACAATCAACAAAACAAAAAGACAACTTACTGAATGGAAGAAGATATTTGCAAATGACATATCTGGTAAGAGATCAGTATCCAAAAAATATAAAGATGGCCAACAGACACATGGAAAGATGTTAAACATCACTCATCAGCAGGGAAATGCAAATCAAAACCACAATGAGGTATCACTTCACACTTCACACTTATCAGAATGGCTAATTGAAAAACACAAGAAACAGGGGGGGAGGAGTCAAGATGGCGGAGAAGTAGCAGGCCTAGACTACTTCAGCTAGCTGGAGATCAGCTAGATAGCTTATCTAAAGATTGCAAACACCTGAAAATCCATTGGCAGATCAAAGAGAAGAAGAACAGCAATTCTGGAAACAGAAAAACAACCACTTTCTGAAAGGTAGGACTGGCGAAGAAGTGAATCCAAAGCGAAGAGAAGATAGACCCCGGAGGGAAGGGCCGGCTCCCGGCAAGCGGCGGAGCAACGGCGCACAAAATCAGGACTTTTAAAAGTCTGTTCCGCTGAGGGAAATCGCTCCAGGGGCTAAACCCGGGCGAATCCCACGCGGGGTAAGCGTGGCCTCAGGTCCCGCAGGGTCACAGAAGGATCGGGGGTGTCTGAGTGTCGCAGAGCCTGCGGGTATTGGAACGGGAAAGCCGGCTACAGAGACAGTGCCAACAGTAAGCTCACGACAGTAAGCTCACAGCTCGGTGTTACCTTGAACCAGTCGCAGGCTCGGTAAGCTCAGAGCGCGGCCGGAGGTCAGGCAGACTGGGCGCTGCTCTCTGAGGACGCACTGAGGAGTGGGGCCCTGGGCTCTCGGCTCCTCCGGGCTGGAGACCAGGAGGCCGCCATTTGTATTCCCCGTCCTCCAGAACTCTATGGAAAGCGCTCAGGGAACAAAAGTTCCTGAAAGCAAACGCAAGCGGATTACTCACCCCAGCCCCTGATAAGGGCGGTGCAATTCCTCCTGGGGCAAAGACACTTGAGAATCACTACAACAGGCCCCTCCCCCAGAAGATCAACAAGAAATACAGCGGAGACCAAGTTCACCTACCAAGGAGTGCGGTTTCAATACCAAGGAGAGCAACAGAATTCCAGAGGAAAAGAAAACAAAGCACGGAACATATGGCTTTTTCCCTGTGATTTTTTTTTTAGGCTTGCAGTTAATTTTTTTCTTTTTCATTTTTGTTTTTATTTTTTTCTCGCCTTCTGATTACATTTTTTTTAACTTTTACCTTTTTCTTTTTTAAAGTTTTTTAACTAGTTTATATAATATACATACTTTTTCTTTTTTATACTTTACTTATTTGTTTTCTTTTTTTTAATTCTTTTCTTTTTTTTTCTAATTTCTTTTTTTTTCTTTCTTCCTTTTTGAACCTCTTTTCATCCCCTTTTCCCCACCTCACGATTTGGGATCTCTTCTAATTTGGTTAAAGCATATTTTCCTGGGGTTGTTGACACACTTTTAGTATTTTACTTGCTCCTTCATATACTCTTATCTGGACAAAAAGACAAGATGGAAAAATACAATGCACAAAAAAGAACAAGAGGCAGTACCAAAGGCTAGGGACCTAATCAATACAGACATTGGTAATATGTCAGATCTAGAGTTCAGAATGACAATTCTCAAGGTTCTAGCCAGGCTCAAAAAAGGCATGGAAGATATGAGAGAAACCCTCTCGAGAGATATAAAAGCCCTTTCTGGAGAAATAAAAGAACTAAAATCTAGCCAAATTGAAATCAAAAAAGCTATTAATGAGGTGCAATCAAAAATGGAGGCTCTCATTGCTAGTATAAATGAGGCAGAAGAAAGAATTAGTGATATAGAAGACCAAATGACAGAGAATAAAGAAGCTGAGCAAAAGAGGAACAAACAGCTACTGGACCACGAGGGGAGAATTCGAGAGATAAGTGACAAAATGAGATGAAACAACATTAGAATAATTGGGATTCCAGAAGAAGAAGAAAGACAGAGGGGAGCAGAAGGTATAGTGGAGAGAATCATTGGGGAGAAATTCCCCAATATGGCAAAGGGAACGAGCATCAAAATTCAGGAGGTTCAGAGAACGCCCCTCAAAATCAAGAAGAATAGGCCCACACCCCATCACCTAATAGTAAAATTTACAAGTCTCAGTGACAAAGAGAAAATCCTGAAAGCAGCCCGGGAAAAGAAGTCTGTAACATACAATGGTAAAAATATTAGATTGGCAGCTGACTTATCCACAGAGACCTGGCAGGCCAGAAAGAGTGGCATGATATTTTTAGAGCACTAAATGAGAAAAACATGCAGCCAAGAATACTATATCCAGCTAGGCTATCATTGAAAATAGAAGGAGAGATTAAAAACTTCCAGGACAAACAAAAACTGAAAGAATTTGCAAACACCAAACCAGCTCTACAGGAAATATTGAAAGGGGTCCCCTAAGCAAAGAGAGAGCCTACAAGTGGTAGATCAGAAAGGAAAAGAGACCATATACAGTAACAGTCACCTTACAGGCAATACAATGGCACTAAATTCATATCTCTCAATAGTTACCCTGAATGTGAATGGGCTAAATGCCCCTGTCAAAAGACACAGGGTATCAGAATGGATAAAAAAACAAAACCCATCTATATGTTGCCTCCAAGAAACTCATTTTAAGCCCGAAGACACCTCCAGATTTAAACTGAGGGGGTGGAAAAGAATTTACCATGCTAATGGACATCAGAAGAAAGCAGGAGTGGCAATCCTTATATCAGGTCATTAGATTTTAAGCCAAAGACTATAATAAGAGATGAGGAAGAACACTATATCATACTCAAAGGGTCTGTCCAACAAGAAGATCTAACAATTTTAAATATCTATGCCCCCAACGTGGGAGCAGCCAACTATATAAACCAATTAATAACCAAATCAAAGAAACACATCAACAATAATACAATAATAGTAGGGGACTTTAACACTCCCCTTACTGAAATGGACAGATCATCCAAGCAAAAGATCAGCAAGGAAATAAAGGCCTTAAACGACACACTGGACCAGATGGACATCACAGATATATTCAGAACATTTCCTCCCAAAGCAACAGAATACACATTCTTCTCTAGTGCATATGGAACATTCTCCAGAATAGATCACATCCTTGGTCCTAAATCAGGACTCAACCAGTATCAAAAGATTGGGATCATTCCCTGCATATTTTCAGACCACAATGCTCTAAAGCTAGAACTCAACCACAAAAGGAAGTTTGGAAAGAACCCAAATACATGCAGACTAAACAGCATCCTTCTAAAAAAGAAATGGGTCAACCGGGAAATTAAAGAAGAATTGAAAAAAATCATGGAAACAAATGATAATGAAAATACAACGGTTCAAAATCTGTGGGACACAACAAAGGCAGTCCTGAGAGGAAAATATATAGCGGTCAAGCCTTTCTCAAGAAACAAGAAAGGTCTCAGGTACACAACTTAACCTTACACCTAAAGGAGCTGGAGAAAGAACAAGAAAGAAACTCTAAGCCCAGCAGAAGATAAATCATAAAGATCAGAGCAGAAATCAATGAAATAGAAACCAAAGAAACAATAGAACAAATCAATGAAACTATGAGCTGGTTCTTTGAAAGAATTAATAAAATTGATAAACCCCTGGCCCGACTTATCAAAAAGAAAAGAGAAAGGACCCAAATAAATAAAATCATGAATGAAAGAGGAGAGATCACAACTAACACCAAAGAAATACAAACTATTATAAGAACATACTATGAGCAACTCTACGCCAATAAATTTGACAATCTGGAAGAAATGGATGCATTCCTAGAAACATATAAACTACCACAACTGAACCAGGAAGAAGTAGAAAGCCTGAACAGACCCATCACCAGTAAGGAGATTGAAACAGTCATTAAAAATCACCAAACAAACAAAAGCCCAGGGCCAGACGGCTTCCCGGGGGAATTCTACCAAACATTTAAAGAAGAACTAATTCCTATTCTCCTGAAACTGTTCCAAAAAATAGAATGGAAGGAAAACTTCCAAACTCATTTTATGAGGCCAGCATAGGATCCCATAAAAACCAGACAAGGATCCCATCAAAAAAGAGAGCTATAGACCAATATTCTTGATGAACACAGATGCGAAAATACTCAACAAAATACTAGCTAATAGGATTCAACAGTACATTAAAAGGATTATTCACCACGACCAAGTGGGATTTATTCCAGGGCTGCAAGGTTGGTTCAACATCCGGAAATCAGTCAATGTGATACAACACATCAATAAAAGAAAGAACAAGAACCATATGATACTCTCAATAGATGCTGAAAAAGCATTTGACAAAGTACAGCATCCCTTCCTGATCAAAACTCTTCAAAGTGTAGGGATAGAGGGCACATACCTCAATATCTTCAAAGCCATTTATGAAAAACCCACTGCAAATATCATTCTCAATGGAGAAAAACTGAAAGCTTTTCCGCTAAGGTCAGGAACACGGCAGGGATGTCCCTTATCACCACTGCTATTCAACATAGTACTAGAGGTCCTAGCCTCAGCAATCAGACAACAAAAGGAAATTAAAGGCATCCAAATCAGCAAAGAAGAAGTCAAATTATCACTCTTCGCAGATGATATGATACTATATGTGGAAAACCCAAAAGACTCCACTCCAAAACTGCTAGAACTTATACAGGAATTCAGTAAAGTGTCAGGATATAAAATCAATGCACATAAATCAGTTGCATTTCTCTACACCAACAGCAAGACAGAAGAAAGAGAAATTAAGGAGTCAATCCCATTTAACCAACTGAGCCACCCAGGTGCCCCCTGGAGTCAATCCCATTTACAATTGCACCCAAAACCACAAGATACCTAGGAATAAACCTAACCAAGGAGGCACAGAATCTATACTCAGAAAACTATAAAGTACTCATGAAAGAAATTGAGGAAGAAACAAAGAAATGGAAAAATGTTCCATGCTCCTGGATTGGAAGAATAAATATTGTGAAAATGTCTATGCTACCTAAAGCAATCTACACATTTAATGCAATTCCTATCAAAGTACCATCCATCTTTTTCAAAGAAATGGAACAAATAATTCTAAAATTTATATGGAACCAGAAAAGACCTCGAATAGCCAAAGGGATATTGAAAAAGAAAGCCAACGTTGGTGGCATCACAATTCCGGACTTCAAGCTCTATTACAAAGCTGTCATCATCAAGACAGCATGGTACTGGCACAAAAACAGACACATAGATCAATGGAACAGAATAGAGAGCCCAGAAATAGACCCTCAACTCTATGGTCAACTAATCTTCGACAAAGCAGGAAAGAATGTCCAATGGAAAAAAGACAGCCTCTTCAATAAATGGTGCTGGGAAAATTGGACAGCCACATGCAGAAAAATGAAATTGGACCATTTCCTTACACCACACACAAAAATAGACTCAAAATGGATGAAGGACCTCAATGTGCGAAAGGAATCCATCAAAATCCTTGAGGAGAACACAGGCAGCGACCTCTTCAACCTCAGCAGCAGCAACATCTTCCTAGGAACAACACCAAAGGCAAGGGAAGCAAGGGCAAGAATAAACTATTGGGATTTCATCAAGATCAAAAGCTTTTGCACAGCAAAGGAAACAGTTAACAAAATCAAAAGACAACTGACAGAATGGGAGAAGATATTTGCAAACGACATATCAGATAAAGGACTAGTGTCCAGAATCTATAAAGAACTTAGCAAACTCAACACCCAAAGAACAAATAATCCAATCAAGAAATGGGCAGAGGACATGAACAGACATTTCTGCAAAGAAGACATCCAGATGGCCAACAGACACATGAAAAAGTGCTCCATATCACTCGGCATCAGGGAAATACAAATCAAAACCACAATGAGATATCACCTCACACCAATCAGAATGGCTAAAATAAACAAGTCAGGAAAATGACAGATGCTGGCGAGGATGCAGAGAAAGGGGAACCCTCCTACACTGTTGGTGGGAATGCAAGCTGGTGCAGCCACTCTGGAAAACAGCATGGAGGTTCCTCAAAATGTTGCAAATAGAACTGCCCTATGACCCAGCAATTGCACTATTGGGTATTTACCCTAAAGATCCAAAGGGGCACGTGCACCCGAATGTTTATAGCAGCAATGTCCACAATAGCCAAACTATGGAAAGAATCTAGATGTCCATCAACAGATGAATGGATCAAGAAGATGTGGTATATATACACAATGGAATACTATGCAGTCATCAAAATAAATGAAATCTTGCCATTTTCAACAACATGGATGGAACTAGAGTGTATCATGCTTAGCAAAATAAGTCAAGCAGAGAAAGACAACTATCATATGATCTCCCTGATATGAGGAAGTGGTGATGCAACATGGGGGCTTAAGTGGGTAGGAGAAGAATCAATGAAACAAGATGGGATTGGGAGGGAGACAAACCATAAGTGACTCTTAATCTCACAAAACAAACTGAGGGTTGTGGGGGAGGGGGTTTGGGAGAAGGGGGTGGGATTATGGACATTGTGGAAGGTATGTGCTTTGGTGGTGAGTGCTGTGAAGTGTGTAAACCTGGTGATTCACAGACCTGTACACCTGGGGATAAAAATATATGTTTATAAAAAATAAAAAATTAAAAAAAAACCTCTTAATAAAGGAGAAATCCAAAGGAAAAAAAAAATAGAATGTCTTCAAAACCTCAGGATAGGCAAAAATTTCTAAAAACAAAAAAAAGGTGTAGACAAAAAAAGCTGAAGTGTTAGACTACTTTAAAATGAAGAAATTCTATTTATCAAAAGGTACAACAGAATGCGAGAGGATATTTACAATTTTTTTTACAAATTTTAATTATGACTACCATATATTTCCAATAAGATGTCATATCCAAAATATATAAAGGACTCCTACAACTCAAGGATAATCTAACAGAAATATGAGAAAAGGACTTAAATAAGCACTTTATGAAAAAAGACATTGAAAATGGCCAAACACACCAATGGCTCATCAGTAATCATCAGAATAATGCAAATTAAAACTCAGTGCAGTACCACCACTGGTATGGCTCAAATTAAAGGCAAATAATACCACATACAGTTGACTCTTGAATAGCACAGAGATGAGGGGCACTGACACCTGCGTATTTGAAAATCCATGTGTAAATTTTGACTCCCCCCAAACCTAACTATTGTTGACTGGAAGCCCTACTGATAACACAAAGTCAGTTAACACATTTTGTATGTTATATGTATCATATATTGTATTCTTCCAACAAAGCATGCTGAAGAAACTGTTAAGAAATCCTTGGAGAAAATGCATTTACAGTACTATTTAAAAAAAAAATCCAGTATAGAAGTGGACTTGAGCAGTTCATACCCAAGTTTTTAAGGATCAACTATTAGCTATGTTATGCAACAACTACAATGCTTGGTGATGAAAATGTACACTGCAACTTCTTAGGTGAAATTAGTAGTATCTACCCAATGTTTCAGTAAGTTCTACCATATACCCAACAGGACTATACCCCTATGTTTACCAAAAGACATAAAGGAACATTTATAGTAGTAATAATTGTCATAGTCCCAAACTGAAAACTCAATGTCTATCAACAGAATGGATACATTGAGATAAGAGAATGCATAAGAGAACACTGTACCATCATGCATGCACAAACATTGACACCTCTCCTGAACACAATGTTGAGTGAAAGAAACTCAGACCTGAAGAATAGGATTCCATTTACATAAAATTCAGACACAAGTAAAACTAAGTAACAGTGTTAAAAGTTACAATGGTGGTTAACCCTGAGGAGAGAAGCAAGGACTGTGAGGAACTCAAGAGAGATTCTAGGTGCTGGTAATTTTCAGTCTTTGGTTATCAAATACATAGGTGTGTTCACTTTCTGGAAAGTCATTCAACTGAACATGTATCATTTGTGCATATTTTTTTGGTGTGTTATTCTTGTGTATGAGGCCAAAAGAAGTTCACATTTAAAAAAACACCCTACACACCCCCCAAAACAAAAGAATTTTATAGGTATTCTATTCATGAAAGCTTATTGATTAAAACACTGCTAAAAAAACAAACAAACAAACAAACAAATAACACTGCTTAGTGTTATCCTGCTTTTTACAGAAAGGACATTTTTGCTCAAACATAGGTCTCTGTGTTAAAATCCTTACTTGATATTTGGCAGAGGAAACACTCTTGAGACAAAATGCTTCTAGGCATCAGTTTTGAATGGATTTCAATGCCTCTAAAAGTCGTTTATTGATAATGTGCTGACCTAAACATTTTCAATTTCATATCATTGACTTGAATACTACTATGTTTTTACTACTGAAAGATCAACAAATGCTTATGCTAATCAGCTTGATACTTGGGATGCCAGAATGGAAATTTCTTTGTCTACATAAAGTAGTCGAGCTGAAAAATACCCAGGGATATCCATAGCGGTCATGCTTTCAATGGATAGGAAGCTGCAAGCAAGAACTTCTTAGCCAATACCCTCACCAAATTCAGCCATTTGTGCAAATGGCTCTCTCTAAAAGAACATTTCCTTACATAGTTCAATCTAATATTAGGCTTAAATCCAAGGATGCTAAGACTTAATTATCTCATTTCCTCCATAAGTGATACAGCATGTTACTATTTGGCTATAATTGTTAATGGTGTTCCTAACACAGACTTGGAGGGGAGGTGTGCTAGGGACTGTGTATTGTTTTTGACGGTAGCCATGAAGGATGAGGCATACCTATGAAAAATGACTTGCATGCAGGATTAGACTTAAAGCTATACATTGATCTTTTCTAAATATTAGTATTAAAATGCATTTTCCCCAGGATTTCTAACTTCGTGTCACTCTGAACAAGAGGAATAGGTAAGGGTTGAGTATGCTGTTTCTCATTTAACCAAATGTAATTTAATTTAGACAATTGAGTGCTTGCTACTTCAAAGCAATGAAACATAAGCTTTTCACATGACTACACACATGAGCATACACAAAACATACATAGAACACTGTATCATCAAGAAAAAATCATTTAGGTATAGCTTACAAGGCTCTATTTTTTTTAATTATATATCTGGACATCACGTGTCTTCCAAGTTCTAGTTCTATATCTTCATCTGTCTGTTAAATATTTCCACTCAGGATGTTCCTCTATTACCTCAAACGTATCATATCTAAGATTCAATCCCTTACTTCCAGTTCTAACTAGCTTTCCTATATTAATAATCATGCATACCATAAATATTCCAGTTACTCAAGGTCCAAAGTTTGAAGTCACCTTTTACCCACATTGTAGTTTTAATTCACATTTGCCTAATGGCTAATTACAAACTATTTTTCATATGTTGATTTGGCCATTTGTACATCTTTTTTGGTGATGTGTTCACTCGTCCAGTGTATATTTAGACAGCTTTATCTCTAGAATTTTAATTTGTGTCTTTCATGTTTTCTATCTCTACTTACATGATCTATCTTATCTACCCTCTTGTTCATATGGAATATTATGAAATGACTGTTAAAAAACGTTCTTGCCCAGTATGGTACTGGCACAAAAACAGACACATAGATCAATGGAACAGAATAGAGAGCCCAGAAATAGACCCTCAACTCTATGGTCAACTAATCTTCAACAAAGTGGGAAAGAATGTCCAATGGAAAAAAGACAGTCTCTTCAATAAATGGTGTTGGGAAAATAGGACAGGAACATGCATAAAAGTGAAATTGGACCATTTCTTTATACGACACACGAAAATAGACTCAAAATGGATGAAGGACCTCAATGTGAGAAAGGAATCCATCAAAATCCTTGAGAAGAACACAGGCAGCAACCTCTTCAACCTCAGCAGCAGCAACTTCTTACTAGGAACATTGCTAAAGGCAAGGGAAGCAGGAGGAAAAATGAACTATTTGGACTTCATCAAGATCAAAGGCTTTTGCACAGCAAAGGAAAACAGTTGATAAAACCAAAAGACAACACACAGAATGGGAGAAGATATTTGCAAATGACATATCAGATAAAGGGCTAGTATCAAAAATCTATAAAAAATTAGCAAACTCAACACCCAAAGAACAAATAATCCAATCAAGAAATGGGCAGAAAACATGAACAGACATTTCTCTAGAGAAGACATCCAGATGGCCAACAGACACATGAAAAAGTGCTCCACATCACTCAGTATCAGGGAAATACAAATCAACCACAATGAGATACCACCTCACACCAGTCAGAATGGCTAAAATTTACAAGTCAGGAAATGACAGATGCTGGTGAGAATGCGAAGAAAGGGGAACCCTCCTACACTGTTTGGAATGCAAGCTGGTGCAACCACTCTGGAAAACAGCATGGAGGTTCCTCAAAAAGCTGAAAATAGAGCTACCTTACCACCCAGCAATTGCACTACTGGGTATTACCCTAAAGACACAAAGATAGTGATCCGAAGGGCCATGTGCACCCGATTGTTTATAGCAGCAATGTCCACAATAACCAAACTATGGAAAGAGCCTAGCTGTCCATCAACAGATGAATAGATAAAGAAGAAGTGGAGTATATATACACAATGGAATACTATGCAGCCATCAAAAGAAATGAAATCTTGCCATTTGCAATGACGTGGATGGAATTAGAGGGTATTATGCTTAGCGAAATAAGTCAGTCAGAGAAAGACAACTTTCATATGATCTCCCTGATATGAGGAAGTGGAGATGGAATGTGGGTGGTTTGGGAGGTAGGAAAAGAATATGAAACAAGATGGGCTCGGAAAGGAGACAAATCATAAGGGACTCTTAATGTCACAAAACAAACTGAGGGTGGCCAGGGGTGGGGGTAGGGAGAGGGTGGTGGGGTTATGGACATTGGGGTGAGTGCCATGAAGTTGTAAGCCTGGTGATTCACAGACCTGTACTCCTGAGACTAATAATACATTATATGTTTATAAAAAAAATAAAATAAAATTTTAAATAAAAATTAAAAATAAAATGAAAGAAAAAGTGTTCTTACCTGTATCACTGGCAGCATTTGTGGGTCTGTTTCTATTGATTAATTTTTCTCCTCATCATGATTTATTTTCCTACTCTTTTGCATGGCTTGTATATTTGATTGGATGACACTGGGAATTTTACCTTGTTGGGTTCTGGACATAATTGTTTTTGAGTAAGAGTTGATATGAAACATTAGTTTCAGGAATACAGTATGATTCAATCCTTATCTGTGAAATGATTACCACAGTAAGTCTAGTCACCATTAATTATCATAAAAGGTTACAAACTTTGTTCTTGTAATGCAAATATTTAAGATCCACTCTCCTGGGAACCTTCTAATATGCACAGTACCATTGACCATAATCACCAGGCTCACACCACATTCCTATTCATTTCACAACTGGAAATCTGTACCTTCCCTTTCATCCATTTTGCCTGCACACCAGGCCCTTTCTCCACTGGTAACCATCCCTGTGTTCTTTGTATTCATGAGTTTTGTTTGTTCATCTTTGTTTTTTAGATTTTACATGCCAATTATATCATATGGTATTTGTCTTTCTCTGACTTATTTTACTTAGAAGGATACCCCTGAAGTCCTCCATGTTGTTACAAATGGCAAGATTTTATTCCTTTTGTGGCTGAGTAGTATTTGTGCATGTGTGTGTATAGTATATATATGCATGTATGTGTGTCTCATATCCTTATCCATTCATCCACCAATTGACACTTAACGTTGTTTCCATCTTGACTATTTATCTTTTTTTTGTTCTTATAAATATTTTTGAAGTTTATTCTTTGACACTGTTAAATTACCTGGAAACAATTGGATTCTTCTATAACTTCCTTTAAAATGTCAGGATTAGAGCAGGCTTCATTCCATAGACAGTTTTGCTTCACTACTGAAGGTAGATCTTTCTGAGTAGTCTTCTGATATCCCATGAATTACTGGGGTTTTCTACTCTAGCCTTCAAGAAGAGAAACTATTTTTACTTTGAGATATAGGAATTGTTCTCTAATATCTTGTTGGTGATTCTCTCAGGCTTTGGTGGTTCACTTATTTTTTTATTAGTATTCTCGCTCCCCACTCCTTTTCATACTCCTCCCTATAAGAAAGTTTCACTTTCTTTTTAGATCCTTTAAGACCCTACTCCATGAAGCTTCTATGTGTATTTTTTTTTTGTCCTTACTGCCTAAAATTATTGCCTTGCCTACCAAGATGGTAGTTTAATAGGTTTTTGACAATTTTCCTAGTAACTTTACAGAACAAAGCTTAGAAGTTCAGGTTCTTTTCATTCGTAAAAATTAACTTTTGATAGGCAAGTCTGATTTTTCCCTCACTAGATGATATATCTCTTGACATCAGAAGCTTGTCTTATACACCATTACCTACATGCTTAAGCTCATCACTGTGTCCTCTAGGAGTGTAATATTTCATGGTCAGTCTCTGTGCTATTCACATTCTTTTACTAAAAATGTCAATATAAGTTTCTTATCCCTGATAACCTGTCAGCTCTGCAAAGCTTCAAGGTGATAGGCTGTAGGAACTCTTCCTTTAAGTTCTTACCTCCTTTACTATTTCCCCTTCAGGAAAAAATTATCAGCTTCATATGTGGAGTGATTCTGCAACAGGGTGAGGAATGCCAACAGAACACCTTATTGCCAATGAAACAATGAGACACCTCTGTCTCTCCACAGCACAAGGCTCTCCTGATGCTTGGTAAATCTGTGTTCTAGTAAAGGTCCCAGTCATCTTTCATCTTAGAGAAGTAGAGGTTTTGTCCACTCTCTCAGGAGCTATGGGTATTCAAAAGGCAGGGTCCTTTTTGTTGGGTATCCAGATATGTCAAACAATTCCCAATACCCTAAAGAGAATCTTCTCCCTATATTTTGAGATTCCCAGCCACCCTCATAGTGTAGATAGCCCAGTGGCTTTTCCTTTTTTGATACTCTGGCTCACATTTAAAGAACAGAGTTGCTAACTACCAGGATATAAAGACCATGGTGCCTGTAAAAGGTCATTCTCATTGCTACTAACTAGCCTCTTCTTAATTTGCGGTATATGCCACCATTTCCTTGACGAAGGAAGTGATCCAAGGGTACTGACTGATCTCTCACATTTTTTCAGCCTGGAGTTTTCTTCCACCAGACATAGGCATGGGTCACTTTCACTTCAGTCATAGCTCTAATCAGTCACCATTTTATTGGAGGCAACTTCCCCAACCTCACTTTCTATCTTCTTATCTTGTTGGGTTTCATTATAGTACTTACAGCCACTTGATACATTTATTCATTATTCTCTTCTCCATCATAGTAGCCAACATGAATAGCTCAGCTCAACTGTCTGTGATATATCACCATGACAGAAAATTAAGTCATTAGGATCTTTTTTTTGGATCACATTTCCCCCTTAGCCTAGGCTACTACTACCCAACCATTTGTCATTTAATTCAACTCTCATAAAAAACCTGGTACAACACACACTAGTGTTATAAAAAAAAAAAATCTCTTAATGTACATATATGTATGTAGCCAAAAAGAAAGTGGTGATAACAGGAATTATGAGTTTTGGGGCCTAACCACTCTGCCCTGGCTGACCACAAACCCACTTTATATTGCAAAAGAAAGCTGTTAGAGCCTTTGCTTTAAGATACAAACTCTCAAAACTCTAATAAAACAAAATGGAACTTTATTCATGTTTAATGGTTGCATTTCAAGCATGGATTTCACAATCTCAAACCATATGAAGGAACAGTTTATATGCTGATGTTGTTCTTAGGGAACATGTCAACTAAAGAATAAATTTATAGACACAAATTAAATACATAAGGGAAAGGCAGGGAGTGGCTTCTAAGAAATCATAAAATTTAAGCATTTAGGGAATGGAAAAATACATAGAATTGACTTTTATTTAAGTGTGGGAGAGTTCACAAAAATAATTTTGAAGAACAATTCAATTAAACTACATTTTGGTATATAATAGATACCTACATACAGTCTTTCTTTACTTTAGGCCTTCAGAGGCCAAAGAACCTTATGGATTACTCAAAGTTACCTCTACCTGTCAGGGCTCAAATTCCTCCTTTTCTGCTTGGTTAAAGTTGATATCTTAACTCCAGTGATAAATTAGCTCTTCTAGGAAACAAGATAGCAAACTAGGATTTAAAAAACCAGGAATTTCCAACAAGATGCATTAAAGGACACAGGACCTACAGTGAGCAAGTCATCCTGGTTTGTCCAAGACTTTTCAGCTTTAGGACTAAAATTCAACAATCAGGGAAACCATGGAGTCCTGGGCAAACTGGGATGGCTGTCACCCTTACAGATATCTCTCTAATGATAACAAGCCCAAGTTATCAGATCAGACCCAAAACTATTTATTTGGTTTTGTGAAGTCATTGCCTGATGTACCAAGACCAAAACAATGGACTGGGTCTTAGGGTCTATACCAGATAATGAGCTTTTGCATCTGGCAGACATCTTGCCTAGATACTATGTTCTGCTGTTTACTAGCCCTGTGAGCTTTTGCAAATCCCTTAACAATTTTGACCTTCGGCTAGGAGGACTGCTTATAACACGGAAATAGGAAGTTACTTAGCATGGTGCCTAGAGTTAAGTATCTCTATGTAATTTATTATTAGTTCATCATTAGTTTTTGATGTGGTTTTCAATGATTCATTAGTTGTGTATATTTTTAATAAGCTGCAGTAGATGGTATCTCCTCCTCTTCATCCTCATCATTATCATGGCCCTAAGAATCAAAGGTTCAGGCTCTTTCATTATCTATTATTGTGACCTTGGTCAAGACTTTTCCCTGTCCTAGACCTCAGTTTTCTTACCTGTAAAGTGAAGAGAACTATAGAACCCATCCTTGTACTGGAAGATTATTATAAAATCAAATGAGAAGATGTAGGTTAAGAGAAATGTATATTGTAAAGTTGGATTCAAATGCAAAGATTCAAGATCTGCTAATGTGTCAGTGCTGAAGGAAGGACTGGACCTCCAGAAATGAAATGGATAACAGTAGTTACACTTATTTAAAAAGTCAGTTGGTGTATTGCCTGTGGTGCTAGTTATTAAACCTCAAGAAAGACAAAACAATCAGGGAGACTCTAGGATGGCAATGTAGGAAAATCCTGAACTCAACTTCTCCACAAACAAACCAAATCTATACTTTCATATAGAGCAATTCCTTCTGAAGAATGGAGGCCTGATTGAACAGCTTCTGCACAATGAAGAATGGCAAGAGAGATGGAGATACAGTAATGAAAGAAACCCCCAACCCTGATGTTGCAAACTATCATAGGAAGGGACAGTACTGAAGGACCAGGAACAAATTTTTCTCCCTGGGAAACATGGTGGTGGGGAGGGAGAAGCTGCCATTTTAAATTCTAGTTGCCCTTTCAAAGGAACTAGCCCTGAATCCCTGCCAAATGTCAGGGGAGTGGCTAGAACGCTCCCTGGATCTAAGGTGATGGTAAGCACAATACTTTATGCTACCCCTCCACTCTGAGAGTACAGATGGGGGGAGGAACTGGGCACTATAGTTGGCCTGCTGCTTCAAGGAGAACTGGGGTTCTGCTGCACACTATCTCCAGCTGTCCCACCAAGGTAGCCTCAGTACAGTGCATACTGGGATAGCCCTTGGCAGTACTCCCTTAGCTCCAGCCATTTTGATAAAATAGCACAGGCACAAATCACTGCACCACTTCAGCACCAGAATTTTAGGAACATCCCCAGTGCAGAGCACCTCAGGACCTCTCAGCCTATAGCTGCTTTAGACTCAGACAACTCACAGAACACCCTTAAGCAAAACACACAGGGACCTCCCTCCCCACCCCACAATTTGGTGCCAGCTGCCAGCTGCCCAACCAGGACACCCCCTAATGTGGAGTGTTCTGGGATCCTGCAGCCCACATTGTCTCAGCTCCAGCCACCCTGCCAGTGCACCCTCTATACAGAGTGCCCCATGACACCATGGCTGTCATCTACTTTGCCTTCAGTTGCTCTGAAAAAGCATGTCCTCTACAAAGAAAGCCCTGGGACCTTCCAGCTTGTACCCATTTCAGCTTCAGCAACCCTGCCAAGGTACTGTCGATAAAGAAATCCCCAGGACCATACCAGTCTGTGCATACTTTGGCTCCAACAATCCCACCAGGGTGGCCCCAGAAAAGAATGACACAGGACACCCCCACCAGCCACCGCTCTAGTCAGCCACCCAAAGTCACCAGGCACACAAGTGTACACTGGTGATGGCCACACACAAGACTATTACTCTAAGTTTAGGAGAAGTAGATTTTACACCTAATTCATAGAAATACACCCAGAAAATTAAGAGGAATATGCTCTAAAAGAAACAAAACCTCAGAAAAAGAACAGAGCAGATAAGTAATCTATCCGATAAAGAGTTCAAAGTACTGATAATAAAAGTGCTCACTGGACTGGAGAGAAAAGTAGATGAACTTAATGAGTACTTCAGCAAAGATCTAGATAATAAATATAAAATTACCAGAGTTGAAAAATAACTGAAATCAAAGCTAAGCTTTGGGAAATCAGAGGATACAGAAGAATGGATAGGTGATCTGGAATACTGGATAATGGAAAGTACCCAAGCTCAACAGCAAAAAGAAAAAAATATTAAATGAGGTTAGAGTAAGTGATATTTTTTTGATAATATAAAACAAACATTTGTATTATAGTAGTTCCAGGAGGAGAAGAGAGGTAGGGCAGAAAATTACTTGAAGAAATGATAACAGAAAACTTACCTAACCTGGGGATAGAAACAGACATTGAGTTCAGGAAGGACAGAAAGTACCAAACAAGAAAAAGCCACTGAGGTCCACATCAAGACACATAAAAATTAAAATGGTAAAGATTAGGGGCACCTGGGTGGCACAGTCAGTTGAGTGTCCCCCTCTTGGTTTAGGCTCAGGTCATGATCTCAGAGTCTGAGATCCAGCCTCATGTGGGGATCCACACTAAACACAGGGTCTGCTTACAGTTTCTCTCTACCTCTCTCTCAGGCCCTCCCCCACTGCATGCTCACTCTCTAAATAAATCTTTAAAAAAATAAGATGGTAAATATTAAACATCAAGACAATTTTAATAGTAGCAAGAAACAACTAGTTACATACAAGGGAAACCTCCTAATAACAACATCAGATGACTTTTGTCAGAAACCGACTATATCATGCCACTCCCTTCTGGCTACAAAGTACTGGAAGGAAAAAAAAAAAAAAAAAAAAAAGACCTACAACTGAGAATACTCTACCTGGCAAGATTATCATTCAGAATTGAAGGAGAAAGTTTCTTAGATGAACAAAAGTTAAGAGTTTATCACTACTAACCTGGCCTTATAAAAAATGTTAAACATACTTTAAGTAGAAAGACCATAATTATAAGAAAATTATGGAAGAAAAAATTTCACCAGTAATGCAAACATACACTAAAGGTAGTAGAACCACTTATAAAGCTATTATAAAGATTAAGAGACAAAAATAATAAGATATTACTAGTTGCAGGGACTGGCAAAATAAAGATATAAAATAGGACAGTATACATAAAAAACATGGAAGTAGGAAGAATGAAACTTCCTTAACGTGTATTCAAACTTAAGTGAAGATAACTTAATATAGATTGATTTAGGATGTTATATATGAACCTTATGGGAATCACAAACCAAAAATTTACAACAGATGCACAAAAAGTGAAGAGAAATGAAATCAAGCATAGCACTAAAACTCATCGATAAGAGCAAGAGAATTACAAAAGTAATCAGAAAGCAATTAACAAAATGGCAAAAACAAATCAACTAAGTGTAAATGGCCTAAATACTCTAAAAGACACAGGGTGACTGAATGGTAAACAAAACACCTAATACCCATCTATATGATGCATACAAGACACTACAGACTTAAAGACACATACAGACTAACAGTGAAGGATAAAATAATTTACTCCATGCAAATTCAAATGAAAAATAAAAAGCTGAATAGCAATACTTAGACACAATAAAGTTTAAACAAGGACTATAATAAGAGACAAAGGGCACTGCATAATGATAAAGGGATTAATCCAACAAAAGGATATAACACTTGTAGACATCTATGCACCCAACATTAGAGTACCTAAACACAAAGCAAATATTGACATAAAGGAGGAAAGTGACAGTAATACAGTAACATTAGGGGACTTTGACACTCCATTTACATCAGTGGATAGGTCATCCAGGCAGAGGAGAAAAAAGCAGTAGAAAACAATGTTTTTGAATAGCACATTAAATCAGATACACTTATATAAACAGAACACCCAAAATAGAATATACTTTTTTTTCAAGTGCACATGGACATTCCTCAGCATAGATCATATGGGAGACAGCAAAACAAGTTTCAATAAATTTGAAATGGAGGGTGCCTGGGTGGCTCAGTGGGTTAAGCCGCTGCCTTCGGCTCAGGTCATGATCTTGGGGTCTTGGGATCGAGTCCCGCATCGAGCTCTCTGCTCAGCAGGGAGCCTGCTTCCCTCTTCCCTCTATTTCCCTCTCTGCCTGCCTCTCCATCTGCTTGTGATATCTGTCAAATAAATAAATAAAATCTTTAAAAAAAAATTTGAAATGGAGATCATATCAAGCATTTTTTTTTTCTGGCCACAATGGAATGAAACTAGAAATCAATTACAAAAGAAAAAAAATGGAAAAAAAGACATGTAGGCTAAACAACATGCTACTAAATTACCAACGAGTCAGTGAAAAAAATCAAAGAAAAATAAAATACATGGAGATAAATAGGAAGACATAGTGGTCCAAAACCTTTGAGACACAACAATACCATCCTAAGAGAAATTTATAGCGAGAAAAACCTACATCAAGAAACAATAGAAATCGGGCGCCTGGGTGGCTCAGTGGGTTAAGCCGCTGCCTTCGGCTCAGGTCATGATCTCGGGATCCTGGGATCGAGTCCCGTGTCGGGCTCTCTGCTCAGCAGGGAGCCTGCTTCCTTCCTCTCTCTCTCTGCCTGCCTCTCCGTCTACTTGTGATTTCTCTCTGTCAAATAAATAAATAAAATCTTAAAAAAAAAAAAAAGAAGCAATAGAAATCTAAAGTAAACAATTCATCCTTTCATCTAAAGAACTAGATAAAGAACCAAGAAAACCCAAAGCCAAAAGTTAGTACAAGAAAGAAATAACAATCAGAGCAGAAACAGATGAAATAGGCACTAAAAAATTACCAAAATAGAAAATATCAGTTAAATCAAGAGCTTTCTTTGAAAATATAAACAAAATGATAAACTTTTAACAAGACTCATGAAGAAAAATAGAGAGTACCCAACTGAAATCAGGAAGAGGAGAAATAACAATACCACAAAAATACAGATTAGAGATTATCAAAAATTATATGCTAACAAATTAGACAATTTAGAAGAAATGGATAAATTTCTAGAAGCATACAATCTTCCAAAAGTAAATAGAAATAGAAAATAATGAACAGATGATTGGTAATAAAATTGAATTGGTAAAGAAAGTCAAGAAACAGAAGTCCAAAACTAGACATATTCACAAGTTCTAGAATATTTAAGAGAAGAGATACTATCTATTCTCCAACTATTTCAAAAAATAGAAGAGGAAGGAACGCTTCTAAATTCATTCTATGAGGCTAGCATTACCCTGATACCAAAATGAGACAGATACACTACAAAGAGGAGCAGGAGGAAGAATTACAGGCCAATATCCGTAAAGAATACAGATGCCAGAATTCCTGAAAAAAGTTAGCAAACCACATTTAACAATACGGTAAAACAATCATTCACCACAATCAAGTGAGACTTAATCTGGGAGTGTAAGAATGGTTCAATATTTACAAAATCAACTGATACTACATTAACAAAATGAAGGATAAAAATGGTATCTTAATTGATGTCGAAAAGTCATAATAAAACTCAACAGCTGTTCGTGATACAAACTCATAAGTGGGATTACATGGAACACATACCTCAAACATAAGAAAGACCATTGATGGCAAAACCCACAGGTAATAGAACACAAGGATTCCACTCTCACCACTTTTATTCTGCATAACCTGAAGTCCTAACCACAGCAATCAAACAAGAAATAAAAGCCATCCAAATTGGTAAAGAAGTAAAATTGTCACTATTTGCAGATGACATGACACCATAAATAAAATCCCATAAGACTCCACCAAAAAAAGGAGCAGAAAACAAAATTTTAAAAGACTCCATTTAAAGTTACACAAAAAAGAATAAAAATACTTAGGAATAAACCCAAGAAAAAGATGTACCCTGAAAACTATAAAACATTGATGAAATGGAAAAGTACATGAACAAATGGAAGATACATGTTCATGGATTAGAATACTATTGGTAAAATGTTCACTCCACCCAGAGCGATCTACAGATTCAAACCAATTCCTGTGAAAATACCAACAGTGCTTTTCAAAACACTGGAATAGTCCTAATATTTGTATGGAACTACAAAAATCCTGAATAGCTAACACAATCTTGAGAAAGAGCAACGACTGAGGTATCAAAATACCAGGTATTTCAATATTGTATTGCAAAGCTGCAGTAATCAAAAAATTATGGTAATGGCCCATAAATCAACACACAGATCAATGGCACACAATAGGAGAGCCCAAAAATAAATTCACGTTTGTATGGTCCATCAATCTATTACAGGAAGGCAAGAATATACAATAGGGAAAAGACAGTCTCTTCAATAAATGGTGCTTGGGAAAACTAGACAGCTACATGCAAAAGAATGAAACTGGACCACTTTCTTACACCACACATAAAATAAACTCAAAATGGATTAGTGAACCTAAATGTCAGACTTGAAACCATAAAACTCCTAGAGGAAAACATAAGCAATAATCTGTTTGAGGGTGGCCATAACATTTTTCTAGATAGGTCTCCTGAGGCAAGGGACACAAAAGCAAAAATAAACTATTGGGGCTACACCAAAATAAAAATATTTAGCACAGCAAAGGAAATGATAAACAAATGAAAAGGCAACCTACTGAGAAGATATTTGCAAATGATGTATTTGATATGGGGTTAATATCCAAACTATTAATTTGGATAATTAATACATAAAGAACTTACACTACTTAACACACAAAAACATCTGATTAAATGGGCAGGGAACCGAATATACAAATTTTTACAAAGATGACCTACAGGTGACCAACAGACACATGAAAAAGTGCTCTCCATCACTAACCAGGGAAATACACATCAAAACCACAATGAGATCTCCTTTTAACTGTCAGAATGGATACTATCAACAAAAAATAACAAGCGTTGGTAAGGCTATGGAGGAAAAAAAAAAAAACCCTCATGCATAGGTGGTGGGAATATAAATTGGTGCGACCACTCAGGTAAACAGTATAGAATTTCCTCAAAAAATTAAAAATAGAAATACCATTGATTTGGTAATTCTATTGTTGAGTAGTCACCCTCAAAATTGAGAACACTAACTTGAAAAGATATTTCCATCCCAATGTTCATTGCATTATCATTTATAATAGCCAAGACATGGAACAACTCAAGAGTCCACTGATCTATGAATAGATGAAAGTGTTTAGGTGTGTGTATACACACACACACAAATAAAATAATACTCATCCATAAATAATGAGGTCTTGCCATTTGCAACAACATGGATGGACCTAAGGAGTATTACGCTCAATGGAGTAAGACGATGAAGGACAAATGTTGTAGGATTTCACCTGTGCATGAAATCTAAAAAACAAATCAGAAGCAGATGCAGGGGCACTTGGGTGGCTCATCAGGTAAGCATCTGCCTTCCTCTAGGTCATGATCTCGGGGTCTTGGGATCAAGCCCCATATTGGGCTCCTGGATCAGCAGGAGGCTGCTTCTCCCTCTCCCTCTGCCTCTCCCCCTACTCATGCTCTCTCTCGGTCTCAAATTAATAAATAAATCCCCCATAAATACAGAGAACAAACTTGTGGTTGCTAGAGAGCAGGAGGCTGTGGTGTGGGATGGGTAAAATGGGTGAAAGGGGAAGGGAGGTGCAGGATTCTGGTTATGGAAAGAGTCATAGGGATAAAAGGTAGGATATAGAGAATATAGTCAATGATACTGAAATAGGATTGGTTGGTGACACATGGTAATTACACCTGTGAGCATAACATAAGGTATAGATTTGAATCACTATGTTGTACAAATGAAACCAGCATAACTTTATGTGACCAGCTATACTTCAATAAATTTTTTAAAATGAGCCTTAAAGTATCCCAAAACTACCAAGGAAATAAAAAAGACAAAAAGACAAATTTGAAGAGGGTCTAGAGAAGGGCAATCCAACAGCCAAGAAGACAGAAAGGATGTAGGACAACCAGACAATGACTCAATTCTAAGAAATGATTTGAGAAAGTTAACTCTAGATTTTTTTTTGCCAGTTCCCCACAAAGAGAATACTCCATGCTTCTTGAAAGAAAGATTTTAGGGCAAATACACATTGGTACTCTTTATTCCTTAAGAGCCATCACTCACAGACTCATTAACCCAAGATTTAAAGCCTAGAAATGAACTACCTCATAAAGTTCTAGCTACCTTACTATGAACTTGTTATGCATGTGTTAATTACAGGCTATATCCTTAACTCTGAGGTCTGTTTGGAAGAAAACATTTGTGAAATGATCTTTGGAGTATGACCCATTCTTGAAATTCTTGCTTATCTTTTCTTCTATGATATTACATAGTTTTGGACTACTTTTGGTTTTTGATTGGATGAATAAAAATAAATGATTCTAACTTTCATTTGTTTGACCATCCATTGATCTTTCTACACATCCACTATCCATTTTGAACTCTTATGATCCTTGCACTGTGAACATTATATATAAAATATAGTGATTAAGTAAGCCCCTACATGCTAATACAGATTCCTCAGATTTAAATATAACGTTCCATCATTTGTTGTAAACCAACTCATTTTATTTTTAAAGATCTTGTCCTTAATATCTTCTGAAACATTCCAAAAATGTCATCCACTAAAAATCACCAAAGACTCAGTGACACTTTTCCATCTGTCCATTTTGGGAAGATACTCTCATGTCTAGATCTCTAGTTATAGACACGCACATATTCACATAATAGCTCTCATGCCCATTCAGAACTGGAATGCAAGCTTAAGTATAGGAATTATTTTTATTCATCTCCATACCTCATTGATACTCAATGCTGATTACATTTCCTAACATTTCATTTGGGAAAGATGGGACTGATCTTGGTAGAATATTCTCATGTTCTTAATTGTTAATATATTAGAGGTTAATATATTTAAAGTTTTCAATGGTGACAGATTTAGAGTAACATAATTATTAACTACTACCAAAAGTTAGAAGTTTAAAATACTTGTGATTGTGTCAGATAAACTTAAGAAATTTGGTTCTAGTAATCTTCAGGAGGCATTGATCCTTATAGTCATACATCCAAAGAAGCACATCAGTGCTCATTCAAAGTTATGTTATTTTAAACTAAAAGTGCATGTGAAACAGTATTAGTATTGAAGAAGTACTTTAGAAGAGGTTAAGAAATGCCTTCTATACTTAGGAGTTAAAAATATAAGTCAGAAAATATCACAGTAGAGCAACAGATTTTTTTTTTTAATTTTCTTCAGTATATATTTAACTTTTAGATATGTTGCAGGGAATATGTCAGTTACATATTATATTTTTAATGTTTTAGCTACAAAAGATATTTCAAGAGAAAATAAAATGCTTATAAATACAAATGAGATGAAAAATATAATTGTATTACATAGTTGGTATAGTACAAGTTTATCTACAATAAGCTTACTGTACAAATATTTTAATAAAAGTTAACAGCAAGTGACGAATGGCTAAGCACATGGTATTCCCTGAATGAAACTTTGAACATGAACTTGAAAATTACATTCTGAGAACTCTATTTGTCAATTTTCTCTCAATAAAAAGGGGTATCTTATTAAAAAACAAAATGAAAGGAAGTTCACATAATAACCAAATATTTAAGTTTTTAGAAGTAAGGCTTATTGGCCTCATACACCTGTTCAGAGCTCATGTTATGTATTTATGTAAGTGTATAGCTCCATGCTTGTGATCAAGATTAGTGGTGCTCATCAATATCTTTATTTTTATCTTTTTATTTAGATTATCACAGTCTATTTCTTCAGCTCATTTAGGCGGCCCTGAGAGACTAGTCTGGTCAATGGCATGAGGGAAGAAGTACTATGTACCTCTTTCAAACCTGGCCCCTGAAACTTCACTTGAGATCATCTTCACCTTCACTTTCCTCATGTGATTAGGGGTGCAAGAACCCACTGCAAGACTGAGAAAAGATTAAAAGAGCTTGGATCCCTCCATGACTGTGGAATATAGCATCGTTAGCCTACCCATTGCGTCATGAACAACAAATCCTTCATGTTTCCTATATATTTCTGCAACTATGGTTGTGACATTTAATTTCAAGCTTTAAATATCTTGGTTCAATACTTTACCAAGTTACCTCACAGACTTTTTCTTTTTAAATTTATCTGATATTTTACCTACAGAACTTTGAAATGGTACATAGATTTCAGGATCATTTTAGAAGAAGAATATTAATTGCAGGGGCCCAAACATGAACTGATTAAATTAAAACAAAACCTCAGATAAACCTTTGGCACTGACTTCAAAACTTCTCTTGTTGATAGAGAATAATTCCCTTATGAACTATGCTGGACTTAATTAACACATCTTTCTGTACTAGCAGTTGCTTGTGCAGAGATGAAAAACAGATTTAAAGAACAAGAGGTTGTTGCAACTTGAGTGTGATGAAGCCATGTTTCCCTTGTTACAGTGTGAACTGTGCACTGGCAGCTGCTTGAAAAATTTATGTTATTCTTTATTTAAATTCAATTAGCCAACTTACAGTACATCATTAGTCTCAGATGTAGTGTTCAGTAACTTATCAGTTGCATATAACACCCATTGCACATCACATCATGAGCCTTTCTTAATGCCCATCACCGAATTACCCATCCCCCTACCCACCTCCCCTCCAGTAACCCTGTTTCCCATAGTTAAGAATCTCTCATAGTTTTTTCTCCCTCTCTGATGACTTCCCATTCTGTTTTCCCTCCCTTCCCTTATGATCCCTCTATGCTGTTTTATTCCACATAAAAGTGAAACCATATGATCATTGTCCTTCTGACTGACTTATTTCCATCAGCATAATACCCTCCAATTCTATCCACATCAGTGTAAATGGTATTTATCCTTTCTAATGGCTGAGTCATATTGTATATATTACATTTTATATATGTACTACATCTTTATCCAATCATCTGTCAATGGACATCTAGACTCTTACCACAGTTTGGCTACTGTGGACATTGCTGCTATGAACATTGGGGCACAGGTGCCCCTTTGGATCACTACATTTATACCTCTGGGGTAAATACCTAGTAGTGCAATTGGTAGGTCATAGGGCAGCTCTATTTTTAACATCTTGAGGAGCCTCCATACTTTATACCACTTTCCAGAGTAAAGAATGTACCAGCTTGCCTTCCCACCCAGAGTGTAAGTGGGTTCCCCTGCTTCCACATCCTTGCCAACATTTGTTGTTTCCTATCTCATTAATTTTAGCCATTCTGACTGGTGTGATGTGGTATCTCACTGGGGTTTTGATTTGTAAGTCTAATAATACAATTCACCATTGTACTATTTTCAGTGAAACATTTCTGTAAAGCATTTTAATTACCAACAGTAAACCTTTCCCTGGGAATGTGTTTTTTGTTTGTATTTTTTTTTAACAGTGAAGCTTATTTTTCTTGCCATAATTTATTATGTGTAAATCATGTCTTCTTTATATTACTTCAAAAGTGGGCATCATAGGCTATTTTTACTGAAGCTAGTATCACACAGAAATGCTGACAGTTACATAAAAGGTTTATTAAGTGGCAACATCAAAACATGATCCATTAGTGGGAAGCTGATGTACTTTGCCATTAAATCATAGGTCTCTATAAAAGTGTTAACCTCTTTGAATCAAATTGGGACACAGATAAACAGTAAAAAGCAATACCCAAGTTAGTTCAAATGTAATATTTATTAGTTAATATGCTAGAGTTGTGAAAGTAGATATATATTCACCAAGTTATACGAATTAGCATAAACCCATAAGCCTAGGGCACAAAGAACTCTAGTGAGGGTTAGTTCACACAAGCAGGAATAGAAACTTGAAAATTCCAACAACGACTTAGAGCACCAACATTATTGTCCATCTCTAGCTAGTAAGGCTGATGGCTGCAACAGTAACCGTGTGTTGGTGACTGAAAAGACTGGCCCCAGACCAGAAAATAACTGAAATGAAGTTCTGCCTATTTCCCATACAGCACTGTAAACTGTGTGACCCAAGATCACCATTACCTTATTCTGCAGCACTATCCTAGAAGACATATGGCAGGATACTCAGAGCTATTACTAGAGCTATCTCCTGCATGTATGCATGCATGTACACACCCAGAGGTCTTTGGCAAGCCACACATCTAATTAGGGCCTTTCAATCCCTTAGGGTAGTGAAGAGAATACCATGGGCCACACTGGAGTCAGGACCTCTGGTTTACTCCTGGAATTAAGAGAAGGTGGGAAAAGGGGCCTGGCACATTGCAAGTCATCAACATTACTTATTGAATGGAGAGTCTTATATGTAAGGGAGTTCCTATTTCAGAGAACTTTGAAAAGTACCTTAAAAGACTTGTTCCCATGAACTTGTTTGGAAGCAGATCTAGAACATCCAATAGGGATCCTGTTCTGGGCTTTCCTCTAAGAGTAATGCTTCCTAAGCCTTTCTACATCATGACATACACAGAAAATGATAGTATTTGTATGAAACAGTGGTTAAATGGAGGATTTCAGAATCCTGCATAAAGTGGAAGTGACAGGAAACCTGAGGGCTGATGAGATGGATCCTCCAGCACATAGTTTGGAAGCTATGTTCCAGAAAAGATGAATAATACTGAGAGTCCATTGAGGGATCTAGCTTTTCCTGTTATTATTTAACAGATTCTATCACCTGCTGAGTGCTTACCATATGCCAGCAACTATACCCAACACTTAATGCACACTATTTCTTTTTATCCTTAAAGTAATCTAGGGACTCTACTTCTGGTAACAACAGCATGAGATGGTCAGATGACTGCTCCATAGAAAATGACTATACACTGGACAAAACCATTTGTGACAATCATTTCAGGGCACTGGAAAATAACCAAAGGTAGGCAACAACTTGGGAAATACTAATTCATGTGAAACTGCTACTGTACTGCATTGAGTAATAACTAAGAATTAACTTTTGGAGGGGAGGTGGGAGTCTGAGAGCATTCCCAAGCTCCACCAACTACCAAACATGGGCAGTGAAAATCCAGCTTTATGAGCTGGAGGTGACAGACTCAGGAGCAGGCAACAAAGCAGTTAGAAATTTCAGAGGGAGATTTTGGATGTGAGAAAGCTATAGAGCAACTGATACAATAAGCTTTCCATATATACCTGGTTAACTGCTAAACTATGTGTGCTTATTGGATACAGCAGGGAACCCAACAAAAATTGAAAGAAAGCATGTGAATTTGCCACACATCTGAATGCACAGTGAAATCTACACAAAACAGAGGAGGATGAAAGCCTGACTAACTCAGAGTCTCTGACTACAATCTCTGCCTGTTTGGCCTCTGAACTATGCAGGTGCAGAGGAACTCCTTAGAGAACTAGGCAAAAGAAAAAACATCTGTGGTTGGAGATTTCAGTTTGACTCCAGGCATGTTAAAGTCTAAATCCCTCCAAAGAACAAAACCGATTTCAGAGTCACTGTGAGTACAACTACAAATGCTTTTTACTAATTTTTGACCAAAATATATGAGATGGGAAAAGGAACAGGAATGACCCATATCTAGGGAAAAAGGCAGCCATTAGAATTTGACACTGAGTGGGCTCAGAGGTTGGATTTAAGACAAAGACTTCAAAGAGCTATTATAAATACATTAAAAAATTAAAGGAAATCCTGTTCAAGGAATATTCAAATAATGAACAAATAGTAAATACTAAGAGAAGGAAACTAAAAGAATCCAATGGCTATTGGAGAGAAGAAAAGCATATTAATGGAAATGAAAAATATATTGTATATACTCAAACAGATTTGAAATGGTGAAGAAAAAAACAATGAATGAAAAATCAGTAGGTCACAATCTAAAAACAGAACAATAAAGTTAAAAATAAACAAACTTGAAGATCTGTGGGTCAATATCAAGCACTGCAAAATATAACTCAGGCCTGACCTCAAGGTAAGTTCTGTTAAAGCTGCACATGTACCCTGCCCAGACATTGCTGCATACTATGCCCCACACCTTGTGCCTCCAACTGCTGGTGTATGGCCCCCAGCCACTATAGCATTTCGAGAGATCTGGCATAGGATTTGCGGCCTAATGGAAATTTTGCTAATCCTGCTGCCCACTCCCAAGTTCCCTGGTGGCCATGCTCCCTCAGAACTGGTGTGCCTGGGTCCTACTAACACTACAGAGAACAAGCACAGCCCACAACAGGCAGAATGTCAGTGCAGACAAGTGCACTGAAAGGAACCTAAGTGACTCAGACACAACAACAGATTATAGGCATCACACAGAGAATACTCTTTTGAAATGCCAGATTCTGTGAACAGGGGACACTCTATTGCAGGGCACTCCAAGACCTCTTTTTTATAAAGTAACTCTTTTCAAGAACAGAAGACATAGCTGATTTTCTCAACACAGGGAAATAGACACAGAAATGCAGAAAAAAAATGAGGAGACAGAGAAATTTATCCCAAATGCAAGAACAGGACAAGGCCATGCCTAGAGATCTAAGTGAAACAGATATAAGTAATATACCTGATAGAGAATTTAAGGCAATGATCAGGAGGGTACTCACTGGACTTGAGACAAGAGTGGAGGACATGAATGAAACCCTTAACAGAAATAAGGCATGATACAGAAGAGAGAAAGGGCTCAATAAACAAAATGAGAAATGTGCTTGATGGAATGAACACTAGGTAGAAGCAGCAGAAAAATTTAGTGACCTAGAAGACAGAATGGGAAGTAAACTGAAGAAAAGAAATAGGAATTATATAAAACAATACATTTAAGGAACTCGGTGACTTCAAACAGGACATTTGTATTTTAAGAGTTCCAGAAAAAAAGGGAGTAGGGAGCAGAAAATTTATTTGAAGAAATAATAGCTGAAAACTTCCCTAATCTGGGGAGGGAAACATATCTAGATCCAGGGGGCACAAAAACTACCATCAAATCAACAAAAGCAGACCTACACCAGAACATATATTAAACTGGCAAAATATAATGCTAAAAACAATATTTTAAAAGCAGTAAGACAAAAGAAGTCAGTAACTTACAAATGAAAACTCATAAGGCTAGCAGGAGATTTTTCAAAAAATTTTGCAAGCCAGAGTAGAGTGGCATGATATATCCAAAATGCTGAGTTGGAAAAATCTGCAGCCAAGAACACTCTATCCAGCAGGACTACCATTAGGAATAGAAGAAGGGATAAAGAGTTTCCCCAACAAAAACCTCCTAGGAGTTCATGACCACTAAACCAGTCCTGCAAGAAATATTAAAGGGGATTCATTGAGTGGAAAGGAAACCCCAAAAGTGACAATATAGAGGTAGGAAACACAAAAGTAGTAAAAATGATTCTTTCCTCTTAAAAAAAAAAAAAAAAAAAGCAAAACAAAAAAACCACAGAGTCAAAGAACTCACAGAATAAAAGGATATAAAATATAAACATACACCTAAAATGTGGGGAGTTAAGGAACAAAGAATGGTCACAAAGTTAAATGACAACCAACTTAATATAGAAAGCTATATGTAGAAGAGGATAGAATATCACTAAAAAAAAAAAAGTCAAAAATCATGATAAGAGAAGGATTAGAGAAACACTTCAAAAAATATAACATGTAATAAAATGGCTATAAATACATATCAATAATTATTTAGAATGTAAGTGGACTAAATGCTCCAATCAAAAGACATAGAGGATTGAAGAAAAAAAAAAAAAACAGAATGGATTGAGGGAAAAAAGACCCATTTATACTGCCTATAGTAGACTCGTTTTAGGCTTGACACCTGCAAATTGAAAGGGTATGGAAAAACATTTATCATACAAATGGATGTCAAAGGAAGTGGGAGTAGCAATACTTAGTTCAGACAAAATAGAACTTAAAGTTTTACTTTAGAGAGAGAGCACGTGTGAGAAGGGGAAGAGGTAAAGGGAGAGAATCTCAAGTGGTCTCCCCATTGAATGCAGAGCCTGATGTGGAGCTCAATCCCACCACTGCAAGATCATGACCTGAACTGAATTCAAGATTCAGATGCTTCACCAACTAAGCCACCCAGATCCCCCCCAGATAAAAAACCTTAAATCAATGACTATAATAAGAGATAAAGAAGAATACTATATAATCATAAAAGGGACATTCCAACAAGAAAATAGAAATTATCAATATTTATGCACCAAAGAGGGGAACACTCAAATATATAAAACAGTAACAAAGGAGCTAATAATAATAGGGGGCTTTAAAAACACCATTTATAGCAATGGTCAGATAATATAAATGGAAAATCAAGGAAACAATGGCTTTGACTGACACACTGGAATAGGATATTTTGAGTATATCTGTTAAATCTATCTTAAAAGAAAACACATTCTTTTCAAGTGTATCACAGAATATTCTCCAGAAAAGATCACATGCTGGTTCACAAAACACGCTTCAGCAAATTCAGGAAGATCGAAGTCCTACCATGCATCTTTTACTGACCACAATGCTATAAAGCTAGACATTAACCACAAGAAAAAAATCTGCAAAGAACACAAATACATGGAGTTTAACATGCTTTACTGAACAATGAATAGGTCAACCAGGTGTAAAGTTTTTTCCGGCGAGATAAACACAACACCAGGCAAAGTGGGTGCAAGGCAAGATTTATTAAAAATGCTCTCTGGCGAAGTTTCAGGGCTCAGGAGAAGGGGAGCCAGGAAAGTTGCGCCGGGAGGAGGTGGGCACCCTCGGGCGAGGTTCCGCCACTCTGGAAAGCAGAGTGGCGGAAGTCGCGCCCAAGGCAGGGAGGAGGGGGCTTTTAAGGGGTCTCGGAGGAAGCTCAGGGGTCTTTTGGAAGTTTCCCTTATTTGGATATCCCGCCTGCTCATCGGGATCCCATTGGTCCACGGGAGCCCGGGGCGGGGGGGTCTCAGATTCCTGCTTGGGCCTTTGTTCTCCTGTCCGAGCTCAGGTCTTGTGGCGGGAACTTTCACCATCTTTAGTAGCCCTTCCTGCCAGCCCAACACCAGGAAATAAAAACAGAAATAAAGTACATGAAAATGAAAACACAATGGTCCAAAATCTTTGGATGCAGTAAAAACAATTCTAAGAGGCAACTATATAGCAATACAGGCCTATTTCAAGAAGGAAGAAAAATCTCAAACAACCTCACCTTACATGTATAGAAAAGGGACAACAAACAAAGCCTAAAGGCAGCAGAAGGAAAGAAATAAGGAGTAGAGCAGAAATAAAAATAAAAATGTTAAAAATTAAATAGATCAATGAAACCAAGAAATGGTTCTTTGAAATGGTTCACTGAACCATTCAAATGGTTCTTTGAAATGGTTCTTTCTAGGAAGAAGTTGCTGTGGCTGAGGTCAAAGAGGTTGCTGCCTGGGCTCTCCTCAATACCAAGCATTTTTAAAGAAGAACAGCAAAGATAGAGGACTTATATACTACCTGATTTCAAAACAATATAAAAATAATCATATAGTATTGGCATAAGAATAGAAATACAGATCAATGAAAGAGAATGGAGAATTTGGAAAGATGTTTAAATGGTTAATTGATTTTTTAACAAAGGGGTGAAGTAAACCAATAGTGAAAAGAAAATCTTTTCAACAAATAGTGCTAGGATACCTGGCCATCTGCATGCAAACAATGAACCTTGATCCTTGTACCATGCACAAAAGTTAACTTAAAACAGATCATAAATCTAAATGAGAACTTATTTTAAAACTAAAAATTCTAGAAGAAAACCTAGGGAAAAAAAAATCCATGACACTGCGTTAAGATTTCTGAGATGTGACACCCAAAGCTTCTTTTCTGGCTTATGTTTATTGTGTCATAGAAGAAAAAAATTAGTAAGTCAGCTTTTATTACAAGTACTCTGGTCTTTGAGATATACCAGCAAGGAAATGAAAAGTTAAAGACTGAGAAAATATTTACAGAAATATCTAATGAAAAATTTGTTTCCAAAAAATATAAAAAGTGCTTAAAATACACAGTAAGAAAAAATTTTTATGTTAGTAACCATACAACTTAATTTTAAATTGGGCAAAATATTTGAACACACCTTACACAAAAGATACATAGTTTTCTTTACAAGCACCACACAAAAGAAGGTATATAAGTTGAACAGATACTCCACAGAAGATATACAAATAATCCACAAGACACAAAGAAGCTCACCATCATTGAAATTAAATTAAGCCCTCATTGAGACACCATTCCATGCCCACTGGAATAATTCAGGTTAGAAAGGTGGACAATACCAAGTGTTGTTGAGGATGTGGAGGAACTGAAACACTATGTACTGTAGGTGGATATGCAAAATGGTAGAACCACTTTGAAAAGTTTGACAGCATCTTATAATATTAAACATATACTTACTTGGCTCAACAATTCTACTTCTAGGTATCTACCCAAGACAAAACCTATGGCCACAGAAATATTTATATGATTATGTGTAGCAGCATTATCCATAGTAACCCCAAATAGATACTACCCAAACATAAATAAGATGTGGTAGGTTATACAATGGAATACTTTTCAGCCATAAAAGGGATGAACTACTGATACAAGGTACAAACAAAATGCATGCACCACAAAACAACATGCTAACTGAAAAACGCTAAAAGACTACACAGTTTCCATTCACGTGATATTCCGGAAAAAAGCAAAACTGTTGGAACAGAAAGCAGTCAAATGGTTTCTGGGACCAAGGAAAGGTAGGCATTAGGGATTGAAAAAGGCCCTTTACTTTAGGGGGTGATGCAAAAGTCCTAAAACTAGGTTGTGGTAGCAATTTCCCAACTAAAGATGCTTACCAAATTCAGTGAAATTTATACATAAATTGATTTTAGAGCATGTAAATGACACCTCACTAAAGCTGTTAAACCCATACAGCTCTGTGCGGTAGACCTCACTTCCATTGTGCAACTGAGGGAAGAGTCTCAAAGGCTGGGTAACTCACTTAACGCTAAACAGCTAGTCATTATCAAACCTAAGTCCACATTGGTAATCACTGCTCTACTCTGCTTGTTGGAGTGGAGGAGACACTAGGTACCTTGTGATGCTCCTAGAAGTTTCCACAATCAGCAGATTCCACCCAAGCTGAAACTGGTGTAGGCTGCTCCCCTCTACAGAAATGGTCTGCCACCAGGAAGTGAGGGGTGTCCTGGGCTAGAGGTACAATGTTTAGACGTCCTGCTGCTCTCGGGAAATGTGCTACAGAAAAACAAGCACAGCACAGAGAAGAGGGTTAAAACTCTGGTTTTGGCACTTAACAGTCCTTAAGACCTTAAGGAGGCCATGCAACTTCTTACTGCTTCAGTTTCTTAATCCATGAAAAGGATTTAGAGACATACCACCTCCTTTATGGAGTTGTGTTGGATGTTGAAGGGGCAGTAAGTGAAATAAAGAACCTGATCCTTAGTAGAGCCTCAGGAAAAGTAAATTCTTTTTTAAAAAGTAAAATACTTTTAAATTCCCTTCCCTTTTAGTTCCTAAGAGAAAAAAACATCCAGTCCCACCATTTAATAAGGATTTAGATTTTTTTTTTAAAAAGTGTTTCTCACTGAGGAAAAATGGGAATTATTCATCAGAAGTCCTTCTGGGCATCAGACTTAGCAGGTCCTCAAATTTTATCCAAGATCTCACAGTCATGAAGAAAAAAAGTGCATGAAACTCCTTTTACTCTGTAATTATTTTCTTCCCTTGCTTCACTTTTATGAAGTTTGACATATAAGGCAATCAGTGCCTCCACATGCTCCCATAAAAAAATCAAAAGAGGGGCGCCTGGGTTGCTCAGTGGTTTGGGCTGCTGCCTTCGGCTCAGGTCATGATCTCAGGGTCCTGCGATCGAGCCCCGCATCAGGCTCCCTGCTCCGCAGTAAGCCTGCTTCCCTCTCTCTCTCTCTCTCTGCCTGCCTCTCTGCCTACTTGTGATCTCTGTCTGTTAAATAAATAAATAAATAATCTTTCAAAAAAATCAAAAAAAATTATGTAGATAGATGTGTTTGTGACTTATATGTACACAAACTTGCATTATTTGAATTTTTTGGCAGGAAGTAAATATTTGAAACCATGTGCTGAAATGGAAATCTAAAAGGACTATTTTAGCTATGAGAAGTTCATTTTATTAGGTCCAGCAAATGATAGCCTGGAAGAGGTCACTATTTACAAAATCTTTCAAGTTCTCAAGTTTTGAGGTTAGACTCAAAGTGCTCAAAGAATTTTACTGTTGAACATTTTTTGTCTACATGGTATGGACACCTTTCCTCTTCATCACACATGTCTGTAAGGGGGTTCTCATGTCTGACTGTTCATAAAGGCAGAGATGGTATTAAAATGTGGAGATCCAATGCCACCACATCAAAAATTATGATTTCATACGACAGAGGTAGTGCCCAGTAATGAATTTTTTTTTAAACAAATAATCCCTGGTGATTCTGGACCAAACCAAACTCACATCCTGTCTATTTCTCAAGGGCTTCCCTCAGCCTCAGGAAAATTTATGATAATTCTAGATAATAGTTCCTTAGTTTGTTTTGGATGTTAATCAGTGTTATAAAATAGGATTTAGGCTCGGATAAGCTTGGGAACACACTATTACTCATTAGGTTTATAATGATTTAATTGTAGACTTGCTCTTAGCATCCATTACCCCCATCAATATTTACAATTCTGTATCAATACTGAATAATTCACTATTTTCTTGTTCCGTGTATAGCCTCTTCTCTCCAATTGGATTTGTAAGATCCTAGAGACAGATGTCTATTTCAGGCAGAAACTTTGTAACTGATACTTAAGAAAGGCAAAGATATTGACATACAGATTTTAGCTGAGTAACACCACCATGGAATTAGCTGGAAAAGGGAAGCATGATGCTCAAAAGTTTTATTATGTTCCCAGGTTCAGTTTTCTCCCATTTCCTGAATATGACTTCTAAAAAATTTCCAGAGAAAATCCTACACTTGAACAACCAAAAACTCAGAGCAGGCCTCTCCACATAAGGTTAAGGAATATAAGCTACTGCCTAGTGGACAAGGGAAAGGGGAGGGCCTAGATAAACAGCACAGTATCAAATACCACTTTGCTAGAATAACTTTTCTCACATTTGTAGCATTATGGCTTTGGGCACTTAGAGGCACATGAATATAATGAAGAGTTTAAAGAGAAAAATAGGCTAATATGTAGATTTAAATTCATGTACACCTGTGCCTAAAAATTGAAGTGATATTTATATTCTTTTTTTTTTTTTTTCAGAGAGAGAGGGAGCGAGAGCGAGCGCAGGCAGACAGAGTGGCAGGCTGAGACAGAGGGAGAAGCAGGCTCCCTGCCAAGCAAGGAGCCCGATGTGGGACTCGATCCCAGGACACTGGGATCATGACCTGAGCCGAAGGCAGCTGCGTCCCGATATTTATATTCTTAATGTAGATTGATGAACTTCAGATCAGAGAACCTTCTAAAGCTGTATGTAATATTCTGCCAATTTTGGGGTCATCAGCTTCACAAAAGGATCCAGAACCAAAAAGGAATTTATCCCTCTCTGGTCTAAATAATCTATTTTGGGTCATATAATCATGAAGCTTACAAAACTAAGATTGACCTTATATATTCCCCTGAACAACATTTAGCTGTTTTGGGTATTTTTTTTTCCCCCAAACACTAATATAGGAGGTTTAATAGAGAGGCACTATTTACAGATCTGAAGCTGTGAGGTCTTTGCTGGTCTCTTGGAACCAGATGTTTACATATTTACTTAAAGTGACCCACTGAATAATCATGGTTACAAGTTGAACAGCACACATTCTTTCAGTTTTATAAATACCAGGAAGTTTATAAACTCAGTGAAAAACTAGCATTTCTGGTAACTGACCTCAAACTATATTTGCTAAGATAATATAAACCATTGTCCGGAATCAATATAGCCATTTTCTCCAGCAAACATTGGGCAGCATTTCCCAAGACAAAGTCTTCTGCATACATCCTCCTTATTTTTTAAGGATTGCAAGTAAATGTTATAATTCATACAGTATTTCTTTCAGGCCAATGAATACTTAGAACTGGAATTCGAATGTTTAAAGCAATGTGGTATGATCAACAGATGTAAGAGTAAAGTTAGAGCAATTTTGCCTTATGATTTTCATAACACAGATCACCCGTGTATTTATCTTTCCTTCCAGTAACTTGGTTTGAGGTTTGCAGTTAAGTACATTTTTACTGCTATAAAACATCAACTAAACATACTGACAAGATTAGTTCAATGGAATTACCTTTTATATATTGTTATCTGGGGAAAAATATCCCAGAATTAGGTGAATTTTGATAGCTCGCATATTGTACCGGCATTCCAACAAAATGATGATGGCCCCTTTCCTCAAGCATGGATTTATGGTGATTGCTTTTCTTATGGGGATTTATTTCTATATACTGCAACTAACCTTCATGCCAACAACACAAAAGACAAGCCAATGGGTGGAAGTATACATTTATTCTATGACAACAGAATATTTTACTCCTACTAGTGCTGATAAATTATTTCTTTGCTTAGGCACAAAATGTATGCCAGGGTAATCTTAAAGGAAACAATATAGCAGAAAGGAGCATGAACTTCAAAATAAGAGTTGGAGTTGTTCGTTTATTTCTTACTTGTGTATTTATTATGGACCCATTTTGTGCTGGGGACTGAGAATACAACAGGAAACAGGTACAGTCTCTGCTGCCTAGAACATTACAGCTTCCACTCCTGGGGTGCTTTGGAGTACTTTTTATTTGCTATTTGCCAAGCTATTTGCCAAGCCTCAGTTGCTTTATCTGTAAAGGAGGGGATATCATCTCTGAGTGTTTCCATGAATATTTATGAAAAGGTATCTGGTTCATTATCTAACAAAGTAACACTTAGATCTGGATTGTTATTAAATAACTACTTTGTGGTTTTGAAGTGATAGACAAGCCATGTGGCAGATCAGAGTACACATTTCAAATTCTTGAAAGAGTACAACAGCCCTATGTGGTTTCAAATTGTTCTACAGTCTAATGAGGATATTTTATCTTGCTAAACAGTCTAACCCCAGATGTCCAGCACAGTAAAAAATGCAAGCCTGCTGAAGGGTTACTTTGAACACAGACCAAAACTACAACTTAGGAATGTGTGAAACTGTGGCTAGAATCAAACTCAGGGGTGGCAAGCAAAAGAAGACTCAGTTATGAAGTTTGTTCTGGGAATAACTAACTCCCTGTCAAGAGCAAGATGTTTCTATCTCTGCATGAGGATCACCGCTGACGCTGAACTCTAACTGAAGACTTGGTTGGGTGGCTCCCAGTCTTCTCTGGCACTTAAATATCTCCTTCTACCTCCCTTGTCAATGAACTGCAGCTTTGGAAAGATCATGTCTGGAGTACTGGAGGAGCACAGGCACACAGAAGACATTGCATGAGTGTTTGCTATTAGTACTGTGTCTGTTTCTGAGTTTAATTTCTCCATGATTAAATAAAGATCTATATAATGAACTTCTATCATGAGGACACAGAACATTACCACATCAACTTAATAACATTTTAGCTAAAAATCCAAGAAACTCAAGGGGCTAGTGATCCTTTGCAGCTTTATCCTGGTAAGTAAGTGAAGGCTTCTCAGAACACTGGAGCGGCTGAAGAACGTTCAGAATCCTAGCATGGATCTTTATAGGTCCAGGAAACCCAAGCTCAGAACTACTGGGTTTATCTTCAACCCTTCTAGAACATTTTGAGTAGGCTTGTATGAAGTACAGATTAAGGAGTTGTAAAAATTTGATCACTACTATTGTCTTAATGTTTAAAAAAAAAAAATCAATACTTCCTGTAGTGGGTACTATTTGTAGCCTGGCCACAGGGATTCCCAAGCTCTGTACCTTGTCTGTAGAGCTTGGTACCAGGTTTTTGACTTAAGTTACCTAAAATTGGGTCCCTGGCCTTTGTTAGTTGAAACATGGATAGCCACTTCTTTCTTTTCAGAATTCAGGTACTGTGATACTGAGAGACTGTAGGTCTGGTGAGACCAGGGCTTTTGAGAAAGGTCCATGATTTCACCTTCAAGTCCCCAGAGCCCAGTCTGAATCCTCGCAATATATTCCCCTTTTTAGTCTAAAGTATCTCAAATTGGTTTCTGTTACTTATAAACAATAGACACTTAAATACACAACAGCTGAAATGCTATTTGGCTAGAAATTCCAGATTATGATAGTTTGGAAAATATCAGATTGATCAGGGTTTCTATGGAGAATTTGAAAGAAACTTGTGACAGCTCTCATTTCCAGGGCTCCAGGATGTAGGAGCAGGGGCTCGGTTTGGGCTGGTGATCACACTCTGATGAATCCAGTGTGTGGAACTGAGTACCACCTGTCTTAAGTATCTATTTCTATCAGCTCTTTCACACAAGCCAAAAAAGGCTTCCAGTTTAGGGTGGAGTGGTATCTGAACCCCGTCCCCGGTAGGAGTATGTATGTATGTATACACACACACACACACACACACACACACCACTTGTCTGAAAGATGGGAGTATGGCATATCTTACATAAGCCATTTCTCAGCGAGGGATGTCAGAGACTCTGGAGAGAACTCAAGAGAAAGGGAGAGGACATTGGAGTTAGGCAGTGCCAAGTCCGAATATCAGATGGGAAGGGGCGGTTGAGGAATACGACGGTCTGGTGGTACTCCACTCAACAGCCCTATAGCATGGTTATCCCATGAAGAGGCAACAGTGGACAGAGTCACAGGGCTGTGTAGTGCTTGTACTCCAAGCTGACTTGTACTGGGAGGGATTCCAAATCTCAATCTTATCTGAGTCCCTTTGGCCTGATGAGTCTACAGCAACCGACTCTGATACCCAGGCTTGGGCTAGCACCTGGAGGGGGTGTAAATGGGTGATAATCCTAGCTCCGCCCTTCTGAAGATGGCTCAGCCACAAGAAACCACATCATCCCAGGGCAGAAACAGGGATGCAGTAGGAACCAAGCTCCCCCACCCAGGCTTTGGAGCAGTTTGTAGAGACAAACAGCACGGATTAACAACTGGGCTGCAGTTTCATGTCCTACAGCGTCTGGCAGCCTCAGAAGAGTGATCAGTTTGATTTAAGAGACATACATTTCTACCCACAGCTGACTGCCAGTCCTGTCACTGTGGTAGCAGGGAGAATTTTGTCAGAGACTAAAATCAGCATGTAAATCAACACAGCTTTCCATGTCGCAAAGCACAGAGAAACACAGAGAATAGATCATCTGATGTGCCAGTGTAGCACAGTATCTTAAATACAAGAAGCAAGATAAAGATCTGTTAAGATCTGTTTTGGGAAACAAACTGGGGAGTACAAACCCTCACAAGGCTATGAAAATTTCTTCTAGAAGGCCAGAGAGAGGTTTCAGCCCTTGTGGACACTGAAAAGTTCTGATGTCCAAAGCCTTCTCCCAAAAAAGTAACCTCGTTTTAAAGATTAGTTCCTTCACTAGGCACAATTCACTTTCCAGTAGGATGTTGAGGATTTTAATAGACAAACGTGATCTGAAGTTTGGTTTGGTAAGTGAATAAAGTCTGAATAGAGAAAACTGGTTAAGTAGCCTGTCTGCAGAGGACACTTAGCCACATTTTCTTATTTCAAGTATGTATGGATGACCCTAATGAGTTATTTATTCCATGTAATCAGTTCATGACTCTGCTTCAGAAAAGGGGGGGGGGGGAGGAGGTGGCCGGGAGCCTCTGCTCTGGCAATTAGGTTTGTGGAACTTGGCAAATAATATATTGTGTGTAACAATATATAGACAGTAAGGGCTCTGGGAAGTTTATAGGCAGCTTGAGAAGATTTTATCTACTATTTTTAAGTCACCCGGATTTATAATTGCAGTTTCCATCATAAGCATTTGACACAATGAACATTTTGAAAGTGCTTCCTACTCTCCTAATGGCTTCATTCAGTTTTTCTTTATTTCTGAACGAAGATTGATTTTACAGTATCCTGGCAAGTGGAAGGCTACTTTAGTCTTCTATATTACATTAACTCCTGTATGCATCTCCAATTTATAGCTGCATTCCATTGCTATTTACTGTCCGCTTCTCTATCCTAGCACAAAACAAGGCTGAAGTTCAAACGCTCTAGTAATTGTTAGACGCGACCCACAAATGAATTTTAATCCTGATTTTATATAAGCCCTAAATTAAAGTAACAGATTTCAAAAGTATTTTCAAAATTTCAAAGGTAAAGTTCTTGTCTAGAAATGATTTAGGAAATGGTCATATTCGCAATATCCCTAAGTTTGAATTCTGATCGTAAGTACACCTAATTATACATAAATGAAATGTGTCAAGATAGGTGCTGGGACATAAATGTTGTCCATGATCTCTTTACCCACCTCCAACCTCTCGAAGATACACAGGATTATCCCACTGACAAAGTGTTAAGTTCATACCAAAACAGAAGGGAAAATGATTGAAAAAGAAGGCTTGCTTTGAATGAGGAGCAATGTCAAGGGCGTTGGCATAGCAATCCTGAAGGGAAGGAAAGGGCATTCAGGTGGTGACAGCTTCCCAGAGATCTCAGAGTATTTCTTTGAAATCTAATAGGAAGCCTTAACCTAAAACCTGCCTTGAATCCCTGTTCACATTTAAAGCTTAGACCCAGTGTCTTCCTAAGCTCTCTCAATTGTTTAATTGGCAAAAGGGGCAATTCACTGACAAGCGTTACTGGAAATACCTTATAGAAACAGAAGAGTCTTACTCAATTGGTGACACATGTTAAATATTTAATATGCGTCCAGCACTATCAGGATCCTGTTTCTACTCTGAATGAGTATGGCAGCATTTGGAAATTTAAAAACACATACATTTTAAATGCCCAGAGTAAACCAAGCCATTGAAAGAACTAAGCAGCTATTATTGCAGGCTTGGAATATCAGAAAGGCACTCCTCTGGATTAGAGCTTCTTTAATTCATCAAAAAAGGACACTACATTTTGGCCCCTAAAAACAAAAGATGTGGATATTTTCTTGATTTCAAAAAGATGGTGACCTCGAATCATTTGACGGACTCCTCTCAATCTTGCTCGTCTCTTGAACCAACCCCAGCAGCATCAGCACCACCGGAGTGGGGGTGGGGGTGGGGGACCATACCAGAAATGCCTGTTTGAAAATCTCGGGCCCCAGCCCAGCCCCACTAAATTGGAATCTGCATTTTCACAAGATTCTAGGTGATTTCTATGCACATCATTTTTGAGAAGCTTGGTTATACACTTTTCCCATGATTCATTTCTATAAAATCTAGATTTCTTCAACTTTTTAAAAAGTATATACTTGACTGCTGCCTTTGTTATCAGTGAAAACTAGCCCCTCTCTGCAAAATTTCAAGTGAGAAAAGGAAAGATAAATTGGCAGCTTTTAAACAGATTTCCCACCATGCCCCCCTTTTCCAGAGTATTCTCACCACATGCCCATGGCAGCTGTGTTTACCTCCGTGATTAGACAGTACAATAAATGCACCCAGTGATAAACTAAGTTGATTTAATAAAATGCCTGACTGCATATACATGTTAAAACAGTCGGTTATTTCACCAAAACAATGGAAAATGTCTTCTGTCTACAAAAAATGCAAAGTATGGCCAAGTAGATACAATGCAACAGTGACTAATTCTTTAAGATATCTATAGAAAAGAAGATGGGTTTCCAGATTTGTCCTTAAACATGATGAAGTCTCGTTTCTAGGGAAAGGACATCGCTGTATAATTACAAATCCTTAGTTTGCTCAGACCAGTGGACACTTTGATCTTTCTGAGGGATGTGTAAGGAAACTGGATGTTAGAGGAGAGTAATGGGGGGAGTTATTAATCACCAATGAGATCTATGTATCTTAAATCTGTGGCACTGGGCTCTGGTAGCAGATTGAAGGGAAACTGGATTTCTTAGGGCATTCTCCTACTATCCTTGCCTAAAAGATAGCAAATGCTCCAAGAATCCAAATTGAGAAAGTGAACAAATGATACTAAGTCAGCAGCATAGCAAAGAAAGCTTTCACAAATAGTAGAGTTTGGGATGTGAAGAGTAAGGCTTGATCTATCCCCACACAGGACTCTGCAGCCTTTGTTGAGTAGAGGAAAACAAACATATACAAAACCAAAGACATCTCAGAGCACAAGTCAAAAAAATATATATATATTCCTTATTCTTTCCAATCCTTCTCCTTGTCCCCTTTCTTCTGGAAAGTTCTTTCTTTGGTCTTTGAAAGGAGAAATTAAGAGAAACAGCCTGCAACAGAGGGAACAGCAGGGACTTTGAGGCCAAGCAAATTCGAGTTTGGATTTAATTGTCTCAAGTGTGTTTTCAATCCAAGTTGCACAGGCGAGTGAAAGAGCAGCAGCACAAGGATGAGGGAGGGCCGTGCTGGAAAGAAGTACCATGAGATGAAGGAGAAAGATACCCAATTAGGGCATCATTTTGCTTTTATATGGCTGGAATTTTGCACTTTAATCCTTACCATTTTATCCCTCAATACAAACATCAGTTACATTGTTCTTTACAGAAGAGTGAACGGTTTCAAAAGCACAATAATATTAGGGGGAAAAAAAGAAGCATGTGTGGTAGTGAAAGTAAAAATTCTTGGTCGACCCACTCCCAAGAATAATCATTGTTGACCATATGGTATAGACATAAAGTTTTTAACTGTAAAACAGCAAAAATATTAAAGTTTTTTTATATATGCAGAATAATCATCATCATTCTGGTAGGCTGAATAATGACTCGCAAAATACATTGATGTTCTAATCCTTAGAATGTGTATTCCTTGTATGACAAAAAAGAAAAGAGAGCATTACAAATTTATTAAGAATATCAAGACAAGAGGGGCACCTGGGTGGCTCAGTGGGTTAAAGCCTCTGCCTTCGGCTCAGGTCATGATCTCAGCGTCCTGGGATCGAGCCCCGCATCGGGCTCTCTGCTCAGCGGGAAGCCTGCTCCCTCTTCTCTCTCTGCCTGCCTCTCTGCCTACTTGTGACCTCTGTCAAATAAATAAATAAATAAATAAATAAATAAATAAAATCTTAAAAAGAAAAGAATATAAAGACAAGAGACTGCACTGGGTTATCTGGAAGAGCCTAAAGATGGAATGACACATGTCCTTAAAGAAGCAAGAGATTTGACAAGGCAGTGTGACCATGGAGAAAGTTTGGAATGAGGTAGCCACAGTCATCAGAAGCTAGAGGGAATGGACAGATTCTCCCCTCTAGCTGTCAGAGGAAATGTTGCCCTGTTGACACTTTGATTTCAGCCTCATTGGCATACTAATAGAAGCAGGCTTTGGAATGAATCTCTCACACTAGAAGACAAAGAGAAGGGTGTGCATCTTTTTTTTTTTTTTTTCTTTCCTGAAGACTTATATGTATATGCTCCAAGCTAGCATACTTTGGTTTAGTCCCTGGGTCCATCATTTTCTAGAATATTTAATCTATTCTTAGTATTAGCCAATTCTTCACAGCAAAATATATTAAGACTTAATCAATCCCAGTTAACATAATTAAGAAAGTAATGTATCTCGGGGTGCCTGGGTGGCTCAGTCAGTTGAGCATCTCTTGGTTTCAGCTCAAGTCATGATCTCGCAGTTGTGGGATCAAGCCCCCCACTCAGCGCAGAATCTGCCTCAGATTTTGTCTCACTCTCTCTCCACCCCTCCCCACTCGTGTGCTCACTTGCTCTAAAATGAGTAAGATCTTAGAAAAATAAATCTATCTGGAAACTCATACCAGGGTTTTAAGAATTATGCTTTTGTACTATGAATATTTGAAAAAATAAAAATTTGGGCTGGAAAGAAGAATTGTGTTTTTAGTATTTTTTAAAAGGTAGTTTGGCTAAGGAAAATTCATCTAGGGAAAATCATGACTTATTCTTCTAAGGGTCAGAAACAGAATTTGCAAAATCTTAGGGAAACCATCCAGGTCTATGCAAATTGCCTCTCCCACATAAACAAGGACCAGTTGCAGGTTATGGTGAGGGACACACATGTATATCCTAAAATCCCCCTAAAAGGAATTTTTTCAAACTGGAAGTTAGAAAATTTCCTATGGCAAGAGTCATTCCTCCACATCTCCATCTGGGCTGGTACTTTTCCCCCAAGTACAGATTTCCCAGTCTTAGGAGACATGCATTATTTGAACAGAGACAGAGACTGAATTCTATTCACAGAACTTTGTTTGAACCTTGGAGGAGGGGTACTTAGCTTAGCTGCCAGTATTTTCTTTGGGTTCTTTTTTCTTTCATTGTTTTGGGCAAGTTGGATGGAGAATCATAAACAAGGCAATAGGCCAGTTTCTAAATCTAACCAAAATAAATCTTTGAGCATTTACTATTTATGAAATACTAGGGGAAGCATATGAAGTAGTTGAAGATACAGGCTCTATATTAAAGGTGCCTAGTGCTAACAAAAAAGCTGTTAAAGCTGGTCTCTGTGGGTTTGTTTGGTCACGCTAGAGATGAAACATAAATCTAGAGGTTGAAGGGACGGGACCTTTCACATGGGAGGAAAGAGCACAGGACAGCCTCCTAGGTGCTAAAAATGGAGTGGATGGAGTAGGAGTGAGCTGTGGTCATGTCTGGTGAAATGGCAGACTCCTCGGACCAGAACAGAGGGGAAAGGGAAAGAGTTGCAGAGGGTTTGGGACTTCAGAAAAATGAGTTTGAACAGCATTCTTGAGAAGTCATGGCCTACTGAAGTGTTCTGGATCAGCAGAGCTATAGGACATAAATGTACTTGAGGAGGATTAATTTGGTACTGAGGCATAGAACTGATAGAGGCAGTGGGAAATTAGGAGGTTATTATGGCCACATGAGAATGATATAATGAAAGAAGATTGAGAGAAATGAGATGGAGGGAAGACATTGCTGCTGGGAAAAAGGAATGCTAAGATTCAGTGAGTAATGATAGTGGGGAAGAAAAAAATGAGCAGTTTTGACCTTGGCTGGTTAGATTTCTCCAACCTGAATGAGGATAGGAAGAGGACAAGTGTTAAAGGATAAACAGTTTCAAAGAAGTTGGCATCTACATAGAAATGTCCAGCAGCCATCATGAACATATCAGACTGGAAACATGAAGAAGCCAGAGCAGGAAATAAAGGCCTGAAACTCATCAGAACAGAGATAATAGAACTAGTGCCCTGAAAAACAATCAACATGTTTGGAGCAGAGAATACAGAGCTTGCAGAGAACGTTTTGAATGATAATGTGAGCAGCAAATAGGGTTGGGATAGGGAGGGGATCCATCAATGGAGACAAAGGAGCAGTGGTCAGACAGGTGTGAGCAACATCGTATTTGGATAATTCCATAGATTTCTAGGAAAAAGAACTTGAAGGACTGCTCATTGGTAATTTTGTAACTATATCTATGCATTGTGTACCCTGAAATTAACCAAGGCTCATTTTAAGATTGTGGAATTAGAGACTTCTGCTGTGGATTTTCAAACTCACCATTTCCTGCCATCCCCATTAGATAATGAAGTCAGTGTTTATGTTGTGTTGTGTTGTTATAGCTGATTTCAACTTGAGAGATAACTTCAGCTGACCTTTCCTTTTCCATCAGCACAATTAGAAGGTAGTAGCTAACAGAGCCACCAGATTTTTACTAAGCAACCTACTATGTGAAAGACCCACAACAGGGGCTGGACAAACCCCTTATTCACTAATATTCTCCCTTTTAATGCAAAAGGTAAGCATTACAAGTGTTTAAGTAAATCAAATGCAGGATGGAAAAAGTCTTAAGTCTAACATATGGAGTTAATGGTGACAAGTTGCTTGTTTTTATAAGCACACGAGCTTTTTAAAGCTAGCACTCTGACTACGCCCATTAGGTTCCATGGTCCCCTCAGACTTTGTTACATGACATCTGGTACTTCACTGCTTTAGGGCTAAAAAGAAATACCATGCGTGCCATTTGCTTTGTTTCAGTGTTTCTAAATGGTTCCCTTTCCACTTGGTCTTTCTGTTAGTGGTAATATTCTTTTAAGCATTTCAGAAATTGAAGGTCTGGTGTTAATAGACTTTTTTTTTCTTTAAGAGGGACTATACAACTACAATTTGACCATTAGCTTTAACAAAGTTTTAAAGAGAGGGCTCCACCCAATGATGGAGTTTTTGCATAAAGTATATGCCCTTGGACTAAAGATTAGGACACAGCCTATCAGGACACAGAAAATCAGTTGCAGATTAAAGTGGCTCAGGGTAACCCTTTATGCCAAGACTTGTATGTTACTTTAGGAAAAATTCCTTATCAAGGATCCTAGTCTGGGAAAAATGAAACTCTACAAACATGTTTGAATTTCATACATCTTGCTAGCTGTGCAGGAGGGCTTAGCACTAAGAGGTATTTCCTATGTAGGGACTTTACAAATGTTTGTTGTCTTCCCTGCCTATTGACAGGCAGCTCGACCTTATAGGATAAACTTCATCTGTAGTCCACAAACACTAGTGTACAAAGGAGATGGCTCAGAATCCCTTGGTTGTCATTTTTTAAAAGATTCCTGGGCTTAGTTTCTAGATATTTTGATTCTGTACATTCGAGGGTATGCATAGGATAGATCTGCATTTATTCGATTTGCAGATAATTCTGATGAGCAATCATGTTTAAAGTCTGCTCATTTCTTCCTAGATGTATTGTTCTATGACTGGGAGATTCTATGAAAAGTAGGCTGTGTTCCAGACTGAGTGTCCATTTTCCATATGCTAAGTATGGGCATAAATGCACTGAACCTTCTCAAGTGAAGACTGATGGCCCTTTTTTAGGGGGCCATAGCTGACATACTAATTTATGATCTTCTAAATCTTGGTATATAACTACAGCAAAATGTAAGAAGTGCAGAGGAAACATTATCTTGTCCTAGGAGGACCTTGGAGCATTTGATAATTCCTTATATTTCCTCAACAGGTGATAGAAGAGATTAGGAATCCAATAATATAATCCATGGCATGTAAGTCAAAACAGAACCTGGATTTCTTCTTTCCTAGTCCAGTTACTATGAAATACATAATTAGGTGGTCAAATTAAATCTCCCATGGTATTATTTTAGTGGGATAAAAAAGATAATTTCTCTCAAAACACCATCACCTTTTCCCTACCTCCTAAGAATTAACATCCCAGAGAGACAGCCCTAGAGTGCAAAGGCTACCTTAAAAAAATCATGCATATGACACTAAAGCTTTCGATTTTCATTTAACATATCCTACATATTCCTCTAGGTCAGTGTGTGTCCATAACTCATTCTTTGTAACAGCTTCATAATATTCCATACTATAGACTTCTCTTGATTTAGATCTTAATTTTTCCAATGGATTTCCTGATGGACTTCTAGCTATCAGTTTTTTTAATCCCTACCTCAATGCTGCAATTAATATTCTAATGCACACTGTTAGGGTCCCTGATCAAAGGAACGAGACTTCTGTAATGCGAAAGTCCCGCAAAGTTTTATTTCCTGCCAAGCACCGAAAATCAAACCGACCAGTCGGGGCGTCTCTTACAAAGAGGCGACAACGACCAGGACACCGACCCCGACAACGCCGCTCCCAACTCCGCTACCTGACAACGACCCTACCTGACCACAAAGCCCCACGGGACTGCCGCTCCCCGGTGAGGCCGCTCCCCGCCAAGGCCGCTATCCCACCACGCCGCTCCCCGCTGAGGCTGCTATCCGGGCGAGGCCGCTCCCCCACCCCAGGGCTCCGCTCCCCCAACACAACCCTACCTGACTGACGAGGCCGCGCCGCTCCGCTCCGCCGACCAGGCCGCGCCGCTCCGCTCCGCTCCGCCGACCAGGCCGCGCCGCTCCGCTCCGCTCCGCCGACCAGGCCGCGCCGCTCCGCTCCGCTCCGCCGACCAGGCCGCGCCGCTCCGCTCCGCTCCGCCGACCAGGCCGCGCCGCTCCGCTCCGCTCCGCCGACCAGGCCGCGCCGCTCCGCTCCGCCGACCAGGCCGCTCAGCCGACCAGGCCGCTCTCCCAACAGCCACGAGACTCCCAACGACCACCCCAAGGACGACTACCCCCACCTGACCTCCCACACTAACCTTTATAGAGGTGGTTGAGCCCGGCCCACACCCAGGTGGCCAATGAGATTGCAACACACAGGGAAAACTGCACAGTCATGCTCGCTCAACCATACCGGTGGCCAATTGAATTCCAGCTCACCATAGCAAATATATGTGCACCCCACTGATTGGATGTCTCCATCCGGCCTGGCCCACCCCTATATCCGGGATTTGTAAGTAAGTTCCTCTGGGAGGGGCATGGTCAATCCAAGCTTACAACAACATGGTTACCTCTGGCTAATCAGGCTCTTACATGTGCTAACCTTTTGGACAGATGATTTCTATGAGTAAGATTGATTTGTGCAAAGGTACAAGAATCAGAACTCTTACTAGATTCTGTAGGATTCTTTTCTGAAGAGTTAGTAGCAATTTCACATTTCCATCAGCACTGTGAGTTTTTTTTTTCACAGCCTCATCAACATTAAACTCAAAAATTGAAAAATGTTCAATCTTCTATTTGAAAAATGGCTTTTTTGTTGCTTTAATTTGCATTTCTCTGGGAATGAACTATAACTTTTTGTGTATGTTGGCTCTTTGTATACCCTTTTCTGTAAATGGCCCTCTAGGATAAAATAATGTTCTTCCTCACACCATGTACAAAGAAAATTCCATGTAAGGTCCAAAGAGGCCAAAGCCAGAAGGGGGGAAAAAAAAGTTGTCTAATTGAGTGGAAGAGCTACTTGACATATTAAACAAGATAAATCTAAAACTGTAACAAAGGAGGAAGAATTAAAGTAAAGTTGAATTTATAACCAATAAATTGTTTATATTGTCTTTTGTCTGACAGAAACATCTAAAGACAAATAAATTATATCAAATACATGACAGACTTTAACAAAAGATTAATATCCCTGAATATGGTTCTTTTAAAATATGGATACAAAATACACAAAAGGAAAAAAAAAAAAGCAGTGACATTTTTTTCCACGAAGTTTTGAAGATTCTTGTGTTTGAAGCATAAACAAAGTACATGTTTACATCGGATTATTGAATAGGAGGTGCATTTCCTCCTATACAAGTTTCTCCCATAGCCATCTGTTCCCTGCCTATAGTCTCTTGGCATTTGGATCTGATTTCCTCAGGTGGGAGTGTTACCTTTGGTAAGCCTCACATGCTGATCACATCTTGTTTCCTTTTGTCTTCCCCCCAGCCTTCCGTCTGCGGCACTGTAACAAACTCAAAGCAGTTCAACTACCTCTTAAAGTCAATAGCTAATATTCAGAAAATTCTGTGTACTAGGCAAAGAGCTCTACTGAGTACCATTCACAATTTCAGGTGTGCCCTATAATGGGAGAATCACATCCAGTTCTATAGTTTAGAAACCGAGTTTAGGAAAGACACCTGTCTTGCTTTATTTATAGCAGAATTTAAAGCACTTCCTTGTAAGTTACTGTAGGTGAGGAACACCTGAGAGAGTTCATGAGAAAGTACTTTGTAAAGTCTCAGGTACTCAATAGTAACCTATTGGGCTAGATTTTCCTTTAAAACTGTGGTTAAAAATAATCTGTGATCAGCAGGGGCATCACATACCCCTTGCTCCTTATCCCCTACTGGAGACAGCACATTTCTCACCAGCTGCCATTTGCTAGAATAGCTGCTTCTAGGAAATCAGCATCATTCAAAGCCCTGCCTTGAACAACATCCTCAGAAAGACCTCTCTGCCTTAATAGTTTTTCCCGAGTAGGCAGCACTCTGTGCTACTTCTCCTTTATAACAATTACAGTTCTAATCAATGTCTGCCACCTGGACTTCAGCACAAACTCACTAAAAGCACGAACCACATTTCTTGTGGGATACTTAGCACTATGCTAGGTGCATAGATAAACATTCGAAATGAAAGTCACAGCATTTTACATAATACCCTCTGTAAGAATCTAATTGTTACCGTTTGTTCACTTATCCATTATCTATCTCCCTTATGAAAATATGGGCTTCACAACAATAGGCGCTTTGCCTTCCTTATTTCTAGTCCTTTATATTCTTAACATCTGGAACTTGGAACATATAGGTGCTCAATGAGAATTTGTTAAATGAATATTGGTCTCTGTATAGGCTGTTGTTGGCTGACTTAATGGAACTTTGAGATCACCACCTTCCATTTTCAAAGCTCCATGATTGACTGTTGTGAGCACTCCTGGTTTCTACATACAATAGCCCTCCCCAAACCCCTCTGCCCTGCCCAGACCCTTCTTCATGATTCCAGTTACCTGCAGTCAAATGGTCTTGAAGCAGATAATCCTCCCACCAAATCATCAGATAAGTCAGTAATATTCTAATGCTGCCTTCACAATGCCTAGGTCATTGACCCCACTTCAAGGTATCACATAGGGATGTCCTCTCACAGCACACGAAAAGGGAGTACAGTACACAACATTTTGAGAGACCACACTCACCTAACTTGTCATAATATACTATAAATAATTGTTCTGTTATTTCTCACCTCTTATTGTGCCTGACATATATCTAAATTTATTGCAGTATGCATACATATAATGGGTTCAGTGCTTTCTGTAGTTTCAGGCCTCACTGGGGGCCTTGGAACATACCCCAACAGGTAAGGTGGAGTCCAGCATTTGAGTTATCTACAGTTCAAATTAATATCACTATATTATATTTCAAAACATACACAAAAATTAAAGGATGAGAAAATGTTTGAGATCTGTTATACCATTTTTTTTTTCCTGGATGACAGTTATCCAGAGTTACAGGACAATCAGCCACAAAGTTAGCTGCAAAGCTAATCTTTTGCAATATTCTTTAAGCAAAAACCTGTGTTTAAAGACAGAGCTCTCTATAGTCAAGGTTCTAGAATGTATGAGAGAGGGGCAAAGAAAAATGATTTGCAGGTGATTGAAAAGTGGTTTTATTCAGATGTTCTTTTTCTAGTTTCTAGTTGAAGTTACTGGTGAGGGAGGTAATCAAGTATTCATAGATCATAGGAGAGGTCTACTCAAAAAGTGAGAAGTTCAAAGTACTGAGAAATCAAATAAAAATTAGGGATGTGGGATTCACAGACCTGTACCCCTGGGGATAAAAATATGTTTATTTAAAAAAAAAAAAATTAGGGATGTGGAATTTTATCAGACAGTGGAGTAGCAGCAGAAAATTTTTGCAGACAAACTTTCCTTTCAACCCATGCCCCACAGAGAAAAGATGAAATAACCCTTAATGTTCAACCTGGACTACGTTATGATTATCACTACAATGGCAGCTTTAAAAAGAAATTGATGGTGTAGGAAACTGCTAGCAAATATTTTTCCGGAATTTCTTCAAGACATGATGGGTTAGCTCAGTCTTGAAAAAATATATGTAATAGAGGAACAGACTAAAAGCATAATGGAGTCTCCCTCTAGTCATTTCAAATGCATGTCCTGACTCATTGTATTACTTTCGAATGAAAAAAGATTGAAATACAAATTTTTCTGTGGTGTGGTATGGCAACCACAGAATTTCTATTTGAAAATCTACTTAAACAACACAAGAGCATGATGCTGGTTGTGCCTGGTATTTTTCCAACCTGCAAAGTCACAAACCCTGCTCCTGTGTTTTCTAGTTTCCTTGGTATGTATGGGACACACAGCAAGGCAGCCGCTTTGGCCATTTAATGCTTTGTTAGAATACTCAATCTCAGATTTTGCTCAGAACTAAAAGAATGAGCGCATTTCTTTTTCTTTTCAGTTATTAGTTTGATATTGAGTGCTGTATCATTAAATTTACTGGCTTCTGATTCGTATTTGCAATTCTTCTGTAAAACTTTTGGCATAACAAAAGCTGAAATCCTTGTGATAGTTTTGACTTTTGGAGTGGGGGGATACCATGAGGTTTACACAGGTTAAAAATTTATCTGAGGGCGCCTGGGTGGCTCAGTGGGTTAAGCCGCTGCCTTCGGCTCAGGTCATGATCTCAGGGTCCTGGGATCGAGTCCCGCATTGGGCTCTCTGCTCAGCGGGGAGCCTGCTTCCCTCTCTCTCTCTCTCTCTCTCTCTCTCTCTCGGCCTGCCTCTCCATCTACTTGTGATTTCTCTCTGTCAAATAAATAAATAAAATCTTAAAAAAAAAAATTCATCTGAATACACAAGTTGTTCATCCCTCATGTAGAATTAGTAAATAATGTAGGAAGAAAACAGGACCCCCTAAGGCTGTCTCTTGGTCATAATAATCGCTTAATATTTTAGAGCATATCCCCCACCAGATAGCTAACCATATCATTTGTAAGGAAGCATGAATATAAGCTGTTAATACAGTTTTGTGTCTGGTTAACATTTCATATTGTATCTTGAGCACTAATATATTAGGCATTTATAATGGGCACAGATTTCATAATATAGAAGTAACCCTTCTTGTTGAACATAGATGTAGTGTTCCACATTTTTGTAAAATTGGTGATAAACATCTTTCCATCTACTTTAAGTCTTTGCCCACACTTCAGATAATTCCCTTAGTAACGCTTCTTAGAAATTAAACTGCCGAGAATATTAGTGTTGAAAATAGCTTATGTTGGAGTTTTTGTGTGTTCGGGTCTGTCCTCAGCACTTCACGTATATGCATTCAATATTAGTTCAATTTTACAGAGGGGGGAAACTGAAGCACAGAGAGATTAACTCTCTAAGGTCATAGGGTAAGTGGAAAAGCTGAGATGCTACCCCAGGCTATTTGAGGCTGGAGCTGGTGCTCCCGACCCTTGTGCTGTATGGACTCTCTAATCACTTAGGTAAACATGACCTTCGCAGGTCATCCACATTAGACTTGGAAGTAATAGACCACCTACTTGAACCCCTGGACGCTACAGAAAGTAAAGCCTACAAAGAGTAAGTGACAAAGTCAAATCGCTGGTAGCAGATCTAGGTTTTACATCTTGACTCCTCATCCTGCAGTCCAAACACTTGTTATTCCAAGGGTGACCCATGAACCAAAGCATCAGCCCCACCTGGGAGCTTGTTAGAAATGCAGAATGTCAGGTCCTACCCCAACCCTCCAGAAGCAGAATCTGCATGTTAACAAGATCCCCTGGTGATTCCTTTGTACATTAAAGCTGCAGAAGCTCTGGCAACACACTGTAAACTTGATAGATCTTTGTACTTCAGTGGAAAATCTGCATGTAAACAGCTAGTATTTCCACAGCATGAAAAAAAAAAGTAATTTTTCAGTTACTTAAAGCTTTTATGAGGTTGAAGCATATGAAACTGCTGTTATTTTAGAGAAAACGTTTAATATTGGCAACTTAGTGTGGCTCAACTTCTGTGGGTGGGTGGAAGGATAACAATAAAACAGGTATTAGTTTGAGTAGAGACTGGACTTGAAGTGGAAGAGGTTATTCCCAGTGAATATACATGTTAGTCAGGGAAAAAAACACAAACAATTACATTGCAAAGTGGTAAGTGCTTCAGGAGAGCATTCTGAGAGCTTTGGAAGAAGGTAAATGATGTTCTGGAAAATAAACACGGAAAATCATTTGCTTCTGTTAGTGGCAAAAAAGGCAGCATACAAACCTTAGTCAAAATATTATATGGGCGGGGCGCCTGGGTGGCTCAGTGGGTTAAGCCGCTGCCTTCGGCTCAGGTCATGATCTCGGGGTCCTGGGATCGAGTCCCATGTCGGGCTCTCTGCTCAGCGGGGAGCCTGCTTCTCTCTCTCTCTGCCTGCCTCTCTGTCTACTTGTGATCTCTCTGTCAAATAAATAAATAAATAAATCTTTAAAAAAAATATATTATATGAGCATACTCAGAAGCTTCGCAGAATCGAATTTAAACCAATTGGTTAAGTATATAAGGTGTTCCACAAAGTTTGGGAGCTATAACTTGCCACTTGAACTGAGAAAACTAAGAACTATGTTGTCCGTTAATAGTCATAGTAGATAATGAGAGTTTACAGGTCTCATCATTTAGGGTGTACTATTTTCATGGGCCCCACTTTGGCCGTTCTTCTTATTTTGAAGTTAACAGTTTCAGGTTGGGTGAATTGAAGAACTGGCTTCCATACAGTATGAATGAAGAGAACAATCATAGGAGTAATATTTAAAGATGCACTTTTCTCTCATTCTCTCTCTCTCTCTCTCTTTTTTTTTTTTTTTTTACCGGAAGCTGTGAGTAACCTATATGCAAGCAGTATGTGTAAATATAAAAACCTTGGTTAAATATTGTCCATTCTCAAGTCCTTTTAGGTATCTTGCTATTCTAGAAATGAGATTGCTATACAGATTTTGCATCTTTACAGTAGTTGGTTTAGAAATACTTAATTTGGGGGGAGATGGTTGAATAGGTAATAATTCCACTTTACCATCTTTTTCCCCATAATGAGGTACAATACTGTTCAAAGCAGTCCTAAGAGCCTGAGAAGGAAAGTATCTGAGACCAAAATTGGGCAATCATTGGAGTGATACATGAAATGCATTGAGCAGGGAGAAAATGACACGAGGGTGGGATAGATCGCACATAGGTACATGCAGGTGGTAGCTTTCAATATTCCCCACAGCCTCCCTGCAGGCCTGAAGGGTAAATGGCTTCTACTTCTCACTACCATCTTTATTTTTATGAATCTAGTCTGGCAAAACTGCCTGCAAATGTCAGAAGTTCGATTCCTAATGTATTAGTTTTCTCCCTTGTCTGCCTTCCCCTGCCCTTCCCTCACATCCTTCTAAACTTTTACCAAATCTCCCAAATACTATCTGGGCACTGGGAGAATATAAGAGTAAGATCTAGCACCTTACTCTCAACTTGCTTGTAAATCAACTTTCTTCCTGGAATAGCAAAGATAGGACAGCCACAAAAAGCTATTAATACCCAGCAGTTGGTGGTGATTGTAAAAAAGGACAGATAGAGTACTATGGGATCACAGAGTGGGGAGCAATCACAGCTGTTGGTGGAATCAGGGAACTCCTGCCTGAGGAGTAATGTTTGAACTAGCTCATGAAAGGCAGGCAGGCTCCAGAGAGGGAGAAGGAGGGATTCCCCAGAAATGCATGCCACAGAGACTAAGGCCCAGAGGAGGAGGTGGAGGAGATTTGGGGAATGTTTTGCACTGTAAAGAAAAAGGAAATAAAGAATTTGCTTACTTATTATTCATTTATTTATTGCAGGGGAGAAGCAGAAAAAGAGAGTAAATATTCCCTTCAGTGGCTCAGCTCCAGCCATGTCATGAGAACCACAGGGTTCTCAAACTTTAAGCTCACATTACCTGAAAGGCTTGTTAAAGCCTATATTGCTAGGTCCACCCTGGAGTTCCTTATGTGGAGGGGGTTGTGGGGAGGAGCATGTGTAGCCTGAGAGTCTGCATTTCTGTGACGTTCCCAGGTGATGCTGGTGCTTCTGGTCTGAGAACCCCTGTCCAGAGATATGGCCAACAAGCTCCCATCCCACTTGCTATTTCTTCTGCCTGGAAATTTCTACCCCCAGATAGTCCTAGTCACATGGCTCCTGGCCTCGGTTTATTCTTCTCATTTTTTCTCCTGACACTCTTTATTCCTGGTCTATGCTGTATTTTCATAACCCCTATCATATCTTAACACTATGGTGACTTTTTTTTAATCCCCCATTAAGATATAAACCCCATGAGGGACAGTTCTTGCCTAAAGCAGTGCTGTAATTCCTAGCACCTAAATTCCTGCGTTTTTAGGCATTAAAATAGCATTGGGCACATAGTAGGCACTCAAATAGTGTTGACTTGCACCAAAGTATAAAATGCCTAGGAATAAGTTTAATTGAGGTGAAAGACCTATACTCTGAAAACTGTAAGACGCTGAAGAAACCAAAGACAACATGAACAAATGGAAAGATACTCCATGCTCATGAATTGGAAAAATACTGTTAAAGTGTCTGTATTACCCAAAGCAATCTAAAGATTCAGTGCAATCCCTGTCAACATGCCAACAACATTTTTCACAGAACTTGCATACTAAAGTTTGTAGAACCACAAAAGACCCCAAAAAGCCAATGTAATCTTGAACAAAACTAGAGATACTACAATCTCAGTTTTCAAGATATGATACAGAACTATAGTGATCAAAACAGTATGACAGTGGCATAAAAACAAACACAAGATGAATGGAACAAAACAGAACACAGAAACAAACCCACACTTACATGGTCAATTAGTCTAGGACAAAAGAGAAAAGCATATGCAATGGGAAAAAGACAATGTCTTCAAACAGTACTGGAAAAACTGGTCCTTTGCATGTAAAAGAATGAAATGGGACACCTTCTTATACACAGAAATAAACTTAAATGGATTGAAGACCTAAATGTGAGACCTGCAGCTGTAAAAATCTTAGGAGAAAATATAGGCAGTAATTTCTTTGATATCAGCCTTAGCAATATTTTTCTAGATAGGTCTCCTAAGGCAAGAGAAACAAAAGCAAATAAACTATCAGGGCTAGACCAAAATAAAGAGCTTAGCACAGCAAAGGAAACACAAAATGAAAAGGCAACCTACTGAATGGGAGGAGAAATTCGTACAGGATAACTCCGATTACATAGTTTAAATAGTAACCCACTAAGAATACAACTTATCAAAACAAAACAACAACAACAACAACAAAAAACAAAACTCCAATGATCTGATTAGAAATAGGCAGAGAACCCGAATATACATTTTCCAAAGATGACAGCAGGTGGCCAATAGACACATGAAAAGATGTTTAACATCACTAATCAGGGAAATGCAAATTAAAACCACAGTGAGATACCCCCTAATAGGTGTCACATTGTCAAAAATTAAAAAGGCAAAACATGGGAATGTAGACTGGTGAAGCCACAATCGAGGTTTCTCAAAAAGTTAATAAAAATTAACTTAATTAACCATAAGATCCAGTAATTCTACTAGAGATCTACTCAAAGAAAACAAACACACTAATTTGAAAATATATAGGCATCCCTATGCTATTACAGCATTACTTATAATAGGCAAAATATGGAAACAACTCAAGTGTCTACCAATAGATGAATAAAGATCTTGTACACACGTACACGGATATTATTCAATAGTAAAAAAAAAGGGAGGAGATCCTGCCATTTACAACAACTTGGATAGATCTAAACGTTATTATGCTAAGTCAATTAAATTAGAGAAAGACCATATGATTTCATTTATATATGGAATCTAAAAAATAAAACCAACAGAAACAGACTCAAATACACACAACATACGGATGGTTGCCAGAGCAGAGACGGGTAGGGGAAGGGGTATAAGGAGTGAAAGGGAGTGGGAGATATGGACTTCCAGTTATGGAATGAGTAAGTCAAAGGGATGACAGGAACAGCATAGGGTAGTAGTCAATGATATTGTAATAGATTCTATGATGACAGATGGCAACTACACTTGTGATGAACTTAGCATAAGGTATAAACTTGTCAAATCTCTATGTTGTACACCTGAAACTAATGTAACCATCAGCTATACTTTGGGGAAAAATTAGTGTTGACTTGATAAAGGAGATACTGTCTTGGAATGAGAGGTGAGCTTGGGATTCGTATAGATTGAGTCAGAGAGGATGGAAGACAAGATAACTCAGGCCATACACCACATTGACTCCATCTTCCCATCCAAGTACTAACCAGGCCCGACCCTGCTTAGCTTCCGAGATCAGACAAGATCGGGCGCGTTCAGGGTGGTATGGCCGTAGACCACATTGACTCCATCTTAAAGACACACGTCTTTAGTTTTATTAGTAAAAAGTTTGGGGTCAGGGGTAGTAGGGAGGGAGAGTGAAGTAGAGTAAGAGCTTTAAGTAACTGCAGAGTTTCAGAATAGCTGCTGTGAAGGCCAACTATATTCTAAGGGAATAAACACCCTCATTTAGGGCAGAGGAAAAACCAGTCAGACTGTAATTCTTTCTGAAATGCAGAAGTAGTCTTTCTGAAATGCAGAAGTAGTCTTTCTATCTCAATCTAAGAGAATTTCCTACTTGTCACTTGCAGTCATTCCCTTTTCCTGACACGCAGAGGCCTGAAAACTCCTATGGGGGAGCCCAGTTCTTCCTGTGTCCTCCTTTTCTGCCCTGTAAGTCAAGGGCATAGAATACAGTTTCCAGCAGCAAGTTTTTACTCCAAACAGCCTGCTATACAGGGTTCTCCCAAATCCCTCTAACCTTCCATATGTTTACCAATTTTGATGCCAAATGTATTGCTACTACATCATGCACACATGATATACCTTCCATGGAAACATGATCGATATGGCCAGTCCTATTAGAGTCTCTTACTAGAAAACTTGTGTCTTCATTATATTCACAAAAGTCTCAAATAGGAACTTAGACTTTTAGAGGATTCATAAATTAGTCCCATTAAGAGGGAAATCTAAAAGATAGAGGAGGGACGTGAAAATATGGCAAATAAGGTCACCTGTATAGGTGGTCACAGATTCTTTAAGTGCAAAAATAAGCTCATCTGGTGATATAATGTGATACCCTAGTTGTAACATTTAGCAACGCTCAATCTAAGACTGAAATGCTATACAAATACACATTGTGTGTGTTAAAAGTCAAGAGTAGGAAGAGGATTGTTGATCTAATGTAGTTGCATTTTCATTCTCCCCCCATTCTCCCCTGTCTCAGTTTAGATCACTGGATTAAGATCAAAGCCATCTTTGGTTGCTGGAGGGAAAGGATAATTGAACGATGGGTATTAAACAGAGCCCTTGACGTAAAGAGCACTGGGTGTTAAATGCAATTGATGAATCATAAGATTCTATCCCTGAAACTAATATAGTATGTTAACTAAATTGAATTTTAAAGATTAAAAAAAAAAAAAAAAACCCAAAGCCCTTAAGAAGCAGAGACTCTTCTCTCTGCTTTGGGGATTCCTAACCCTGCCTGGAACAAAGGATTGGTGGTAAGGCATACCGCCAAGGCTGGTACTTGGTAAGTGTGGTACGATGAGGGAAGACGGGCCTGGAAAGATGGAGAGGATGGTGTACCTCCAGTCCTGAGGGAATTGACAGGAGGAAGGAAAAGGGAAGCCCATTCATTTGGCTAAGAGAACATGAAGACATTTTAACAGAACTTTTAATTTCCCAGGAAGATGAAAGATAATAGTTTTGTAATAGGTTATCTAAATGAGAGACTTTCCAAATATTCTAATATTAGACATAATAATATACTTAACATCTATATTATATTCCAATTTATAAATTTTGTAAGAAATTTGTTAACATTAGAGGAGGCAAGGTGTAGGAATCCTCTGTACAGTAAATGTAAAATTTAAGTTTAAGGGATGCCTGGGTGGCTCAGTTGGTTAAGCAGCTGCCTTCGGCTCAGGTCATGATCCCAGCGTCCTCGGATCGAGTCCCACATCGGGCTCCTTGCTCTGCAGGGAGCCTGCTTCTCCCTCTGACTCTGCCTGCCTCTCTGCCTGTGCTCGCTCTTGCTCTCTCTCTCTGACAAAAAAATAAATAAAATCTTTAAAAAAAAAAATTTAAGTTTAAGAAAACAAAACTGAGGGGTGCCTGGGTGGCTCAATGGGTTAAAGCCTCTGCCTTCTGCTCAGGTCATGATCCCAAGGTCCTGGGATCGAGCCCTGCATCGGGCTCTTTGCTGAGCAGGGAGCCTGTTTCCCTTCCTCTCTCTCTGCCTACTCATGAATTCTGTCAAATAAATAAATAAAATCTTAAAAAAAAAACCTGAAAAATCATATTTTATCAGGTCCTCTATCTACTATGTTTTCATAGGGCTAGGTTTTCTGTTTTTGTTTTTGTTTTGTTTTGTTTTTTAGGAAAGAGGCCAGTTAGCTTCCTATCTCTTCAGACACCTAACTCCATTTCTTACCTATAGTCTTACTCTTATTCCTACCACCTGGCATAAAACTTGGTCATACTCCCCTATGTTAAGTAGTAAAAACAAGAACAAAACCCTTTCAATTATTTATCAACTCTCCACTCCGACTTCATGGATAAGCTTCTTTAAATTATGGTCAGCACTCACCGCTAATGTCCTCACATCCCATTTGTTCTTCAACTGACCGAGCTCTGGATTTCCCTCACCATTTCACTAAAAGCACCTCTGATGATAATACAACTGAGATCTTGAATGGACAAGCCAATGGATATCACTTTGTCATATTTAATGTGACCGGCCTCACCTTTCTTGGATCTTACTCTCCTGGGTTTCTTTCTAGTACTTTCTACTAGTTTCTCTGGCTCTCCTTTCCCCCCATTGTTCTATCTTGGTTTGAGTTATTTTTAATGTAATGAGTGCTTCCTAGATGCCCATCGTACACGCGATGGTTTTAAGATGGCATACATCAGTTCCTGGAATCTATTTCACAGTCTAGATATCTTGAGCTTCAGAGCGATCTATCCAGTTGGGTACTTTATAAACCCCTCAAACTACACAGAGCTGTAGTACTTACCCTCTGTGCAAAAAGCTCAGTTCTATTAATCCTAAGAATCATTTTACACTATTACCTCCTTTATCTCCTCTTCAGTTACCCAATTGTGAAAATTCTACCTGTTAAGTATTTCTTAAATTGGTTCTGTCCTTTCCCTTTGATCGTTACTGCCAGAAACCAGGCTCTACCATGTTATTACCATGATCACTATAATATCCCAGTCTTTTGTCCTCAATTATTAGCCTTCAAATCTTCCCTTCTCAATGATGGGAAAGGGAATTTTCCTTGAGGGGCAGGGAAAGAAAGTAATCTAGATTTTTTTTTTTTTTTTGTAAAATTCTTGATGAACATCTAATCACCCTTGGAAGAAACTAGAACTTCATGTAATGGGACATAAAGTAGTTCATGACGTTGAAGGCTTACCTCACCTCTCCTACCAAGAGAAACACCCTTTATTTTGTTCATACTTAATTGCTCTCATTTTCTAGATTTGACCAAGTTCTCACTTATAGTTTTTTGCACAGGCAATATATTCCCTGTGTCTGGAAAGCCTTCACTTAATTTCTATTTCCTTATGCCTGAGATGAGGACCCTGTTCTTGGAGTCCCAAGCATTCAGAAGAAAAATGTAAAATACTTTGCATATTTAATAATTCACTCAGATTTCTGTCTTTTAAAGACTCTTCTCACAACAAAAAAGCCTTTTTTGACCTTTCAGAGGTCTAGATTAAGTGATCCATTCTCTTGCACTCACTCAACACCAAGAGTTTTGTCTGTGGGCACAGTGATCCCAGAGTTGAAATTGTTTACTTATCCAAGTTACTCATTACACTATGCACATGGACTGCTCTTTTATCTGTAGCCCCACACTAGCAGAGGGCCAGATATGCTATGAATATTTAAAGAAATGAAATTAAATCCTCCCTCATTAAATACTTCTCAGCCTCCTAAGGCTGAGAAGCCATTTTACTTCATTCCCAGTAACCCTAAGGAATAAGAAAGAGTAAGATTTCTGGATTCGCCAAACAGTGTTGTTAACTATAAGGACTACTTCAAACTCAGCTGACCTGGGTTTTAGTCCCACTCCACCAGCTCTGCAAAAAAAAATTGTTTTTGAGTTTTGCTTCCTCGTTTATTAAAGAAAGGGACTGATCTCTAATTTTGTGATCTTTCTTTTCTGATTCTATGATTTAAGTACCATTTACAGAATAAAAATGCACATTTTGAATCTGTGTGAAGTACACAATTCTAAAAACCCATTTGGATGGATTGCTTCTATAGGAGAAAGAAATAGAAGAACCAATTTAATGAAATTGGTTAATCATTAAATATCAGAATGACCACTGAGAGAGGCTGCTATTTATTTCCTAGTATGTTTCCCCCAAGCCATACTCACCATTCCCAGCCATTATTTCATAGCCTCCCATGCAGCCAAATCTATCTAACTAACTCTCGCCAATAGGCAGTGAAGGCGAAGACTGTTATCTTAAAGGAGAGTGACCAACATTTTCCATGGTCCTGCTGGCTGGACCTCACGAGCTAGACTCAATGAACCACATTTGAGAGTTGAGTGTTGAGCATGGCAGAGACACAGGACAGAGTCCATTTCTCTGGCACTACCAACTATACCGGCTTGTATTTCTACATGAGAAAGAAATTTCTTGTTCAAACCATTGAGATTTGGGATTGTTATAGAAAAAGAACAAACAAAAACAAACCAACAAACCCACAACCCAACATAAAAAATACTAATATTTTATTATTTTCAAAGCACACTGGGAAGATGGTAATTTTGCTGAAGCAATTTTAAAGTTTGCTTGAACCTTTAATAAAATAATTTATGAAGTTTCCTATACTACCCAGAACAAGCTACTTGAAAACTTCATATTCTACATTCCACTTTATTATGAAGAAACTAACACCCAGAGGTAGACTGGAAAAGGTATTTGTTTGGCAAAGCAAATTCTAATCCTATGAACCAGTTTTCTACTGAGGGATCGTAGTGAAGACTAGAACAGTTCACAAGACAACTTCATTTTCTGATCAGCAGTTCCATTTACACAGACTAAAAGACTAATGCTTTTGTAGCTTTCACAATATAAAATTATGGAATAGTAACATCCTTCACTACTTTTCAGGAAGTGGAAGTGATCATGCTTCATGGTATTACCCAGAATGTATCCTGGTGCCATAAAATAAAATCTTCATTACCAGATTGGGCTCCAAGAAGTGGTCCAGAAGCACATAAAACACTCCTCTTTCTACTTGCTCAATGGCAGAGGGAATGCTGATCCCTATGCCTGCCTGGGAGTTCAGGTCAGAGGAAATAGAGACCCACAGCATTGTATGCTTTTACCAAGCAAAGCGAGAGGCCTCAACACACAGAACAGATTGTGGGGAATAAAGCTTTTGGAATAAACACCTGATAATCAGCACTTAGGAGTTGCCCTTTGAGCTAGTGCATAAAGAAAACTTAAGTTATTCTCCCATTAATAAGGGCCAAGAGCTCAAAGGAACTTTCCAGAGAACACTGAAGAACTATAAACCACACTGACTTGTGAACAATAGGTTCAAAAACCAAACTTAAAACCTACTGTACATCTTTCATAATTCCCTAATGCCCCTAGAGCTCAGACATTCCAATCTATCATTCGTGATCTGAGATGGCTCATTTTTGCTTTAGGCCCTTATGATGAATGGGGCCTGCCTTCTTTAACAAAAGATGGATCAAGGCTGAAGCGCTCCCTCCTCTGGACTACCGAAGGAGTCTCAAGGCTGAAGAAGAGTGAAAGAGAGACAGGAGAACCAGAGAGTCTGATTATAGAGGTCTTGAAAGCCAGGCAAAGGATTCTGGATTTGATGTAGTCAGTAATAGGAAGCCAAAGTAGATTTTTGAGCAAGGGAGTAAGACATGCAAAGGCTTATTTTAGTAAGATCATTAGAACGAGAACGGAGTAGAGAGGTAGAGCAGTTAGGAGAAAGCCATATTACTTTGGGCTAGGATAAGGAAATACTGATATGGCTGGTGGCTATGGCAAGGGAGAAGAGAGAGGACAAGGAAGAGACTTTCTATAGGAAGATGGTAAGGAACTAAATTTGCAGACTTGAAATAAGAAGATAGCTAAACACTTGAAACAATGCTTATTAAAGAAGGAAACACAGGGAATAAGTCTGAATCCATGATTTACCATCTAAATCAGGACTCTGCTCAGACTGAAATGGGGTATTGCCAATTACTAGGCCAGAAGACCAATTACTATTGCCAATTACTAGGGCCAGTCTCAGGCAAACAGGGATTTCGAGCCACCTTACCTGACAGGAGTTTTAACTACCACCATAGAAGACAACACAGATTCCAATGACCACTCGGTACTCTTGAACTCTAGCTCTGGGTTTCTAAAAGTAGACATTAAAAGGAAGCCACCATTGGAGGGTGAAAATAAAAAGCTGCTGTTGAGAGACAGAGGAAGAGCCAGAGTGGTAAGCTGGAAAACAAATAGGACATCCCTGAAGTTCAAGCTGTTCTGAGTCACTGTATTTCTCATAGTTGTCTGCTTTTCAATAGGTCCCATCACATCCTGATTTGGGGTCTCTTTCCTTAAAGGTTTCAAGGACCAAACTGCCTTCTTAAAAAACAAACCCTGTTTCCTTCCATTCCTAATTCTCCATATCCCTTTTCTATGAAGGACTAGTAAACCAAGGTGGAGGTATGGGGTGTTAGGGGCAACAGGGTGAAGGATGGGGGTGTGGATACTGCATGGACACTTACTATTCAGCATGCACCAGCTGTCTAGTGGGCCATAACCATCCTTGCACATACATACCTATGGTCATGGGACAAAGGCAGTCCTTAGAGTTGCTCCCCTGAAAGGAGAAATGACCACACAGTGACAGGAAAGAAGTCTTTAGCATGTGCAGGGCTGAGTGAGGAAGGAGTGTTCTAGTCCTTAGCGGGCACATCCAATACCACGGGGCTCAAGTCCAACAAGGAACCCTAGTGTCAGGAAGCATGTTCACACTCCTCCCCAGCTGAGCTATGGAAGGGCTGAGTGATCAGAACAGGTGAGGCCTGGGATAGATTTCCACTCCTCCCTTCTTGGTTCAGAGCTCACTAATCAATCCTCATGGTCTCTTCATTCCATCCAACATTTATACATTGTCTACTAATGTTATGTGTGGAGTTATTTACTAAACCAAGCTATCAGAGGGCATGGACTCTGTTGGTTAATGTTCTTGGCACAGAGTATTATTACTTGTTGAATGAATGAAGGCACACACCCATGGCCAGTTTCTGTGCTACTTTGTTTTTACTCATCTTACACTTTCCATCCCTTGTGTTGTCTGCCTGCTTTTCTAATGAGGATTCACCATCAGTAACTCATCACCTAGAGAAGGGAACAACAATTAGACTTCCAGTTTTAGCTACATAATCCACTTTGTTACCCTGAAACTATCAGTTCCCCAAACAAGATTAAACCTTCAGTTTTCCTTAAGACCAATTATCTTCTGTATCTTAAAAGAGTGACAGAATAGTAAGTAGTTTGTCCAGTCAAGCAGAGCCAGGTTAGAATCCCAACTGTGCCCTTACAATGACCTTGGGTTAGTTAGCTCTGGGGTTGGATTACCCAGTTGTACTTCATTTAGCTTAACTGTAAAATGGGGATATCCAAAACTGCATTATATTGTTGATAAAGACCTACAAAATTGTTTTTACCAAAATGCAAGAAATGGGGCTGCTCCATAATTAACAAATCCTAAACCTATTAAAGGAGAAAAAGTGAGGTGGTTTAGAATTTTAACGTTGAATTGGAAACAAAGATCACACGAAGTAACTATGCCACCATGTCATGCCATTAGGTTCTCATTCACTCAAGAACGAGACATGCAGAAAGTAGTTCCTGAGGGAAGCCATGTCTTTCGTGATGAGAGAATGGCCTATTTAGTAAGATGAAGTTAAAATCCATCTCTGGTGGGAATGTGCTCAGACACTTCCAGTTTTAAAGAAGCTCTAGATTTCTACAGTGATGGACAGGTAAGGTGATCTTCAGTTTCTCCAATGTTTCAGCTTTATTCTCCAACTTTCAGACATCCGGTAATTTATACATTTGGAACTGACTTATTATGTCTCAGCCAAAGGGAAAACAGCAATTAATGCTTTCATTGCAGAACAGAAAAATAGTGCAGCTTCCTCCAGAGAAGTTCCAGTTGCAGCAAATTCTAGAAGGAAAAATTTACTGCCATTGGCTGTGTTTCCTCTACATGGTGCTTAGTTAAGTGCCTGCACCTGCTCCGCTGAAGCAGGTCTGCTAACTTGGTCATCATCAAACACCACACACTGAAATAATTAAGAACAGGGCCCCAGCTGGGTGGAGCTGAGTAGGTCACACTGGTGTGTCTAAACCTGTGATCTGTGATTATCACATGGCCTGACACCAGACAGAAGAGTCTGTAAAGTCCACAGTGGGGCCAATACCAGTCATGAAACATGGCTCCCTTGTCCAGATATCCAAAAGCATGATGAATGACAGAATGTGAAGCCTGAACCCTGTGTGTTTAGGAGACTAAAAAGCAAACCTTCTGATGTCCGCCCCTTTCTCTTTCTCCCTGGAACACAAGGGTGGAAAAATCAGGATTGTATTACCATCTATAGCCCTTACCTCCACCAATGCCTCCTCCCCATCTTATTGTCCCCAAAACGGAGGACATGTTTTTTGTATTGTTTTAAGTTTTCTCTGTAAGCACCATATTCAGGAGAAACAGTAAAGGCAGGGCCTAGATTTATTATTTTTTAAAATTTTATTTATTTGACAGAGAGAGAAATCACAAGTAGGCAGAGAGGCAGGCAAAGGGGGTGGGGGGAGCATGACCCTGAGATCATGACCTAAACCGAAGGCAGAGGCCCAACCCACTGAGCCACCCAGGTGCCCTAGTACTAGACTCTTTAGGAGACAAAAGGGAAGTATTTCTCTTTCTAGGATCATACTTATAAGTTCTTCTTTACATTATTACTAGTAAGAACAACTGTGTCTTAACACACTGGGCACACCTAGGGGAAAGTTTTCCTCAATTGATAGTTACATAAAGATAAAGATTTAAGATCCTGGTTTTCCTCCTCTATCAGATGCAATTGAATTAGATGAGCTATTTAAGGTTCTTCCTGATTTAAAATGCAGTAATGCCCTAATTTGCAGATTCAAAGAATGTCCCCTGCAAATCTGAGTAAAACAAATGCTGTAGAGTCCTCAGTAAGCCTTTGGGAGAAGAGGTGCAGAGTCGCACACTGCTTCCTCTGCAGTCCTGTGCCTCCTTAAGAAAGGCAAATACAAGGTACCCTAAGCTACAGACACGGGGCGAGGGGGAACTAATTGTTTTTTCCCCTTCTACATTCTTCCCTTCTGAAAAAAAACACCCAATTTTACTGTTGGTTACTTTTATTCGGCTTATTTTGAGCTGGCTCATTTGCATGGCTCAGATTTAAAAATCTTTCTAATAACCACTATGCAGGCTAACACACACACACACACACACACACACCCATGCACACACACCACACTCTGGTCTTAATCACTGGTGAATTTCAACCCTTTCTGCCTACAATCCTGAAGGAGAAGCTCTGGTTTTCAGGTCATAATTCACATGGTACAACAGCATCCTTCTTATGTGGATACTGTAAATACTGGCCATACCAAGGACAGAATCCCATTCAACAATGGCCCACAGTGGAGGATGGCACACTATAAAAAGTGTGAAAAGCTAGACTTATGACCGCCGCGTTCTTTCAGTGAGCTTGACCCAAGAGCTGGGAACTGCACACACGCTTTACTTTAGGTAAGGGCGAAGTGTACAGATTCACACAAAAATCACAGATGAGGAAAAAAAAAAATCCGAGGCAGACTCAGGAGTGAATCAGCCCCCTTATCCAACTAAAAGTCACACAGGAAATGAAAATTGCTCTACTCACCCAGCATAGCTGTTGTTATAAAGGTGGCCGTGCCCTGCTTGCAGAATCTCCAAAAAAAACAGGCAAAGAGGCAGAAAAGCAGTGGTCCAAGTCCTGGGCTTCCTGAGGCACTTCATAGTGTTGCAGGGAGAGGAGCTGAAAGTTCCCTTACAGTAGTCACCTGAGGCTGGAGGTGGCTCACAGGACCCCCTCCACATGCGCAAACCTTCTCTGGAAGGGGGTGGGAACAAAGGCTGGGGAGCTAGTAAAATGTGACACTTCTTTTCAGCCACGGGGAGGGGGGGGGATTTAAGCAGCCTAAGAAGGGAAATTGCTATTAAAACTTGGTGTTGGGACCAGAAGCAGCAGCACACACAGCTCAGCCCAGCAGCTGAGCCTGATCCTTAACCAGGCTCCCCTAGAAGGGGCTGGGCCTCCCCTGTGCTGACTCATGGCTGGGGTTCACTGGGTGCTGCTTCCTTTGGATAACTTCTTCTGGGTTTTTTTGTTTGTTTCTTGCTCTATAACTTTAGGCCCCTAACTTTCTTGGACAACCTTTCTCCTTTTATTACGTTCTATGGCACAGGACCGTATCCTAAACACAAATGATTTGCTTGAGGATGAGCAAAACACTTAGGCATACATAGAACATTCTGGGCTTAAGGTTCTGAGCTCCCATAACAAATTTCTACATGGATTCCACATACTGAGATGCATGGTGAGTAGCCTTCATGAGTATAAGAGCAAGGATAAGGTCAGGCCCGTGAATCTGAAGAGCCAGGCTTGGACCCAGCTCCTACCTGTATGGAGAAGGGGCAGCAGGTTCGCCGGATTTCTGGGAGCTCTCTGTATCCATTCAATGTCAGCAACACCCAGACCTGCTGCGATTTCAGAAGTTCTCATAGGGATCAAGAGGCTTTACTACCTTCACTCACATTTGGAATCACTTAGGAAGCCAGACAGACCATTTAAATCAGAATTCCTGTGGTGGGATTGGTGCTTTAAAAGGATATTCAGGTGATTCCAATGTTCAGCCACCATGCTGGTCTAGAGTGGGGCTTCTCAAACTTTAACATGCGTACAAATCTAATCACCTGTGCATCCTGTTAAACTGTCCCTTCTGATGAAGTCATTTGGAACTGGGGCCCAAGATTCTGCATTTCTTTTTCTTTCTTTTCTTTTTCTTCCTTCCTTCCTTCTTTCCTTCCTTCTTTTTAAAATATTTTATTTATTTGACAGAAAAAGACACAGCAAGAGAGGGAACACAAGCAGGTGCAGAAGGAAGAAGCAGGCTTCCTGCCGAGCAGGGAGCCCGATGTAGTGCTGGATCCCAGGACCCTAGGATCATGACCTGAGATGAAGGCAGACATTTAACAACTGAGCCACCCAGATGTCCCAAGATTCTGCATTTCTAACGAGCTTCCAGGTGATGCTTATGCTGCTGGTGCATCAATCACAGTTTGCGGAGCGAGGCCTTACTTTAGAATGAGGTCTGATTTTTCTTCTTTCTCTCAAAACTGGAGGGGGGTGGGTAAAAAACCTTGGAGCAAATCATCTCCTCATTTTCTCCATGTTTGTGATGAAGGTGTTTTTTTTCATCTACGTGCTCCTATCCAGATATACCAGAAAACCCATCTGGAAGGATATACTTTGCTCTAATAAATAAGAATGGCCTTATCTAGGGTGACTCCCATTTTGCCCCATGCCAAGGCCTGGTCCTATTCTGGAACAGTGTGGGAGCCAGCATCTCTCTATATGCTCACACACTTTTCAAATTTCCCAAAGATTCATAGCCGAGGATTCTGTGTCCTCCAATATTATGTCCAGAACACTGGTTAGAAGAGAAAGTACCATATCTTTCCTTATCTTCTCTACTGAAGTCATAAGTTTGGTGTAAGAGATCCATAATGATTTTCAGTTAGAATGATTCTCTAAAGCTTTCTTGACTACCCAAAGGTTAGTTTAATCTCTTCTCTGTGTCCCCCTCTCTAATAACCAGTGTGTTGCCTACTGAAGGGCATAGCACATTGAATTTAAGTATTCATATGGTTCCCTCCCAAGACTTCCTTCTCCTTGAGTACAGAACAGCATGCCCTTTCACCTTTATGTCACTTCCTTATATCTACTAGAGGGAACACAATGTTTGCTGAAACAATGATCAGCCATGCTGAGTGAATGATGAACCTGAAAAGGATTTCGTTCAACATATATTCTGTGACTTCTGTATCCAAACAGAGGAAGATGGAGGCCCTAGAGTAGTGGACAGTCCCAGGTCTCCTGGTTTTGTTTCTTGTTTGTTTGTGTTGTTGTTTTTTCCTTCGTGACTTTATGGCCTGGATCTCCTGTCTTTGAAGGGGTGAGGCTGCTCTGCAAGGTATGGCCATGCATCCTGAGGCCATTTTGACAAGGCCAAGAAAGCCTATGTAATCATGACTGAACTGTTGAAATAGGAGGTTACTGTGTAAATAAAACACTTCATCTCTTTGAATTTTATTATGTCAGAATAATGTATAAATCTGTCATATTCTATCACAACATTAAACTAGGAATGTTCAGTCTCTGGCTGAGGATTAAGCTCATCCTCAAATCATTCTGAAGAATGGGATCCGGTGAGCATGTTCAGCAAAGGCTCTCCAGACTCTGAGACCAGGGTGATCATTTCCTGGACTATCAAAAACACAAGAGACCCAGGGGACATCCTATAGCCTCCCTTAATATTTCAGATCAAAGAGAAGTTCTCAAACAATTGAAGTCATTCCTAACAATCTTCCTCTGGTTTTTTAAGGATGAAGTTGTCTAATCAAACTTCTCCTGGAGTAGATAAGCTCCCATAAAATGAGTGATAAATGGAGTCCATTTAGTAAGTGGGAGGAGAAGAGAATGGCTTTACAGACGGATTCAAGGATAAAAGTTCCATTTTTAAGGCACTGAGAAGGAGTGAATTATTAAACCAGTGGAAGATTTAGAGATGGAAAGATGAGAATTTCTATTTATCGACTATGCCTTTGGCATATTTTAGTTGAAGAGTGAACTTTTTAAAAAGAAATTATTATTACTCTGCAGAGAAACAAAAGGAAACAATAATTGGGAAAGGAAAATGTCATCTTGATTTGGGTCCATTGTTGTCCATGAATAGATAAATTTTTATTAAAGTATAGCTGACACACAATATTGTGTTAATTTCCTATGTATAATACAGTGATTCAACATTCATATAGGTTATGAAATGATCACCACAATTAATCTAGTTACCATCTGTCACCATACAAAGCTAATATGGTATTATTGACTATATTCCTGCTGTTGTACCTTATATCCCCATGGCTTATTTATTTTATAACTACAAGATGGTACCTCTTGATCCCCTTCACCTATTTCACTCCCCCTCCCTCCACCACCAAATCCTCCTCTCCTCTGGAAACCATCAGTCTGTTCTGTTTATCTGAGTCTGGTTTTGTTTGTTTTGTTTTGTTTTGTTTTTTAGAATTGACATATAAATGAAGTCATACAGCATTTGTCTTTCTCTGTCTGACTTATTTCACTGAGCATAATACCCTCTAGGTTCATTAATGTCACAAATGGCAAGATTTCATCTTTTAAAAAGATTGTATTTATCCATTTGAGAGAGAGAGTGAGAGAAAGCATGAGAGGGAAGAAGGTCAGAGGGAAAAGCAGACTCCCCAGGGAGCTGGGAGCCCAGTGTGGAACTGGATCCTGGGATCCCGGGATCATGACCTGAGCCGAAGGCTGTTGTTTAACCAACTGAGCCACCCAGGTACCCAGATTTCATTATTTTTTATGCTCAAGTTTTTACTGTTGGATATATATCCACATATTCTTTATTCATTCATCTATCAATGGACACATTGGTTGCTTCTATATCACAGCTATTGTAAATAATGCTACAATGAACATAGGGGTATACATCCCTTTTCAACTTAGTGTTTTCATTTTCTTTTCTTATATCATGTTTTTTATTTTAATTCCGGATAGCTAACGTACAGTATTATGTTAGTTTCAGGTGTACAATATAGTGATTCAATAATTCTATACAAATTATTTAGTGCTCATCAAAGTACACACTTTAATCCCCATCCCCTACTTCCCTTGTCCCCCAGTCTACCTCCCCTCTGTTTTTTGGTCTGTCTCTCTTTTTCCTTTGCTTGTTTGTTTTGTTTCTTAGATTCCATATATGAATGAGATCATACAGTATACGTTTTTCTCTGACTGACTTATTTCACTTAGCATAATGCTCTCTAGCTCCATCCAGGTTGTTGCAAATGGCAAGATTTCATTCCTTTTATGGCTCACATCTTCTTTATCCATTCATCTATTGATGGGCCCTTGGACGGCTTCCATGGTTTTGGTGGTTATAAATAATCTGCAATAAACATTAGTGGTGCATGTATCCCTCTGAATTTGTGCTTTTGTATTTGGGGGGTATATACCTAGCAGTGCAATTACTGGGTCATAGAGTAGTTCTATTTTTAATTTTTTGAAGAACCTCCATACTCTTTTCCATAGTGGCTGTATCAATTTACATTCTCACCAACACTATGAGTGTTTCCTTTTTGCCACATGCTTGCCAACACTTGTTATTTCTTGTGTTTTCGATAATAACCATGCTGACTGGTGTAAGGTGACATCTCATTGTGGTTTGGATGTTCATTTTCCTCGTGGTTAATGATGGTGAGCATCTTTTCATGTGTTTGTTGGTCATCTATATGTCTTCTTTGAAGAAATGTCTATTCAGATCTTCTGCCCATTTTTAAATTGGATTCTTCAGGGGTTTTGTTATTGAATTGTAGATTATATATTTTTAATGTACTTTCCATATCTGAAATTATATGATGTTGTAGGGAAAGATTGTGTACAACCTTTTCTTATGTATGTGAATGAGAGCCATGTAGATTTATTTTTGTAAAGATATCTGGAGGAGAAGATAAATGGGTATGGCTGGGCTTTGTGATACAGAAAACCCTCCCATTGCAGTTTCATGCTCATTCTTCAATGTCTTATTAACATAGACCTATTGCTTGTCAGGTCTCTTTTATGGCCTTTTGCTATTGTTCCAATATGTGAGAAATTAGCAAATGTGATGTTAGGTTGCTGCCTTATGCAGTCTTGGCAATTCTGTAAGGAACGTTCTGAAGCTTCCTTTAACAATGATTCCCTCGCAACTGTCTTTTTTCAGCACCATCAGCCATCTCTTCTTGCCTTATGTTTTTAATCTTTCTCTTGTTAACTCTCCATGTTTCTCCCTTCCTTAAATGCAAGCTGACCCCTTTCTTTTTTCAGGCTTCTCAAAAGCACACTCTTAACTTTGACAATTATGTTTTCCATCCCTACCACTCCAATGAAACTGTCTCTTAAAGATCCATGGTTATTTCTTTTTTTTTTTATCAAAGATTTTATTTATTTATTTGTGAGAGAGAGAGAGTGAGAGCGAGCCCAGGCAGACAGAGTGGAAGGCAGAGTCAGAGGGAGAAGCAGGCTCCCTGCGGAGTAAGGAGCCCGATATGGGACTCGATCCCAGGACGCTGGGATCATGACCTGAGCTGAAGGCAGCTGCTTAACCAACTGAGCCACCCAGGCATCCCAAGATCCATGGTTATTTCTAAGTGAGACGCCCTCTGTTGTCACTCTGTATTTGTATATTTTCTAAGACTATTTATCACCCCCTGTTTGAAACTCTTCTTTCTGTGATTGGGGACATTGTTTCTCTATTCCTTTCTTTCCTAGAGTTATTTCCTATTTTTTGACTGCTTACAAAGTTGATGTTTCATGGCAGTGTTGGCCTTCTCCTCTTCTTGATGTGCTGTGGACAGAAATGGGTTGAAACAATTTTGTGGGATGAGTCTGCCTTAAGCTGAGTCTGGAAGGGAAGGAAAGATTGGCTGACTGAAATAAGAAGGGGTGGAGAAAGATGGCCATTATTATCAAGAAAACATTGTAAGCAAATACAGAGGATGTGGACCTTGAGTGTGATACTTGGTACTACTGCCAGAGGGGCTGGGCAGACAAGTAAACATAGAATTGCACTTGGTGGTTGAATTAATTATATGCAAACACGTCAGAGATGCAATGATAGAATATTAGAGGGGAGTAGATTACATATATAGGGTGTTATGAGGAAGTGGACATTTAAAGCAAATATGAGAAGGAAACAGCTGTAGCAAGAAAAGGGTGGTTGGGGGAGTATGGGTAGGAACAAGACCATTGCAGCTCAGGCTGTAGCTTAGACAAAGAAGTCCTGTTCAGAAATTACTGTCCTTCTTTATGTCAAGACAGGAGAAAGAGAGGGACATTTGGCATCTTCAGTCTGGCATTCAAGGTACTTGAGAACATTTCCACTTTTATCCTCTTCAATATTTCCTTAATACTCTGTATTATCTTTTCCTTCCTCTGGGTTGATTTATATTTCTTTGATAACAATGACCACCTCTCTCCAGCCTTCATGTCCTCAATCCAGCCACTCCTTCCATCCCTTCCAGACACAGTTCAAGTCAGTTTCATTTATGAAACTGTTCCAATCCCACTTCTGTCCACCGTCCTCACCTTCCCAGCACTGATACATCCATTCTTGTATACCTTTATGTTCTAGTGTGTATTGACACTTAATTCAGTAGCACCATTTACTATAAACTGCTCAAGGGCAGGCACTCTATTGTGTACATCTTCATAGTCCATAGTGCCTAGAATTCTGTTGGGTCCACAATTAACATCCATTAACAACAAAGCTGTTGGCTTGCCTTTCAGCCCAGTACTCATGGGACCATTCAGCTGTCAGGGGAGCCCTTTTCTATAACTCCAGACATCACCCGTGTCCTTGGCTAGGTCTCTCACAAAGAGAATCTTGCTCACTCAGATGAAAGAACAATTTGAAGAGCAAGCTTTATTGATGGACAAACCTATTATTACATTTTTAGACTCTTGTAATTATGTCACAATGATGTTTTACAAAACTTATGGAGCAAAGCCAAAGTATTTTAATGCAGGAAGGTGGTAACAAGGAGTTTGGTTTGCTGATTCCAAACAGCAGAAGAAACTTCCCTTCTTTTTCCTTCTCTTTGTCTTTTTGTTCTTTTCTCTCCCTCCTTCCCTTCTCTTCTCCCTCCTGGCTCCCCTTCCTTCCTGATACCAGTCTCCAAGGCTCTCCTGAAGAAAGAAGGTAGGGGAAAATAGTAAATAAAAAATACTTTAAATATTATTTCAAATGACAGAGAATGGATGTTTGTATTATACCAGTTGTAACATTAAGTGTTTTAATGAAAATTAAGAGAAATTTGAGACAGATGGAGCATGAAAGTGAGATTAAGAAAGCTTGATTAGAATAAAGTCTAAAGCAATATTTAAGCAAATGATTGAAGAACTACCCTTCCATCCATTTGCCTATGGCAGTGGGAGGTGATAAAAGACAAAAACAAGTAAGCATGGGAAAAAAGTAATGACAGAAAAGGCTCAGGTATAAGCAACACTTAAAAAAAAAAAAAGACTAGGTAGAGAGGGAGTTTTTGATACAACAAAGATCAGCAAAATAGGGGATGGAACCTTTCTTAAGAAAGAAAAGCTGTGAGGAATGAGGGAAGTCAGGCAGGCAACAATGTTTCATGGTCAGACTACTCATAAAGGCAGAAGGAGGAGAATGTGTTCCTGATGCTAAAAGACAGAGAGAAAGAGTAAATAGAAAAATAAAGGACCTCTATTCAAATGAAATTATAGAGAGAAATGTGTACTTTGGTTATCCCCCAAATTCCAAGAATATACAGAAGTTGACTAATACTTCCAATGTGCTATTATTTTTTAAGATACTGATGCTGATACAGAAACTAAGAAACATTCTAAGAATCTAAGTTCATATAATAAAGGTAAAATTTTGGCAAATATGACTGGTTAAGTAATTTTGGTATGATAAACAACAGCGATATTTACTTTAATTTACCCATGTTAAATATAATATAAAAGTGCTTTTTAAATTCTATTTGGGTATGCTTTCTGTAAACCTATACAGATTGGTTATAAAAATGTGATTCTGTGTATTTAAAATTCATTAACATTCAACACACTATCTTGAAACACCTGGCATACTAGAAAACACCTTATTTCCATAGGAATTATGTTTTCTTGTTTGTGCCAGCTTGAATTTCTAAGATCTTTAGGGAACTTAACAATAAAAATACAAATAATGAATTGAAAAATGGACAAGGGATGTGAATAGACATTTCATAAATATATACAAATGACCAGTAAGTACATGAAAAAGATGCTTACCATCATTAGTCACTAGGGGATTGCAATTAAAAACCACAATGAAATGCCACTTCACAAACACTGAGATGGCTATAATCAAAGGCAGATAATAATGACCATATGTGAAAATATAGAAAAATAGGAACTCTCAGAAATTGCTAATACAAATGCAAAATAATGCAGCTGCTGTGAAAAATACTTGTGTTTTTCTTCAACAATTAAATGCAGAGTTATCATATGATCTAGAAACTCCAACTCCCACATTTCATTCCAGAAAATCCAATCATATGTTCATATCAAGATCTGTACACATACATTCATAGTAGTGTTATTAATAGCCCAAAGTAGAAAAAAAAGCATATATCTGTCAACTGAAGGAGCTATACATAATGTGTATATTCATACAATGGAATATTATTTGGCAATAAAAATGAAGGAAATACTGATATATGATATATATGGCACCCTGGATGAACCTTGAAAACATCATGCTGACTGAAAGGAGCCAGAAACAAAAGGTCATATGTTGTAGGATTCCATTTATATGAAATGTACAGAATAGGTAAAACATATAGACATACAATAAGTATATTAGCAATCCCTGAGAGTGGGGGAAAGGGGATGGGGTTTTCTTTGGAAGTGATGAAAATATTCTGGAATTGGTTAATGTGATGGTTGTACAATCTTGTAAATATACCAAAACCAACTGAATTGTACATGTTAAATGGGAAATTCTATGGTATATAAATTATATCTCAACTATTACAAAAAAGATCTTGGGAACTTAAAAAAGTTCAAGGGAACTTGAAACTTTAGATTAATTAAAATGAGCTAATCAGTGAATGATCCTGGATACCTAAATCATTTCTAAGTAAGAACACAGAAACACTGATGACTGAGCACACTTTTATGTTTATATGCTTTTGCTTTTAATATGCTACAGATAGGCTTTATCTTTGGTTAAGTTCTGCCACTTTTAGAATGTGTATTAGGCTGTAGCAAGCATGTGTCTATAGAAAGTTGTTCTATGTATACTTATGAGTTCTGCTTGTGGCTAAAATGCTGATTTGTGGCAGACTGTTCTCCATTATCCACAATGAAATTTTCCCTGTGAAATAGAAGTCAGTTACTTAGGTTAAAAGTTATCATTACCGGCCACAGCAACTTCTTTCAAGACATGTCCCCAAAGGCAAAGGAAACAGAAGCAAAAATGAACTTTAGGACTTCATCAAAAGCAAAAGCTTCTGCGCAGCAAAGGAAACAGTCAACAAAACAAAGAGGCAACCCATGGAATGGGAGAAGAGAACCGCAAATAACACTACAGACAAAGGGCTGATATCCAAGATCTGTGAAGAACTCCTAAAACTCAACACACACAAAACAGATAATCACATCAAAAAATGGTCAGAAGATATGAACAAGCGATTCTCTAAAGAAGACACACAAATGGCTAACAGACACATAAAAAATGTTCATCATCATTGGCTATCAGGGAGATTCAAATCAAAACCACATTGAGATACACCACCTTACACCAGTTAGAATGGCCAAAATCAACAGGACAGTAAATAACAAGTGTTGGAGAGGATGTGGAGAAAGGGGAACCCTCTTACACTGTTGGTAGGAATGCAAGTGGGTGCAGCCCCTTTGAAAAACAGTGTGGAGATTCCTTAAGAAATTAAACATAGAGCTTCCCTATGACCCTGCAATTGCACTACTAGGTATTTATCCCAAAGATACTGATGTGGTGAAAAGAAGGGCCATCTCTATCCCAATGTTCGTAGCAGCAATGGCCACAGTTGCCAAACTGGAAAGAACCAAGATGCCCTTCAACAGACGAATGGGTAAAGAAGTTATGGTCCATATATACAATGGGGTATTATGCCTCCATCAGAAAAGATGACTACCCAACCTTTGTATCAACATGGATGGAACCGGAAGAGATTATGCTGAGTGAAATAAGTCAAGCAGAGAGAGTCAAGTACCATATGGTTTCACTTACTTGCGGAGCATAAGGAATAACACAGAGGATGTTGGGACATGGAGAGGAGAGGAGAGCTGAGCTGGGGGAAATTGGAGGGGGAGACAAACCATGAGAGACTGTGGACTCTGAGAAAAAAAAAAAACTGAGGGTTTTGGAGGGGAAGGTGTGGGAGGTTGGGTGAAGCTGGTGGTGGGTATTATGGAGGGCATGTATTGCATAGAGCACTGGGTGTGGTGCATAAACAATGAATTTTCAAACATTGAAAAAAATTAAATTAAAGGCTTCTTTAAAAAAAAAAATATCATGGGGTGCCTAGGTGGCTCAGTGGATTAAGGCCTCTGCCTTCAGCTCAGGTCATGATCCCAGGTCCTGGGATTGAGCCCCGCATCAGGCTCTCTGCTCAGCAGGGGGCCTTCTTAACTCCTCTCTCCCTGCCTACTTCTGATCTCTGTCAAATAAATAAAACCTTTAAAAAATATAGAAAAAAAATCATTAGTTCTTTCCACAGTTTGGCAATTGTGGCCATTGCTGCTATGAATATTGGGGTACATAAGGCCCTTCTTCTCACTACATCTGTATCTTCGGGGTAAATACCCAGTAGTGTAATTGCAGGGTCATAGGATAGCTTTATTTTTAATTTTTTGAGGACTCACCACACTGTTTTTCCAAAATGGCTGTACCAACTTGCATTTCCACCAACAGTGTAAGATGGTTCCCCTTGCTCCAAAGTTGCCCTTCAACAGACAAATGAATAAAGAAGATATGGTGCAAATATACAATGGAATATTATGCAGCCATCAGAAAGGTTGAGTACCCAAGTTTTGGGTCAACATGGACAGGACTGGAAGATATTATGCTGAGTGGAATAAGACAAGCAGAGAGAGAGAGTCAGTTATCATATGGTTTCACTTACTTGTGGAGTATAAGGAATAACATGGAGGACATTGGGAGATGGAGAGAATAAATGAGTTGGGGGAAATCAGAGGGGAAGACAAACCATGAGAGACTGTGGACTCTGAGAAACAAACTGAGGGTTTTGGAGGGGAGAGGGATGGGGGGACAGGTGAGCCTGTTGGTGGGTATTAAGGAGGGCACATATTGCATGGAAGACTGGGTGTGGTGCATAAACAATGAATCTTGGAACACTGAAAAAAAATTATCAATAGTATTGTTGATTGAGACTACTAGGAGCAACAGTAACAGAGAAAATATAACAATATATGTACTTCTATTTTCAAGGGGAATAATACTTTTTTTCCTAACACAGTACTTCTTTGTTCCTTTTCCTTTTTTTTTTTTTTTTTTTTTTTTTGGTTCTTCACCCATTTATACCCTGAAGATTTATCAAGGACACCAAAGAGTTTGTTCATGAGGGTTATGGCTACTGATATTTAACTGTATTGGCAACTAAAATGGAGAACTTTTAAAGATGCTTATTTATTGGTTCATTTGAGGGTAATAATGGTGAAAGCCTTGTATTCTGTTTCTTATAAAATTAGTTCTCATCGTCTTGCAAGATTTGTCCTAAGGTCCCAGTATGTTGTAGAATACTAAAAAGCTCAATGAAAGACAAAGCTTGGAATGTAAATTTTATTTGCCTTGGTTTATAATAACTGAGTCTGAAAAGCTATGGAATGCCTTAATAGTTTGGCAAAGTTTGCTCAGTGTTGATAGGATTGATTCCTTGGTTTCCTATTTATTGCTTTCATTATGATATGAAGGGTTAATCTTTTTGTGTTATTTGCTTACATAACAAAGATTCTCTTATCAGAGTAACTTTCTGTGCTTTATGTTGACTTTATTACATCCGGTATTATTTTTAAAAACAATTAAAAAAAGAGAAGAAGAAAGAAGCTTCGCTTTTGAAAGAGTTCATATTTTTACAATTATGTTACATTCTATGTGTATTTCAAATATCTTTTGTCACTTCAGTTAAATAGGTAGGTAGTATTATTCACAGGCACCCATGATCTTATCTTAATCAAGTCCTAATCTCCTCCAATATTTATTTTTGTCTTTCCCAAACCAAACTCTCAGTATCAGAAAAAAAAAAAAAGAGTAAAACTTACAGTATATCTTTTGCACCTAAAGCTTTATTTGTGATTTCCCAGGGGGGTCCCTGCAAAAATCACAAAGACTTGTTCATTCACCTTGTAAAAAATACTAGAAATGATTAGGTTTAAAAAGAAATCTGTCTTGATGATGAGTGCTGTGAAGTGTGTAAACCTGGTGATTCACAGACCTGTACCCCTGGGGATAAAAATACATGTTTATAAAAAATAAAAAATTAAAAAATAAAAATAAATAAATAAAAAAGAAAAAGAAATCTGTATTCCTATCAATGTGTTACATGAGAAGAGTTGTTGAATCAAAAGAGATGTTTATTCTCCCCAAGGTAAAATTTTTTATAAACAAAATATTGTTCATATAAATAGTTCAGAAATTGCATCCTGTATGTGAAGTTCCTAAGGGTTTGCCTATGCTCTTGCTATCCATGACATGTTTCTTCTTGGTGCTATTTTGTCTGATGATATTTAGACATGAAACTAAGTGCTAAAGTGTTATTACTCATAGATTTCAGTTATCATTTAAAATTCTTATTGGCTATAAGCAAGCTTCACTTGGATCTAATATCTTCTAGGCCAGTGACTCTCAGTTGAGGATGTACATCAGATTCATGCTTTAAGTTTTATGATGTACTCCAGACTTTCTAGATCTCTTTACTCGATAATCTTAGGATATTCTTAACATACTAGTTGCATACTGTTGGTATGTGTGTTATGTCTCAGGATTATTCTATCTCAAAAGTATTTCTTCCGTATCTTCATTTAATTTTACAAATCAGATACAACATCCACTGACTTCTTTGCAAATAGGTTTACGCGTGGTCCTTATAGACATTTACAGAAGCGTCTTGAAAGGACGTTATTATCTTGTTTTTCATGCCACATATAAGTCAAATTTGCTTGTCAGTTACACCACTCTTGTTATGACCTTTCATCAGACCTTTCACATTTAAAAATGACCATTAATAAGTCAGCCACAACTGTTTTAATTTCTGTCATCTGCAGATAGTTTTGTTTTACTCTGGTGCTTTTTTGCTGTAGGGATAACAGTTTGAAAAGTCATCAGCAATGACAGAAAATAGGGAGTTTGACCTTTTTTCCTCCTTCAAAACAGGATATGAGTGGCTTTCTCCCAGCTGTTGGCATAACCACTGTCCCTTTTAGTTGCAGGCACACTCCCTTTTCCTTTCCCTGCCCCAAAGTTTGCCATGTTAATTGACCTTCTTATGCTTCTTCTCTCTTGTTTGGGGACTCTCTTTTTTGCTTGTTTCTTTCATTTCTTGTCTCTCCTATTCCTAATCATTAGTTCTTTATTCTTCTATCTACCCATTCTGTCTGATCAGGGATCTCTCTCATTCCTTTTTCCTTTTTCTTTTAAATTGCCACCCCAACTTTTAATCTTTGACTCCACCGAGTAACTTGGAATCCCCCTTCTAGGGGGCTCGCATCGATTTCCCTCCTGATTGCATGCACGTTTCTTTCTGCGTGAACTTCTTATTGCATCATAAGCAAACTTTTGTCTTTCCAGAATGCATTTTAACTCCATTTTACTTGCTTGCTAGAGCAGAAAACTTACTCACAAAATTTTATTGAGCTATTTCTGAGTTGCTCTGCAGACATGGGATTCCCAAACTGAAAATCAATCCAGTGCTTCCCTAAGTGCTTTAAGTGCTTTTCTGAATTAAAGGAAAACATCAAATATCCAACCAGCATTTCAACACAAAAGTTAACAGCTGGTGTATAAAGAATTTCAGAGAGTCTCTTGTTATCTGAATTAGGCCTTCTTTATTGAACTTTATTTGAAACATGTGACTTGGCATAAAAGTCACAGCTGCAAGATTTCTAGGAGGGAGAAAAAATGGTTTGGATCGGGTTACATCAGCCTCAGAAGAAATAAAATCTATCTGTGATCTTAATTCTTCAGACAGTCTGAAGTGGTGGTATAAACTGTTTTCAGAGCTGCTTAGAAGGTGTCACTACAAATTGTCACGGGGCTGAAGGTGACTCTTCATTGGCTCTTATTTAGTCTTTGCATTCTGGCTTTGCCCACTATTTGGAGGTATAGTCGCACTCTTAGACACATTTTCTTTGCCTTTGTCCAACATTTGCTGAGCAGAGCTAAGTATCTACTTAATTTTTGTATAAGAACTGAAAGTTTTGGTACGCTGAATGAGGAAAACATAATGTAATTATACTTGCCAAAGTAACCCTTGGATAATGAGCAATAAATTTACAATTTGTCAATTGCACAATAATTTCCACTCTCTTTCCCCCACAAACCCTGTCCCTTCCCACCAAGCTTCCTCAACTTAATCATACCAAAAAAGTTTTCTAGATGCTGGCATTGTTCTAAGCTAGTGTGTATCAAACCTTCCTGCCCATTAGATTTCGCTGGAGAGCTTACAAAATGCTAACCAGAGTGGTGAGGGTTTTTTTTGGGGGGGGGGGTGCCTAGGTATCACTATTTTAAATAGATTCTCAAGTGATTGATACCAAAAATGCAGCGATTGTTCTAAGTGATTTATCTATATATCTGTTCAAAGTCTTGGCCATTACCACTCTGAGTTATCAGATTATCCCAGATCACGTGGGTTGGTCAATCCAGTACTCACGGTTCATCTCACAGGTTACATTTAATAATTCATCATCCTTAAAATACATATTCTTTTATTTGTCTTCCAGGAAACTACATTTGCACTGTAATTTTCTCTTAGCCCCTGTTTATGGCTTCCTTACTTCTTATTCTCCTTATGAGGATGTGCTCCAGAATGTATCCTTGATCATTATTTATCTTACACTTACCCCCTTGATGATCTGATCTAGTCTTCTGGCTGAAAACATTATCTATGAGCTGACAATTCCTATATGCCCATATTGATATTTGTAACTCTGAATTTTCTTCTAACTTCCAGATTCCTAAATACAATTCTCCATTTAATATCTCGACTTAGATGTCTAATAGTCATAATAATACTGACTAAAAAGCAGAATGTGTGGTTCTATTTCAACTACCCCTCCAAAACTAGTCCTTTTACAGAAGTTTCCATTTGAGTTGATGGCAATTCAAGTTGCTCAGACTGAAATGAAATAATCCTTGGATGACTCTTTCTCTGAGCACATTGAATCTGTCATGTGGGATCTATTCTTCAAAGTTATCTCCAGAATCCAACCATTTCTGACCACTTTCAGTGTTACCAGCCTGGTATGAGCTGCCACCTTTGTCTCCTAAACCACCACAAGCACCTTCTCACTGTTCTTGCATCATGTGTTCTTGTATCTCTTCTCAATACAGCCACTGCAGTGATCCTATAAAGACACAAGTTCAGCTGTGTCACTGCTCTGCATAGCTCTCCATTTAATATATGGTAAACCCCAAAATTCTTTTTTTTTTAAAGATAATTTATTTATTTGACATGCAGAGAGAGAGAGAGAGAGGTCACAAGTAGGCAGAGAGGCAGGCAGAGAGAGAGGGGGGAAGCAGGCTCCCTGCCGAGTGCCAAGTGGAGAGCCCAATGCAGGGCTCGATCCCAGAACCCTGAGACCATGACCTGAGCTCAAGGCAGAGGCTTAAACCACTGAGCCACCCAGGTGCCCCAAACCCAAGATTCTTATGACGGCTTTCAAGGCCCATGTAATTTAGTTCTTAGTCACCTCCAACCACTCCTCACCTTGTTCACTATGCACAGTTGGGTTCGGCTGAATAATAGTCCTCAAATGTGTCCATGTCTGGATCTCTGGAAGCTGTGAATGTTCCTTTATACATATGTAAAGAGACTCTGCAGATAGGATTAAGTTAGAGATTTTGAGATGAGGAGATGATCCTGGCTTACCTGGGTAGGCCCAATGTAATCACAAGATTCCTGGTAAGAGGAAGTCAGACTGAATAAATGGAGATATTACAATGGAAGAAATTGTAATATGACTGGGAAAATTACTAATTCAGCAAACTTTAGTTTTATCATCTATAACACGACCCATATAATACCTACCTCACAGGGTCATTCTAAAGATAAGGTTAGAAACACTACATATTTGCCTTCTGAATTGGTAGTAAAATTCTCTATTTATATTTCATAAATCTCACCTTAGTTATTTTGGACCCAATTTTTCACCAGTCTTGGAAAAAAGGCAAAGATCTATTTGCCTCTATAGAAGTATTTATTCTATAATTTTAAAAAGTCTTTTTATTCCCATTCAATGAAATAATCATGCAGTTGAGATTTATGTGCCTTCTTAGTGTCCTTTCACCATCATTACAGAAAAGAACTAGATCAGATCAAAACTCCCTAAGCCTCTAAGTAGATTCTCATTCATCTTTAACATCATTCAACAACCTATGAATTCACCTACATTAAGCATGTGAATATGTCCTTGGTTCATGAGGGTTTTTGAGAAGCTTTTAAACTGCATTGTTAAAATCCTGGTATTTGGTATCTGTGAAATTCCTTAACTGCTGCTTAGTTGAGCAGTTCTTTCCTTTAGTGAACCCATCTGGTCTCTGTCAGTCATTGTGACCACTTTTTTGTGTCCAAAGTATTGGCAAGTCAGATAATTTTAGGATTTTGTTAGGTACAGATACAAAGTTTATTTGTCAGTAGTTTCTTGGGCTAACCTTTTTGGAAGAGAGAGCTCTTTTTTTTTTTTTCAAGTCTTAAGATTCTTTATTTCTATATGATTTCTCACTAATAATCTATCTGGGTCCTTGACTGCACCTGCACATTCCTTTTGTATCCTGTGATATATCTTGGTCTGAAAGTATGGTAATATTTATTGTAACCAATAAACAGTGGTCATTCACTCTTCTCCATATCTTGGAATTCAGCTCCTTCTTAATTATATTTGACTTATTTGCATGCTTTGAAGATCTTTTGTCTCAATGGACAAGGCGGAAATTGTTAACATTGTCAGATAATTTCATACCCCCAGTATGAATGTATGTATGTATGTATTTAATTTTCAAGTAGGTTCCAGGCTGGGAATGGAGCCCAATGCAGAACTTGAAGTCACAACCCTGAGATCAAGACCTGAGCTGAGATTCAGAGTTGGACAATCAACCAACTGAGCCACCCCATGTACTCTCAATATTTTTTAAGGCATCAGTTTCATTACAGTACTGGGAGTATTGCTTTCTAAAATGAATACAAGATTGAGTTTCACATAGATGGATTTTATGTTTGTCCCTATAAATTATATTTTTATTCTTTAGAATTCTACTTCTGAAGAAGGCAGGCATCATTTCCCTCCTTGGTTTTTTTATCTTTTTATAAAAAAAAAAATAGAAAGCTTCATTTCACTTAACTTTTGGGTTTACAGGATAAGAGTGATTTAGGATTGTTAATGTATAGCACTGGAACTGAGTTAGTTCCTATATTTTAAGACATTTAGCTTCCTAATATGTGAAAATGTGTACCTGACACTATTTCCCAAGGGGAAAAACTGAAATGTGTTGATGTTCCCTTTTCAGCTCCAGAAATAGCTGCTGTGTGCTCCTTTACTCTGTTTGTGAAACATCAGCCCTTCCCCTGCAAGAATCTCTGAGGAAGTCAGCTTCATTTATGGAATGAACTTCATTAACCAGACCACTTGGTTTTTACTAAACGAGGAAACTACGAAAATAAGAACAGAAATAGAAAATTATTGTCAATTAGTTCACTCCAAAGTTAATGTTGAGACATAGTTGACATATTTTATTTTGTATTTCCAGTAAACTGAAAGCAATTTCTCAATAACCTATAACTTCCCCCATTTTTTGCTTCATAAATAGATATTTAGTCATTAAAAAGAATAATTACATAGGTAGCCTTCACTCCATGGGAGGGAAACATCTAGAAAACTAACTCTTAAAAAGATAACTGATTTACCTTATAAATATGAAAATGTTACCACTGATCTCCCCATTTCTGTATGTCTCGTTCTTCTGACTGTACTAATGGTTGTAGTGACTAACCTTACTTACCGTGTGTTAGGGACTATGCAAAGAACAGGGGTGTTCTTATTATTAGTTGTCATGGAAGCATCATGTAACAGGTACTATTATAATCTTCATTTTATAGAAAAAGTAGTAGAGGCTCAGAAAGCTTAACAAAAGTTCAGATAGTTATTAGCTGGTAGAGCAAATTTTAAAGCAAGTATGCTTGACTTAGAGGGCTGCTTTTATCCAGTACACAATGCATTTTTCTGCCTTTAGTCACTGTTAGAGACACCCCTGGAAGTTCATTTCCCCTCAGGTGACTACTATAGTTATTCTGGGAATCTCTAAGCTGTGTCCCATGAGCACTCATTAATAAAATTCCAAAGTTAACCCGAGGAATCTTCCATTTCCCCACTCATAATCTTCTCTTGGTGATAACTACACCATTCCTGAGGTTACGCTGTCCTCCAAATCTTCTGAAAGACCCTCTCCCTCTCCATTGCTTTGCCTTCTGGAGTGGGACCCAGGAACTTCGTAAGGGCTGTCTCCCACTGCCTCCAAAGGCATTAGGCTGTCTGCCTTGCCTGATAGGGCTGCTCTTCCCACCTGGGGTAGTTGGGATTCTGGGCTTCACCACCATTTATGGGCAAAAGGAATGGGTCCTGTCAAGATAAGAGTGGGTGTGCTGGAATAACATGGGACCCTTGAGTTACAGGGCCTCTCAGTTCCTTCCTTTGTGCCTCTATGCATCCCAGCAAATATTTCAACAACGCCTCATGTGTTCTTTTCTACTCAGAATGCCCTTCCTCCCTCCAATTTTTCTTCTCCTGGCAAAATCTTCTTTATGGTCTTAAGATCCTACTCAGGAGCCACCATGTCTCAGAACTCCTCCCTGTTTGCTACAACCAATAGGTTGCCCTCCTCTGTGCTTCCATAATGCCTTTGACTTGTCTGCAATGCTGCCCTGATACATTGTACTATTAACATTGCATATGTGTCTGTTTATCTCACTAGACAATTGAGTGCATTATGCAGTTGAAGATACCGATTGTTATTCATCTTTGTGCCCCAGCACAGTGCCTGGCATTTAGAACCAGGTCAATAAATGTTAAATAATAAATAACTCCTATGAGTCTAGCTAGAATAACTGAGAAGGGGGGATGGATGACTCAGTAAATCTTCCTTATTACATTTTCCCTGACCCTTCCCTAGATCACGTCTTTATCATCTCTCACCTGGACTCCTAAAACAGCTTAACTTTTTTATTGTGGAAAAATATATGTAATATTAAATTTACCACTTCAGTCACTTTTAAGTGTAGAAACCCTTTAACTCTTAACTCGTGTCCCTGATTTCACTAAGTCCTTCTCAATTCCAGCTTTCACTTGGTTGCTCAAATGAACTAAAATCACATTTACCTGCTGTTTATGATGCTTCACTGACTCCCCTTTGCCAACAGAATATAAAGCCAATACCTTTAAAAATGTCCTATAAAATCCATGTTTGCAACTCCTTAGACCTAGACAAGTAGGTTATAGTAGACTTTCAGTAGGTCTATGAAGGATTGCTATGAATATGGAGATGTCCAGTTACGACATCAAGGATTATTTGTCCCCAACAACCATAACATCTCTTAACAAACTGACTTCTTACCCTGACTTCTTCAGTTTTCTCTTTTCCTGGGTGAGAAACCTAAAGGCCTATGCCTCTCTCATCCCATTATATCTTGACTTTTATCAAGCTGTGTTTCTTTTTCCCTTTGAAATATCTCACAGTTTTCCTTTAATCTCTGTCACTTCCTAGCTTTATGACCTTGGATAAGTTACCCAATCTCTCTTTATTTCAGCTTCCTTATGTGTGAAATGGGATAAAAAATAAAGTGTGTTTTACATATATCCTTTTTAATCCCTTAGTCTGGGGTTCTTGTGAGAATAAGTTAATATATTTGAAACACTTAAGACAGTGCCTGGAACTTTTGGTTATGGAATGAAAATGTCATGGAGATAAAAGATATAGCATAGGGAATATAGTCAAAGTGGTGTATGGTGACAGATGGTAGCTGTACTTGTGAGCATAGCATAATGTATGAACTTGTGGAATCACTATGTTGTACACTTTAAGCTTAAGGTAACATTGTGTGTCAACTATTCTTCTATGAAAAAAACCAAAAAACTGAAAACAAAACAAAACAAAAAAACCATGGCCTGGCATATGGGATTGAATAAATGTTATATATAATTGTTACCATTACTATTTCTAGTATCATTACACTACTATAGGATTATTATGATACTCTCCTAGGTGGTTCCCTTACCCATACTCTAGCCTTCTTGAATACACCTTCCCAATCATCCTTCTAAAACCACTTTGGGCACAGAGACCCCCATTGGAGCCTACCCTAGAAAACATGGCTCAGCCTGAACAGAGCCTCAAGAGGAAAAAGCAATTATCAGAACAAAGGTAAGAGGTAGAGGGGGTAGAAGATGAGGATGTTAGGGAGTGGCTCAGAGAAGGGCATACCAGGTAGAGGGAACAGCTTTGGGTCCAAAGGCACCTTTGGGTTATGTGGGAAAATATGGGGTGCTCTGGGAATAGCAACCATATGGATTCAAAGTTGTGTTCCTTCCCTTATTCACATATTGAATAAGGCCCCATCTCCAGATACTCCAATATTGGAGGTAATTGGGAGGTAATTAAGGATAGATTAAGTCATAAGGGTAGAGCCCAGATGCAATAGGATTACTGTCCTTACAAGAAGAGACATAAGAAAGCTTACTCATCGATTTCTCACTCTCTGTGCATGTGTGCCAAGGAAAGGCCATGTGAAGTCATAGTAAGCAGTCCACCATCTACAACCCAAGGAGAGCTCTCACCAGACACTGATCCTGTTAGCACCTTGATCTCAGATTTCCAGTCCCTCGAAGTGTATTTCTTTTGTTTCAGCCACCCAGCCTATGGTATTTTGTTGGGGCAACCTGACTCAACTGAGACAAGTAATTTAATAGCTGGGGAGAAGGATGGAAGCGGGGAAAAGGCAAGAGATAAGGCTGAAGACTAAGTGACAACTATACTATAAAAGGTCTTGTATCCCACGGTTGGGCTTCTTCCTGGAGAGAGTAGGTGAGTCACTGAATGATTTTAAGCAGAGGAGTTAGTATCTGGTCAATTTAATATGGAGAGGGTCATTCAGTGGAGGACGGATTCAAGAAAGGCAATAGTGGAGGCTGGGAGAGTGATTTGCTGGCTGTAGCAGAAATAGGGGTGAGCCCTGATGAGGTTCTGAGTTAAGGTGGACGTGGGTAGGGATGCAGAGAAGTGGGTGGATTTGAAGTTCCTCCTGATGAGAGCTATAGCTCTGAGTACATTTGCAGGGATGTGGGAAGACTCTTGAAGACACCAGGAGCATCAATCAGTCAGTCTCACTTTGGAGAAGCCTCCTCTCTCTGATATGCTTGTCTCTATGACTTTCACCTGTGAAAACCTCCTCAACACTGAACTGCCCCACTTATACAAAATGTTCCAAGACTGATGTGAAGTCATTCCTCCCTGGGTCCTCTTCTCCCCAAGGTCCATTATCTAAACTCCATAATTTAGCTCTTAATTATATCTTATCCATATGGTTATTTGATAGATACTGCTAATTATAAGCTCCTTAAGGCCAGGAGCCATGTCTTAACTTTCTTGTAATTATCAAAGTCAACATATCATTGCATGTTCTAGGGCAGCTGTTCTCAGGGCCTTCTTTCTCTCTGTGAAATGTGATGTTTGCATGTCCCTTGTGTAAAATCTCAGTGTCACTGTAACTCTACTCATTTCTATCTCACTCATGAAAGCAAATCAGAATAATCCACATACAACTATAGGGATGACTTTAAATGTGGTCTAATTTATAAAGAAGAAAGGAAATTATTCACTCTCTTTAGTACCATTGATGGTAAGAAATTACTTTATAACAGATGTGTGATGATGCCAGTATGAAAACCTGTACCAAGATAGTAAATTCTTAGAGGGCAAGGACTTTGTCTCACTCATCCTCATATGGCTTGCTCTAACTTCAAACACACCTGCGGTAGAGGTAAACGCTGTGACACTGGGGAATAGGAGTTCAATGATAAACTATGGTGGAAATGCTGATGTGGGAACAGGTGTTTCTGCTCCATGACATAAAAGTTGCTCTGGTGTATTCCACGCTTTGAGACAAGAACATTTTCTGACTTTAAACAGCATTTCTAGGAAATGTGTAGTTTCTGGGAGTTGGACATAGCTAGCAGAATTTATTTCCTGTGAACTGATGTCAAATAGGAGAGAATTTTCCTCACTCTGAATAAGACCGTGGTGACAACTGTAGAAAGGTTGTCATATGGCTATGAGGGCTAATAACAGGGCTTCTCTTGTATTTCAGAGAAAGAAAGAAAAAGGAAAAAAAATTTTCTTGTGCTCCCTCTTCACTCCTCAAAAGAATTTTGATGTGAGCACAGGAAAAAGAGCTGGAGGTCCTTTCTATTAGCAGGGTTTAGACTTCAGTGACAAAGTTCTACATAGTTGGTATGTGTTTGGCAGGTTTAGAGGAAGAAGAAGTCCTGGGTCATTGTGCCTTTCCTTTTACATGTGAGTGTAGCTTGTAACCCATCCATGACCTGGAGATGAAGTAGGGAGGCAATTTGAAAGGATGACTAGGAAGGGAAACCCTAACATCAGCCCTATAGAGCAAGTGCAAATAGATTGTTCCAGAAGTTCTGATAAGGAAATCTGTAAAATCAAAACAGAAATTTGTAAAAAAACAACAACAACAACAAAAAAAACTACCCAGAAACCTATTTTAAAAAAAAAAAAAGTCTATCACTGTTTTTTTTACATATTTTACTCATGAGGAAATTGAACACCAGAGGGTTAGGTGATTTGTCCAGAGTTGCTTGGGAGATGAAACTGAATTGCAAAACAAGTTTTCTGACTCCAGACTTAACAGTAGAGCAGGGAGTGGGTCTTTGTGTAGAATTTGAAACATAGTAAGTGCTTGGTATGTATAAGGCAAGCTACAATTAGAGGATTCCATCTCTAGGCTGTCTCACTATACTGCATTGCTTCTTACTAGTTCTCACCTTTGTATTATTACTCAGGAGGATACTGAGGTTTCCTCATTATCACTCTAAAATCTCAAGGACTTGGAGATGGGAGAAATGGTGGATTTTGTCAGCAATGTGTTGAGTCATGTGCTGACACGACCAGGAAATGGTGTGTGATTGTGCAGCATGAGAACAAAAGAGTTGGAAATTTACCAAACTCTAAGGCAATTGAAGCAATAATTAAGAGGCCAGGCAGAAATAGGAATTTATTTTAGCAAGGGGAAATCTAGTCAAATTTATTATATTAGATTTGGAGACAGACTATATGAATTGGTCAGGTTGCAGAGGATCTTAACCTGAGTGGACTGAACTATGTTTCATTATAATGGTTTCAATTATAATCCTATGTGTTGTTGTAGGTATTTAAAATTACTATTCTAAGAAGGGATTCATGGGCTTTGTTGGATGGCAAAAGGAGTTGGTGGCCAACAAAGTTAATAATTTCAGACCAGTAACATAAAAAAGGGATGCGGAAGGCCAGAACTAGGTGATGGTGCTTATCCTAACCCTGTTTAGAAGAGTGTGTCCTGTCAGGCCAATGAAAGACCATATCCAGGAAGAAAACTGCCCATGCTAGAGATGGATGTCGTGAGGTAACACAGCCTGATGCCACGAATTTAAAAATGGACACTTTACCCCTTTTCCTTTGATCTGTTCAAATGAAGAACCCCTTGGAATATGGCCTTTGATGCACCCTGCTTCTTGGGAGACCTCACTCAAGCAGATGTGAATTGCCTGCCACCTGGTGGTGATATTGTTAATGTAAATTATTAGAAGCCAGCATTCTACTCCAGAAGTTCATCTATGTGAGTCTACAAATCTGAGGTCCAGCCTTGCCCTGTTGGGGAATTCACCACTGGCTGCCATTTTGTGAGTGACTGGTCGACTAGCTGGCCTTCTCCTGGGAAGTGAGAATTGCTTCCATTGCAAACTACAGGGCGTTTCTTTTTTCTTTTTTTTTAAAGATTTTATTTATTTATTTGACAGAGAGAGATCACAAGCAGGCAGAGAGGCAGGCAGAGAGAGAGGAGGAAGCAGGCTCCCTGCTGAGCAGAGAGCCCAATGCGGGGCTCCATCACAGGACCCTGAGATCATGACCTGAGCCGAAGGCAGCGGCTTAACCACTGAGCCACCCAGGCGCCCCTACAGGGCGTTTCTACCTAGGAATTGGTAGAGTTATCTTTTGCTTGTTCTTCATAATGAGGTATTTGTTAACAATTATAGTCAAAAGAGATTACTTTTGGTTAGTTTACTGATTTACAGGTGGGGAAATCACACAAAACCATAAATCTACGACAGTGCAGTTCCACGTGTGCATCTACATAAAGGCCAGACCAGGCACCTTGACAACCTAGACTTAAGAAGTAGTGATCAGCGTCACAGAGTCCAATAAGCCTGTAAGGCCCTATATAAGTACAAAGATCACTAATGCATTTCTGGTGCTCAAGGTTGTTTTGATGCAAATATTGTAGTACTATGCTCAGCAGGAATTAAAATCTATAAGCATCCTGTTTCTTAAAAGTTACTTGCAATGATTTTCCCAAATTGTGACCAATTTTGTCTTAGCATAATTCTGACACATGGTCCGTATTCAGCTGTGTGGCAGAGCTGAAATGGAATGCTGATTTGGTGTTTGAATTTTCTCCAGGCCCTATATTCCTTTGTCATTACCTTATATGTACAAAAAGAACGTCCCTAATGGGGATGACCTTCCTTTGTACAAATGCAGTTTCAACACAGAACCTGTGTTTTGTTTTGTTTTCAAGTTGCAAGGCACAGAGACACACTCAGAGACAGCACCTGCTCAGTGATCTCACAAAAACATCATCAGGGATAGGAGTTTTTGTAGGGATACATAGGGAAAGGACACCTGCAATTTCATAGCCAGGCACCTAAGGAAGTGAAGTGTCACTCCTGGCTGTTTGGGCCACTGCAGGAGCTGTACCAACACCAGGCCCCCATCCCCCTCCCCTCCTGCTCTCTATTTTAATTACGCCACTATTCTGGACCCTCAGTTTCTGTTGCTCTGCTTTATGCCAAGCTACAGCTTCTCTGTCACCTCCTACTGCCTTCTTCACTGTTCTCTTGCATTCTATAGCACAGTTTGTGTCTGCTCCTGGATGTTTCTGCTGCCTGGCTTCTGCTTCCATTGAGACTTCTAGAGAGAATAGGTTATTGGACTGCGCTGACACTCTTGAGTGCAGCGTGCCTTTGTGGGGTTCTCAGGCTAAACTGGACCATTGGCTACTGATCACGGGTCTTGGCTCAGACCCCAGACCCTGATCCCATTTGCTTGTGTCCAAGATGATGGGTCACACAATACAAGATATGAAACATGTGGGTGAGAAAGATCTGCTGACTGCTTGGAGGCTGGGGGGGGGGTGCAGGTTGGTGAGGAAGGCGTTTATAATTCAGGGACAGTTCATTATACTCCCCAAAGCATCAGTGTTTCCTCAGACCAAAGCTTGACCATATCTGACTCCATTCCAGAAGGTAATGTGCAGCGGAGTACATGCACATTTAGGCGTTATTATTGAGAAACTGTGTCCTTAGTTATAGAATGCCTGCTAATAATTTATGGCACCATATGTTCCAAAGCCGGAACTAAAGCTGTCGGTTTCCACTTTGATTCACATGTGGCTCACAAAGAATGTTTCCCGTAGGACCTGCTGCCCAGTGCATAGGTGGTGATGGCTCCCTCCAAACCTTTGAATTGTATGAAGGGTTTCATTTGCCTCTGTAATTACCTATTTTGGGACTGACAGAGGAACTAAAAAGCTGGAAAATACTGTTCAGCTGTAAAGTCCATATGAGATGATTTGTTTGTTCCAGCAAAAATGAAAATAATGACACTCAAAATAATATTCCAGTCTTGACATTTCTTATTTAGAAAGTATGGTACCCTTTAGCAAGAGTGTTTCCTGTTCAAAACTTTTATATCACCTTCTAGGGATATCTCCTTGGGAGTCAAGTCCTACAGGAATCATTTCCTGCCCTGAGGGAAGAGTATGCTCCTCCCAGCTTCTGTATTCAAGGCTCACTTTAAGTGGCTCAGTATTGAGTTTCCCCTTACACGGGGCTATGCAAGTGAGAAATAAGGTCCATTCTTTTCCTCTCTCCCTTAGGTGAAGTTAAAACTGTGGCTTAGGGCCTGAGTAAGGCTCGGGGCTATGCAAGTGAGAAATAAGGTCCATTCTCTTCCTCTCTCCCTTAGGTGAAGTTAAAACTGTGGCTTAGGGCCCGAGTAAGGCTCTGTATTTTGTACAGCGTTGATGGCAAGATGGAACAGTCCATGCTTCAGGCTATTCTAATCTTCTTCAGTTTGTGTCAAACCAATCAGAGCTCTGAGAAACGGAAGGCTGCTAAGAGGCACCTTAGTTCCTGTGTTCGCCTGAAATTGAGGATACACTCAATCTTTCAAAAGTGATCTCCACAGCATCCCCTTCTCCAAAACCCCCTCCCCCCAGCAACCCTCAGTTTGTTTTGTGAGATTAAGAGTCACTTATGGTTTGTCTCCCTCCCAATCCCATCTTGTTTCATTTATTCTTCTCCTACCCACTTAAGCCCCCATGTTGCATCACCACTTCCTCATATCAGGGAGATCATATGATAGTTGTCTTTCTCTGCTTGACTTATTTCGCTATGCTGTGAAGTGTGTAAACCTGGTGATTCACAGACCTGTACCCCTGGGGATAAAAATATATGTTTATAAAAAATAAAAAATTAATAAAAAATTAATAAAAAATATAAATAAATAAAATTACATTAGAATAAATAAAACAAAAAAAAGTGATCTCCAAAAAAGATTATCTTTATTCTGGATTGTGGCCAACTCTTACACCTCAGGGCAAGATCTTACATGCTGTGACTGGTGGGAGAAGGGGTAGAGTTGCTTACACTTTAGTTCTTGAAGTTTTCCAGTCTTACCAAAGTATATGCTATTGTCTGGTGTGATAATTATTCTTTGTGTTCCAAGGCCTTGGCCAGGTCTGGTTCTAGGAAAGCCTTCCTCTTCTTCCAGGCCTGTGGGTAGTAATGGTTTTCAGCTGCTGCCAGTCCTCAAGCATGCTTCAGCACCTCCTGTTGGTTTCCTTAACCCTGTCTACACCACTGCAAACAATTCCTCACCAAAAAGGCTTTCACAAACATACCAACTGATGGTGTTGTCTGTCCAATTCCAGGACCTTGATGGAAACATGTAGTATGCAAACATCTTCAAAGTAATATATTACCATGGGTTTCCAAAGTAGATAACTCCCATTTCCATTCTGGAGATTTATCAATATGGTAACATCTTATGCTTATCAGCTTAAAATAATTTCTTCAGATTTTTAATCGTGTATTTATAAAAAGCCACTATTTTATTTCCAGTTTTTATTCTGGCCCAGATGAAATGAATGCCTTATGGAAGATCATTGTAATTCAATTCCCAAATGTTTGATCTCCTTTAGCAGTACTTTTTCACTAATAATCATTCCTTAATACAATTATTTGCCTATTTGATTTTTATACATTGTGTACTTATGTTGCATAGAACAATATAAAAAGAAGATAAAAATCCAAATTTTGCAGAAAACTATAATAGAGCAAAAGATGAGCCAATGATGTTGTAAAATTTCAGGAACTAGTTATTTTACATTCAGAATTGCTGATCATTATGACAGAGGCTGAACCAACCTCTCCTTTGTAAATCCATTCTTCATTGCATCCGAGTTTTCAGGACTTCCTTCAGCTTAGGGCTCCTCTCCTTTCCATGTACCTCAGCTGTAACTAGGGGCTCTGCACTTGGTCCTTATAACTGACTCATGCCCTAGTATTAGCTCTTCCTCACTGATTTTTCCTCTCATACTCCATGTTTTCAGCCAGGTTGATCCTAAGTGATGGCAGTGTCTACTCCAGTATACCTGTATGCTGGTCTCATCCACCATTCCATGAAAAGAATACATCTTTTGTAAGTAAATCACACACTTTTCCCACATGAACTGTAGTGGGCATCTCACTAATCTCTTGGTCAAATGGTGTTTTAGTATCTCTCTCCTTCTTTCCTTCCTTCAACACCACAGGGGTGGATAGAGGGATTGGCATATTCTCCATATCCCACTGCCAATTCCAGACCAATCTTCCAATTGAATGATTATGTTTTTGTCACCATTCAATCACTCGAGGACAAGAATGAAAAATTGGCCAAAGGATTTGGAATTGTTTTTCTAAAGGATGTTGTTCTAGTCTGGATAATGGCCTCCAAAGATATCCAAGTCTTAATCTCTAGAACCTGTGAGTGTTACCTCTTAAGGCAAAAAAGAACATCACAGATGTGATTAAACTAAGTATTCTAGGAGAAGATGATCCTGGATTATCCAGGTGGGCCCTAAATGTAATCACAAGTATTCTTACAAGAAGAAGGCATAACATCTTAGGGAGATTTAACACCAAGAAGGAAGGCAATGTGACCACTGAAGCAAGATGCTACACTATTGGCCTTAAAGATGGTAGTGGCCACAAGTCACAGAATGTGAGAAATGCAGCACTAGAAACTGGAAAAAGAAAGGAAACAGATTCTCCCCTAGGATTTCTAGAGGGAGCATGGCCTTGTTAACACTTTCAGGCCAGTGGAACCCATTTTGGATTTATGGCCTCCAGAACTATAAAAGAATAGATGTATGTTGTTTAAACTAAGTTTCATACTTTGTTATCACAGCCATAGAAGGATAACACAAATTCTTGAATAGCTTCTAAGACAATTTGGGGATTAAAAAGAGATGATATTTTAGCTCTCCCTAAGCACTGCTACTGAATTAATCCCTCTAAAAATATAATACCATTCATATTCCTAACCATTTTCAAAATCATCTGAAGATGATGATGATTTTTGGTGGAGGGATGATTTTTAAAAAGCCTAATTAGCTTCCTCTACATTCTGGCCACACTACCTTTTTAGCCATACTGCTCTTTTTTGTCTTTTTACACCAAACCAGGCACACCTCTGTACTGTGCATCCCACATGCAACACATCTCCACCTCTGGACCTTTGATCCCCTACCTTCTTTAGCTTTGTTGCCCTCATTGTCATCACAGCATGCCTCATGTGTCCATTAAGGCTTACCCAAATGCCCACATCCTCCTGGACTTCTTCCAGGTTCCAAGCATAAGTTACTCTCTTCTGAACCCCTGAAGGGCTTCCTGCTTCCTCTCTTCCTGACTCTTATTTTGTTCGACATTTCCTCTTAGTTGTGGTCCATAAGAGTTAAGTACACACATTCTGAAGCCATATCGCCCAGAGTTGAATTCTTATGTGAATATTCACTAAGTGAGTGACCTTGGGCAAGTTACATAATTTTTCTGTGCTTCAGTTTCTTCACCTGAAAAACAAAACAAAACAAAACAAAACAAAACAAAAACCAAGGATCATAATCACGACCCATTAATGGTTATAAAGATTATGAGTTTATGAAATTAATGCCTAGCACATTGAACATGTTCAATAAAGACCAATTATTGTTTTTAATTATACATTATTTTGTATTTTAATTATAATTTCTCTAATAGAAACCCTACATTTTCATCTTTGGCCTATCTTTGTCTTCTCCATAGTTCCCTTTACCACAGTATTTCATTAAGCAGGTGCTCAGTAAACTTTAGTTTTAATGAAACAGGCAAGACACCATTTCCTGGTAAGACATGAAAATGTTGTTTTCCTATGAAGGAAGAAATATCACTCTCTTTATTTCATCATGTGCTATATGCTCCTCATTTCTCTGTAATTTGCTTCAACTTCACCTGTGCTACGATGAGTGCCATCACCAATGGCTTCCTAAATGCTGGATTCAAGGACATGTCGTAGGTCTCACCTTACTGCTAGCCATTTCCTTTTTCTGGAATCTCTTTTCTCTCTTTTCTTTGGTTACTCTACCCCTGACTTTTCCTTTCTTGGTCTCTTTGTAGGTTATTTTTTCTCTCCATGGTTCTAATACTGTGTGCTCAAAGGTTTAACCTGAGGTTCTTATTTCTTTTTATTCTACATAATCTTTCTGGGAATCATTGCCACTCATGATTTTCACAACTCCCTAGCTGCCATATATTGATTATTTCCATATTCATACTTTTAAAATAGACATCTCCCTTGAATTTTGGACTCAAATGTCCAGCTGAGTGCTAGATAGCTTATCCTTGAGATACCAAAGACATCTCCAATTCCATAACATTTGCCAAAAATAGCACATTACCTTCTTTCCACTAAACACCCATTCCTTTTGTATATTTTCATCTCTGTTGGAAACACTATCATTTACTCAGTCTCTGGGAGTTAGGCATGGCCCTACCTCTCACTCAAAGCCCATATCTAATCAGTCACTAAGTTTTGCTGATTCCATGAGCTATGTAACTGTTGGATTCATTTTCAAACAGCCATCCTTCTTAACAATGTCTTATGTCATGATCGTTTCTTACCTGGGCTTCTGTATGAATATTCTAATATTTCATTTACCGTGTATCTTTTTTCCTCATAGCTATAAGAATAGACCCCAGTGAAGCACAAACTTAAACTTTGTCTAGAACTCTACCTAACAATTTATGAATGGCTCCCACCTGGATCAAATCCCTTTTCTTTTGGCTAACTTTTCCTACAAGACTCAGGCACCATCTCCTGCAGAAAGACTTAGCCGAGTTGTGGGTGAGCTGAAAAACTTGGGATATGTTCTAGAATCTGAGAGCACCATGCAAAACTAAGGAAGGCATTGAATGGGACCTGGAAGAGACAACTCTCCTATCCCATCAGTAGTGGCCTGATGCATCCTAGGGCTGTCCTAACAAATTCCCACAAATGTAGCAGCTAAATGACACAAATAAATTACCTTACAGTTCTGTAGATCAGAAGCCCAAAACAGGTTCCACAGAGCTAAACGAAAGGTTTCTTAAGGCTGTGTTCCTTTCTGGAGACTCTAAGGGAGAATCTATTTCCTTGTTCATTTCAGGTGACTGGCAGAATTCTGTTCCATGGTCTTTATTTTCTTCTAGCTCTCAATTGAGGAGCACTGAGGTTCTGCTGGCCTGTGGTCCTGTCTCTTCTACAAAGCCAGCAATGGTCAGTCCCCTCTCACACTTCTTATCTCCCCTCTGCCTTCCATTTCATGTTTTGGAACTCCCTCCTTCTGCCTCCCTCTTCTGAATTTGAGTTCATGGGACTAGACTGGTCCACCTGGATAATCCAAAGCAGCTCTCCATTTTAAGATTTTTAATCTTAATAATCTCTGCTAGTCTCTTTACAGTGGAAGGAAATATACTCATAGGTTCTGAGAGACAATTTTTCAGCCTACCACACTAGGTTTGAGACAAATGATCAGTGAAAAGAAAGCCTTAGATCACCTGATTTGAGTTCTCTGTCCACAGGACTCCTGATTTGATCATTTTTCTTTGTTTTGTTTAGCTATTTCAATTTCTAACTTTAGCTTTGTGTTTTGAATCCAAGGGATATAGGAAGGAACTGAGCTCTGTCTGGCTCATTTAGTGGGTAATTCCAGAAATGTTAGGTGTATAAACATCTTTCCGGGCACTTAGGTAGAGGTCTCATGCAAAAAGGCATTGACAGGTGTGCTAGTAATGGAAGAGCACCCAGAAGGCTGTTCAGAAGATGACTGGAAATCAATGAACAGAGTCCCATCATTTGAAATTTAAGTCATAAACTGAACATTTAACAAGATTTTTTTCCACATTTTTTGTATTTTATTAAATTGAACTAGCTGGAAATTAAAATTTTAAATTATTATAAAATGAACTTAGGATTATCCATTACAAAAAAAAAAAAAACAGTCATTTAAAGTAATAAACAATCAAGTAATTTCATGGAAAGGACCATTATGAAAAATATTTTTTTTTCATTATTTACATTCTAGTTCCAACTAAAATTATTAAGCTAAAACAATTGAGCTTTATTTTAATTTTGTTTATAATTTATTTTAATTTTTACATTTTTATTTATTTATTATTTTTAATTTTTTAATTTTTATTATAATTATTATAATTTATTTTAATTTTGTTTAATTTTTACTTATAATTATGTTTGATTATAACATAAATATTCTTTTTTTTTTTTTTTAAAGATTTTATTTATTTATCAGAGGGAGAGAGAGTGAGCACAAGCAGACAGAGTGGCAGGCAGAGGCAGAGGGAGAAGCAGGCTCCCTGCTGAGCAAGGAGCCCGATGTGGGACTCGATCCCAGGACGCTGGGATCATGACCTGAGCCGAAGGCAGCTGCTTAACCAACTGAGCCACCCAGGCGTCCCATAACATAAATATTCTTAATGGGCCTGTTCTTTCATATGAATTAAACTCTTATTGGCTTCATGCCAAATATTCTAAAGAATCTGAATTAGCTGATGCTATATCTATGTGTATATATTCTTTTATTTTTTTTATTTTTTATTTTTTTGACATTAAATGCTTTTTTATTGAACAAAAAGAGATAAAACATGGAAGTTGAAATCACTGAGCAAAAGCAGCTCCCCAGGGGAGGCTGCTACACTTTGTACTAAATAACCTTATGAATTGAGAGTATACAGAACACAGATAATATGCAAGTTACCTTAACAGCAAATGAGAAGGCATAGATTACAGTTTCGGAAGGAAAAATTTGGTCAAGTGACAAATTTAGTTGCTCAACATTTCTAGCCCTTGTCCACCTAAATTCAGTAGGATTTTCCATGTGTGCTACTGAATTCCCATTTTAACGGAAGCTGCTTTTTGGTAGAAATTTTAAAAGATCATTCAGGTTTATTTGATGTGACATTCCATTTTTAAAATTTTGTGTCTGCTCAATGTACATGTGTGTATGTATTTATACACACTTTAGAAACCCCGAACTCTTGTTTCTAAGCAGAGGGGTCATGCTGTTTCTTTTTATTATTATTAATATTGGTGAATTTCAGTTATTATTTCTCCTGTGTGTCTAAGAAACTTCCTATGTTTTCAATGCACCCACGCAGATAGGTGGGTTGACAGATATGTCAAAAATACTTTATGAAAAGAGGGAGGTAGCTCATGCGAGTTGGCAACCTTTTGTCTATTGTTTCCTGTTAGAGCAAGCTGCCTCCCTTCGACATCTCACAGTCAAAGATGAAAGGAAAACTTTTTACTTTGAAGCCGAGTTAGCACAGTTGTACACTTACTACAATCCACCTTCGAGTTGGTTCGCTGGGCTTTCTAATGTAAGATGACAAATACCTTACACCCAATACACAGCATCGAAAAAGTACTGAAGAAACATTTTATAGACAATATCTTGGGTTGGTTTTTTTTTTTTTTTGTGGGTTTTGTGTGTGTGTGTGTTTTGTTTTGTTTTGTTTTTATATGTTAAACATCAGCTTCAATGGGATACATTTCCAGAATGGTTTTGTTACCAACTTTATAAACACCCTAAGCCAAAGAAACAGCACAAATAACATCAATGTTGTCTTTTTTTTTTTTTTTCCAATATCTGTAACAATTACTGGAGGCTAATCCTTACATACACTACTAAAGGGGGCGCAAAAGAAGAGAATTCATGACACGCTGCAAAGATAGGAACACAGCATCTTAGTCGCGGGGCGGGGTTGATCTTAAGGTGCAGAAAAGGTGGACTCTCTAGAAGGTGATGGTGTGGTTTCTTGGGGAGGGAACACCGTGAGTGTACAAGCTCGGATGCCACCAAGGGACTCTGGGAGATCAAACACCTTATGCCACTCATCTTTGTCAGGGTCATATTTCTGCACTATCTCCACCATACAGCGATTATTCCAGGAATACCCACCAACCACGTAGATCTTATTTTCAAAGACCGCGACCCCGACATCGCTCTGCCCCCTTAACATGGCAGCAATTGGGGTCCACTGGTCAAGGATAGGTGAGTAGTATTCACAGCTTAGGACATCATCATAATCACTTGTGCCTCGGAAGTGATTGCCGCCAATGACGTAGAGCCTCTCGCCCACCATACACTCTGACCATGGTCATCGGCGCCTTCTGGATCCATTTGTCAGTGTCCGGGTCAAAGCACATGAGCTCCTTTTGGAAAGTGTCATGAGTGATTCCCCCTGAAATATAAATGACTCCTCCATACACAGTTCCAGCATGGCCCTAGTGGGGTTCACTCATTTTGGCAACATAGGTCCATTCATTTGTTCTTGGATGGTAACACTCCACTGTGGGCAGTTCACCAGCTGCATTTCGCCCACCGACTGCGTACAGATATCCTTTGAGGGCACTTAGGTGGAAAAAGGTGCGCTTTTCATTTAAAGATGCAACCTGCATCCATTTATTGTAGCGAGGATCAAATCTGAAGACCATATCGACTGCTGTTTTTCCTTTTGTGTCATAATTGCTCTGTCCGCCGATGACATAGAGGAAATTTCCAATGACAGCAATGCCATGCTTGTACCGTGGGGCATCCATGGGGGCTAACGATTTCGATTCATGGGCCTTTTGATCATACATGCGCAATTCCTTGCTGACAACCAGCTGCTGCCTCAGAACTCCGAGTGTGACCAAATGAGTGGTGTCAGAGGGAATGGCAGTCCTGTCTGACTGCATCACTGGCTGCATGTATGGCATCATTTGGTAATTGCTGGCTTCCAAAAGGAGATTCACACAGGTATTATCAGTTCTCATGAAATCCACGGTTTGCACATAATTGATGAGCTCCTGCGGTGTCATCAGTGGAAATCCTATGTTCTTCATTAATTTGGCAGCAAAGTCCATCCGAGGCTCTTCTAGGCGTAGCCAGCGACAGGTAGCCTTAAAGAGCTCAAGTTCAGTGCAGTGCTTAAGGCTATTACTGGAAAGCACAAAGGCAAGATGCTCAAAAGGGAGCTTCAAGAACTCCCCAGTGCTCAGCAATGCGGGAAAATTCTTCAAGACAAAACTGTTGACATATTTATCCACTTCTGTCAGATTGTAGGTGTTGGCAATCTGACCAACTTCGACACAATTGTCTAAAGTGACCCCAGATATGAGAAATACTTTGCAGAAGTCCAAAACCGGCAGAATCTGAAGAAAACTGGAGCTTCGAGGGTGTCCTGAAGGTTGTCCATGTTAAGAGAAAGCTTTGCAGTATAAATGAAATCAATAATTTTCCTTAAGTCGACTTTGCTCACACCGTGAAGCTTAATGCACATTAAATCTTGTTCTTTCATTCCACCTGTGAACATTGCCTTGAAGTAATCACTAGCAGAGGCCATCATGACTCTATGCACAGGGACGGTGTCATCTGTGCCACCAGGCATCAGGGTCACATCGCAAAGCAATCCTTCAAGTCGAAGCTGGTCAAAGCCCTGTAACACCACCGAACTGTGGGTATTGCTGGTAAAGACGCGTGTGGTCCCTGCCTTGGAAGACCGCAGATGGGATGAGAGACCCATTTCGCTGCTTCCAAGGGACAATTTCATGTGCTGGTCCTCCTCTTCCACTAGAGATCGGTTACGGAGTATTGCAGCGACTGACTCCCCTCTATGAAGATGATCCATCACCTCTAACACTCGGATAATGACCTTGTTTGCCGCGTCCCCGCGTCCCGCCGTCCGTCAGTCCGCTGCCGCACTCCGAGGGCCAAAGAGCGAGTCGCACGGCGCAGCCGGGGCTCCCTCCCGCTTGCGAGACACCGCCCCCCCACCTCCGCAGCCCCTGGCTCGTCCTGGTCACTTCGCCCTCGCGCAGGTGGAGAGCAGGGACCCTAACCCGTCCGCCGATCCACTTATTTTCCAAAGTCCCCGTTCCCGGCTTCCCCGGAAGGGGAGATTGAGCTGCTGCGGCCGCATTGGCAGAGCCTCCGCCTGACCTCGGGGGTTGGGGGGTGCGGGGGGAGAGGGAGGGGGCGGGAGTCCAGTTAAGGAGGGGAGGGGGCGGGGGGAGCGAGCTCGCGGGCGGGGGGAACATGGCGGCTGGGGTGGCCCCGGCGGCGCCTCGTATATATTCTTTTTTAAAATTAAATTAAATTAAATTAAATTGTGTGTGTGTGTGTGTTCCAAAATTCATTGTTTATGCACCACACCCAGTGCTCCATGCAATACGTGCCCTCCATCATACCCACCACCAGGCTCACCCAACCCCCCACTCTCCTCCCCTCCAAAACCCTCAGTTTGTTTCTCAGAGTTGACAGTCTCTCAGAAGTGACTTGGGGGAAATCGGAGGGGGAGATAAACCATGAACATTTAACAAGATTAAATAAACTTCTGAGAAAAGAAACACATTGAATATATGAATAGTCACAGCAGAAAGGAAGGACTTTTTTTTTTTTTAACATCAAATGAAAACTATTAAACAGAAGACATTATGTTAGGGGAAATGTGCATTCTTGAGATTATTATCCAATAGAAATATTTATTTCTTTCCTATAAAAATGATTAAAACAAAAATAATCGAGCTTATTATTTGTTATATTTATGAGTGTTTATGAATTATTTGCTGGGAAAATATGTATTTAGCAGATTATTTTCTCCTTTCAGAAAATCATTAAGATTCCCTAAATATGACATGTATCTTTAAAGGGTTTTGGAAATAATGTACTTTAATTTCCTGCCCTCTAGTGACCAAAATAACACACTCATGCCTTTCCATTGAACAAAGTGCATGCTTTAGTATCAGGAAATAAAATTATATTAGAGAATTTGGGGACAGACAATATGAGAAATTCTCGTTGTCATTTATGTGTTAAACTTTAGTGTAACAAATACCATTTTGGCATTTTATTTTATTCAGAGTTTGGTACATGACATTAAAATTATTAAGTAAAAGTCGATATGCTGCTACTAGCTCTCACTTGGCTATCTTTGACCTGTATCTATAATTACAGGGTATGTACTATAAGACCTGGTAACAACCAGGAAGTCGGTAATTTAATATCTTTTTTTTTAAGATTTTATTTATTTATCAGAGAGAGAGAGAGAGGGAGAAAGCGAGCACAGACAGACAGAATGGCAGGCAGAGGCAGAGGGAGAAGCAGGCTCCCTGCCGAGCAAGGAGCCCGATGTGGGAATCGATCCCAGGACGCTGGGATCATGACCTGAGCCGAAGGCAGCTGCCCAACCAACTGAGCCACCCAGGCGTCCCAGTAATTTAATATCTTTAATCTTAAGTATCAGAAGTGAAGAAAACTATCTAACCGTAAAAGTGACTGCCAATACTAAATTCATTTGAATCTTAAGTCTAGGCAGTAGTAAGCTGGATAACTTGCCTGGGAGTTTAAGCCTGAGATAGAAATAATCAAATAGTTGATTGCTATAATAGGACTAAATAAGGTAGAACTTCTGGATTTGATTAAGTACAATGTTAGCATTGTTTGGTATCCTAATTACTGACTGCATCATTGCTTTACTGCCTGAACATTTTGGCATTCCTGGGCCCAGGAATGTATGTGGCATTTGTGCCAGGAATTTATCACCAACAAATTTACTGAGTTTGTATTAACCCCATCTTTGGTGTCTGGTAACTAAATTCAAAGTGAAAGAGCTCAGTCATCACACCATACTCTCAGGTCTTGTTGGAGCTCTGAGATCTTGCATCCAGAAGGGGTGGCACTATGTTCTGATGTTATACAAACTGGGTCAATGCTTTGCATATGTAGAGGTTCTTTAAAATCCATTACCCTACTTCATAGGACATATGTTTAGGGCTGCAGACAGGAACTCATTTTCACAGGGATGGAGGTCTTAGGTGGAAGTGGGTACTGCAGGGCCAGCTATTTCTGAGGCCACCGTCTGAGAACACTACAGTGGTGCTTTTCCAGGCAAAGCCAGAATGTCCCTTGAAAGGGTATGAGCTCTCCACCAACTTCCATGTGACTGTCCCTGTGTGGAGAACAGGGTTGAGTGGGATGGCATCCTATGTGAGGTGTTAGAATATGATTTTGGGACCAGTACACCCCATGCCAAGCTCTCACTCACTGTACGTTACCTATATGACCAACTCTGCATCAGCCTCTCTCTTCTTTACAACAGCCTTGCCTGATGGGTGTTATCCCCCCATGTGAAGAGGCGCTAACTGATGGAAAGACTAACTTTTGGGGTTACTTTTGGATCTCATGTCTACTGAGCTTCTAAACATGACATCTTTCACTTAATACCGATTCTGTTACTTTTTTAAAAACAGAAAATAGTAATTGCTTCATTTTAGGCCTTAGAGACAGAAATTGCCAATGGTATTATATGCAGAGCATAGAGGAAAACACAATGCACAACTTAAGAAGAAGGACGAAGAAGAGAATTAATATTCTCCAACTAAAAAACATACTAGAAAAAAGTATTTTAAAAAACACTAGAAAAAAAACCCATCTGAAGCAAGATTTATTATATCCATTTAAGAGATAAAGAAACTGAGGCTCAGAACAACTTTTTAAAGGGAGATAGTAAAAAGTACAGGCTCAGAATCACTTGTTCAATGGCAAAAGCAGGGCCCAACATAGGTTTGGCTGTATCTACAGCATTTCTACTACACCACATGTATTTTATCTTAAATAGCAATGTAGGCATAGCCTAATTTCTAGGACATATGAAGAAACAAAATAATTTTTAGTACGATTTTAAAAAAACTAAAAATTATAAGTTTGGTTTTTGTTTTGTTTTGTTTTAGAAATTTTCGACCTGACTTTCCTCTGTCTCTGAACAATTTTCATAACTGTACTTCAAAGATGGGGAAATATCTTAGTAGGACATGCCTTCTGGTTGAAAGACTTATAGAAGTAGTTGTTCTATTCACCTCTCCAGTTATTTGGGGCTTCCTCTGGAATGTAGTCCTTGTTAGCCACTCCCTCTTTTTAGAAGGTGATGGGAAGAGGAAGATTCTTCACAAGAAAAAATTGTTTTTGTTGGAGTTCTTGGTAAATGCAGGGGGCAGAGGATTTCCCAGTAATGGCAGGAACAATAGTTCACAGAAGAGTGGATGTAGCTCTTCTGAGACTGGGCAGGAATTCTTCTGTGTTGCTCTTGGAAAGGATAAAGAGACAGGAAGAATAAGAGTAAGGGTGTGGAGCTGTTAAGACAAAGTCTAGGATGAGTGGAAGGGACGATGAAACTCCGCTGTAGTGGATGACCAACCAATGTTTGAAGAGCAGGGAGATCTGGGGTGCCTATTGTCTCCATTTATGACTCCCCTAGGAAAGCTGTGGCGTGTCCAGGTTGCTTCTGCATGTTTTGGGGTATGCAGCCCTTTGGGTCTTCCTGCCCTGTTATGCTCACATTGGAGTCAAAGAGGGACAGAGAAGACACAGCTCAAGCATGTTGGTGCCCGGGCTGTAGACAGCACTACGAGAAAGTGACCACTTGGGTATTTGCATAAATGCAAGAGAATTTGTGCCAGCTATACCTAACCACCTTGAAGAAAATAGACCTTGGCCAACATTGCACTACTTTAAATAACTTGTTTTTGATAGATAACAAAATAGAAAGGAATCTACCTTATTTACTCAATGTTTAGAAATCTTACTTTTGACCTTCAAAAAATTAGGAATTTTTGACTTAATAGATGAAATGTGCATTTAATCTGAATGTGTAACACCTCACCCCCATCAAAAAGCTATTTTATAAACCTGATGCAAGACATCATACAACTAATGCCATGTTAGAAGTGAGGAATTTTGTGGAAGAAAGACATATGATCTGCTCCAAGTAATCATTGTGGATAAAAAAAAAAAAATTTTTTTTCAATAACAAAGGGTGCCTGAGTTAAGCTTCTGTCTTCAGCTCAGGTCATGATCTCAGGGTTCTGGGATGGAGTCTACATTGGGCTCTCTGCTCAGCAGGGATCCTGTTTCCCCCCACCCCCCTCTGCCTACCTCTCTGCCTACTAGTGATCTCTGTCTCTCTGTGACAAATAAATAAATAAATAAATCTATCTTTAAAAAAAAATTCAATAACAAAAAACCTCAATAATTTAAGAGAAAAATGTCTAAAGAGGGCCAAGACCAATATTTATTAATTCAGCTGATTGAAAGAATGGCAGACAGTGTTAGTGAAGGGGATAAGAATTAATATTTTGGAATTTTTGTATCTTTACAAATGTTAACTTTATCACAAGGATTCTTTGATGTAGATTTTTATCTTAAGTTTTCAAAAGAAGAAACTAAATGTAAATTGCCCAGTGCCACATAGCTACCAAATGGAAAAACCAGATATGAATCCAAATCATCCTGACTCCCTACTGCCAAGGGTTGAGAGTGTAAGTGTGTGGGTTCCCTCACTGTCCTCTAGCCAGTATTCTTGCCAGAGTCAACAGTTAACTATGACCCACTTGCTCTGGAGCTGGGATCTCCCTGGAATCCCTCTCTTTCTGCCAGCCCCCATTGGCCACTTTCCAGGCAGCCCTCATTGATCATTAGAGTTTGCATTGAGCCAAACCTTCCCTGCCATGCCTTTCCTCACCTGCTGCCTCATGATCCAAGTTCACACAGGATGCAAAGACACGTGGTCTTGAGTAAGGATATTCATGACCAGAATCGGGCAGTGGAAAATGTACCTGTTCCAAAAGACAAAGATCTTCCTTGAAGGAAGCACTGAATGTTTAGAGAAACTGTGCTGAAGAAGATTCAAAGAAAGAGAAAAGGAGAGACATAAGCCATAGACAGCTTTTCTTAAATCGATTCAAAACTGGCACAGGAGCAAGAATTGATGGCAGCAGGGACTTCTGCTATATAGACATTTCCCAAGGCTCTTTTCTTGCCAAGAATAGAACATCTGAAAAGTTATTGATTTTTTTTTTTCTAATGACAATTTGAGCTCCCAAAAGCCAGAACAAGCAATTAGAAGAACTGCTGTTACCAAGGTAATTCTGGCCAGTGCGGAAGCTTCTAAGTGGCAGATCTCAAGGGTGACAAATGTGTCTTTCTATCACTGCCTCCCATTCTGCCGAACTCTTGACATGAAGACTGTGGGGTAGGGTTGGGGCAGAGGTAGGGAAGATACCTTTGGAGCTTGGAGCATTTCTCTAGCAGGGATAGGAGGATTGAAGTGGTATTAAAGGGGGAGGAGAGAGAATAGCCAAGACACTTTTAACCTATTAATGCTAAGTAAAATAGGGGCAAACCTCACTGTATTGCCTTTCCTCCTACTCTCCCCAAAAGATCCTGTTGTCCGGACCCAGAATTTAGGTTGTGCTTTTGGAAATGATGGCTTAGGTATCTCATGGCCTGGCTTGGGTCAGTTCAGGAAATTATCCACCATTTATTTCCACAAGAAGATATATTCTGAGCTCCAATTAGTCAAACTTTCTGATATATTTTTGGAATGCAATCAAGTTTTAAATTGGGAAATGCCTGTAGCTCCTCATTAGCATTCCTCTGTGCCAATGCCTGTAATCCAGTTTAGGATGTAGTTTAAGAAATCATTCAGCAGAAATGAGAAATTCATGTATACTAAAGAAAGTAATGATCTTTATCAAATTTTAGGGGTACGGGGAGAAGCACTGGTTTGGGCTGGTATTTCTGGATTAATAGAGGAGACTAATTCCATGCAAAATAATGCTAGAAGGCCAATTATAATTTCAGAACACTGAATAGCATATCTATCTTAGTTAAGGGTTTCTTTATGTAGCTATGGGACTGACTTTAGTTCTGTGCTTTTGGAAAGTTTTGAATTTATTTCTTTGTAAGCTTACCATACATCAATCTCATGCTCCCTCCTTTTACTCACTGGCTCCAATTCCTGTGTTTTTTGGCTTCGACTTTCCCATAGTACATAGCTGTGGTTGTCAAAATCATGTGTTGTGGTTTTAAAAATTCACAAGGAGATGGATAATGTTAAATGCTATGTTTTGTCACATTTACATGCTGGCTTTCCAAGCATTATATTAAAGAAACAAAAGACTTGTTGCTGATTTCTAAACCATAGATTTTATCATATACCTTTTATTCCATGCACTCTTATTCTATTTCATCTGACTTCTGTCAATAATCTGGGTCAATTAAATTTAAATCATATACTTTCTTTTAGTGCTATCTTTGGTGGATTTTGCTGTTTCCAAACAAGTAAGAATATTGTTCTCCTAAACCTTTTCATTTAGATAACATTGTACTTCATTCTATCAGAAGTATAAATGTCTTTTTTTATTTTTCCAAAATCTTCTGAGAAGACAGGGTTATATAGACAGGAAGATGTTTTAGAATGATACCCTAAAGACTACTTCCCACATACAGTGTCAGGACAGTGGAGGGTTGAGGCTATGCTAGGCAGTGGTAATTCTGAAAGAGTACCTGAAGCCTTCCATTTACAGTTGCTTCACTGGGTCAGGTTATATTCAGAAAGTAATTTTCAGATTTTCCCTTACAGTCAGAAAGAAGGTCCTAACTTGTTAGGACAACACAGAGTTTTTCATCCCTGGCCTTCAGCCGTTATTTTTAGCTTCACTTCCAGATGTTCTTGTCCATTCTTGTGCTCAATTCTTTTTTCTGTCCAATGTCTCCATAAGAGTTTTTGCACATTTCTATTATTGTACTTAATGACACTGTGTTTTGTTTTTGTGTGTGTGAATAGTGTTTAGGTATGTACCCTTCCTCCTAGCTAGAATGCAAGCTTCTTAAATGCAGAAAACACATTTTATTCCTTTTGTAGCATGGAGCTGTGTCACAGTAACTACTTAATGTGCAAGTTAAGTGAGAAAAATAAAAGATGCTATTTTCCAAGAAAGGTAGTATTAATGCGTTTGTCCAATTAATTGGATTACTGTTTTTGTCAGAGAAACAAGAAGATATCAGGGTTCTAAGAGATACAAATGAAATATAATGTATACTATTTGATTGCACATGTGAGAAGAGATAACCTTTCTTATCCATATAACTCGGAAGGTTATTCCTATTACCTGTCCTTCAGGAAGTACAGTCCAGATGGGATTCCCCAGTGGCCACCTTCACCTATTGGCAATAACCTGAGGGCAGAGTGGGTTGGCAGGGTGTCGGTGACCTGGATGGAAGGAGGAAATGCAGGAAATGCAGAATTTCGCACTGAAATGCAAAGTGGGAAAAGGCAACCAAGGAAGCCTTTATCAGCTTCACAGTTTTATCTTCTCTTGGTTTTGTTTTTGCCAAATTTTGTTTTAGGGTATAGTTGGTCAGAAAGGCATAGAAGATGACAACAGCTGGTGTCTGTACTTGTATGTACTCAAATAAAGTGGCTAAGGTGGCAGGCAAGATGGTAGGACAGATGGCCGGCCCTTGGATGGCTTTGAGGAGGTGGGCTGGGCTGCCCTCCTCCACCTCCTATTTCTCCTGGTGTGAAAAAGGTATGAAAAAAGTCATGGAGGGTACTTTAATATACATTGAAAGCAGAGATAAAATGATACCTCATAAAACTGTCACTTCTGAAGTCCACTTACTTCAAGTATAAGAAAATGCTAAACTTGGGTCATACACCAGCATGGATATTCTTACCATATATTTTTTGTGAATTTGAAGTCCTGGGGTCAAATCCATGTGTTTGCTATGTGACTATGTGGTTGGCAAAGGTAGGGTGGAAAGGCTGCATGATAGAGCACATTGAAAATTGCCAGCTGTCTTTAAACGGGGCAGAGAACAAGCTTCTGGTGTCTCTGCTCCCTCTCCATTGATCTTCTGATCTGTGAAATTCTACCTTGAGGCTTAGGGAGATGGTTGCAGAAAACTGGGGTGAGGGGAAGTAGGTGACTCTGGAGATAGAGACCAAAATCCCTAAACTCTAATCCACAGGGCACATTAGTTTAACAGATAAATGATGCCAGGTAGCAGTGAAATTCGCTGAACCACCATCCTGTTGGCGGGCCTGGAAGCTGCTCCCTCACCTTAGACATTTGTGAAATTGAGTCAGGCTTTTCAGCCTCCTAATCATAATTATGAGCAACCTATAAAGCATATATTTCCATGGAGAGTTGTTTAAGCCCAATATATTAGTTCTTTTTTTTTTTTAAGATTTTATTTATTTATTTGACAGACAGAGATCACAAGTAGGCAAAGAGGTAGGCAGAGAGAGAGAGAGAGGAGGAAGTAGGCCTCCCACCAAGCAGAGAGCCCGATGCGGGGCTCCATCCCAGGACCCTGGGATCATGACCTGAGCAGGAGGCAGAGGTGTTAACCCACTGAGCCACCCAGGCATCCCCCAATCTAATAGTTCTTGACACAAAAGCCAGAAAGCAGCCCTGTGCTTCTAGGTTTTAGTGATCTGGAGAGGAAAACAAGCAGAGTCGTATGTTTTGCTCCTAGACTGAAATGGAAAATGATTCCCGGGGTGAAGAAGCAGTGTGTACTTCGTTGAGGGCAGAGTGTGTATTATGTCATTCCTTGCAACTTGCCATGGGACTTAACTGGAGATTGCTTTCTAGACAGAATGCCATTAGAAGGGAAGCAAATCCCTATGGATAAATTCTTTCTGTGAATCTAATTGCAAACACTGTATGGCATTCACTTAATAAAAGCAGGCTTCAGTACTCTGTTGTATCAGTCTGATGTTAGCTTCTGTGGTAAATGTGTCAACTCTCACTAAGCCTATCACTAAAATATTAAATGTTGCTCTTCCTATCCCTGAGCAAACAAAGTACCTTAAAGCATGACCACAACATCTATGATGATGGCATACACAAATGTGATAATGGGTTGTGTTAGAAAAATGCCACAACAGTGGGTCAAAAGCCAAGGATTATTTCCCTCTCTGACTTTTAGTTACTAGGTTCTTAAAAATAAAGCACACCTTGGGGTCCTTCTTTGTTAGGAGATCACACCTCGAGTTTCACTGGCACTAACCAGGTAAAGAAGGGAGAGATCAACACCATAATATGAGAATGCATTTAATGTACTCTTGGAATGAGGTATAATGAAATAGATGCTGAATTAATTATTGTAGGAACTACAATATGGGAATGAGGGGTGACCTGCTGGAACAAGCTTTAGGAAGGAAACAGAACATGTTAATGCCAAGTAAGTACTCTATCTCTTTATCAGACACTCAAAACACTCAAAAAGAAGGCATATTTAAAGTCTCAATCTTGGGGCGCCTGGGTGGCTCAGTGGTTAAGCCGCTGCCTTCGGCTCAGGTCATGATCTCAGGGTCCTGGGATCGAGTCCCGCATCGGGCTCTCTGCTCAGCAGGGAGCCTGCTTCCTCCTCTCTCTCTCTCTCTCTGCCTGCCTCTCTGCCTACTTGTGATTTCTCTCTGTCAAATAAATAAATAAAATCTTTAAAAAAAAAAATAAAAAAAAATAAAAAAAAAATAAAAAAAAAAAAATAAAGTCTCAATCTTAAGGTTTTTAGTTCACTCCCTCTGTCTGGGTAAAACAGAAACACACATACACACACACAACAGTGGCAGAATAAATGTCACTGTCTAATTTAGTATCTTAAATTATTCAGGTGAGGATAGCCTCTCATAAGCAGAGAAAAGAGAAAAATGAGTAGGGAGACTTTCTTTTTTCTTTTCTTTTCTTCTTTTGAGTAGGGAGACTTTCAAAGGATGCTCTTGAGATGACATCCTTGTGAAGGTACCTGTTTTGACTGAGCCAGAGATGTAGCAAAGAAACAGAATGGAATAGATCGGTATTTCTCAAATTTTAAGGGCAACAGAATCACATGGAGGGCTTGTGAAAACCATATTCCAGGACCCATCCCAGAATTTATTATCTTAAACTTTTAATTCAGACTTTTTTCTAGAAAAGTTTGACTGTTCTCAACGGCCTGGCTTTGCAGATGTTGCTTTCTCTCCCCAGAGCTAGGACATTCCTCTGCCTTCACCACAGGGGGCTGTGGGAGGATGAGTCTAGGGCCTAGGGACCAGATAAAAGAAAAGAGCTAAAAGAGGGAGAGAGATCCAGGGAGAAAAAGAAAAGAGCTAAAAGAGGGAGAGAGATCCAGGGAGAAGGGACTGGATGCCTACTCAGGATGCACTTTCTGCAGTTGAAGAGGAAACCAATGTTAATTATATGGCATTTATTTGATTTGTTTGATCATTTTCTGAATTTTTAGGTGGTTGTTACAAGATCATGTGAGGTTTTTTTTCTGTATTTTTTTTTCTATATGATTTTCCAGATACTGGCAAGATTTGATACATATTTCTAAAACAAATTATTTTCTCTTCTGCTAGATAAGGAAATGCTATAGAGTTTCTGCTGCTGGTTGCTGGAACAGGCTGCAGATTGTTGATGCCATTTTGACTGGACCCATCCATCCCAGCATTAGGTGCACGTACTGTGGAAGAGCCTCTCCTACCTAAAGCAAGGGGAGTCACCATAGGGCTGCCATATTGCACAACTCCGAGGTGTCATCCACATTGCTGCTGTACTCTACATGGAATGTTCTTCACTATTTCCTGAAAATCTAGTTATTGTTATGACCTTGCCTATTCACTCTCACCTATTGTCTTTCAGTGTGAGTAAAAGATCTTCAAATCCACTCTGGTAGCAAACTAAAAATTAAATGACAATGAAAATTTATAGCAAAAATGGAAGAAAATAGCTCAAAGTGATGAAGAATCATCTCTCACTTGTCTAGTTTTACAGATGAGAAACCAAGTACCTAGAAACATGCATTAAATACATTTAAGATTTGTCTGTAACATAATTTTAATAGGTGCATAGTGTTGATTGCATATATAGATATAATAGTTTATTTAATGAATTCTATCTTGTAGGAACTTAATATTTTTTTTCAAAATTTCACTGTTATGGGCAATTTTCCATATTACTATTCATTAGAGAAATGATACAGTGCAATTTTTATTTGTGATGGACTGGAATGTCAGTATTATATTAGCAATGGTATTTTAGTATGCCACATTTAAGGCATCAATGTCAGCAACATATAAAATGCATAATATTTACTTATAGATATTTTATATAAGAACCATCCTTCATTAGGTGTCCAGTCTAAGGCAGGTTCTGTGCTAAGTGATCAGGATGGTATCTCATGTAGTCCTTGTACCTGTCTTAGCACATAGATTTGATTATTATTCCCAAGTGGCCAGATAAGGAAACCAAAGTTGGCCAACTTTGGCTGGCACAACTGCCCCAGATGCACAGGTGCTAACTCAAATCACCTAATATTTTGGCCACTATCACACTTTCTTTCCTTGCTTTGATGATAACAAAGCAGAGTCATTAGCTGGGAAGAAATGGAAAGTACCTGACAATGAGAACAGGATCAGGTGGAGAAAGATTATGAGGTAATTTTTTCCATTTTCATATTATTTTCAAAAAAATATGGACATTGTATTAAGAAATTGGCAGTCTAGGTGTTTGAATCCATTTAAATGAACATGAATCTTATTTATTAAAATGCTAATAATGCATTAAGTTATAAACATAAAAAGATTTAAATATCAGCTATGTAAATTTCAGTATTAAACTTCAAATTAAAGGCAAATAATTCCTAGCTGTGGAACTGCGGGGTCAAAGAATGTTGGTTTGTAAATGTGCGAATTTCCTGAATGAAATCTGAAAACTCACCCAGCACATGGAGGGCAAAGAGAGACTGAAGAAACCAGACTGGTAGCTGGCAGTTTCCATAAGCAAGGGAACTTTCATATGGGGCTCATCTTGGGTGCCATAAGATAAGTAGATTTCCACACCCACCTGCCAGATCTTAAAACTTTATATAAAGACCTTACCTAGGTTCAGTCATTTATCTTAGTCCAGATCGTCTTAACACCACATTGCTCTCTTGAGTTTGCATCCTTGAATCTGTCTTGTACAATGGAAACGGTGGGGAGAATGTACACTGCAAGGATATAGGAGACAGTGAGGGGCCTCCAGTTGCTTGGGTCCAGCTCATAGTTATTCAGCAGTCACATTCCTCCAATAAAGAGGTAGGTAAAATTTTACTTTTTAAAATATTGTCAAATTTTCCTTCAAAAATTTCTTAACAATTTGCTTTCCTTCTAATCTTTCTTCCTGACATTCTTATCGCATTGGAAGTACTTATTTTTTTTAGTTCCTCAAAGCACGTGTTTTGAAGAAAATTTCTCAGAAGTGCTTCTTTAAAAAATATATATATATATTTTGGGCTCCCTGGGTGGCTTGGTCAGTTAAGTGTTTGCCTTCAGCTCAGGTCATGATCCCTGGATCCTGGGATCCAGCCTCATGTCCTGTCAGTTTTCTTTCTAAGGTTCCTGTGTCTGTTCTTCTCAATGAAGCTCACATTTATTAATTTTTTCAAAATTCCCCAACTCCTTATTGTCTTAGCATCGTTTTGAGGAGCAATGAACAATTGTTACTCTACTAAAGCTTGCTGCCTCAAAATCATTTTCAGATTAAAAAAGAAGAAGAAGGAGAAGGAGAAGAAGGAGGAGGAGGAGGAGGAGGAGGAGGAGGAGGAGGAGGAGGAGGAGGAGGAGGAGGAATTTAGTTTAACAGGCTACAGGCTGGACCTCTTTTGGTGAAGGTTAGAGACAGACTCTGCACAGCTTTTTTCTGAAAGGTGATCTTGCCTGAGAGAAATGCTAATGACTGAAATAAAAGGTCTCTTTCCCATCTCTTGTGTGCCCTCAGCACATTTTAATCCTAATTACAGAAGAAGTCCAAGAGAGCCTTTCACAGAAAGAGCCGATTATAACCACAGCCCCATATGGAACACATTGAGGGCTATAGTCGCAGCTGTTGAGCATTATAGCGTGAGACACACACTGGAAATGTCTCTTATGAAGCATATGTTTAAAAGTGGTTTATTAAACTCAGCTGTATGGGAGTCCTTTGGTGTTTTTAATACCAGGGGACAGGTTTTTGTTTTTTGGGTTTTTTTTTTTTTTGAATACCAGGAGGCCCCTCATATTTCTTTAAGCTTTGGTTATGCAATTTTTATGCATATATTGCATGAAACCATTTGGATTGTTTAGAATGCCCTGGATCTATCCCTAGCAGAAGGCATAGGACTCAGTTTCAGATTGTTATCTTCGGGCACTGGCTTTGGCTTATTTTTGACTGTAGGGAAATTAGAAAATAGTAATTCAGTGGCTTCTAGGTTACATATTTCTGGGGGCTGGTGAAGTGCATGATAAGGGCAAGAGGTGAAAGGGTCTTGGGGATGAGCCTATGCATCATTGAAGCTTTACCCCAGAACAAGATGGTGTGCTAACTGGCATTCACAGCAGAGAGGTCATGACCAGGGAAGACAAGAGATCTGTTTGTTATTTCAAAACTGAAATAAGGTTTTGGTGTTGTCTTGGTGGCAATATTATGAGTATCTTAGTGGTTAAGTTTTTTTCTCTTCTTACCAGTTGTACACAATTTTGCACTAGTAGTAATCAAACAGAGTAAAAACCAAAACCATAACAAACAGGAGAGAAAAAACACATATCACTGGAATTTAAAGATAATCTCACATTCCATTTTAGCTAATATTTCCTATTCTCATCTTCATTCAACTCAACTCTTTTAAGCTGTACAGTAATAAGTGTTAGTCACAACTCCAAGGTAAAGACAAGTGTGCAGGTAAAGTGAAATAGCCAATATGCTGAACATGCTGCATTTCCCCTGGCTACTCAGTGTGCTAGTAGATTCAAAAGGGAGAGAGGACACCCATACATGAATGGTCAGGACCAGGAGAACGTCCTAGCACAGAGGATATGCGTAGGGAAACATTTTATTTTTCTTTGAGGCTTTGGACCTTAAAGCCATTGTAGTCTCTAGGTGAATTTGGCAGCTGGGAATGTCATGATGGATTTGCTCAGACGAGGCAGGTCCCAGTGATACAAATGATGCCACTTTCCTACGCTACCTATTCCCCACATGTCACTCTTCGATAGGAAGGGTCATATGAAAGCTTCCCAAGTACAAGGTGATGTCCTAATTATAGGTTAGGACATCTCCAAGGAGTCTTGCAGTGTATTGTTATCTTTAGTTTACAGAGTCAAGGCTGGGAAACATCTGAGAATGGCGTGGGGTGGGCATCCAAGACCCCATAACAGTTGTGCCTATGGCCCAGAATATTTTGATGCCACCGATTTTCAAAACATGAAAAGCTGAGCTTATATGGCAATTCAGAGACCTTACTTTAATTGATGAGAAAATTATAGTGTTTTATTTTGGTGATAGTTATATATGGTAAGGCAGGGAGATAATTTTTAAACAGGTATCAAACAGTTAAATTAATGATAGAGATTCTAGTCCAAAAAGTCTTCTGGCTTTGAGGAGGAGGTCATAATGGGCTTGGATTGTCAGAATGGCTAAAATTAACAACTCACTAAACAACAGACGTTGGTGAGGATGCAGAGAAAGGGGAAACCTCCTTACACTGTTGGTGGGAATGCAAGCCAATGCAGGCACTCCAGTAAACAGGATGGAGGCTCCTCAGATCCACACTACAATAGCACTTGCATTTAGTCAAAGGATATAAACATAGTGATTTGAAGGAGCACATGCCCCCACGAGGTTTATAGGGGATAGCAATGTACACAATTGCTAAAATACAGAAGAGAGACCATATGTCTATCAACAGATGGATGGATAAGGAGGTTGTGGTACACGCACACACATGAGCACACACATTGGAATATTACTCAGCCCTCCAAAAGAATGGAATCTTGCCATTTTCAATGATGTGGATAGAACTAGAGAGTATACTAAGTGAAATAAGTCAGTCAGAGAAAGACAAATACCATATGTTCTCACACATATGTGGAATTTAAGAAACAAAACAGACAAACATAGAGGAAAGAAAGGAAAAATAAAATAAGAAAAAAACAAAGAAGGAAGTAAGCTATAAGAGCCTTTTAACTACAGGGAACAAACTGAGAGCTGCTGGAAGGGAGATAGGTGTGAAGGTGCAGTAACTGAGTGATGGGCATTAAGAAGGGCACTTGAAGTAATGAGCCCTGGCTATTATATACAACTGATGAATCACTGAATTCAATCTCTGAAACTAATAATACAGCATATGTTAATTAAATTGGACTTAAATTTAAAAAATACAAACATTTGTGCTTTTATGAAGTTAAATTTGTGAGACTAATACATGTAAAAGTAAGTGAATTCTGAAATATGATAGAGGGCAATGAATGCTACAGAAACAAATAAAGCAAAACAATGGAGTTTGGAATGTAAGCGGGAGCAGATCAGGGTGCTAGGGTTGTTGGGTTCTGGTGAGAGTCCTCTTCCTGACTTGCAAACAGCTTTGCCTTTGTATATCTTCACATGGTAGAGAAGAGTAAATTAGCCATATCCATTCTTGTAAGCCATATCCCTTCCCCACCCTCATGACTTCATCCAAAACTAACTACCCCTCAAAAGCTGACCTCCAAATGCCATCACGTTGGGAGTTAAGGTTTCAACAGGGCATTTTGGGAAGACACAAAAGCTTAGCCCATTGTAAGGGGATATGCCTAATTTTGGATGAAGACATGATTCCTCATTTAAATTGGGAAATAGAATGGGAGTGATTCTAGAAGTAAAGGAGGAAGCCTCTTCAGCAAGTACAGTGATACACCATTTAGATGACTCATCCCACTGGTAGGCAGTCCTTCATTGTGCACTATTTGCATGCGAGTGGCTTGAACCACCTACTGGCATAATGAACCCCACACTGATATTCTTCTCATTGTACCATCTGAGTGTATATTGGGGAACTGTGATTCTAGATCTTTTCCTTTGTGTCTCAGCACTACTTGTTTGAGATTAACAAAATAGTGATACTTTCTTAAATCTACTAAGCCAGAACATATGAGGATAAAACCATTTATAAATACTTTATATGATTCCGATGCATATCCAGGTTTAGGAAACATGAGATTTTACTTGGTGTAGCCTTGGAGTAAATATCACTGAAATAGTTATCTTGAACCATTTCAGAGACTTCTGGAAGCAATGTCGAAGAAATGTTTTCAGGATACTCAAGGAGACCGATTAAATCCATAGCAAGGATTAGAGAAGTGACTGAGAAAGATAAACTTTTAGTATGTCATTGATCTCTAGTATCACTTGTTAATACATAGGAATATTCAGACAACACTAAATTAAATGTTATCTTTATTCTGTAATTTATTTAACCTGTTAAAATTTGTTCTTAATTCATCTGTGTTTGGAAACTTAAAAATTGAAGTACTGAGTAAAACTATGAGTCTTTTACAAAAAATGAATATTATGTTGGAATAAAAAATAAGAATTACAAAGTACTTAAAGAAAAATATATTCTCTATAATTTGGTAATTTAAAACTTTATAAAATGACTGTTTTAAGTATATCTTTGATATGATCATTGACATTATTTTTCCCCCGTAACATAAAAAACTAGTTAAGCATTACATTCAGTTTTAAAAATATATTATTTAGTGAAATGTATTTCTAAAACATCTGATGATATTTTGTTTTCAATTCATTTGAACAAATATAAGAAAGAAAAATCATTCTGTTAGGGTTCTTTGGAGAAGCCTAACAAGCCTAACAAGTCTTTGGAGAAGATAAATGTGTGCATTTATTTGTTTGTTGGTTTATTGATTATGACATACTGGTTTACACAGCTATGCAAGCTGAGAAGTCCCACAAGGTGGCTATCTGCAGTCTGGAGAACCAGGAAAGCTTGTGGTATAATTCAGCCAAAGCCCTAAGCCCAAAGGCCTGAGGGACTCGGGAGGCAGTGATGTAACTCCCAGTCCCAGGGCAGGAGAGGACAAGATGAGATGTCTTGGCTCAAGCTGTGAGTCAGGAAAAAGGGATGAATTGTTCCTTCCTCTGACTGTTGTTCTATCTCAGTTGCCAATAGGTTGGGTGATGCACACCTACCTTGGGAAGGGTGATCTGCTTTCCTAAGATTGTGCTAATCTTGTCTGGAAATATCCTCACAGATAGACCCAGAAATGTTTAATCTGAATACCCCAAGGCCAGTCAGGTTGACATATAAAATTAACCATCACAGCCATACTTGTGAAAAACCTCTTTAAAACATTTTATTCTTTGGGCACCTGGGTGGCTCAGTTGGTTAAGCACTGCCTTCGGGTCAGGTCACAATCCCAGAGTCTCAGAATTGAGTCCCACATCAGGCTCCCAGCTCCATGAGGAGTCTGCTTCTCCCTCTGACCTTCTCCCCTCTCATGCTCTCTCTCACTCTCTCTCTCAAATAAATAAATAAAATCTTTATTTTATTTATATATAATCTTATGTGTAAGATTATATATATATATATATATATATATATATATATCTAAGATATAAAATCTTTAAAAATTTTGATTCTTTGAATTATATGCTCAATATATTTCAAATGAGAAGACATAAGAAGAAAACAGAACCCTTCACATCAGAGATACTAAAATATTCATTTGTGCATATCTAAGTTATAAATAACTAAATAACTAGAGAATGGTGAATTTTCATAAGGATAAATCACTTCCATTTTAATAAAAACTTCAGTTGTAATTGACCAATATCATGATACAATATCAACATAATAGTAATGTTCATTGAAAGTCATGAGTTTATTTATTTATTTGTTTGTTTATTTATTTATTTCTAAATATTTAGTTATTTGTTTGAGAGAAAGCAAGTTGTGGGGAGGTACATAGGGAGAGAAACTTCAAGCAGACTCCCCATTCACCAGGAAGCCTGAGACAGGACTTGATCTCACGACCCATGAGATCATGACCTGAGCTGAAACCAAGAGTCAGATGCTCAACCAACTGAGCCACCCAGGCTCACTGAAAGTCATGACTTTATAACACAATCCAATAGTATAAATATAATTGCTATTATAGTTGACCAGTTGCTGTCTAAAAGGGGGGGCTACAGTTTAGTTAACTATATTTTCTATATTGAAACAACAACAACAAAACTAAAATCTACTGGCTGAGCAAAATGAATGTTTTTGCTCCTGTAAAAGTGAGGGTTGGTGTTCATAGTCAGGAAGCAGCTTTTTCCAGGTGATGATTCAGGCACTGGAGCTCTTCCAATTTTGAGGTCCCAACATCCCACACGGTCTTCAGTCTTCCTCTGGCTGCTGGAGAAGGAACAGGCAGTATAGAACCACCCCGGTTGGTACTGGTGTACATTCATGGATAATATCTTACCACAAAGTCACACCTACTCTGTGTATATCTACAGAGTCTTCTGCAAACCTGTCTCTCCACTTCAACTCTTTACTTTAAAAAAGAGAGCCTAAATGCCTATGGAATCTGGTCTCTCTGTTGCTGCTTGACCTATCTGGTTCATCAATGTTAAATCAGAACATTTGTCATAAAGCATACCTTTCATGCTGTAGTTAGCATAATGCACTTTGTCAATATGAGTAATTGCCCTCCTGAGAAAGATTTACAAATATATTGCTTAGGAAGAAATAAGCTTAATTAAAAACAATAAAAACAAAATGAAAATCCTTCAATAAAAATTCTAATCTAAAATGTGACTAGGGGGGCGCCTGGGTGGCTCAGTGGGTTAAGCCGCTGCCTTCGGCTCAGGTCATGATCTCAGGGTCCTGGGATCGAGTCCCACATCGGGCTCTCTGCTTAGCAGGGAGCCTGCTTCCTCCTCTCTCTCTCTCTCTCTGCCTGCCTCTCTGCCTACTTGTGATCTCTCTCTGTCAAATAAATAAAATCTTTAAAAAAATAAAATAAAATAAAATGTGACTAGGGATTATGTTTCATTTTACTTTCGGGGAGGTAAGGTTGTTTTGTTTCATTCTTTTTTTCTTGGTTCTACACCAAATGTTTATACACACACACACACACACACACACACATATGTATATAATATTACATATATATTGATCCATTATATACCCATATATTATATATATTATAATATATATTATTTTATATATCCATTATAAATATTGCATTTATATTAAGGAATTCTTTAGGAATAATAATGATGTATTTTATGTAGAGAATTAGCAAATTTCACCATAAATAATAATTAAAATTGTGCATGAGTAATTAGTTTACTACAGTTTTACTGTGTGTTGGGCATATGACTGAGAAAATGATTCGTGTTGTTTCATGGCCATTTATAGGCATACTAGTAATAGTCTAGCAAGTATTTTTCAAACAGAAACTTTCAACATCTTCTGGCAATGTGATATTTACATTCACAAGAAGTTTGGTAATGGGTTCCTACATGCCACAGGTTAGGTATCCCTCTTTTGAAATCAGCTCCCACAATAAGAATGCCAAGAGACTGACATGAAAGTAGGGAAATTATATTTTGCTTCCATTTTCTTCTTTTAGTTGCAAAATAGTTAAGGGGAAAGGCAATGAATTATGGGAATACCTATGGTTGTTCTATAATTGTGGCAAAGCGATCCCTAGGTCTTGAGAGCTCTTAGAAATTTTAAATACATCAGTGGGATTTCCATCACCTGTATGGTGCAGGAAAGTTCATTTGCTATTTTGTCTAACCTAAATGGGTTTGTTTTTTCTCCACATACCTAAATAAACCCAGCATAAAGATGGTCATTCTTATTCATTCATTCAGGTAAGCTTTTCCTTTATCTGGGCACCAAAGGGATATGTGAAAGAATGTTAAGAATAATTTTTTAGAAGATAAAATCAAAATGGACAAAAGACCTCATTTCAAGCTTTACTACAAAGCTGTGATCACCAAGACAGCATGGTACTGGCATAAAAACAGACACATAGACCAGTGGAACAGAGTAAAGAGCCCAGATATGGACTCTCAAATCTATGGTCAAATAATCTTTGACAAAACAGGAAAAAATATACAGTGGAAAAAAGACAGTTTCTTCAATAAATGGTGTTGGGAAAACTGGGCAGCTATATGTAGAAGAATGAAACTCGACCATTCTCTTATACTGTACACAAAGATAAACTCAAAATGGATAAAAGACCTCAACATGACAGGAATCCATCAGAATCCTAGAGGAGAACATAGGCAGTAATCTTTTCGATATCAGCCACAGCAACTTCTTTCAAGATATGTCTCCAAAGGCAAAGGAAACAAAAATGAAGATAAACTTTTGGGACTTCATCAAGATCAAAAGCTTCTGCACAGCAAAGGAAACAGTCAAGAAAACAAAGAGGCAACCCACGGAATGGGAGAAGATATTTGCAAATGACAGTACACACAAAAGGTTGATATCCAGGATCTATAATGAACTCCTCAAACTCAACACACACAAAACGGAAAATCATATCAAAAATGGGCAGAAGATATAAACAGACACTTCTCCAATGAGGACATACAAATGGCTATCAGACACATGAAAAAACGTTCATCATCACAGGCCATCAGGGAGATTCAAATTAAAACCACATAGAGATATCACCTTACACCAGTTAGAATGGCCAAAATTAGCAAGACAGGAAATAACATGTGTTGGAGGGGATGTGGAGAAAGGGGAACCCTCTTCCACTGTTGGTGGGAATGCAAGTTGGTGCAGCCACTTTGGAGAACAGTGTGGAGATTCCTCAAGAAATTAAAAATAGAACTTCCCTATGACCCTGCAATTGCACTACTGGGCATTTACCCGAAAGATACAGATGTAGTGAAAAGAAGGGCTATCTGTACCCCAATGTTTATAGCAGCAATGGCCACGGTCGCCAAACTGCGGAAAGAACCAAGATGCCCTTCAACGGGCGAATGGATAAGGAAGATGTGATCCATATACACTATGGAGTATTATGCCTCCATAAGAAAGTATGAATACCCAACTTTTGTAGCAACATGGATGGGACTGGAAGAGATTATGCTGAGTGAAATAAGTCAAGCAGAGAGAGTCAATTATCATATGGTTTCACTTATTTGTGGAGCATAACAAATAGCATGGAGGACATGGGGAGATAGGAGAAGGGAGTTGGGGGAAATTGGAAGGGGAGGTGAACCATAAGAGACTATGGACTCTGAAAAACAATATGAGGGTTTCGAAGGGGCGGGGGGTGGGAGGTTGGGGCACCAGGTGGTGGGTATTATAGAGGGCATGGATTGCATGGAGCACTGGGTGTGGTACAAAAATAATGAATAGTGTTATGCTGAAAATAAATTTAAAAAAATTAAAAAAAAACACATTGAGATACCACCTTACACCAGTTAGAATGGCCAAAATTAGCAAGACAGGAAATAACATGTGTTGGAGAGGATGTGGAGAAAGGGGAACCCTCTTCTACTGTTGGTGGGAATGCAAGTTGGTGCAGCCACTTTGGAGAACAGTGTGGAGATTCCTCAAGATATTAAAAATAGAGCTTCCCCATGACCCTGCAATTGCACTACTAGGTATTTACCCCAAAGATACAGATGTAGTGAAAAGAAGGGCCATCTGTACCCCAATATTTATAGCAGCATTTGCCACGGTCGCCAAACTGTGGAAAGAACCAAGATGCCCTTCAACGGATGAATGGATAAGGAAGATGTGGTCCATATACACTATGGAGTATTATGCCTCCATCAGAAAGGATGAATACCCAACTTTTGTAGCAACATGGATGGGACTGGAAGAGATTATGCTGAGTGAAATAAGTCAAGCATAGAGAGTCAATTATGGTTTCACTTATTTGTGGAGCATAACAAATAGCATGGAGGACAAGGGGAGATGGAGAGGAGAAGGGAGTTGAGGGAAATTAGAAGGGGAGGGAACCATAAGAGACTATGGACTCTGAAAAACAATCTGAGGGTTTTGAAGGGGTGGGGGGTTGGAGGTTGGCGGCACCAGGTGGTGGGTATTAGAGAGGGTAATGATTGGATGGAGCACTGTTTGGGGGCACTAAGTGGTGGGTATTAGAGAGGGCACGGATTGCATGGAGCACTGGGTGTGTTGCAAAAACAATGAGTACTGCTACGCTGAAAAGGAACAAAAAATTTAAAAATTAAAAAAAAATTTTAAAATTTCAAAGAATTTTAAAAAATTTAAAAAAAAAAAAAAAAGCTGGGGAGGAATCAAGATGGCGGAGAAGTCGCAGGCTGAGACTACTTCAGCTAGCCGGAGATCAGCTAGATAGCTTATCTAAAGATTGCAAACACATGCAAATCCATCGGCAGAATGAAGAGAAGAAGAACAGCAATTCTGGAAACAGAAAAACAACCACTTTTTGAAAGATAGGATTGGCGGAGACGTGAATCCAAAGTGATGGGAAGATAGACCCCGGGGGAGGGGCCGGCTCCTGGCAAGTGGCGGAGCAACGGAGCACAAAATCAGGACTTTTAAAGTCTGTTCCACTGAGGGACATTGCTCCAGAGGCTAAACCGGGGCAAAGCCCACACGGGGTCAGCGTGGCCTCAAGTCCCGCAGGGTCACTAAGGATTGGGGGTGTCTGAGTGTCACAGAGCCTGCGGGCATTGGAACAGGAAAGCCGGCTACAGAGACAGAGTGGACAGTAAGCTCACAGCTCTGTCTTACCTTGAACCGGTCGCAGGCTCGGTGAGCTCGGAGCGCGGCCGGAGGTCAGGAAGACGGAAGTAACTGGGCGCTGTTCTCTGAGGGCGCACTGAGGAGTGGGGCCCCAGGCTCTCAGCTCCTACTGGCCGGAGACCAGGAGGCCGCCATTTGTATTCCTGTCCTCCGGAACTCTTGGGAAGCTCTCAGGGAACAAAAGCTCCTGAAAGCAAACCTGAGGGGATTACCAGCACGGCCCCTGGTAAGGGCGGTGCAATTCAGCCTGGAGCAAAGACACTTGAGAATCACTACACCAGGCCATTCCCCCAGAAGATCAACAAGAAATCCCACTGAGACCAAGTTGACCTGCCAAGGAGTGTGGTTTCAATACAAAGGAGAGCAGCAGAATTCCAGAGGAGGAGAACGCAAAGCACGGAACTCATGGCTTTCTCCCTGTGATTTTTTTCAGTCTTGCAGTTCATTTAATTTTTTTCTTTTTCATTTTTTGTTTTTTTTCTCGCCTCCTGGTAAAAATTTTTTTTTCCTTTTACCCTTTTCTTTTTTAACGTTTTTTAACTAGTTTATCTTATACAAATATTTTTTCTTTTTTATATTTCTCTTTTTCATTTCTTTTTTCTTAATTCTTTTCTTTTCTTTTTTTTCTTTCTTTCTTCCTTTTTGAACCTCTTTTTATCCCCTTTCTCCCCCCTCACGATATGGGATCTCTTCTGATTTGGTTAAAGCATATTTTCCTGGGGTTGTTGCCACCCTTTTAGTATTTTACTTGCTCCTTCATATACTCCTATCTGGACAAAATGACAAGACGGAAAAATTCACCACAAAAAAAAGAACAAGAAGCAGTACCGAAGGCTAGGGACCTAATCAATACAGACATTGGTAATATGTCAGATCTAGAGTTCAGAATGACAATTCTCAAGGTTCTAGCCAGGCTCGAAAAAGGCATGGAAGATATTAGAGAAAACCTCTCGGGAGATATAAAAGCCCTTTCTGGAGATATAAAAGAACTAAAATCTAACCAAGTTGAAATCAAAAAAGCTATTAATGAGGTGCAATCAAAAATGGAGGCTCTCACTGCTAGGATAAATGAGGCAGAAGAAAGAATTAGTGATATAAAAGACCAAATGACAGAGAATAAAGAAGCTGAGCAAAAGAGGGACAAACAGCTACTGGACCACGAGGGGAGAAATCGAGAGCTAGGTAACACCATAAGACGAAACAACATTAGAATAATTGGTATTCCAGAAGAAGAAGAAAGAGAGAGGGGAGCAGAAGGTATACTGGAGAGAATTATTGGGGAGAATTTCCCCAATATGGCAAAGGGAATGAGCATCAAAATTCAGGAGGTTCAGAGAACGCCCCTCAAAATCAATAAGAATAGGCCCACACTCCGTCACCTAATAGTAAAATTTACAATTCTCAGTGACAAAGAGAAAATCCTGAAAGCAGCCCAGGAAAAGAAGTCTGTAACATACAAAGGTAAAAATATTAGATTGGCAGCTGACTTATCCACAGAGACCTGGCAGGCCAGAAAGAGCTGGCATGATATTTTCAGAGGAGTAAACGAGAAAAACATGCAGCCAAGAATACTATATCCAGCTAGGCTATCATTGAAAAAAGAAGGAGAGATTAAAAGCTTCCAGGACAAACAAAAACTGAAAGAATTTGCAAACACCAAACCAGCTCTACTGGAAATATTGAAAGGGATCCTCTAAGCAAAGAGAGAGCCTACAAGTGGTAGATCAGAAAGGAACAGAGACCATATACAGTAACAGTCACCTTACAGGCAATACAATGGCACTAAATTCATATCTCTCAATAGTTACCCTGAATGTTAATGGGCTAAATGCCCCTGTCAAAAGACACAGGGTATCAGAATGGATAAAAAAACAAAACCCATCTATATGTTGCCTCCAAGAAACTCATTTTAAGCCCGAAGACACCTCCAGATTTAAAGTGAGGGGGTGGAAACAATTTACCATGCTAATGGACATCAGAAGAAAGCAGGAGTGGCAATCCTTATATCAGATCAATTATATTTTAAGCCAAAGACTATAATAAGAGATGAGGAAGGACACTATATCATACTCAAAGGGTCTGTCCAACAAGAAGATTTAACAATTTTAAATATCTATGCCCCCAACGTGGGAGCAGCCAACTATATAAACCAATTAATAACAAAATCAAAGAAACACATCAACAATAATACAATAATAGTAGGGGACTTTAACACTCCCCTCACTGAAATGGACAGATCATCCAAGCAAAAGATCAGCAAGGAAATAGAGGCCTTAAACGACACACTGGACAGGATGGACATCACAGATATATTCAGAACATTTCATCCCAAAGCAACAGAATACACATTCTTCTCTAGTGCACATAGACCATTCTCCAGAATAGATCACATCCTCGGTCCTAAATCAGGACTCAACCGGTATCAAAAGATTGGGATCATTCCCTGCATATTTTCAGACCACAATGCTCTAAAGCTAGAACTCAACCACAAAAGGAAGTTTGGAAAGAACCCAAATACATGGAGACTAAACAGCATCCTTCTAAAGAATGAATGGGTCAACCGGGAAATTAAAGAAGAATTGAAAAAAATCATGGAAACAAATGATAATGAAAATACAATGGTTCAAAATCTGTGGGACACAACAAAGGCAGTCCTGAGAGGAAAATATATACTGGTACAAGCCTTTCTCAAGAAACAAGAAAGGTCTCAGGTACACAACCAAACAATACACCTAAAGGAGTGGGAGAAAGAACAAGAAAGAAACCCTAGGCCAGCAGGAGAAGAGAAATCATAAAGATCAGGGCAGAAATCAATGAAATAGAAACCAAAGAAACAATAGAACAAATCAATGAAACTAGGAGCTGGTTTTTTGAAAGAATTAATAAAATTGATAAACCCCTGGCCCGACTTATCAAAAAGAAAAGAGAAAGGGCCCAAATAAATAAAATCATGAATGAAAGAGGAGAGATCACAACTAGCACCAAAGAAATACAAACTATTATAAGAACATACTATGAGTGACTCTACGCCAACAAATTTGACAATCTGGAAGAAATGGATGCATTCCTAGAAACATATAAACTACCACAACTGAACCAGGAAGAAACAGAAAGCCTGAACAGACCCATAACCAGTAAGGAGATTGAAACAGTCATTAAAAATCTCCAAACAAACAAAAGCCCAGTGCCAGATGGCTTCCCAGGGGAATTCTACCAAACATTTAAAGAAGAACTAATTCCTGTTCTCCTGAAACTGTTCCAAAAAATAGAAATGGAAGGAGAACTTCCAAACTGATTTTATGAGGCCAGCATCACCTTTATCCCCAAACCAGACAAGGATCCCATCAAAAAAGAGAGCTATAGACCAATATCCTTGATGAACACATTTGCAAAAATTCTCAACAAAATACTAGCCAATAGGATTCAACAGTACATTAAAAGGATTATTCACCACGACCAAGTGGGATTTATTCCAGGGCTGCAAGGTTGGTTCAACATATGTAAATCAGTCAATCTGATACAACACATCAATAAAAGAAAGAACAAGAACCATATGATACTCTCAATAGATGCTGAAAAAGCATTTGACAAAGTACAGCATCCCTTCCTGATCAAAACTCTTCAAAGTGTAGGGATAGAGGGCACACACCTCAATATCATCAAAGCCATCTATGAAAAACCCACCGCAAATATCATTCTCAATGGAGAAAAACTGAAAGCTTTTCCGCTAAGGTCAGGAACACGGCAGGGATGTCCATTATCACCACTGCTATTCAACATAGTACTAGAGGTCCTAGCCTCAGCAATCAGACAACAAAAGGAAATTAAAGGCATCCAAATCAGCAAAGAAGTCAAATTATCACTCTTCGCAGATGATATGATACTATATGTGGAAAACCCAAAAGACTCCACTCCAAAACTGCTAGAACTTGTACAGGAATTTAGTAAAGTGTCAGGATATAAAATCAATGCAAAGAAATCAGTTGCATTTCTTTACACCAACAACAAGACAGAAGAAAGAGAAATTAAGGAGTCGATCCCATTTACAATTGCACCCAAAGCCATAAGATACCTAGGAATAAACCTAACCAAAGAGGCACAGAATCTATACTCAGAAAACTACAAAGTACTCATGAAAGAAATTGAGGAAGACACAAAGAAATGGAAAAAATGTTCCATGCTCCTGGATTGGAAGAATAAACTGTAAAATGTCTATGCTACCTAAAGCAATCTACACATTTAATGCAATTCCTATCAAAGTACCATCCATCTTTTTCAAAGAAATGGAATAATTCTAAAATTTATATGGAACCAGAAAAGACCTCGAATAGCCAAAGGGATATTGAAAAAGAAAGCCAACGTTGGTGGCATCACAATTCTGGACTTCAAGCTCTATTACAAAGCTGTCATTTCAAGACAGCATGGTACTGGCACAAAAACAGACACATAGATCAATGGAACAGAATAGAGAGCCCAGAAATAGACCCTCAACTCTATGGTCAACTAATCTTCGACAAAGCAGGAAAGAATGTCCAATGGAAAAAAGACAGCCTCTTCAATAAATGGTGCTGGGAAAATTGGACAGCCACATGCAGAAAAATGAAATTGGACCATTTCCTTACACCACACACAAAAATAGACTCAAAATTGATGAAGGACCTCAATGTGCAAAAGGAATCCATCAAAATCCTTGAGGAGAACACAGGGAGCAACCTCTTCGACCTCAGCTGCAGCAACATCTTCCTAGGAACAACACCAAAGGCAAGGGAAGCAAGGGCAAAAATGAACTATTGGGATTTCATCAAGATCAAAAGCTTTTGCACAGCAAAGGAAACAGTTAACAAAATCAAAAGACAACTGACAGAATGGGAGAAGATATTTGCAAACGACATATCAGATAAAGGACTAGTGTCCAGAATCTATAAAGAACTTAGCAAACTCAACACCCAAAGAACAAATAATCCAATCAAGAAATGGGCAGAGGACATGAACAGACATTTCTGCAAAGAAGACATCCAGATGGCCAACAGACACATGAAAAAGTGTTCCATATCACTGGGCATCAGGGAAATACAAATCAAAACCACAATGAGGTATCACCTCACACCAGTCAGAATGGCTAAAATCAACAAGTCAGGAAATGACAGATGCTGGCGAGGATGTGGAGAAAGGGGAACCCTCCTGCACTGTTGGTGGGAATGCAAGCTGGTGCAGCCACTCTGGAAAACAGCATGGAGGTTCCTCAAAATGTTGAAAATAGAACTGCCCTATGACCCAGCAATTGCACTACTGGGTATTTACCCTAAAGATACAAACGTAGTGATCCAAAGGGTAACGTGCACCCGAATGTTTATAGCAGCAATGTCCACAATAGCCAAACTATGGAAAGAACCTAGATGTCCATCAACAGATAAATGGATCAAGAAGATGTGGTATATATACACAATGGAATACTATGCAGCCATCAAAAGAAATGAAATCTTGCCATTTGCGACAACATGGATGGAACTAGAGCGTATCATGCTTAGCGAAATAAGTCAAGCAGAGAAAGACAACTATCATGTGATCTCCCTGATATGAGGAAGTGGTGATGCAACATGGGGGCTTAAGTGGGTAGAAGAAGAATCAATGAAACAAGATGGAATTGGGAGGGAGACAAACCATAAGTGACTCTTTATCTCACAAAACAAACTGAGGGTTGCTGGGGGGAGGGGGTTTGGGAGTAGGGGGTGGGATTATGGAAATTGGGGAGGGTATGTGCTTTGGTGAGTGCTGTGAAGTGTGTAAACCTGGTGATTCACAGACCTGTAGCCCTGGGGATAAAAATATATGTTTATAAAAAAATAAAAAATTAAAAAATAAAAAGCTGAAATCACAAGTATGAGGCTTATCGGACTGAGTCACCCAGGTGCCCCTAGGCTGTGTATATTAATAATGTGTGTGGCCCATACTTTTATTCATATTGTGATCTGTAGGATATATTTTATTGATGTTGCTCAAAATCTTCAACTACTGGTTGTATGGGAGTGTTTGGCATTTTTAGGCTACAGTTTGACATTAAATTTCAGACAAGTTTCTGTCACCTTAAATAAAGAAATATCCTTGTTAAAAAAAAAAAAAAGAAGAATTTTATTACGGTGCCTTGGTGTCTCAGTTGGTTAAACATCAGACTTCTTATTTTAGCTCAGGTCAGGATCTCAGGGTCTGGTGGTGAAACCCTATATCAGGCTTCCCTCTTTCTTACCCTCTGTGGGGGTCTGCTTCCCCTCTTTCTTTCCCTCTGCTCCTACCCCACCTGAGGGCAATCTCCCTCTTCCCCTCTTTCTTAAATTAAAAAAAAAATTTTTTTTAAAGAATATTTTTGTTAGTGCCTTCAACTAGGGATCATTTAGTTTAATTTCTTATAAGAAAGCTTGAATGAAACAAATATTATCATATTTTGTCAAGAAAAATTACTCTGATCATGATTTTTTTTAGTCACAAAACTATACACACATATATAGTACCTGAATTAACAACAGATACGATATCTGGGTGATATTCAAGTCACGTATTAGTTCAGAAAATTAAGAATACAAATGGAGCAAGATCTCTAGAATTATTTAGGAATAATAGTGATGCATTGTGTATAAAGAATCAACAAACTACACCACAAATAATGCTAATAATTAAAATTATGCATGACAGAATTGTGCTCCGTTTGTGTTGTAAATTTCCTATACTAATACGTGACGGGGGTGTCACTCAGATATTGTACCTGTTGCTATTTCAGGTACCATATGTGTGTATACGGTTTCATGAGTTTGGTCAGTTTGTCTCTTCAGGAGAAGCAACTTCTAGAGATGAAGAATGAATGAATCTTTCAATGAATGACCTCACATATAAAAAGAGGATGTATAAATAAATGATGTGGATAACAGAAAGGGAGTAGAATCAGATCATGGAGGACTGAGAAACTGAGAAAAGCTTTATACCAGTGCTTAGGTCTCCAGGTTTTGCACTTATTCTTTTTTTTTATTAATTTTTTATTTTTTATAAACATATATTTTTATCCCCAGGGGTACAGGTCTGTGAATCACCAGGTTTACACACTTCACAGCACTCACCAAAGCACATACCTTCCCCAATGTCCATAATCCCACCCCCTTCTCCCAAACCCCCTCCCCCCAGCAACCCTCCTTTTGAAGAATGGGAAGAATCTGCATATCTGAAAGGGCCAAGCAGAGGTAATGGCCCAAACCTGAAGATCAGAGGACCAACAGAAGAAAAGGTACAGAACTAATAATGTGCATGATAAATTGCCTATAGCATGGAAAATACTTTTTAAAAAACATGATAGTATGTGCTCAACCATATATGGGCTTAGAAGTGACTTGGGTGCTAGTTTGCAATCTCTGAGTCAGAAGTGGAATGCAGGCTGCAGTTTTGTTTGCTCTTTACATGTAAAATCTTAAAAAAAAACTTGATAAATCAGTAAAATATTTGTGTTTTTTTTTAAAGATTTTATTTATTTATTTGAAAGACGGAGATCACAAGTAGGCAGAGAGGCAGGCAGAGAGAGAGAGAGGGAAGCAGGCTTCCTGCGGAGCAGGGAGCCCGATGCGGGGCTCGATCCCAGGACCCTGAGATCATGACCCGAGCCAAAGGCAGCAGCCCAAACCACTGAGCCACCCAGGCGCCCCGATCAGTAAAATATTTGAATTGAGGGGCACCTGGGTGACTCTGTGGGTTAAAGCCTCTGTGTTTGGCTCAGGTCATGATCCCAAGGTCCCGAGATCCAGCCTCACATTGGGCTCTCTATTCTGTGGGGAGCCTTCTTCCTCCCCTCTCTCTGCCTGCCCCTCTGCCTACTTGTGATCTCTGTCTGTCAAATAAATAAATAAAATCTTAAAAAAAAAAGATTTGAATTGCATTGGGAAGGAAGTGCCTCGATTATAAATGATAATGATGGTGAATATTAGACATTGTTGGGAGACAGTATACATGACAACTTTGAGCACCAGTTAATTTTACTCAAGAAGATAAGGGATAGATGAAATGACAGACTGGGATGAATTTTAGACAAAGAAAGTTAGAAGGAAAAAAGTCAGCTGGGGTTAAGCAGTAGAAATCAGAGGGTGGGTCTGGAATGACAGGAAAAAAGGTTACTGTTATTGGAAGAAGTATGATTCCTTGATTAGGTAGAATATGAGTGATAAAATCAGATTAAACTGATTTTTATTATAATTATGTTTAAAATTTAGAACTCATCAGTTTAGTTTATATGCACATACACATACATACACACTTATATAATTTACATTATAGATATACAATTCACATGATATAAATGATATAACTTTTGTTGATACTTAATCCCAAAAGAATCAATTTGCTTTGGGAGAAATCAGAACTCTGTCCCTTTCCCCCTTACATAAAGACTAGAAAGTACTTACTGCTTTTTCTTCCTCAGGTTCATTCTGGTCTTATGGAATATACATTTTCAGTTTTATTTCAACAGAGCATCTATGGATAGCTTACATTTCTATTTCTTTATCTTTGTCAACTTTTTTATTTCCCCAGTGGACATTTCTGCAGAATCCATTTTTACTTCTATGTGATCCCAGGAACTCTACTGGTCAAATTCAATAACGTCCTTGGTGTAATTTCAGGAGGAAATTCCAGAGAGCACTTCAGGTTTACCACTTTCTTGGAAGGTAAATATTAACACCCTCACCTCTTGCTCCCAATATAAGATTCTGGGTAGGAGTGAGTTACTCATTTTCTGAAGAAGGATTAACTCTTTTAGACCTCTCCAGTCACTTAGTAAATTACTTCTTTTCTTGTCCAGAACAGAGATTTCAAGGACTCAGAGATTTCAAGGACTAAATGCTTCAAAAGTAGAAAAATGCTAAGAAACCCATTATATAAGTGGTTCCCTTCAAATTTTATTTTAAAAAAGTGTTTCTTATATAAGGACATGTACATATAGATTTATGTATGAGTGTATGTATGCATTTGTATTTATACAAAAGGATATTGGGGCTTTTAGTTATATATTTGTATTATTAGCTAAGCTACAGGTTTTCTGGCTATAATAGAAATCCAACAAAATAGTGGCTTACTCTAGATCAGGATTTCTCAACTTTGGCACTGTTGACATTTTAGACTATATAATTCTTGGAAATGAGAGCTTTCTTGTGTATTGTAGGATGTTTAGCCACATCACTGAGTTCTACCCACAGATGCCAGAAGTAACCACACTGTCCCAGTTAATGATAACCAAAAATGTCTCCTAAATGTCCTCTGAGGGTCAGGGGGGCCACGTTGGCCCCTACTGAGAATCACTGAGCTGGATATAAATATGTGACTCACCTGGAGAGCCTAAGTGGACACAATGGCTTTGTTCCGCATTAGGACCCCTTGTTTTCTCATCTCTGGGACCTGCCCTCATGATACAGGCCCACAGATCTTACTCAAGTATCCTGATTCTAGGAAAGCAAGGAAAACAGTGCTGGTAAACTTATTCTGTGTATATAAAAAAAAAAAAAAAAAAGTCCCCAGCTGGGGGATATTGGCTCTGATTGGATTAATGGATTTCCATGTGGTAAACACTTTTCTCATGGCTGATATTAAACTACCAACAGTTTAATAACTGGCTTGCTAGAGTCTTGAATGTTTAACAGTCAACTTTTGTAAGGTGGTTTTGGTAGGAAGAAGCATACCACAGACAGAAAAAAGGGGAAGAGGAAGGAAAAGGTACAGCCTTCTGTTTAATGGTAAAGTGAGGTTTCATTTCTGTTCATGACCATGTTCATCCTAGCTGCAAGGAGGCTGAAATGCTGTGTTTCTTCTGGTCAGCATACAGCTGCCAAAGAATCAGACAATCGATCTCTAAGAGACATAAAGAATATTTATTGGTGGGGGGGGACTGCCCCTTCTATACTATTATAGCAAAAAATCAACCAGGAATCTCAGTGAATTTTATTTAAGAGGTTATTAGAAATCTCAGCAGATGAGATACATCACAGACCTGCCTACTCCAACAGTCAAAGTTTCCTCACACAGCTAATATCAGAGGTTGCTGGGTAAATGTTCTTGCAATTTCTTAAACTGAAGGTACACGTGTCTCTAAAATTCTAAACTTTTAGCTCAGTTTGTTTGAGTTTGAAGTTGGTTACCTATGTTCTCCAGGAATAAATATTGGAGGATTTTGGAATTAGAAGAAGCTTAATAATGATAATGATAGCAGTTTTAATAGATAACCTATATAATACCATGTGTCAGTCACTATCTAAATATTTTACATATTTTTATGTTAATTTAATCTTCACAACAACTCAACTAAGGCTGAAATGGGGTAAGTAGGACAATTCCAAGGCCATAAAAAGCCAGATCTAGCATAAAACTGTATTAGCAGTTTTAGTGATAGAGTAGAAAGCTGGATTGGGGTCTTAAAGATTTTTAAAAATTTATTTATTTTGAGAGAGGTTGAGAGAGAGAGAGAGGTGGAGAGAGAGTGCACACGTAGGGGAGGAATAGAGGGAGAGAATCTCAAACAGACTCCCACCTGAACACAGAGCCAAATGTGGGGCTCAATCCAAGGACACTGAGGTCATGACCTGAGCCAAAACTAAGAATTGGATGCTTAACTGCCTGAGCCACCCAGGCAACCCTGGGTTTGAGTTTTAGACTTAGGATTGCTACTTGCTGGTTCTGGAAACTTGGTAGGTTTTTGTTTTGTTTTGTTTTTACAATTTCCTCATTTGTAAGATGGAGATAATAACCTTTCCTTTTTAGGATTGTTGTGAAGATGGAATGATTTATCAGGGAGTTGCTTTGGTGCTAATGACAGATCCAAAATAATAGTTGATTAAACAAGATGGACATTTGTTTCTCTATACTGCAAAAGTCCCAATACACAGTTCAGGCTTGGGTTGCAGCTCTCTGATCTTCAGAATCCAGGCTCCTACCCTGTTGCTTAACATTTATCAATATTTAGTACTCAGTAGTGCTCTAAGATGCCTATTCCCACATCCTAGCAGTGAGAGCTGGGCGAAAGGGAAGTAATCAGTGTGTCCTTCCTTTAAGGACAAGACCCGGAAGCTGTGCACATCATTCCACTCATGCCCCCTTGTCTGGCAATTAGACTTATTTTCATACTTTTTTTTTTTTTATTTTGGTGGGTGCAAGGCAAGATTTATTAAAGGCACTCTCTGGTGATGTTTCAGGGCTCAGGAGAAGGGGAGCCAGGAAAGTTGCGTAGGGAGGAGATGGACACCCTCAGGCGAGGTTCCTCGACTCCGGAAAGGGGAGTGGAGGAAGCTGCACTCTATTTTCACACTTTTGATGCAAGCGTCATCTTTAAATTGCAGCCATCAGCTAGGCAGTTATGGTCTAAACATTTTTAACTCAAAGCTTGGGAAGACGGCAGAGTAGGAGGACCCTGAGCTCACCCTGTGCCATGTTTATACCTAGGTATCATCAGCATCCAAATCAATAAACTGGAGCGTGATCCAAAGACTGGCAGAACAAACTCCACAATGAAACAGAGAGAAGTTGGATCTGAAAGATTACGAAGGTCAGAAAGGGAGAGGGAGGCTGCCGGCAGGAACAAAGAAGCTGTGTAGACAGAGAGGTCTGAGAAATGAGCCCTGGCACTGGGGAGCTCACACAGGGAAAACTAATCACCATAGCATTTGGCTTTAAAACCTAGAGGGGTTGATTACATGTGTGTGTAAAATCAGTGGGACTTAGAGCCTGAAGCTTTAAAAGTCAGCTGACTCAGTGCTTCGTGAGCTGGGAAGGCAAGGGATAGCTGGGGCACCACACTCAAAGAGACAACAGCCTGCATGAACAGGCAATAAAAACAGTAGTTACACACGGCCCAGGGCAAATGGGAGATAGATCTGTTCATACTGATTTCAGAGCACATTGGGGAACTTCTCTAAAAATGAGGGATCTGGCAAGGGCCATTTTCCTCCTTCATCCCAAAACATAAACACAGAGCTAGCTACAGGAGGCAAGGCTGCACAGACACTTGCTACCTAACCTGCAAGCAGTGCACCATACTCACAAGGTGTCCTGAGGCCTTGTCTACTCAAAGCCTCCTAGCCTCCACCCAGAGCTCAGGCTAAACTCTGTTAAAGTTGTGTGCACACCTCACATGGCTATTGGGTGCACCTGCTGCCACACCCCATGCCTAGCCTTGTGCCCCCAACCACTGTCATTTGCTTCCCCCAGCCTCATGCCTCTGACTGCCCTAACATGCAGCCTCCAGCCATCAAGGGCTTTGGGGGATCTGGCATAGGACTAGTGGCCCAACACAAATTTGATAACACAGGTGCTCCACTCCCAAGTTCCCCAGAAGACACAATGGCTCAGAACTGGCCTGTGTCCCACTAACACCACAGAGAACAAGCACAGCCCACAGCAGGCAGAGTCAGGAAAGACAACCCACTGAAAGGACAACTGACCCAGACACAACAGTAGAGTGTAAGCATCACACACAGGGTCCCCTCCTGAAGTGCCAGGCTCTGGGGAACAGGGCACCGCAGGGCACTCCAGGACCTACTCTTCATAAAGCCACTACTTGCAAGAGCAGAAGCCATAGCTGACTTTCTTCACACATAGAAACAGACACAGAGAGGCAGATAAAATGAGAAGACAGAGAAAATTTATTACCAATGAAAGAACAGGACAAGGCCATGGCTAGAGGTTGAAGCAAAACAGACATAAGTACATACCTGATAGAGATTAAGCAAGGATCATGAGGATATTCACTGGACTTGAGAAAGAGTAGAACACAAAAGTGAGGCCCTTAACACAGAGATGAAGGATAATGCAGCAGAAATAAAGTTCTCAATAAAATGAGAAACACGTGATGGGATGAATAGCAGGTTGGAAGAAGAAGAGGAATGAGTTAGTGACCTAGATGACAGGGTAATGGAAAGTAATCAAAGTGAACAAAAGAGAGAAAGAAGAATTACACAGAGTGCGAATAGACTTACAGAACTCAGTGGCTTCAAACATAATAGCATTTGTATTATAGGATTTCCAGAAGAAGAGAGAAAAATGGGCAGGAAATTTATCTGAAGAAAATATAGCTGAAAACTTGCCCAATCTGGGGAAGGAAACGGATATCCAGACCCAGGAGGTACAGAGAACCCCTATCAAAATCAACAAAAACAGGTCCGTACCAGAACATAGCATAATTGAGTTGGCAAAATAGAGTGATAAAGAAAACATTTTAAAAGCATCAAGACAAAAGAAGTCAGTAACTAACAAGGGATAACCCATAAGGTTAGCAGGAGATTTTTCATAGAAACCTTACAAGCCAAAATAGAGTGGTGTGATATATCCAAAATGCTAATCGGGAAGAATGTGCAGCTGAAAATACTCTATCCAGCAGGACTACCATTCAAAAAAAGGAGAGATAAAGAGCTTTCCAGACAAACAAAAACTAAGGAGTTTATGACCAGTAAACCAGGCCTTCAAGAGATACTAAAGGGGACTCGTTGAATGGGAAGGAGAGACCCAAAGTGACGGTATAGAACTCAAGAACACAAACACAGAAAAAATAAATACTTCTCTTAAAAATATCAGTCAAGAAACTCACTAAGAGGGCATAAAATATAATAAAAGATGCCTAAAGTACAAGGAGGAGAAAAGAACTGAGCTCAAACTTCACTGATCAACGTTTATTGACTGCTATATTCAAAGAGATTATATACAAACCTAATGATAACCATGTATCCCAAATCACTAAAGAATATGCAAAGAATAAAGAGAAAGAAAGCCAAATACATCACTAAAGGAAACCAAATCAGCAAAACATGGAAGACAAGAAAGGATCAGAGAAAATATTCAGAAACAACAACAAAACAAGTAATAAAATGGCACTACTGAATATACATCTATCAATCATTACTTTGAATGTCACTAGGGGATGGGGACTAAGGAGGGCACTTGTTATGATGGACACGAGGTGATGTATGGAAGTGTTGGATCACCAGATTGTACACCTGAAATTAATAAGACTGTAAGTTAACTAACTGGAATGAAAATAAAAACTTGAAAAATGTTTATCTTTATTACTAATAGTATGTAAGAAAGCTATTGTGGCTGTATGGGATGACTAGAGTCTCTGCCCCAGATGGGATAACATAGGCTAAGCGCTTGGTACATGTGCAGTAATAATACACAGTAATATTAACATCCTCTTTTTTATTGACTTAGGGTCTCTTATCTCCCAGAGATAATGTTATTTCAGATTTCCGTTGTAAAGGTAATGGTTTGGAATTGTGTTATCCGAACACTTTAGGAAGTACTATTTGTCTCTGAATCAAGCTTGTGAAATAGATCTTGAACCACATGCTAAGAGGAAATGTTATTGTCCTTATAAAATGATTTTTTTTGCTCATATATTCCCTTGCAGAGAAATAATAATAATTAATGACATTTTGGAAACTTATTGGGATGTTATACACACTTCAAGCTTTATGGCAGTTCCAGGTGACATATTTGCTTTTGCAGAATACTGAAATCCTCAATGCGGCTGGTGGCTGTAAGATTGTTTTAATTATTCTTTTCAAACAGTGAGTTCTGGAGTTAGCAAAAGACCTGATCAGTAGAACATTGTCAGTTTGGTTGAGGGGCCTGGGAACTTATCCAAGAAGACCTTTTATATCCCACAATTCTAACTTTAATTAGTGAGAAGAGAAGAGGGCAATCATGGGCACTGGAATGGAGTGGGCCTTGGAAAAATTGTGTCACAAGCAAGCTTGCCTTCAACATTTGCCCACATTCCTTTTTAAGTTTCCTTCTTCCCTCCCATGGCAGTGCCCAGCCCATTAGGCTCCTGCCAGGTGTATCTCATTTTACTATCTTGTTAAAAGAGCTGAATACTGACTATTACTCTCACTTTGCAGGTGAAGCAAACTTTTATCTCAAAGACACGACGCCCAAAAGCCTGAGTAAAGGGTTCCAGAGGTATTTGGAAAGATTTTCTTTGTACCCATAAACTCACACCATGTTGGCGGCGACTCCGCACATACAGAAGTTGCACCTGGTTAGATTTGCTGGAAGTTAAGCCTTTCTAATTTGGGGGCAAAATTAGCATGTTATTATACAGATAAGTAACTATGCAAGGGTCATTTAGCCTGCTTACTGAGACTATCAAAATATTACATAAAGTTTGGAGTGGATCCTGGATTATAATTTTTTTAAAGATTTTATTTATTTATTTGACAGACAGAAATCACAAGTAGAGGGAGAGGCAGGCAGAGAGAGAGGAGGAAGCAGGCTCCCTGCTGAGCAGAGAACCCAATGTGGGCCTCCAACCCAGGACCCTGAGATCATGACGTGAGCCGAAGGCAGAGGCTTTAACCCACTAAGCCACCCAGGCGCCCCTGGATTATAATTGTTAATACTGTTATTCTTGATCAGAGCAGAAAGAGGAGTAGCTATTCCTCTTTGAGAGTTTTCTATTTCTGCCTCTGATCATACCACATGGAGATGTTCAAAGTGGCCTGCCTAGAGAAATGACAGAAGTCACAAAAGATATTTAAATACCCTCCTCTGCTTCCTATAGGACTTCTGCTCTCTGTAAGTGAGGTCAGGGGTGATTTCTCTGTCCTCAACACTTGAAGCAATGACTGGAGAACTAACAGCTGATTGCAGATTCCATTTTTGGGGTAGTTTTGGAATCCCTCAGCTGCATCTTAGGCCACACAACTCATGTTTAATTTTGTGCTTTAAATTCCACATTTTTTCATTTAAAAATCTGCTTTAGAAACTAAAAGCTGCTGAATATTAAAAAACCATAAAATCCTCCATGTTTATCTTGTATGTAACTCTCTCTCTCTCTACATGTCTTTTTTTCTAAAAGGTCTTATTCATTTATTTTAGAGAAAGGGTGAGAGAAAGAGCAGTGGGAGGAGCAGAGGGAGAAGAAGATAATCTTCAGCAGACTCCATGGCACTGAGAGCAGAGCCCCATGTGGGCCTCAGTACCAGGACCCTGAGATTTATGACCTGAGCCAAAACCAAGAATTGGATACTTAAACCAACTGAGCCATCCAGGTGCCCCTCTCTACATGTCTTTTTATCCCATTGTTTAGCTTTGGAAGCCCAACTATTGATCCAGGGCAAGTAAAATAGAGAAGATGTGTCAATAAAAGATATGCTCAAGATGTTTTGAAGTTGGCAAGTGTGACTATAAGAAGAAAAAGAAATCCTCTAACAGTGAATTCTAGACCTTTGTTACATTAAATGGGCCAGCAGATGTGGCTCTGTAACTTATAAGATTTAAAAAGAAGATAGGGTGCCTGGGTGGCTCAGTCATTAGACATCTGCCTTTGGCTCAGGCACTGATCCCAGGGTCCTGGGATCAAGGCCTGCATTGGGCTCCCTGCTTGGTAGGAAGCCTGTTTCTCCCTCTCCCAGCCCCCTGCTTATGTTCTCTCTCTCATCGTCTCTCTCTGTCAAATAAATAAATAAAATCTTTTAAAAAGAAGCTAAAACTAGCAGTCAACATTTAAAAAGAAACAGAAAAGGGCGAAATTCATATTTGTAGCAAGAGGTCCTAATTAGAATTCAGTTCCTAAAATCAACCAATGAACTAAATGAACATAACATTCTGTTGATGGTAGAAGCTACAGCAAATTCTGACTTCAAATGTGCCTGCGAATGATTTCTATCTAGCAAGAAAGAAAAACTTGAATTCAGACTGTGCTTGTGTTTTTATGAACAACAGATTATTTACCCAAATATTAATAATTCACTCCATGATTCTTAAGGAAAATTGTAAAGTGATTAAAATGCAGACGTGTAAGATTAAAAACCTGCGTGTTTACTTGGTAATGTGAACTCCTTCCATTTTTAGCTAGGGTGCCATTCTTGGAGATTTTAATTCTTTGGGAAATATTGCTCTTCTCAAAGATTTAACCTGGGTGTATGGGACCCACAATGTGGAGATGTGTGTGTAAGCAGTCACCTTAGGGAAACAAGGCCGTACACAGGCAGGAAATTCACCTCACCCTGGAGGAAATTCGCTCATAATCTTCTGGGTAAACAGCTTGGGATTATGTTTGAGAGAGTTCCCTGCAACAAAAAATTATCTGGCCTAAAAATGTCTATAGTGCCATGACACCCTGTTATAGATGAAGAAACTCTGCCTAGACAGGCTAAGAAATGTGTCCAAAGACCCACAGCCAGCAGGTGACTGCGTATC